>NC_137695.1:33747174-34360551 GCF_964034855.1 Anser brachyrhynchus
GAAGAGAAGAGAAGAGAAGAGAAGAGAAGAGAAGAGAAGAGAAGAGAAGAGAAGAGAAGAGAAGAGAAGAGAAGAGAAGAGAAGAGAAGAGAAGAGAAGAGAAGAGAAGAGAAGAGAAGAGAGGCTTGAAAATGAGCAATCCGGAATGATGACAGAAACAAAAATGTAAAAGCCAATCAGGAGAAATCTTTCCTTCTGTTGTAGCTAGTGAAAATTTCTTGTTGACCTCATTTGGGCCAGGATTTAATCTCACATTTCTATTTGAAATGTTCTTGATTTTTACTGTAATAGAAGAAAATGTTACTAGCACAGAGACACTACACAGTTCAAAAATCCATGAGCTACAAACATATTTTACATTGAAAACATGCAAAACTTGTGTGTATAAAAATTACACTTTCTTGTTTGTTCCATGTGAGCAGTAACAATCACACACATGGACTTGATTCTAATGGATTCCAACACGTGCAGATTTTTAATCTTTCAGGATTAAACTTTAATCATTTTTTAATCTTTCAAACTCTCCTTGAAATATTGTAGTTTTTGATCATTTTCCTTGTTGCTTGTATAAATCTTTTGCACCAAAGGAAGAAATTCATTCAAAGTAGGAAAAAGTGACACAGTAAAAGAAGGAAAACTTGCCAAAATATTCGCATATGACAAGAACCTCTTATTTTTTATTTTCTCTTGACTTCATTTTTGCCTTCAATATGCAAACTCTATTCAGATTTATTACAAAAGAACCTTTTGTCACTAATCTCATTATCTGTTAAAATACCAGACTTTTGCCACAGGACTCCAAATGGGGTTGCATAGGGAAAGCTTCCCATCTCTGCTCTGCAGTAGTTTTATTCCACTCTTAATTGCCAGGATCAAGTAGCACAGAAGCAAAATTATAACACATGAAATAGCTGTTCCTCTTTCTACCATACAAAGTATGCTACTTATGTTTTAATGCAGTTCTATATTTTTGACATCATAGGTTCTGTGACTAGAAGTGCTAGCCATATGAGCTGAATTAAATTGTGGTCACTTGACTTCATCCACATATACTCTTATCTGACTTGCACTTCAGAAAATTTTAAGAAATCCTATTTTTTCAGATCTAAGATCATTACTACTATTTTTGGCTAAGTTAATTTTCAGCTACCTGGAAGATTTTATCCCTTGGAATCATAACAGCTACAGACATGAGCAATAATTTTTAGCTACCACATAAAATGAATGGCTCACCATATTAACCCACATTTCAGCTTTACAATAAACTCTACTAAGTAGCTTAACCTGTGTGCAAAGCAGAATATTGTGAATGTCTAGGATGCCTATTAGAATATTAAAGCAATGATATTGCACATATTGTATTAGAATACAAATTTATTCATGTAAACCAGGGGAAAAAAAAAAAAAAAGGCTGCAGGGCAAATTAGAAGTTTTAAGTTCTTAAGACTTGCATTCATCTTAAATCTCTGTATTTCTTCTTCATTGCAGAGTGAAAATGAGCAGTAAAATAAGCAATAGTTTACACTGTTCTAGTCTAGCTTCTTTTGGGGAAAGACAGTTCGTATCTTTCTTTTTAGTATTTTGGTTGAAACCTTTAATTATAACCAATTGAATCTCCTTAAAGATTAGGGGGCCCACATAGACAGGTTGTGTCTACCCAGTTATTATCTGGAGCTCAACCACAGATTAATGTGGGTGAATTTTCTATGATATCATGCACTTCTACCTATTATAAAAATTTAAGATATATGCCACCTAACCTTTCATTTTAATATTCATGCTGGTTTTAAGTGTCTATTTCTCATATATGCTACAATCAAATGTTTCCTTGAGGCAAAGTCTGTTCCACAGACTGCAAGTTGGATGCAGCAGCACTGGGATTATTTCAAATGAGAAGATGGGGGGGAGGATCTTGGAGGTGTCTGCAAGGCGATTATGGGAATCTGAGACATATAGGAATATTGCAAAGCACCTGTGGGAAGCCACTTAATCAGGGCCTTACAGAAACCCCAGAGCAAATGGCACTGAGGGTGGGGCAGGGGTAACCTGGATGGATAAAGGTGTGGCATGTATCCACCCAAATGTGGATAATGTCTTGACATTAAACCAAATACTGTCCTAGGTGTCACATGGAAATGACAAGACTCTTTTGCTTGTTCTGTTTTGGACAAGGCTGGGCAGTAGACAAAGTAGAAATGAGCAGAGAAGATAAATAAAAAGGCTCCTTACATTGGCACAATGGGTGGCATAACTGCCCTACCATCATCTGTCTGGAGTTCATGCTCCAGATGAGAGGGTAAAGAGATACTTTGCACTGGGCAAATGTCTTCGTTCTGGTGTGGGACATGGGTGAGAGGCTGGAGGGCTCTTCACTACAGAGGGCCTCTTCGCTCCATCTCTGCAGACAACGTCTGTGGTAAAGATAGCTTCCTGGCATGTTTCTGGAGTAAAAGTCTTGGTCTCTCTTTCCATGTTAACTTTGGAAGACTAAGTTTGTAAATAATTTTGGCAGAGAGGGAACCTGCAGAGGTATGTATATGTGTATGTGTATCTGTATGTGTATCACATACTAGATGTGTTTAGGACCTAAATACTATCAGGTTGCTAAGAATCAAGCACATCAAAGAAATTCCTTGGCTTCTTCTGTTTCACTACTACAGAAATTAATTCAAGGTAAAGATCCCTCATGCACACTCCCAGCAATACCATATTGTGTCTGCTTGGCTCAGTCTGCTTCACAGAACAGTTTTGTTGTCCATATCTGTCTTTGGATGTTAGTGCTTACAGCATCCATGAGATTTCTGCACATAAAGCAAGGTATAAATGTAGCAGAGGAGATTTAGTGCTAATTCAAAAGATTTAAAAATGAGTTGGGAACTAGAAAACTGTTCATGCTTCAGACATCTGGCATGTTATATGCATCTTCTGCAGGGAAAGACCTCAACATATATGGGAAATGGAACACTGAATGGGAAGTGCAAGGAAGTCTGCAGGGCTCCAGCCCATTTATGCATCCATAGGATTCCACATTACAGAATGTCTTCTGCTGTTCACAAGCACTTAATTCTCTTGGGAAAATGTAGGTACAGCAATTACATGACACCTCTTCTATCAGTGCCTATTCCTAAGACATCATGAGCAAGCATTATAAAATGAGCATTATCATTTAAGGCTCTTATGATCTCCTAGATGCTTTCTAATGGCCTCAGTCCATGAAAGGGCAGTATAGAACCTGCTTATGTCACATATACAGATATGTCCTTCACCCTTCACTATTCTCTTTTCCACCTAGTGTTAAAAAAAATAAAATAAAATAAAAAATCACCAAACAAGACATTGGATGTAATCTCCTTTGTCTTGCCTTTAAAGGTGTAGGTTTGCCAACAAGTTAGGACAGATCCAGAGTATCCAATTCACTTTATTTTTCAAATAAGCTTACAAAAGTGTTTATACATCAGTACATTTTTAAAAATAGTACAAATTTGGAAATGTGAGCTTTAGCCAAATAATGTGAGGAACTTATGTTATTTTCCACTTTTAAGATTCTTTTTCTTAAAAATGAAAGCAAAAGTGACTGTTGGGAACAGACAAAATGCTTAGAGTGGAAATGACTGAAGACTTAATTTAATTGTTTAGATATTTTTCATAGCTGCATTTTTTAAAAGAAGGATAGAAGGAAATTCTCCAAGTGAAATTCCTCACAATATTCAGTGCTCTCTGTTCCTTGTGTTTTACTGAGAAGGCCTCCTCAGTTTTCATGCCACATTGGAGAACGAACTTAAAAAATAATTTAGTGGAGCAAATTTTTAAGTATTTCTCATTTTGAATAGCCAGAAGGCCAGTGTGTGTAATCTATATAGTGAAGGGTAAAACAGATCTTTTTGTTGAAAAATGTTGTAGAGAATCATAGGAAAAATGCTGATAGGATTATAATTTTAACCCAAGAATAATCTTTTATATCTTTTAAAAGATAAAATGATGACTGTATATAATAAAATAACATAGGTCATTTTATAATAAAATGACCATAATAAAATGACTATAGGGATGTTGTTAAAACCAATCCCCTCTAACACACACTAGAAGTGCTAACGCAGGATCAGGGCCACAACTTATAATATTCCAAAAATACTATTTTCAAGGCTTTTACCTGTGAAAGAGATCAGAGTGAATATTCACAATCAATCTATTTTTCAAAACTTCCCATCTATGAGTCCCAGAGAAACATAGGGCAGTGTATCATGTTTCCAGCACTTACGGATCTAATTGGGATATTGTTCTGTACATGCTGTTAGACACTGTAGTGACAAGAAGAATCTTAGTCAACATTGGCAGTGAGCCAGCCCATACCTTCTGAGAATAAAGTGCAGGGCAATTAAAGTGTAAGCACTGAAGGAGCACTGCCGAGAGAGCACAAAAATAGCCATCAAGTAAAGCACTTAGAAAATATGTTTCTTTGGCATATTGGAGGATTATTGTTCCAGCTGTTCATTTCTTTCCCTTGTGTCTACTCCTGAAGGGGATCTTTTTTCCATCTTCAGATTTTCATGTTTGAGAGAAGTTGGCAGATTCCTTGGGGATGAGGGGATTTTTTCAGGGGACAGTGAAAACTGATTTTTCCTTTTGAGAGTTAAGGTGAGAGGACATTAAAGAGAAAGAGCTTTGAGAAGTGTTATGAAATGGAGCTTTTTACAAAATACAGGAGCTCGGGGCCCTGTGTACATATCACATGCTGCAGAATGTTACACAGAGCAGTTATATTCTTCACACAGCTACAGAGAAATACTGAAGCTAGTCAGAGCAATGTGTTGCAAAAACAAAACCTATAATTCTGCTTATCAAAATGAAAATCCTTAAGAGGTCAGAGGTCCCCATATACTCCAAACAGGTCTACATCAGTAAACTGAATTCACAGTCTCCTTATTAGCAATTTGGGCAACCTGTGTTGACTATCTAATACCCTAGTTGCTCCACAAACTATCCAGACACTGCATTTTGTGATGTTCAGTAGCAAAACCTAACAGAGATGAAACATTACTTATAATTAAGTTAATCCAAATATTACTTTGGAGCGTTTGCTAATAGACGGTAAAAGAAGATTGGAGAAGGAAGGTGTGAGAGAACTAGGGATCACCTACTGGAATTAAAGAATACACAAAAGTCTAAACATCATTTACATTCCCATTCCCAGTCCAAGATGCTGACCACAACATGCATTTTCCCTTCATGCAGATATGCTCAAATGTTCTTGCATAGCAGGTGTGCATGCTTTTAAAGATCAAAACGGAGGTTTTTACTGATCTCTGACTTCCCTGGATAGTCTTGTGGGCTTTTTTTTTTTTCTTCTGTTTTTTGTATGTTTTTCCCCTCAGAATATATTTCTCCAATAGAGATTTTGTCAGTTATTTTACATCTGCAAGGTATTTATTTTCTATGTAGTTATACAGAGAATTTTTTAATCATCTTGTAGTTTGCAGGCAGATTTGCATACCTTCTCTCTAATAGCAATTCCAGGAGTTACAGAAATAAGCTCCATATGGACAGCTATGGATGTATTTATTAATCTGAACCTCTCAAAAGTAACATCCAAAATCTTTCCTAAAATTAATTTCTTTGCATCATGTCCACATCAGGTCATCAGCAGCAGATGCAACATTTTTTGTTTACATTTGAAATTTAATATTTTATGAAGAACAATCATTTATACAGCAGGAAGAAAAGGTCATATTGCAGAGGTCAGATTTTTACAATTTTCTTTTTATGGAGCAAGCAAGCCTTTGGGATATTATAATGGTATGTCAGCTAAGCACCTACATGGCTCTACAAGGTCAAGCAGAGAGTTACAATGGGCATATTTTATGTATGTGTCTTGTGAGTGTTGTCCCAGCACGCTCCGACCCCCCCCTAATAAACCATTTTAGTGCTTTACAATAACACAGCTTTGTGTTTCATAGGATTTTTTTTTCCTTTGAATGAATGCTAAATTCATACAAATGTCAATAATGAAAATTTACCCAGTTCTTCCTGGGGTCACTTAATGACATTGTTAAGATTCTTAATGTAGCTACTAGGTGAAAGAGCTGCCAGGACCGCATAAAGGATGAGTTGTTCTCCTTCTGCCACGGCCCCAGCTGATTTACAACCATTTTGTGTTTGATGTTGGACAGGATAATTTCATCAGTCTCCAGCCCTTGTGATCATGTCCCAAAATGACTAGTCAGGTGAAGCCCTAGCCGAAGATTGCTTGTCACCTGTAGGAAGTAGCTGTCTGCTATGAGTAGTCTTTACTCATAAATGTAATCATCTGTTAGTTATTCATTGAGCTATACTTCATGGGCTAGATGTAGTAGTGAGGATAATATACAAACTCCTCACAAGGAAAATGCTTTGAAACAACAGATGTGTCTTTTAAAAAACTTGTTTTTTTACAATGGGACAGCATCTTAAACGGAAGTAACTGGCTTCCAAGTTCATCTCTGAAGGTTACTTCAGAAAACCTGTCAGAGCCTCCCCCTTCCCCGAGTGATTCACTGCAGTAAATGGCCTGTGGTTAAAAACAATGATTTCTTAAAAGTCCAACACCAGCATTGTTGTGGTGATTTAAGGCAGTCAGAGCAAGACAGGTATAAACCTTTTGTGTGATATTGTTTTGAAAAAGTGTGTGATGTTATGATAGAGCTATCTGAGAGAAAAGTATGATAATACAGCAATGCCTCTGGGGGCAAATTCTTTTTTATTTTGGTTAAGTTCATTGAAATCAGGGAGGATGTGTCTATTTCTAGTACAAGTGATGCATTTTCATCACATCCAGACATATAATTTGGCATGAAACAGCTAATACTCTTCCATTTCTGATATTCAGCTGGGCTTAACCTGACATTTGTTCTCTTATTTTATAATAAATAAAATTCTTGGTGCAGAAGAAGAGTAACTAGTAAGAATTCTGTAAAAGCATTATACAATTGCCAAAAGGAGAAGTGGTGCTGTTATTAGGCCAATACTGCTGTAAATGATAAATTAAAAAGGCAACATGAAGAGGCTGAAAAGTAGTGACAGCTACAATGAGTACATTTTCTCCTTTCTCAGTGTGAGACCACAGTGCAGGAATATATGAACTTAGAATCCCTTTGTGAAATTCGTGCTCATTTTAGCTGTCAACTGCTGCAGGTGATGGGCACTCACAACCTGTTGTTTCTGCTTTGTGCTTATGAAAATTCAAGGGATAAATTCTAGTAACAAAGGAGTAAATATCCTGATAATATAATCAATGTTCCTAATGGGGAATTCTGGATAGTATTTGAAATGTATTTTGGAATTTATCCAATACTTGTGATATAAAAGACAGACAGATATTTAATTTCTTAAATTGTAGTTAGAGAAACAAGGGTGCTATTTTATATCTTTTAGTTACATTTATTTTATGAAGACACTTCCAAGGTTAGAACGCACACATTTTTTTCTCCTCAGATTTATTTCTTAAGGTCTGCTTTCAATATTACTTGCATTAAAAAAAAAAAAAAAAACAGAGAGAGAGAAAGGTCTATGTAACGAAAACAATAAATTCTCAGTTTAAACTCCATTTTCAAATAATTAAAAATGCAGAAGACAAGAGATTGAGACTGCTGGTTTGTTTAACTAAGAAGAAAGAGGTCATTTACAAAACTTGGATCTACAATATATGTGAAAATTTGAATTTTGAAATCAGAGGGTGTGCAGAGTTGACATCTGGCCTGAAATTAGTTTTTGTTTTGTTTTGTTTTGTTTTGTTTTTAAATAACAGAGGCTAGAACTCAATAATGCCATAGAAGAACAAGCTGTTCTTCCACAGACCAAATTTTCAAACCATATTCTGTTAGTACAGCTCTTTATGTTAATAATTTAAATAGCTCTTTAGAAGAACTTGTATTTTAGAAATGCACTTAGGGAGAGATTACCTGTTTTGTTTCTAAAACTCAATTTATTTTGTTCTTTACCCTTTTAGCTTTGCTTCCCTGGCATGACAGTTCCATCTTTTCTCTTTATGCCTGGAAGTTCCCATGGCTTGCATCTGCTTTTACCATTATACAGAGCTTTTTAGAGAAAAGATGTTTCTTACTGTGGCAGCTCTATAGTGCCCATCCATGCTGTTGAGCACACAACTGAGAGCAACAGGGCAGGAACAAATCTACTTTTTCTCATTCTTTTAACTTAAATCTGAATATAAGGAACTATGTATTTTTTTAATTACTAATGAAATACCATTTATTATCTGGAGAGTTTGTATTGGTCTGGTCAGCACAGGGATATGTTTTTAGTGTCTAAGTGGTGAAATCCTTCTCAGAAAGGTACCTCTCAAGAGATGCCTGCTGAGCAGTTCCTCCCTGATTGCAACAGTGCTAACAGGCACCACGGTAATAAAGGTGTTATATTTAATAAGGTTTTTCCATGTATAACGAAAAAGAAAGAGCCTTTTGCAATTGAAGCAGCACTTTCTAGCAGCCAAAATCCTTTGTCTCCTATGACTGTGCATGTAAGCACGCACAAACTGACTTGCATCATGAATATTCCCTGTTTTCCCTGCATTACACAAGCCATACCTCGTAGTTCACTCAGTGGTCTTCCACAGAGGTGTTTGTAGAACAAGTTTTACTACTTTAGCTTTCCACAAATATGCCTTGTCCTGTCAACCCTCACACACTCTCCCTACACACTGTGCACACAGATAAGTCATTTACTGTTACCTTATTTTTATCTCCTGCCTCTTTGTTTCATGGACCTGTTACATCCTGCCTTAAACCAGGGCTGGATACAGGTAGAGAAGGGCCAATCTTTTGGTAAACATTAGCATAGTTTTGGTAAACATCAGCACTTATGATGAATGATCAGTGTTGTTCTGCTGCAAATCTACCAAGAATGGTAAAAATTTTATACTCATCCCATTGCCTTATTGTGTGATTACTGCCAGAGAAGTCCCTGCAAGACTTTTGAGTGGAGTTACTGTGAAATTGGTGTAATCTGTTGTTCTATGGTACTTTATTGATGGGGACCAGTGCTGTTCCTGCTGTTATTAAGCACCTTGCAGGTCAGATCTTCAGGAAGCACTCTATTGATACTCATATTGTAGTCAACAGCAGTTTCTCTGGGATCACCTCCTCATAAGAAACATGCAAATGTCAGCACCTTCCCTTTACAATAGAAATTACCTAGTAAGCCAGAGAATGACTGCTTACAAGAATGTAGATTTTATGTTATCTTTAAAGTAGGTAAATATAAAATTTGCTATAAATTAAGTAAAAAAAAAAAAAAGCAGGTAATCTGTAGCGTTTTGTTACTACGTGTTGAAATAGCATAACTGTTATTGTCCAGATTAGCAAACTGAGTTGTGTGTATAAATGGCTCATCAGATGGAATTGGTGTTTCAGTGCATTAATTAGCAGTGCCTTAGCCATTAGATGTCATACTCTAGAGAGTAGGGATGAGACTTGTTTCTGACATGTCTTTATGTTCTGAATGTCCCCTTCCCTTCTGACTTATAGATTAACAGGTGTTCTAATTTAAAATAATGCATATTTACACCTGTCTTTTTTTTTTCTAATCAAGATTCTTTTTGTGCAAACTTTTTTTTCCTGTAGCTTTCTCTTTGAAGATATGTTTCTTTTCTCACTCTCATTTATGTTCTTCTATCTGCAATTTTTCCCCTTCTATCATTCACTCCCACTGAAAAGATGTGACCATAGAGGTAGCAATGTCTATTTTTCCAGGCTACTTTTATGTATGATACTAACTTGCTTCCTTTTCTGTTTCAGATGGTTCAACTTAACTTACCACTATCTGTGAAGATGAAGAGCTAAATTCTGCCCCAGAACTGGAAACAGCAATTTGCCAATACTGATTTGCTGGATCTTGTGATTTAGTTCCAGATCTAGGAGATAGTTAAGCTTTTTACAAATATTGATGCAGACAATCTCAAGTGAAAGAGTGACCTGTAAATAATACTGATTATTGCTTTGACTATTCCCAATATCAGGCACAGAAATAATCAGAAAGTTAGAAAATGTAAAGACAGTGGGATAAGTGGCCATCATAAAGAGTTTTAATGAAGTAAATTAAAACACCATTTGGATGTACCATTGCCAGATACTGTAAAAGTGAGATTCATCCTAAGGTAAGGGTTGTTTAATATAGACAGTATGCATTCTTTGCATCGCAGAAATCTTTCTAAGGAAAATCTTGCTAGTCCCTACTTCTGAGTTATAGTTTGGTTATCTATGCAGAAAAACTCTCAAGAAAAGAGAATTAATTTCTACTTCTAAACCTTGCAGCTGCAATAAAACAGCATCAACAGCCTTAGGAGAGTTATTTTTGAAGAGATTTTCTTACTTGGTTTTTAAATTTACAAGATAGATGTGTTAGTCTGAATTAGTCATCCTGGCCTCATTTTATAGGAATATATGAAGAGGCACTATATATCAATACATGGTGATTCACCATATCCTAAGATAGGCCAGATGAATCATCTTTTGTATGCATGTCTTTTGATGACTGGAGAAGTAACTTAACATATTCATCTCAGCTATAGGCACATCTTTGAGGTGCTCAGCTTAGGGTAGCTGACTACCACCTTTTTCACATTTGTCAAGTGTGAATGAAGACCAGTAGATATGCATACCATGGAGCTGTACACCAGCAGGTTTTCCCAGGCTGTAAGCTACCTGCTGAGTGATGGGGAATGTTTTTCACAGATCTGAGCTCTCACACTTTAGCCCATCCACTGCTTCTGCACTGAATCCCAAGATCTGTTGTTATTCTTCACACAGAGGAGCTAAAGGCAGTGTCTTGTGTTAGTTAAAAAAAAAAAAAAAAAAAAAAAAAAAAAAGTGGGATTTTGCTCTGTTGTTATTCCTGAGACCTGAGACTTGGCTAAGAACTTCCCATTCGGCTGGTCTGCAGCTTTAAAAATACATTTTTTAGCACTGAGATTTAGCTGTTTCAAATGCTGTTAGTATGCAAAGAAATCATATTGGTTTGAATGTGTGCTGTGCTGTTTAAACTCAAAAAATATATATTTTGACTAAAATGAAAAATGAGTCCCTTAATTTGTATAATGAAGACATATTGAAAAAAAAGTTGAAGCACAGCATTAGTTACTGCAGTGCGAATGTGTCTTTTTTTAAATGCTTAAGAAGTTTTTACTATTTCTTGCAAGAATTTACTAAGAAATGTTTTTCAGATGAGTTTACCTTGTATTTGCCTGTGCCTGTTGAATGGCAGTATAATCAAATAATTCTGGTGCTCTGCATAATAATAACTTTCTTAATTCCAGTGCTATATTTGATATTTTGCTAATTTGCTTTGAGCAACTTTCTATATAATAAAAACTTAAGAATAAAATGCTGGTTTTAAAACTACAAACATTCTACAGATGATGTAAAAACAAGATGGAAAGTTCATCGTTTTTCCTCAGTAGGACAACATATTTGCCTCCTTGTGGCTCCATTAGGGTGTTATCAGTTCAGCACTCACTAAAGTGCTCTTATTTGATCCTGTGCAAATGTCAACCATGAGTGTCAGCTAATATTGCTGAGATTGTTATTAAGATTTTTTCCAGTGCTGTGAAGAAGGTAAAAATGCTGGGCATAATGTGCTTTCTTGTCCAGGGGAGGCAGAAACAGTTACTAGGGAAGAGGTGGGGAGTCAGTTGCAGCAGAGAAGTGTCTGCATCAATCAGAGAGTATTACAACCACACAGCTTTTAGCACCACATTTTATGTTGGTGTATGAATGGATGTTGCAGAAAAGTTGTCTGTGACAACCAGGGATGAATGAATCATTTTTCCTGGGAAGGAAGACACTGTTTTTATTGTTGTTCCTGCTTCCCAGCTCTCATTACACTGTGGTTACAAGCAATTTTCAGTCATTGCTCTTCCATTGCATTTGGATGTGGAAGATAATCATGCTTAGTTGGTTTCTGTGGCAATGTCGTTGCCCTATCCCTGTCTTGATTCTACTTTGCCTCATCTCTCTCCTCAAATTCCCATCACATCAGCATGTACAGCCATTGCTAACCACTGTTTCATGACTAGAGGAGACGAAGACAAGGTCAGTAGCAGGTTCTTGTCTGCTCACCTTCTTCCACCAAAGCAGTTTTGCTGGCTGGTGTCTTCATGGGAAGTAGGCAAGGACATCAAAACAGTGGTCAACAGGCACTTCTACTTCCTTCAGAAAAACACTTAAGGAGCCTTAGGTGGTGACTTCAAAGGCTTTTTATTCACTGCCCAGAGGAATGGATATTTTGTAATACAAAATGAATCAAATTTCAAAGCCTGTAAAGGTCAAAAGCAGCCTCTGGCCAAACAAGGGGAAGAAACCAATGGGAATTACACCTCCACAAGAGGCCACTTCAACACAAACAGCTCTTGTGAAGTCACACCTGCAAAGAGTTAACCACAAACCTCCACAATGCCTGATGGATGAGAAGTGATCACTCACATCACAAGCAGGTAGGGACCAGAAAGGCTGGGCTGATGAAGCCTTACCTGCTTTTATTCTTCAAGCTCTTAGTTTATGCTGCTTTAGGCTTGCTTGAGATAGGGTGGTGAGCAGTAGTTTTCATTGCTGCTTAGGCTAGGTTGGACATTGCAGATATGAAAATATGTGGTGATAATACTCACTCTCCTTAAATAAGTGCAGGAGATGGAAAGACAGGGAGAACTAACATAAGAACTTGTCACAATTCAGCAGCTTCCTCCCCTCCCCATATTAGTCCTCTCTGAATTATAGCTAATATTATTTCTATTTTCTATATGGAACAATACAGGCCTATGTGATTTTTCAAAGGAACTGGTTAAAAAGTACCCTTCTGTCACTGATTTAAATGCTTGTCACTCTGAGTGGAATACAATGGATAAGAATAAGGACAATCATACAAATATTCAGAATAAAGGGTTAAAGTAAGACTTTAGGCTGGCTGCCTTACTCAAAGCCAGTACGGCACTAATGTCTTTCCTATTCAAATCTTTATACTTCACCTTATCATCAGATATTTTAGCCATTTCACAGAAAAAAAAAAATCTTTAAAAAGTTTTCTCTTTAAGAAAAAAAAAATTAAAATGTTTTGGTGTCTTGCCAAGTGAAAAAATAAAATAAAATAAAATAATAAAATAAAATAAAATAAAATAAAATAAAATAAAATAAAAATAAAAAAAACAAGTATCATGAGTTGGTACAGGCATCAGAAGAGAAGACTCATTAAATTATATATATTACATATATATAATATATATATATTATATATATTACATTTATATATATATATAAATTATATATATATATATATATAGTTGGTAGACAGTGAGCTGAACATGAGCCAGGGGTGTTCTCTAGCAACAAGGAAGGTCAACAGCATCCTGGACTGCATTAGCAGGAGAAAAAAACAGTAGATTATTATTTGCCTTTACTTGGCACTTGTTTGACCATATATACAATACTACACCTAGCAGTGGGCTCCTAGTACAAGAAAAACTTTGATTACCTGCAGGAGGTTCAGCAGAGCCACCAAGATGAGTCAGCAAGATGAAGCACTTGACGGTGAGGAGAGGCTGAGGGACCTGGGCTGACCTGACATCTTTGGTGGTCTGACAGCAGCCTGACAGTGCCTACAGGTTGTTTATTGAGAAGACAGGGCCATGTTCCTCATAGTTGTGTGTGATGGGAGGGCAAGAGAAAGAGACATTCAGACTGTATTTTCACCATGACACTCCAGCAGTGGAAGATATTGCTCAGAGAGGATTTGAAGATTTTCAAGACCAGACTGGATAAAGCCCTGGTGCAAAATTATCTGACATTCAAGCTGGCTTTATTTTGAGGTGGAGGTTGGACAAGAGGTGTCCTGAGGTTCCTTCACATCTGAATTATTATGTGAGCCAGTGATTACTCCCAGACGTGGAGATGTTGGATGCAGGTGTCACTTTAATGGTCAAAAAGCTCCTGAGCCCCAAAACTTGCATTTAAACAGATTTTTAAAATAAGTAGCTAATTTGGAGTAATCAGAAAATAACTAAAAGTACAAAATGAAAAAAAGAAATCAGTATGTAGCTTGATTTTTTTTTCTTGTTGTTGTTGAAGGCAGTACCCACCTTCAGTTGAGAATGGTGTGTAAAAGACAGCACAACTGTCATCTGGACCAGGTTAAACAGAAGCAGCTCTTTTGTTGCCCTGGCCCATGTCACGGCCTTCTATGTGAACAACATCACAGCCATCATGTTTCAGCTGCCACCACAGGGTGCCTGCAAACGGAAGAGAGAGAAGCGGTGCTTTGTAGCTACCACCTGCAAATCTCTCATTATTGGCAGGTACTTTGCAATGGAGTACTAGAACGGGATAATTGCTGGAGATAGAATTGGCAAGAGTAGTATATGGGAGACACATTCAATTGCACATGAGTATGGTAGGTGAACTATAAAAAAAGCAACCCTGCCATTATATGTTGAACAGCCGGCAACTCTGGATCTTCCATTTTGTTTACAGCAGAATGGACAAAAGGCTTGTAGTGCCGGCACTAAATAGCTTGGGGACTGTATGCCTTGTAAAGGTATTCTGGATGCCTTTATGAGCCATAGCTCAAACTTTTGTGACAACAACAGTGAGGCATTACAAGTTTATTTGCAAGATTAAGCCTAAATGTTATCCCCAGAGTGCAGTATATAAACTAATTTATTTATTTTTTATTCTTTATCATAGAGATCAACATTCTCCATAGGAATTTGTATTTCTATATGACCCCTGTGTAAGCCAGCTTGCATGGGAGGGGGAGCAATTTTGGTTTTGAGATTCATCAGTGGTGTTGTCCATCCTACTTAGCTATTCCATTTATTTCAAATATTCCACTAGCAAGTAAAATTCTGCAGCCAGCCTTACTAGGAAAATGAGTGCTTCTATGAGAAACACAATTACTACTTTTCATTATGTGACATTTTACTATGAATTTGTTTCTTACAGCTGCTCTGCCACATAGAATCTTTGATATCTCATGTAAGAAGTGAGTTCTCAATGCAGTCATTCTCTTACTGAGGGTACTGGCTGGGGTTTTCCTCTAATCATCCAGACGCTTCAAAAAAACTTGACATCAAGTCATAGACTTTATATCTCAGCTCTCTTTTGGGTTGTAATGGGTCTGCTTATCAATTAGAACATTTCAAATTTTTATGTGAGAATTTTATTACGGGGTCACAGATGTAAACATTTAGAGAGTGGATGCCATCAGGATAGAAAAGTAAGAGAGGGACTGAAAAGTTAATTGAATTAGTGCAAACACTTTTCATGTTTTACTTTGTCATCAAATCTGAGACTCACGGCCTTTACCATGCAAAATTTTTGCCAGACATTCAAGATTCACATCCCTCTCCAAGACCTTCTCCCTGCTATTCTGAGTAGGTGGACACTTTAAGGCAGAAGGGTACTACCATAGAATCACAGCATCATTCAAGTTGGAAAAGACCTCTAGAATCATCTAGCCCAACCTTTAATCTAGTACTAAAGTCCATAACTAAGCCATGCTACTAAATTCTAAATCTACACTTATGATATTGTTAATCCACTTGTGTTATAAGCACTGTTTCCCCGGCCAGTGTTTCTGTCCCATTACACTTCTCAAATACATAAGAGAATGTGGCAACCATTTTCAACAACTAGCAAATTTTCCAGATGATGTGTGTGCATTGTATGGGACAGCCTGCTCTATTTTGCCTTATTTTCCTCTTTTATTCCAGAATGAAAGTCATTCTATCAGATAGAAAGGACAGACCTTTCTGCATGGGTAAGTGAGAACTCATCTAGCTCTTATACTGCTGCCCCCACCATCTTTCTGCTGGGCTGAAAGACTTTACCCCTGTATTAAATCTTTGGATTTGGGTCACTGTTGGCTCAGGAGGTCCAGTTATCTGCCAAATCACTGAGTTTCTCCTATGCTCCTTGGGGAGAAAGCTTACTCTTCAGTCCTTCAACAGCAGATTGATAACAATCATTTTTAAGTTGCACGTAGGATTCTATTCTAGCTAAATTTGCAGAAGCCACACAAAGATATGCAGAGAACCAGCACTCCTGACTCTTTTTGACCACACAATCCTTAAAGGTTTTGGCAGAGGAATATTTGTGGGCATTTTCTATCTACTATAAACTCTCTTGCTTGACTTTGGTTTGGATACAAAGATACTCATTTCAGAGGAAGCCAATGAAGTCTGCAGGCCTTCCATCCATTTCTGTGTAAAGACTCAGAGAAAAATCAGCTTAAACAGAGCTTTCAAAGCTAACTGCTTTCCTGATTAACTCATCTTATTATCCAACACAGTTCATTTTCTAGGGGAGAAAAAAATCTCAGAGATGGGAGAGAGTAAAACTGAAACAAACAAAAAATCACACTTTGAAATCCATCCCTTTGGCAGCTGTCCCTTTTTCATTTTGGCAGACAGAGGGCTGCTGGCAAGACTAGTGAGGTAAGGGTAAAAGACAAATGGTTCATCGTGAATCCTTTAACTAAGCTGATATTTCAACACAGCATGTGCCAGGATTTTTCTTTGGCATACGCTTTATAGAATGTACATGACAACCGCATCAGCATTGTTAATATATTGGCATTACCTGCCTTATTATTCATCTCCCTTTGAATCAGACCCCAGACTTTCAGGAAAATATCACACAACAGTCTATTTTTTCCTAGATTTTTTTTTCCCCCGTTGGGTACAAAAATGAAAATAAATTTATGCTTTTTTTTTTTTTTTTTAAGATAAAATTAAGCCTCTTGAAATTAGTCTATCATTGATTAGGATGCCATTTTTTGAATGCTGATACTGTAACTACCAAATTTCAAGAATGAATTGTATCAAACATCTCTACTGTTTGGGTGAATCAGTTCATGTAAAATAAATACAAATAATAATATTACCCTGGGGGAAATAAAATCAGAAACATGCTTTTGGAGGGTTTATATAATTATTGTTTGTTTTTATTATGGTTTTCACCCTGAAAAACAACCTTCAGGTTTCAGGAACAAAAGTGGATAGATCAAGAAGTACTGGTGAAAATGAAATATCTCAAATTTGGTAAGAAAATAAAAAGCCTGCAAGCTATGTGTTTTTTTTGTTGTTTTTGTTTGTTTGTTTGTTTGTTTTTTATATAGATAATGGCAAAATTCATAATTCATATTGATTTGAATCAACACTACACAATATACACATGGCAGTTCAGTTAAACCAGTAAATTTGAATTAAAAAATAGATACACTTACATAACGAAGAGCTTAGGTTCTTTCATTTGTTAATTTTTTCTTTTTCCTTTCATCTTTTTTTTTTTTTAATTTCTTAATTATATACTATCTGACTTGTTGTGCCTTAACAAATTTCATTTTGTGTTCCTAAAGGTCCCACAGGTATCACTGCACCACATGCACGCACCTCTTTTCCAGAAGGGACTGCAGTCTCAAGAAGCCAGCCCATGAGGATTTACACTGTGTCCATATTTGAAATGAGGAAAAACATATCAGCAAAGCTGATGTACAAGAAGACTTCATCCAACATTTTAGAAGTATTTTTACTAATATTTAGCTGTAGAAATTCCTTATAAATGAATCTTTCTCCAACATAGAAAGACACCATAAATATCACTGTAGAGATAGTAGGGAATGCAATAAGATACATGCTATCCAGTGTGCTCTGTTCTGGCTTAAGTAGTTCACCTCCTTTCTTACAGCCTGCCTTCATTTCTCACCTCTGCTAACAGAAAATAAAAATTGCAAGAGTAAAATTACAAACTACCTCCTGAAACACTGATTATGATGACTTCAAGGCTTTACTGCAGGAAAATTTCTTTGTTTGCAGTAAGAGACAAAAAATGATAGGTTTGGATTATTATTTTTTTTCCTATTAGGACTGATTCTAATGTTAGGATTTATTAATAGAAGGAGACTGAAATGTGAGAGCCTACGAAGGCAATATGGAAGAGCTCAACAAGCTATAGAAAGAATGAATAACAAACCATATATTTTTCCTGCCGTGACAGGGCACTGCATAAAAACACCCAGGGATGGATGCAAACAATGTGCTGGGGAGAGTGACAATAAAACAGGGATGACAGTATAAAGAGAGAATGATGAATGTATTAGCACAGGTAAGAGAGTTAGATAAAAGATCACAGGGAATAGAAGAAAATTCACTCTAAGCAGATCTTGAATAGTGTAACAGGAAATAGTGCTATTGTTAGATGTGGATTCGATAGGGAATGGTGGTGACAACAGAGAGTGAGAGAATCTTTGAGTTTATATGGAGAGATTTATATTTATGCCTCTAGATATACATTTATAGATATTTATACTAAATATATATTTTGATATCCCTGTAATAAATTTCTATAACCATATGATAAACTGTATTTACTGTAGTTAACACCCTTTGCCTGCCTTACCTGCACTACATTCTCTATACTTTTCAGCTGGTTCTTTCCCTGAGCAGCTCAAAACTGCTGTCATAATAGTTGAAACCTGCCAGAATTCGTTTTTTTCCTTTCTTCCCAAACACCTCCAGAGATGGGGAATTCTCCTCCTCTACTGCATTCTGCTTTGAAGTAGCTGTCTTCAAATACTTCATTTGTGATGAGTTTAGATAAAACAGTCCAATTTATCTTATCTCCTTAGGATAAGAGAGGAACTGGAAAATTGAGGTTCTTATTGAAACTAGTATTAATATAATAGACTAATTTGAAAAATGTTTTTTTTTTTTTTTCTGAAAGGTTGAAAGAAAGATGTTAGTCTACTAAAAAAAGTCTACAAAGCCAACTTTTTTTTTTTTTTTGGGTTGTAGTGGGGATTCATTTAAATCTTCATTTTCATTTTGAAAGATTTGTAACAAAAAATCTATTAAAGTTGTATATATTTGACTACTGGCTACTTGCCAAAGATTAGTCTCTGAAACTGTTGTTTTTCAACAGTTGAACCAGCAAAGATGAAAAACCAATCAAGTTCAGCAGGCTTTACATTGGGTCTTTACATGCAAATAGTTGAACATAATTTTGTTTTATTGCTTGTTAGCACTCTCATGTTTCACCACTTATCCTTGCTCAATGAGTGGCTCTTTTTAAAACCGTTCTCTTTATGTCATTATTTTTCATACTGTAATATTAGAGATGTAGAGACCCCTGATTGCCTTTTTCAAAATGTATGTCATGTTTTTGGGGCATTTGTTTGACGTTGAATGAAACACAGCAGCACTGCCTAGAAATCTAGCAGAACTGAAGAACACCATTTTTTTCTGATGCTCTAAGTAGCTTTTAGAGAGGTTACTCAAAGGGGAAGAAAAAATTAACAAACTGAACCCCCCTGAACATACCAACACACAAATTAGGGGAAATTTGCTGTGACAGTTTCAGGACTGTGAACCATTTTTCAGGACTGCAGACTTTTGTTTTATATTTTCTCTCACAAGCAGTATTTTCAGATCAAAATTCCCCTTTCCACGGCATTCATTTATTAACAGAGATTCGGTAGGCAAGCCTTGCTTGATGAGTCATCAGTTAAGAATATCACTTTTACTCAGAATGACTTGGCTGAAATGATTAGTCTGAGATAGATCAAATCCAGGCATTATTCACCTGTAAGTCTAAGCATGACAAAAGTGGTCTGAAAAACACCAGAATTTGTATATTAAGATATTAATAGATGTTTCAGAAGACTGTTCAGAAAGAATTACTTTACAAAAGAAAATGTTTGTCTTGGAGACTTTTTTTATTGACCTATGGTATGGTTATGGTTGGAAAAATGTGTGAAACAAAGAGAATGACAGTCTTTCAAAACTCTCACAGCTCTATAAATAACTCTACATAAAATGTACAGTATGTATAAACAGCGTGACAAAGATTTTCTGAAAGGATTTTCTCTGCAGTAAAAGTAGTTAAAGCATCCCATTGATGGCGGTTTTGAAGGATTTCTGAGAATGAGAGTGCTTTTGAGCTGGCAAACTCTCCATGAGTGAGAGTGAATATAAACAATGAACTTTTATGAGGTTGTAGCCATCCCAGTAAGATCCAAATGCAGCTTGAATGGAATTTAGCCAAGAACTGCAGGAAAAAAAAAAAAAAAAGTTCCAGCAGAAAAAAATATATCTGTCAGTAACATTTCTGAGAATTCACCATCTGGGTCTTGCAACCATCAGTCAGACTCACAGTGTTACTCCAGCTGTTCTTCAAGGTTCCTCATGATCAAGGTAGAACAGCTGTGAGAAAGTAAAACAGAAGAGTGGTGAGAGCACAAACAGATGTTGAAAGCTCAAGTAAGTCAGTAGGCAAATAGCTCCCAAGTATGAAATGGTACACCACTGCTTCACTAGTTGAAGAACTCAGCTTGTCCACTTACACATCTGAAAATATAAGTTTTCTATACTACAAGTTGTGATTTTGTTTGAATATTCAGTTTTAGTGATTTTTTTTTTCAAAAAATGCATGTATAATTCCCATTAACTTTTGTGAAAAATTATTCCCCTAAAAACAGGTCAGTATATTTACTTTTTGTGTTGTAATGTGTATTGGCTCTAGTCAGTTGGTTCTTACTGTGCCAAGAACATGTTAAAATGTAGTAACCGGTGATGAATTTTTTGACTGGAGCTGAACTCTGAAAAAGTTTGCTGTTTTGGATCTTGCACCTGACCAAAATTTAGGGCCACATTCAAATGCGTGTGCACTGTTGGAAATACACCTATGGAAAATGGAATAATCTAAGTAGTAGCTTGAACAACAGCTCAGACAGGAAAGTAGAGATGCAGCAAGAATTTCAGAAGAAACACTGGAAGAAGTAAGAAGTTATTAAATTAGTAATTCAATTTCTATGAGCAACAGAAAGTAAAGAGATCCTGTCTCTGTTGGTGGGGAAGGCCCACAGAACTAGGGAAAGGAGAAGCTGATGGGTGAAGTAGCAAATCGGACTTCCTAGGTGAATTTGAAAAATAACAGCTGGAAATAAAAGCTAGGGCCATATGCTGAGGTGTGAAAATTTAGGGAAAAAAAAGAGACATGGTTTAGTACACTTGAGAAACCAGAGAAAAGTTACAGAAGCACAGAGAGAAAGTTGAACAGGCAAGGAAATGAATGGATTTCTGTGGCGTTTTATAATGGAATTATATGGGAATAGAATGTTTAATCTATCCAAATATGGTAGATTTCTTTTTTCGTCTATGTTTTATTGCAACATAAAAACATTATTTCTTTCACAATTTTATGAGAATTCAAATGTCTGCATGGTGAAGACACTATTATTATTATTATTATTTTGTTTTTTTAATAGATGACCCAGCTTTGTCTATGGTTTTAATGAAAAACATGTACTGGCACTTAAAGTTTGCTCTACTCTAACATTTAGATGTAATAATCTCCATATGATGGCTTTGTTTAATGTCCAACTATAAATAACCTGGCCCTGGAGCAGGAAAAGAGTGTTCTGCAGAAATTAAAATATAATTATGATTACAATTTTCTTGTGTTAAGATATTAACATACTATTTTTTCCCATTCTAGTATTTAGAGTGATTTATTGTGTTATAATTATTCAGTACTCAATTTCTACAATGCCGAGTTGCAGATGGTAGAGTCTGTATATAACAGTTCAACATTTACTGATCCAGGTGTTTTAAACAACTGTTTCTGTTTCAAGATTTTTCAGTAGAAAAATGGTAATCACAAAATCATTTGGGTTGGAAGGAAACTCTTGATCTCACCTATTGTAATTCTGGTACACAGGACTGTACCACTTTTGTGCCATTGTATCACATATTGCAAAGCAAACTCACGGTGTTCAGGTGAATGGAATGAGAATGAAGATAGAATAAGAATGACCCAAATTTTTGTGAATCATTAGAAATTCATACTCTGAGTCTTTTCCTACTAAGTATTTCCTTTGATTTTCAGAAGCAGGTGTTAATCTATGCTTTATAAAGATCTCTAGCCGCATTTCTCTTGAGTCAGTTTAACAAGTAAGAAACCTTAAAGTGCCATATAAATTGCATACATTTTTAAAGAAAACTCATAAATATGCTAGCAAATATTGCATTGAACAGAAATACAGAAACCTGGGGTAGGCAATTGAAAGTAAAATGCTGGCAATGAAATTATGATCCATGACTTCATTGAGGACAAAATGTCATTCCAAATTTCCTCAGAAACACCTCTGAGAAAAAAATAAAATAAAGGCAACAACAACAAAACCATGAAAGTTATCAAAACCCTTTACATGAGTGATACAGACCTCAGTCCTAAATGCCTCATTCCATCTAGCAGAAAGTAGGATGCTCAGATATTTCAGGAGACTCAGACTAAGAAGAGCCATGAGAAACTGCAAAAGAGACATATAGGAAAGGCGGATGGAAAAGGACCCAGGGCCCCAGTGACCTGTCTTCTCAGGTTCTCCGGTAGCCATATCATAGCAAGTCATAGCACCTCTGCAAACTTTCATAGAACGTTCAGAGGTCTGGACACATTGAGAAGATCAGCCTTTATCTTGTGCCAAAGGAGATTTTACAGGTGAGGGTAGCAGGCGGTCACCTGAGTTCTCAAAGGGAAGCTAAACAAGAACACCGGAAGTTACAAGTTGAATCTTTTTTTTTTTTTTTTTTTGAGTAAATATGATAAGCCAAATGAAACGCATATGGATTAAAAAAAAAAAACAAAAAACTTTGTTTTTAACACTCTTCCAAAAGCATTATCATCACTCAAAGTTGTCAGAAAAAGAATACAGTGTAAAAACTCACATGACATTTCAAATGAATTGGTTACTTTCATGAAGCTATGACTTAATCTATCATCATGGTTAACTGCTGTTTCACCTAGGTACTTATTGGAGATCAGAGGGCTTCAATACCATTTAAAAGACAGTTTGGAACAGCAATAACTCTTACACATGTCAGTTAGCATCGGCCGAAAGAGTTTCTAATGTCTTTCCTACATTTGTGTAGTGTTAAGAATAGAAGTGGAAAATGCTTTTGGAAAAAACAAGCAATAAAAAACCTCCCTTGCTATATAATAAATAAACAGAAAAGGCTCCTTGACTAAGAACCATACAAGCATTTTGCACGAGGCATACGTACTATTGTATTTCAACTGAACATCATAGCTTTTGCCCACTACAAAGCTGGTATGGTTTGCACCTCAGTATCACAAATGTTGACATCGTGATCAAAGCAATTGAACTATATTCTGCCCAGTTGTGGTTGTTATCAGACAGTAAAGCATACTTTTCATTGACATCTGCTGGTTTTATGCCAATATCAAGGCATGATATAGAAACAATTACAATGCAGTGTTTTATGCAGTTTTTATTTTGAGAAGAACAGTATGTCCCCTCTTGTTTCCCCTGCTGTTGAGTAGTAACTAGTGCATCCAAAGAGAGAGGAGAAGATGGCGTTAAATAAGCTTATGTGTTAAATGACATTTTACTCTGTCAGATTCCTCCATAAATCTTTAACTATTGTGTTATCCCTTATAATTGTTAATCCAGATCCTGCAAAATAAAACACACACCTATTTAGTGAAGGAAAATGAAGGCTAAGTAAAACAAATATTCAAAAATCACTTGAAATAATTATTTTCCATGTTATGTATAAATCATCCACATCACTGTAAGCATTTGTCTTACACTTGAACAAGGAAGTTATAAAAATTACTGCACTTAAACCATAAATCAAAGCTAATACTTTAAAATATTATTTGCTTTTAATTCCTTAAAATACTACTCTCTGCTTTTAATTTAATTACATGCATGCTTCTATGTATCCCCTACAAGTCAAGATAAATAAAGACCTATGCTTGTCAATGAATCTTAGAAATCTTCTAATGAATGGACAAGAACTATTTGTAATTAACATGCTAATTACTTGTATGCAAACAGTCTGTTCAAGTGGTTTGAAAAGTGCTTGAAAACAGTTTGTTTGCCTTCACTCTTAAGCTGGCTAAATGTTCCTACTTGCAGCCTTATTTACAGCATTAATTTGCTTAGCAAATATTTTTTAATAGCTAGTGAAAATAGAAGGAATGACAGCCTTGTCTGGAGAGCTCTCATGAAGAGTGCTATTTGCTCTGGTTCAAGCAGATGAGCAGACAATCAGACTGAAATGTGAGTTTTTCAGGCACATAATAGACCCTTGGCTTATCAAAGCCTCTTATCTGATTGGAAAAAAATCAAAGGTAAACTTCACAGCTCATGGAATTAAAAGACAAATGAGATGTCATAATTATCAAAGTGGCTAATTTAGAAAATTAAGCCATTCACATAGGTGACATAATTGCTTGTCACAATCACTCTTTTTCTCATTAGCCTTCTCTTCAGCACCTACCATACAGTGGAACATTCTTTAGTCTTGGAAAATATTGCCTATACTGTAATCCCTTAATAGCATAGCCCTTGAAATTAATGCAAAAATATACTTAATGGCTTTATTGATGTGATATATTTGTGTGATTCTATGTTTGATCATGTCTTATACTGTAAAATTTGCTATTTTGAATTTTGAGTATTTTATTGGGTCTTTTTTCTAGCTTCTTTTGAAATTACACAATTTAAAATTAATCAGTTAATTATGATGGAGAACTTAATAAGCCAGCATGCCATATGCAAATTCTTTTGACAGGATTATGCTTCCATCACACAAGGTGGCTTTAACATATAAGGATTATGAGCTATATAATTATTGTGGCTACAAGATTAAATTTTCCTCCTAAAATGTGAATGTATAGGAAAAATATTTTTATCCTCTGTAGAATAATATGTCTTTATAACATTTAATGTTTCATTTTATGTTTGTTTTCAGTCAATTTAAAATAGCACCCTAAATAATATTTCATAGAAGTCATTTGCAAGAAGTAGTTACACTTCCCTGACAATCATATTGTTTATGAGTCAGCAAGTACAGAAATTATTAAAGACAATTTCTAAGAAAGGAAATGAGTCTGGTTTGCTATGCGAGTTTCAAGGCATGACATTGTAAATGGGCAAGGTTAAACATTTTGGATTAAAAACATGACTGTGAGATTGATTAGGGTCCTACAGTCTTGTAAAGTTGGTAGAACATAGCTGACATGACTTATAGTTTGCTGAATTCAGAGAGATTACATTGATGTCATTCATTTGAAGAGATAGTTCATCCTGGATGCATATAGTGAAGCTGTCATCTGTGCGTTTCACAAATATTCATGTGACTAACATGTTTTGATTAGACTAACACTGAACCACACCATTGAATGGGTCATGTGTCTGAAGTGCTGTGACATGCTAAAGTCAAAGCTTGCATTTAAAAATAAGGAACAAAACCTGGAAAATAAAATAAGGCCACATACCCCAACCTAATATTTTAAAGCTTTCTGTGAGCCTCTCCTATGAATATCTGACATACTTAATATATACAGTACTGAAACTCATCTTTTAGAGCAAGCAATTAGGCTTCTGACTATAACAGAACAAAGTTAATGCCGTTTGCTTAATTGTAAACTATACTGACTTTGCTTTGTATGAACAGACTCCTATATAGTTCTGAATGGATGTGCTTATTTTCAAGTAAGGTGCACCCTGTCCTTTCTTCCCAGCCCATAACTGGGCAGAATTTCCAACCAGAATTACCAGAAGGGAATTGTGTTCAGCTGACTGTTTCTCAAAAGAGAATGAAAAGAAGCAGGTTGTACTTCCAATAAAAGGATCTTCTTAAATGGACCATGGCAAGCTTCAGAACACCATCTTGTTTCAGAAAATCTATGTTTGGGCTGGTTCTTCTAGGCCTGTTGAGCTTGACAGCACTCTAGCCCCATGTCCTATCTCCCTGGCTCATTTCAGGTCTAGTCACTCCCCTTTGGACTTCCTGTCTAGGAAGTGCTTCAGTGTCATCAGCCCCCCAGACAAGTAAACAAGTGTTGGTGCAGTCCCTTTCTCCAGTCTGTAGTTTGCTACCTTCTCACTCGGGCTGATTTCTTTTTTTTTTTTTTTCCCCCCTGGTCTTTTGGTTCATTTACAACAAAGAACACAAGCTTTCTAAACTAACTTTTTAAAGCGCATTCCCTCTGTTCATATGCAAAAAGAGCTATTTACAGGTCCATACAAAAGTAGCAAAATCTGCACATTAAAACATTTGGTTTAATTTCCTCTCCTCTATGGAAGTCTTCTGACTTTCCGGCCCTTCTTTTATCACTGAATCCTTTTGATCCCCAAAGTCTCATCTTCTTATGATCTTTAGATTCTCCCTTCTTTCCCCCTCTTCTTTAGTTTTGATCTCCTGGCCTAGAGAGTTAAGAGAGCACTTTAATTGTAAACAGCTCTTTTTAACACAAAGGGTTCTTCTTCTTTCCTGCTCTGCAGTGCTGGTTGTATCTATCTGATCAGCCAGCTATGCTCTTGGTCCCAAGTGGCCAGTTAATATCCACAGTGATCTCTGCAGGCTCTGTGACTTCCTCAGTCTTTCAGCATATTCATTGTTTTCCAAGGCACTTATCCTATGTTAGTGACTTTTTCAGTTGTCCTCTAGTTGCCTCTCAATAAAGTATGTGATATGTGACACAGACCCTGCCAGAAACTCTTAACATTGAGGGTTATAGTTACATGAAGAGTTCATAAAGTCAGAATTTGTAAGTTATGCATAAATTTCCAGACTGTCACAGGGAAGAGCAAATATTAAGCATCTGCTATTTTTCTAGAAGGCATTTTCTTATAATAAATATTTCCCATAGCTATCTGTCTGGTTTGAAGAAGGAAAGAAGGCCGAAGATTCAAGGTTGTTCTGTCACCTTATCCTTCCATCACCTGCAGTCATAAGGTTAGATACTGATCTCATTCATTTCTTTGTGAATTTCCAGTGTAATTCTGCTGAAGTGTCTCCGCTCCTACTGGTGTAACAGATAGCGGTTATTGGCCGGCAGTGCTAGGAACTCATCTCTTTTTCGTGTAAACTTGTATTTGGAAATAGCAGCACCAACCCTCAAAAGTCACTTCCTTCAATGGCAGGCACAAACGAGTATGTGACTGGTACAAGAGACAGTCAACTCCCCTCAGAAGTAGGAAACACCTTATTTTTCTTTTGGCATAATATTCAGTACTGAAAGCAAGTTTTATTCTTAAGCTTAAAAAGAAAATTCTGACTTAAACAATAGCAAATGCTTTAAAAAAAATCTAAAAAACAAATTAATCAATAAGGACACACAATGTGATTTCATGACCTGTTTTGGACTTGCTTCTGTAGTAATTCAGGAACAAAAGAAAACAAACAAACAAACAAACAAAATAAAAAATAAAAACAAACAAAAAACATTTACATGGCAATGAAGTAATGATTTTGGTAGAAGATTGATATAACCATCATGGGAGTGCATGTAACCTGAAGAATAAGTAAGTAATTTGTTTTATTTGTCCTTTTTGAGTAACAAATAACATATTTTATATGGATCACAGAATTATCATCTAAGAAAATGAAGACTAAAGTATCAAGACTGAAAAAGGTGACTGATTATCACTACAATATTCGCACTGTTCTGAAATATGCAGTGCTGTCCTCTAGAGGCCATGTTTAATACCAAATATCTCACAGTTCATTAACTAATAGGTTAAATCAGGAATGCATCTTGTAAGAGAGCTGATTCCAAGAACGAGAATACCTCCATGCGTACCTAAAAGGTAGCCCATATGGTGGTAACATCCAAACTAGAGAGCAAGCTGTCCCATGCTGGCTGGTACACATCTTGTGTGACTGCTAACTCACACTTGCAGTTCCATGCTCTGCTCTAGATCAGTCATACTCAATTTTTCTCACTGCATATGTGAAAGAAAGCTGGCAGCAGCTAAAACTAAATGTTTTCTGCTCTTCTTTTCTTCCCCTAAACTTCCCCACCAAAGTATTTAAGCTCTTTGAGAGGTATGTCATATTCATGACTCAGTATCTGGACTTTCAGAATGCTCTCTGCTAGTTTCTCCATCCTCTTAAGTATTTTTTAATTACTGAGCTAAATCTACTTTCATTTATTATGGTATATATATCGAAATTAACTTTACTAAATATTCTGTATTGCTCAAGTAACCTTTGAATCACTGCAAATTATTGAACACTAATATGGCAACAGTGTCTGGAGGCAATGAAGACAGCCCTGCAGCAGCTGACCCTACATCAGAAATAGGATGAAACTATGCTCCGTTAAATTTTTGCATGCAATTTTATGACAAATTGGAAGGAAGGAATACAAGATTGATTTAGGTGATAATAGAAGTAAAGATGGGAAACAAAGGGCCTGTGGAATCCATTTCACAGACTCTGAAGGCTTATGTATGCTGAGGCACAGCTCATTAGTGCTATGTTTATTGTGACTGAAAATTTCTGAAGGCCTAAGTCAAGAATATTTCTGAAAGAACTGGAGTAGCAGACAGGGCCAAGGAGCTGAAATGACACATATTTCCCAATGAAGGTTCACCAGACTGTTCAGAGTGATGGACAGACCATTTGTCTAAGTGAGTCAAGATACTCAAACTACTCAGGAGGGGAGTTGATAAACTGCGCTGTTCCTAAAGGATTTCAGGTTCATTACAAAGCTGGAAGAATCAAAGTCACTTTCTGGGGGGAGAACTGCAATACACAAGGTTCTCTCCTGTCTTTTAGCTTTTTCCCAGCTATCACACAATTGCTCAGAATATTTTGTCCTTTCTTTCCAGCTATGTTTCCTTTGTATACATTTTTATGTTCATTATGAGCAAAGTGTGGTACTCACCCTAACATGGCTCAGGCTGACAACAATCAAACTTCCCATGTGCTGCTAACTTAGATCTTCTGTCTTTTGATATTCCTTTCTCTGCCAGAAAAAAAACTCTCAAACATCTTAGTAGTCAGAAAAAATCTGGAAACAGGTGTCAATTTCAGCCTCTTCAGTAGCAGAAATTATCATCTAGATGGTGCGTTGGCTATAGAGCTCAGGTTAAATCAGACTGAGAGTTGGCATTTTTCTCTTCCAGTAGTCCTGCAAGAAGAAAAGATGAGTTGAAGCAATATATATCCACATGCACTGGTCCTAGGTGAGGCAGCTTGGCTTCACAGGCAGGACAATTTAAAGAGTTGGACCCCTCAAAAAATATAAATAATTATTGTTCATAGTCCTGTGGTTGAGGAAGTCAATGAAAGCTGGATGAGAAAGGCACAAGAAGTATCTATGGATAGAATGAAACAGCTGAAATGCTGATTGTACAGTTCCTCCTGTCCATGCTTCCCAGAAGCCTACAAGAGAGTAGTTGGACAAATTTCCTGCTAAATAAGACAGCTTTCAAAATGGTGCAGAAACTTGTCCTTGGCATTGCACAAACATGAGAGACATGTCTTCTGTGTAAATACTGTTCTCTGGTCTTTGTTTTGACATTTACTCCAGTTTAATCAACTAGGTTTTAAAGCACATTTGCTTTGATTAAATCTGGGATTGGCCTTGCAATAAAGACAGTCTCTCTAGTGGCTCATTTTGGAAACCCCCAGAACAGTGATCAGATATATTTATGATGCCCTTTAGCTGTGTGTTTGATTTCCTTGACATAAAAAAAAAAAAAAAAAAAAAAAGTGTGGGGGGGTTTGTCCTGACTCTTTAAAGGTTTCTGTAGCTGTTATTGCTGGCCTGCAGCCACACATTCTCCTACATCGTGGATCAAAGACACCAACACTGTGAGAACCAGTCAATACAATACAGACACTACTTAAACATATTGCTCAAAACATTCCTTTTTGATTTTAAAAGGGTCATGTTCTGGAGACAGTTCATCCATGTTCTGGAGACAGTTCATCTTATTACTTAAATGAAACACCGCAATTTTATGTACTCAGACATGTCCTTCCTTTCTTTTTTTTTCTTTTTCCTGAGGAAAAAAAGGAAGCTTCAACAGCATTCTAAATATGAGTGAATAAAATAGTCAAGTAAATTATGTTTTATTGACTGTCTTTGTTGTAGTTGTATGAATCTGTTGTTTTTTTTCTTTTGCTCACTCCTGACATTATGATGTAGAAAGCTGAAGACCACAAAGAGTTAAATAGTAGCCGATGCTGGGTCCTTATTTAGAAGGAAAAGGTAGTTGTTTTGACGTAGGTCTCTTAGCAACTAGAAATTTAGCTCTTTGTTTATTATAAAACACTTCAATTTTGAAGGAAAGAATTTACATTTCTCATTTTAGTTGCTCTCCTTGTCTTCCTCTCCATCTGCCTTGATGGAGCCTAAAACAAAGCAAAAAAAGTTATTTCCAAATACGAGTTACAATATTTTCGAGTGACAAGAAAATCGTAATACTTACTATGAAGATATTTTTGTTAATTATTGTTTAAAATATCAGTTCCTTCAATGTCTAGCACTTTCAGAAAAGGAAAATGTAATTTTTGTTGCCAAAGAAATTTTGCAATGTATGTTCTGTGGTGGTATTAGATTTAATATAAGCTGCTATTTTAAAGTTTGATTGATAACATTAATAAAAGCAAAGTATCTTAGTGCATAAAATTATTCAATTAAGACAACAAATTACTTTGCTTTCTATTGAGTCTTCAAACTGGTTATAGTAGTGGCATGTTTAAGCACCTGTAATTTTGTTCTAAACTAAACCCTGTGTGTTAACTAATATGTATTCCTGATGCAGAAAAGACTGCCTTTGTGTTTGAAACTAGCATTTTGATAGAAACTTACCATTTCCTTTTGCATTAAAATCCACATACATCTATTGACTAATAAAAATAAGAATATAGCTTATACTTCCTTCCATTGAGATAAGATAGCCTGATCATTGTTTCAGCTGAAGGAAATGAAGAATAATTGAGTGTAAATGAGGCACAAAATATAAGAAGCCAAAAATACATTGCTTTCATCAGTGCTTATCTAAGGACCCAGATAAGACCAGAGGGCTTAACTGAAGATAGGGGTAGGGAGAATGCTGCACTCTGGAGAAAAACAGTCCCAAGAGCACTGAGGTGGTGGAAAAGCTGAGGAAAAGAAGAGCAGGTTTAAGTGTTCATTGCGCTGTTTGTGACAGGGTTATAATGTGGCATCGATGATATGGAGAAGAGTGGCTGGGTACCTGCTCTTTGGGGCTTTAAGCAGCTAGACTATGAGCCTGTATTTGAGTAAAGGAGTAAGATCTATTTGTTTTTTTCTCTGGGGTCGAAGGAAAGTGGTGGTACTGCAGCATAACCAGAAGAAGGAGACTTCAGCCAGAAGTAGAGGTGGTGAGATCCATGACTTATTTTTATATTTTTCATTTTGCTAAACTGATGATATGGAAGGAAGGTTTCAGCCAACTACATGGCATTTTTTTGAATTATCAAGTCACATATCTGCATACAATAAAACTCCTGGTTTTGTATTGTAATACTGAAAATATTACATTCTAACACTTAATAAACTTAAGATAGAAGATGTAAACAATGTGTAATAACTATTGATCACTTACAGAAACTGTATGGCGTGTATGACCAAGCAAATAGTTATCTGAGAAATCCTAATTAGTTCCATTACTCTCATACGTCCAAGAATGGAAAATTCACACAAGTTTTGTGGACTGGGTCTACTCTCTACTGTGTGTTCTTAAGATATGTTGATAACTGATTTGTAGTTTAGAAATATAAACCATTAAAAAGAAGCAATATGTGGATATGTTACTAGGGATTTTATTATTTTCATTATTTGCTCTTTTTTGTTAGAGAATATTACCCCCATTTTATTAAAACCAGATCATTTGAAACATCTTCTGGCACCTTATTTTCCTAATGATTTGCCTGAATGAGATCAAAGATATCTGAGTTGGTTTTGAAAGGTGCAGGAAAGGCTGCAATTCCACCTAATAAAAAGGGGAAATGGTATTTCACGTCCCATTACTTTCTGCTCCAATTGAAAGCCTGTGGGGTACTGCAGTATTTTGGAGATATGTCCAGTTTTAAAAAGTCAGCCTGAGGCTGTCAACACGCAAAGCTGGTTGTATTTCCTTTGCAATTGAATCCTAACCTTTCTTGTATGGTAAGGATTAGACTACTCCAAGGGAAAAAGCAAAATCTGGCTTTCCCAATAAATACCTGATTAAGTGTTACACTCATTGCTCCTAAATAATTAACCCAATCAGGAAGTTTGCTTGGCACATTCTCTACCTGGAAACCTACTCTGGTGCTCTAGAAAAGGAAAATGCTATTAGTTTAGGAGAGCATGTGATACAAAAGGAATTAAAAAATATCCAGTGAACATCGATAAAGCAAAGAGCGAACTCTGCTGCAACAAAAATGTCAGAGGCATGTGACAAATGCCTCCAGCCGTCTGCTCCCCATGACCGGATTTAAAACTGTTTTGGCCAGTGCTGTGCCCTGTTAACCTACTGGCCAGGGTATTTCTAGCCAATGGCAGGTTGCCTCAGTGGGACTAGAAGGTGTCATGGGCCAGCCAAAGTGGCACAGGTCTGTCCTGCACCACACATAGGAGCATTTCAGCTTTGAGTCCTGAACAGGCTCCCAAAAATCACATCCTGTTATTAACATCACAGAAGCTGGTGCTTATCTAAGGGCTGTTTTAGAGACCATAGCACAGAATAGCTTTCGGTTATTGACATTAAACAAAACCTATTCCATCTACATTTCACATTCAGGAAAAGGAAGAAAAATCATGAAATCTGCTTCCAGTTCTGAAAAGATCTTTGTTAATTATATCACTCCAAAATGTAAATTAAAGATGCAATAGTGCTTCTGATTAATGAAAGCAAAGAATTTTATCTTTTCAGTAATTTTATCCTTGGGTACATCTACATCAATTCCAATCTGCAATTAACTTATTTATATATATGTTCAATTAATTAGTTTATGCAGTTCTCAGTCTCTTCATTAATAACCTCTAGGAGAACATGATCTAGGTTGCTGTTATTGAAACACAGGCAAAAAAGAAAACTGTGGTGCCTATAAAAGTCTATGTGACAAAGCTGATAACCCGCCAGTTTTACACAGAAGTGGAAAATGTAGATATGCAGACTTTACTGGTGATTTTCGTCTCCCAGCCATGCTAGGGGTCCAACTTAGGCATGCAGTTTTCATAGGCAGAGCTTGATTAGAAACGCAAGTTATATTGTATACACGATTAAACCAAAATCAGTTACACCATCTTCTTATCTCCTGTTGAAAGATCTAGGATTTAATTCTGCTCTGGAAATTGTTTTTCTACTATTTCTTGTAAACCTGGATTTCTGGCACATTGAAGTAGGAACTAGGCATCTTCTTTGGCTTTATCAGCTTGATGAAAATGGCTGTCATGCATGGTTACAAAGAAAGTTCTACTTTTTTTTTTAAAGTATTTAACTTCAGACTCTTCGTTTCTTATTTTAAATAAGTTATATTCACAATTAAGCCTCATCTTATTACTTTTCACCATATAATTTATTTGTGCAAATGGTATTACTAGTTTTCTGATCTGTTGGGTGTTTACATTCACTTGAAATCTGTTGTTGGTACTCCAGTGAGTTAAATTAATATATGATAAAATATTGGAAGAATAAATATAAATAAGGAACAGCATATATATTTCTTCTATGAATATGGTTTTTCATCCACATTACACATCTCTCTGAACTGTTAGAGATTAACTGGTTCCTTTTTACATTTGTTTACAGATGATGCAAAATGTACTCTCATCCAAAAATAAATAAATAAATCAACTAAATGGGAGAAATTCTGGCCTTTTCAATCTGTCTGAAGTCAATGGGCCAAGATTTCACTTATACTACATAAAGTTCCCTGCTAAGCTGTTTATCTTTGCAGGAGTATATATGGCTGATGTAGCACAAATGACTGAAGTGGTACAAAAGCTCTGTGGGTAGCACTCATGTTGCTGAAATTTTTGGTGACTCATGTAACTATCTTCTAACTTGATGAAGCCGATTCTCTTACACCTTTCAGACAAATGCCAGATGAATCAAAGGCAGCACTGAACAAACTGTGAATCTCAGGGGTAGCCATCCACTGTTCAGCATTATTTACTCAATTAAATTGTTGAATGCACAATCAAGTCACTAGCACAAACAGCCATTCTCTTGAAAATCTATTGTCATTCAGAACTTGCTAGTCCCTATCTGTTCTAAAGAGCCTTAGAAAAAGAAATATGATATGTGGCCAATGAATCACGCATGTCCATTAGGATAATAGACAAGATTAGTGAATAATTCACCCAGTGTACTCAACTGTATTACCATAAACTCTCTGGCAAATAATGACAAACAATAAGTATAAATGAAAGAAATTGTCTGAACAATTGTATTCTTTTATCCAGAAACTGAAGTTCCATGGGCTCAGAAGTCTTTATTTTATTATTCTTCCATGAAGAACTAGGAATATCTCTGACACTATGAAATCATAATAACAGTCTGAAATGCTTTTAAAATGACAATCAGTTTTTAAACCAAGCTGTGAGATAAGCAATTATCTTCCTTTGCAGATGGGTAAACTAAGGCACAGAGGAATTAAATAATGTCTCAGCCTCATCCACAATTACTCCAGTTCTCTCTCCTACAGAAAAAAAAATCAAAAAAAAAATCAGAGAAGTTTTGTTCTGTATTGGCACATATTATACTCAATCGAAATTGCATGCTTGATGCAGATGTAATTTTTAAAATGTTCATAAATTCCAACAAAGGATGTGGTGTTATACATAAACGTTTCTGTATTTCATATGAATCCCCATTCTTATCCTTCAGAATACTCTCAGAGTATAAGACGGACACAGAAAATATATATTAGTTTGTTATTTGAAGTATCTTAGCATCTGGAAAAAGTGTCTTTCCTAATCTAGGAAATCTTACTCCATATCATACTGGAGTGCACTTCAGATTCATGAGGTAAAGATTTGAAAGCTCAAAACACTCTAACAATATTAAATGTCATCTAATGACTCTTCCTGATGACCAGTTGTGACTTATTTGCATTGATCTGGGGGAGTTCCTGAGACAAAGTGGAATCCTTTGCCTAAACCATGAAAGTTTAACTAATACTGTAAAAGTAAGAGCTGAAGATATATTTGGGTTGCAACACCACTGTCCTTCTTCTTAGGAGAAAAACAGTTTGAGAGTTTTGTAAAACATAATTGTCTTATATTGGTAAAGCTCTGTTCTTCTTGTTACTACACAAAATTACTAGGGCTTCATAGTTGACACCTATGACATTTCTGCACTTTCCTATATCTTTGTTGGTTAACTTTATGATGAAACACATTCCATGTCTGATAACTCCTCATTAATCATTGAGGAGCACAAAACTCATTCTTACAGTAGTGTATTGCCTCCCCTTCTTCGTTTGTGATAATAATATTCCAAGTCCCAACACAGCTGAAGTATAGATGGTTTATATGCATCAGATAAGTAGAGATACACATGCTAAAGATGAGTCTGTTGCTTAATTGGTAGAACTAGTGGTGAATTATTACTCCTAAGAAACAGTACATTGTGTTTCTTTCTCCAAAGAATAGCACAGACCTTTGTAACAGAGGAACCTATTTCTCATGAAATGAAAATTGATAAATTACAGTGTTCCTAATTCACACAGAAAATGCCTTCTGTTAAATACCCTGTATGTGTTAAGAGATTATGGATTTGATGGTGTTGATCTATCAATAGGCACACAAATACAGGGATTCAATTCAGAGACTTTACACACACATATACACAGAGAAAGAGAAAAAAACAAACAAACAAAAAAAAAACAAGCACTGTAAAAGAGAACTTTGCTATGTGCCCAGTTTGGAGAGAATGGGATTTCACATGACACAAGTTTGAAAAGGCTTGCATTTAGACATTTCTAAGACATTTCAGGAAAAAAATAAAACATATTTTATTATTAATGTATTAAATTGCAGTTGAAATTTAAGTGAAATTACAGAATTCAGACATTTTCATTTGGTTTCCCTTACTAAATGACAGACTTCATCTTACCTTGCTGAAAGACTAGTGTTTGATTCCTTTGAGTGAACCAGAACAAGATTTATAATTCAGCCTATAAACCCTGAAAATTGTTGGCTATTTCTAGTTTAACAGACACATTTCTCTCATTTCATGTGAGTTTTTTGTTTTTTTTCTTATTTGGGGTTCGTTGAAAATATAAACTTTGTGAAAACAGGAATGGGAAATATGTAATTTAGGCCAAAACAAACGTGGACACAAGACCTGTGAAGTGTTCCCGGAGAAACTATGGTTGTTCTAAGCCTGATATTGTTCTGACATGTCTATTGATGAATTTTAACATTATTTAGTCATCCACAGAGTTTCGAAGAATGTCTTTACTGGTTAGTAAGAAATGTTTTCTTCAAACCACCCACAGTGACTTTATATACAGTCCTACTCACTCTGTGTAACTTTCATGGCAAAATCCAGAATGGGTAGATTAGATTTTTAGACCATCAGTGAATGAATTTGGTTTATTTTATAAAGTGTTTTGTATTATTGCACCCCACATCACAACATGGCTGTGAAATTCATCTGCTGTGAATGAGTTCATTGTTAGTAAAAGGTAAGTAGTAAGCATTAATATTGCACACATTAAAATTTGTACAAACATTGAGTAGAAAAGGAAGAAGAGGGGAAATAAATTAACTGACATCCAGATCAACTAGTTTTGATCTTGATGAGTTTATGAAATGAATTACAATTCTTCATTTGCAAGATTATTTAAGATCAATCTTTCTGGACATAATTACCATGTGATTAATATGAATAAACTAAGCAGAAGAACAGACATGATAATTTCCTTTCATTCGATTACATGGATGATCATTGTTTCAATGTCAAACAAAATTAAGCTTTGGCCTTAAAAAACTACATAGCAATCTCAGGATGCATTTAGGATGATAATTTTATGGGGTTTGTTTGGCTGGTGCTTCATTTTTAAGTAATGTCATGTGCATCTTTAATATCTTGTGAAAACCTTGATGACAAATATCGACACTAGGCTGTGCTTTAATACTGTCAGATTTTTAATTTCAGAAAGTGTAAACATTGCCAAGTTTTGAAGGTCTGTACCAAGGATACTGACATAATTTTCAAAGGCATGGGTAATACCTCAGCACCTCCCTTCAACATAAAACCCAGGGGTCTGACACAAGCAAACCTCTATAATCCACTTCATGCATAACAATTCTGTCACACATCCTTCCTGATTATTTGGGAATCCACATGCTGAATTGTGTTTTGCATATGAGGTTGGGGTGATGTATTTTATTGCTGATACAGTTTCACCTGTATTTAGTTCCAGTGACATGGAAAACACTGCACCCAATTGTCCTTATTACAGTCCCTGTGTATTTCTCCCCAGTGCACTTGCACAGGGGGAAGATGTGTACATGGAATGTACTTAACTGCCAGGCTGAATGGCTCTGTAATGTAGCTTCAGCATGGCATAAATTAAGTTGTCATTTTTTTGGCAGCAAGTGTAGAGAGGCGATTTTCCTGTACTGTAACATTTGAAACAACAATTTTCTGGCTCCAGTAGTAACTGACAGTTCTGTGTGATACATGCTCAATGTTCGTGCTTCAGGGGCTGCAGCTGGAAAAAACCTTCAGGGTAAGGTATTGTCTTTATTAGCAAATTGAGCTTGCAGTCGCAGAACACTGTCTCCTAACTCTTCTCAAAGAGCCTGTCACTCATACTCTAAAAAAATGTACTTAAAATTTAGCAGGTTCCTTCCAGGTATTTAACTGTGTTGCTTATATGCAAAATGATATTTTTGATAATGACTTCAGACCTATTTTCATTAGGAAGATTGCTTACCCAGAGAGAGTTGACCGCCAGCATTTTATTGGCAATGTGTACCAAGATGATAGCTTGAAGGACAGCCAGGTTTGGAAATGATCTTGGAATGCTTGGCCAGGTCTGAGTAGATGAAGAAGGAGGATGCTGATGATGTGTTGACAGCTCTGGGGAATGAGGGAAGCAGCATGCCACTGACATGGATGGGGCTCTGAACACACCCTGCCATGAGCCGCAAGGGAAGCCTCCCTTCTCTGTCTGGCAAGATGTAAAGGGTAGGCAAGGTCATTTCACAGTGGGGAGGGAGAAAAGGAAATTAAGGAGTCATCTGAATGAGTGCAAAGTCATTTTATTAAATATATGAATTTTGCAGTGTTCTCCTATTTCAGCAGTGTGTTCAATTTTGACATCACTTTTTTAAGGATCCAGAGACACATTCTGCTTTTCTGTTATAATGGTGAAATCAGGGGAATTACACTAGATTTGCAGTTGTACAAGTCAAGATAGGAATAAGCTCAGTATATTACACAGTCACTTTTCTACCATTGCTAAAAAATACTTGCAGTGCTCCTTTAGCATTCGGATATTTCACACCTGTAGGTACCCTCATTACCTCCAGCCTGAATTATTGTTCCTGCTAATAGGGTCCCTGGCAGCCCATATTAGCAGACTTCACTCCATGTTGCCTGTCACTCATTGTGACCATTTCAAATATTTTGGCCATAATGCCCACATTTTTAAGTCATTCCTTCAATGCCTAAGTTCATGATGGTATTGATTTTGAGATCTGGGTCTTAATTTTAAAGTGCTGTTGAATCCAGACATATAAACTGCATGAAAATCCACACACTTTCATTGCCTCATTGCCCCTCCTCATTGCTGCTTTCTTGGATATTGGATGAATTTCTCAAAATTAATTAGGAGATATACAAGGACAACTTGGATGGTTGGTTCCACAGAAATGAGAGCTTTTGAGTGGTGCTTTGGGGAGGCTTGGCTTCAGCAGCTGTATGCATGGAAGACTGTTTGGGTCAAAAGCCGAGAAAAGAAAAGAATATTTTAAAACATTCACCAATGAGCTCAATTAATGGGATCACTGCTGCCATGCAATAGAAATCACCTCCTCTGGTTTTCAAGTGAGATCTAAATACGTTGCTGCCTTACAAAGTTTGCCATTTTTTTCATATTCTTGTCCACGTGTTAAGTTTAAGATGTAGTAATATGAATTGGCTCCTGACTTTCATTATAGAGGCACTCAGGCTTATTGATATAATTAAGGGTCTATCAGTGCTTCTATTACAGACTCAGGTTTAAGAAGTTTAAAATTCATTCATAAAAATCACTTTTGATTAAGGCTCAGCAGACACAATCTCTTTCCAGGATTTAACTTTTTTAATCTTACCTTTATTTATTTATTTATTTTATTTATTTATTTATTTATTTTAGGAATTTCCTTCTCTCTACTTGTTTACTTGGTCATCTTGCAATGATAAATATCCAGAAGATTTTCTGAGCATTTGGAATAATTATAATTATAATTGTTCAACAGCAGAATTGTATGTTTATTAATGGTCATCAAGGAGGACATAACAGAAATTCTCTTCCTTCTGCCTTTACCCAAAACAAGACCACATTTTAGCCTTAAGGCCTTCATGTTTTCCTTTATTCCTCCAAAGCCAGAATTCTGTTTTTTGAGATATATCCCATATTCAGTAAAAGTCATCTAAATACATACAGAAGTAGGTAAGAGCCACTTCCAGCTGCTGAAGTCTAGAGAAGACTTGTGCTGCTCTAATTTACAGGAGGTTTGGTGAATCAAGGCACCACGACTCACCTGTTTGTGTTCATCTTTCCCTTATGGAAAGTATTTTGCTTCAGGAGAGAATCTGAAGCTTTGGGCTTTTAAATTCTGATAAACTCTCTGTGAATCAATACGTACTCTGTGGTTTAAATTCTGAAGTATTGCTCAGGCGGTCCAGGACTTACCAATTATGAATAATATCACGTGTTGTCGTAAAAAATAGACAGAGACACTAAATCAGAGTCTTTGGTCTACTTTTCTTTTCATTCAACACTTTTATATAACACAATCAAAGTTCTGTGGAAAGACGAAGCACCTAGAAAAGTACATTTTAAGTTTTGGTAGGAAAATAGAGTGGTTTTTTTTCTTTTTTTAATTTTCTTTTCATATGAAAATCTGTTTTTCCATCAGTTATAAGACTTTCTATTCCCTCCCACATAAAAAGTTAAAGTTAAACTTCTTAGGCTACTATTATCACCACCTCTGCTTAGCCAAAAAAATGCTGGAGGATTTTATTATATTTAGGATAATGGGACTTTTACAGCAAGCTTGAAGATCTACAGAACAAGGCCACAGGTATATACATGTAGAACTGTACATGTTTGGTGAGGCGGAAAAGTGAGAAATGAATGCAAGGCCAATAGATATTTCCATGGTGTCAGCAGTATGGGAGTATCCCTAAGTTAAAGTTAGTTAAGCATATTCTTAAGTACTGCTGAAGCTGGTGAGATGGAAATGTATACATAGTACATAGCAAGAATATACCAACTTACAAGATTTCTTTTTAAAAAAAGAACTTAAACTATTTTCATCAGTGATATGCAGCCATCTTATATAATCACACATTTTAAAATATTGGTAACTGTGATACAGTAGCACACATCATGGTGATTTTTAAAATGGTTGTTTGCTTAAGACATGGGAAGCTCACGACCACAATCATTGTGTCATTTTCTTTGCCTGAATTTCAAGCAGAGGGCACTAAAGCAAAACCAAGCATTTCTAGGTGAATTTTTCCCCTTAACTGTCGGTGTTAGATCATAGTGTTTTCAAATGTAAGGTTCTAGAATGGGCTGCACAAATTAAGAATAGTGGAATTTCATACTTAATCAAGTTTTAGGTTAATCAAATAGGCTGAGACTCACATAATTTAAATGAAAGGTACTCTTCTCTAAATGCACCAAGAGAACTGCTAGATTTGTACATTACATACATACATAAAACACTCCAAAACAATGGTATCGACTATGCACAAGGAAAAAAATTAATATGGAAACTTTGACTCCAGCAATGTAAGCTTTGTATTCCAACGCATTAATTGTAGCTCTTCTTAAAACTGCTATGCAAACTAATATTTATTCCTGCCTGTGGAAGATAGACAAAATCTGTTTGCAAACTCTAGAATACCAGATTATGCCTATGCAGCTTTTATGTAAAGCTTTAATACAAATTTATTTAATGCACAGGCTTCTGCCTTTTGGAAGCTCCAAGTCTCAGGATTAATATTTCCAAAAGTCCTGTTGTGCATCTATTTGATTATTCCATTGTCTTTTAACTGGTCTCTCTACCCCAGGAGCATGAAGTGTGCCGGTTTAAGCTGAATTGCCAAGTATCTGCTATTTTCCTCCATATGATCAGCACTGCTGGGTTTTAGTATTGCCATGCTTTGTCAATGTTAATGTAATGGCAAATGATGAAGATGCCCTTTGGCAGGAAACATTTCTAGCCCTTAATAATAAACAATTTCTGCACCTCAAATTGCTGCTATACATGAGCAAGTTTAGTCAACCCCTGAAGAGAACCTGTACCTTCTCATTACAGGGCAGCAGTAGTGAGAAAGCAATTCAACAAGCCGTAGGGTTGGCAATCACCCATATTTTCTGCTATGAGTAAATAACTCCAATTGATTTAATCATAAAAGAATAACAGGAAAACTACATTGATTTCCAAATCCCTAATGTGAACATTAGAATATATTGACTAAGTTGCATGTAAAAAGGTTGTATCCATTTGTATTAACTGAAGAAATATCAATATTTGATCATTACTCTAACAAAAAAGAAAAATATGACAATTTGCAGTCATCTCAAAATGGACTGAAGTAGTATTATGCAGTTCTGTGGTTCAGTCTAAAGGGGTGAAAATGATAATACTCCATAGTATTCATAGGCTAAGAGAAAAGTCCACGTTTTCAGGCAAAGACTCTTCTTATCAATTGTAATAGGAAAAAATATAATTCTGTACCACTGATAAATAATACAGCATTGCCTTTATTAATGAAATCAGCTAGCAATAGAAGACTCAGTCCTATAACTGTGGTCACTACAGCAAGTGATCGGTGCTAGCCAAACTAAACTGTGTCAAAACAACAAATTAAGAATACACCTGGTTTTGTTTGTTTGTTTTAAATAAATCTTCTAATATATTCCCAGTGTAGATGCTGAAACTCTGTCATTTTAACCCTTAAAATACCTACCCTAAGTTGACATTTATTTGCAGTGAAAGACTCAATATCAAAGTTTCTTAAAAGTGCTGAGAAATGACTTATCACCCTGACAAGACTAGCCAAAAATAGTCCATTTAGTTTTTCCTTTCCCTTTCCCTTTCCCTTTCCCTTTCCCTTTCCCTTTCCCTTTCCCTTTCCCTTTCCCTTTCCCTTTCCCTTTCCCTTTCCCTTTCCCTTTCCCTTTCCCTTTCCCTTTCCCTTTTTCCGTTCCCCTTTCCTTTATCCATTTTCTTTTCCGTTTCCATTTCTGTTTCTGTTTCTGTTTCCATTTCCTTTTCCTTTGTTCCCTTTCCCTTCCCCTTTCCCTTTCCCATCTTAGTTTAATTTAAGGCACACATCAGGACTTTAGTGCTCTTTAGTGCTGCTTATCAAGTGGAGTTGAGAACAGTAACACCTCTGTGGCCAGTCAGTTCTTGCAAATAACTGTTAGAGAATGAGTAATTCTAAACTACACAGAAGCTAACATCCTGACTGATTTAGGCCAACAGAAATTTTGCTAACATCTGCAAAGACAAGTTTCACCTGAATAAATCAATCAAAAACCCTAAAATTTGGCTCCAGCATTTTACTCCTGGACCTCATGGGTACAGTGATATCAGTGATTTAGTGAGCTGGCAGGGTTCTTTTAGTGGAAATTTGCTTTGTATCTGTAGGTGTCTGGTGATACATGTTTGAATGTACCACTAATGCAACCCAGGGGATTTCCCACTTGGTAGTTACAAGGTTGAAATCACACACAGAAGAACCATGCAAAGCACCCCACCTGCAATGTAAAGCCAGTTAACCAGCAGTTTTCACTGTATGCATGCATAGTACATACCTGGGACCAGTGGCCAAAATGGACTTCATCGTTATGATTTGAAATTAGAATAGTTCAGTTGGAAGGGACCTGCAAAGATTATCATGTCCAAATGTTACAATTTTGCTGGGAGATTTTGAAGAGCACTCAAGACTACTCTTGTAAAGCTAGAGTAAATAAGATATAATTGCACACTTAAGGACATAACATAGCCAGTAGAGATTATTTTGAAATCTAAAGTTTCTGTCCTTTAGGAATCATCAAATAAAATGTTCCTCTAGTAATAGCAATAACAGCTGGCTCTGAAAGACAAAATTAGCTGAAAGTAGATGAACAAATTTCAGGAGCAGAGTGACAACACAGCTAAACTAACACAAAAGCCCCTGGAAGAGGGTTGTGAAATAGGAAAGAAAACAATTGGAAAAATAATTACTCAAGCTTTTTGGCACACAAAAGTAAATTCAAAAGAGGTAAGAGTTTTGAGACATGAAGATTGCAAGGTTATGCAAATTGGCTGAATATGTATGAGAGGCCAAACATCCAGAAAATAGCTCAGTTGAGATTCAGATTTGAAGACCTTCAGGTCACTGAAGATATCCTCATTGATTACATTGACTTTGAATTCAATCTCAAAAGAACTTTCATTAAAAGAAAAGTACTGTGACATTAAATAGGAACCACTGGATCCAACATCTTGGGTATCTTTTAGCTGGAATATTGCAAACACCTGTTGTACCCTGTGCCCATTCTTAAAACTGATGACTTTTCATAAAGAGTTATGCAAAACACCTGGGCTTCATATACTTTTTCAACTATAATTAATGGCTATAGTTTTATACATAAACAAAGAAATATTTTTTATCATTGCTTTGTAAGAGAGTAAAATGAGAATTGCCTCAGTCAACACTACTCAAATTGCAATTGTATTTGTGGTGACAGTGCGGCAAAACACTGTGCTAGATATGTATGTATGTGATGAGCTATGGGACTAGCTGATTATACCTTAATTGTGAGCAACTCATTCACTTTTTTTTCCCAATATTTATAGAAAAAGTTTATGATTGTGATCTGGAATATTATGAAGAAGATTGTGTCCCGAAGACACATTGCCTTTAATGCTGTAAATAAACAAGTAAATAGCTGTCAAACCAAAGAATCTCTGCTATTCATTATAGCTGAGAAAAATATCTTGTTTCTGTACTATATGTATATAGTTTAAAGCAATACATAATTATTTAATTTTTATGACAAAAACGTAACTTAAAAATTCTAGATATACAAACCTGTCATTTTGAGATGTAGAAATTGAATAGAGTATATAATTGATGGGAGTTATATATTAAAAATTAGTTAATAATAACCCTAATAATTCTTCTTGCTATAGCTATACTGATCTTAGAAAGCTAAAATCTTTGTTGTTTTAGCTAATTTTATCAGGTGAACAATTTGTGTGAAATTCAGTTTTGGTCCTTCATAGAATCATAGAATGGCTTGGATCGGAAGGGACTTTTAAAGTTCATCTGGTTCCAACCCCCCTGCCGTGGGTGGGGACACCTTCTACTAGACCAGGTTGCCCAAAGCCTCATCCAGCCAAGTTCCCTGTGGGGAATCAACTGGAGGAGACAGAGAATTTAGAATGAAAAAGATACGCTGAACCACTCATTTTGTGTCCTGAAAGCACAGCTCTCCAGAAATTAATCAAAGTACTCTATCTAGCTAAGATCCATAGTGAAATGAGGTGCAAAAATTACAGGAAAGAAGAAAAAAAAGTGGTACAGCCAGCAGTACCATGGAGCTGTCATGCTTCCTGGCAACCACAGGTAGGTGCAACATGACCCTTAGCAGAAGTGTGTGGCTGAACAGTGTGGTGATGGCTGCATAAAGCATCTATACGCTCTGAGATATGAACTCTGTTGGGAATAACGATTGTGATTATTTGCTCTCTCCATATTTCCTAATCAGTTTTTGCCTGGAAATGCAGTAGCTCCAACATACATGAAAATGGCTGTGGAAAAATATTAATCCAGCCAACATTGTTCACTCACAGTGATTCAAGAGAAAGTCACTGCACATATTTGTCATAGTCAGTACTGGACAGAACATTAGGACAATAAGAACACATCACGGATGTTGGGGCAGTGCCGCTGTGTGAAGAAGAGTGCCATTTCAGTTCTCCAGAATACTGCCCTCTGAAGCACCAACCTGTTTTAAAAATCCATTGAGAAGAAATCCAGAATAATTAAAAAATTATTTGATGTCTTTTCTGACTGCCATCTTGCACTGACACTGGCTAAAATTTACTAACTTCCTCAAAAACAAACAAACAAACAAACAAAGCCAACCAAATGAGAAAGTATTTATTACGGACCCCTACAGTAACTGGTGCAGCCTATGACTACGTACCAACTTTTTTTGGAAGCTGTGTTTTTTGTAGTCCATCTTCTAATCCACTGGATATTGGGAATCTGGTGCTCCAGAATTCTTTCAGATTTATATTTAAAAAATAATGCTTGGAAATGAAGTTTAATTGATTAGTTACCAGACACAAATTCAAATTTTTGTAAAACAAACCTAGTTACTTACATTTAAGTGCTGTATAGCTGTTATATATCTGGCTAAATAAGAGCAATAAAGAACCCTAAAAGACTGTGACACTAATTTCCATGTTTGTTGCACCATTTTAGCACTCTCATAAACCTGTAATAGCTCTAACAGAAATACACTCTGCAGCAGCATATTTTATCTCCAATGCTAAAACAGAAAAGACAAAACAGGCAGAGGAGGGTAAGTCTTCTTTCTTTCTTTCTTTTTTTTTTTTTTCATTAGATCTTGCTGAAAGATCTGATCATTAATGCGCTTCACATCCCCTTTTTTATTGAAACTCTTTTGGCAGCTGGGGCACGTCACATTTATTTTTTGGACTCCAACTGTGGGAGCTAGAGCAGCAGACTGCCGACAGGACTCATAGCTGTGTCTCTGAACCAGTCTTTCCTACATCCTGATGTTTGGCTTTTTCCAAATGAGAATTTGCTTTTAATTAACAGACAAACAAACAAAGAAGGAGGCTGTTTGTTCTAGAACAAGGAGCCCCTGTCGGTCAGCATCCTAGGACAGCTGGTATGGGGTGGGGAAGAAAGAACTTAATATGGAATTGAGTTTGCTTTCAGATATTGATCTCCCAGTGAGTCTTTACACGGGACAACCTGCCATGGCAGAGCCTGCAGGCTGGCCTGGAGAAGCTGCCAGCCTTTGTGTTATGGGCTTTTTGCAACGTTTCCTGCAATGAGGTGGAAACTGCAAGCTCCCCAGTGATCTGCTGCTCTGTAGCTTAGGTCACCTCCCTTCTGCTCTGCTTCCAAGATGCTTCTCTCAACAGTAAAGTGACCACACCAGGAGCTGTATTGCCATTAGGATGATCTACAGCAACCATTCACAGCCCCACTCATGAGCAGCAGAACATCAATTCTGTGGTAGTTACATCAACCTCACAAGCTTGTTACTTACCCTTCAGCATTACAGCAATGTGGAGCCTCCAAGGGAGATGCAACAGCCAAAAGGAGCATGCAACAGCATGCTTCCCTACAGCTGATCCCAAAAGCCCTCTAGAGGTTTGTCCATAGCAGAAATTTCCCAGGTAGTTATATCCTCTAGGGACCTTATACTATTGCATCAAAAAATGTGTTGTTTATGTCTAATTCAGACTTCAGTATTCTGTGCTTTATCAGTGGAAAGTTCACTCTAGGAACTTCACTTTCACTTTAGGACTTTCCCTCTAAAACATTTAAGGGTGGCTAAAGCTCTCTTCTGGAGTAAGTTGTTTACATGAAGGCAAACACCAGCTTACCTGAATAAATACACCACGTTTCATGTAAATCTGAATGTGACTCACTGTGCACAATTTGAAACAGTTAAACTGACTAACAGTCGTCCTCAGCGTTCATTCCTCAGTGCAGTCTTTTGCTTCTGCTACCTATCTGAGAAAATTATTTTCCCTAGAAAACTGGGGTGTAATTTTCACCAAATCTGTTTAACAGCTGCTATAGTTACCACACAGGTGATAAATGGGCCACGTGTCCTCCAGGAGCACATTAACTATGAAGCAGCACATTATCAGCATGCTGTAGCAACAAAGCACTTAGTAAGCATGGAGTGGTTCGAACTGGAAAGGATGACCCATGACTGGTGCTCTGCTGGTCCTCGAGGGGCTACATGGGGTTATTCTCAGCAGTGCTCACTTGTCTTACTTCTTCACACCCCACTCTGTCACATCTGTTTCAACAGAAATGAAGACCAATGTCAATGTATGGAAAAGACATTTAATCTAGAATGAATATTATCACAAATAAGCTATACCAGTATTAAATATCTTGATGCCTGCATAACTACATCTATACTACCGGACTCAATATAACACTTCCAAAGATCTGTGTCATTATTTCTCTTAAATACATGCAGTGGCTTTGAGGGCAGGACATTCTCTGAGGAACAACAATGTACTAAAAAAACCAACATCAAGCTTAAAACAGGAAAGGGGAGGTAAATAAACAGAAAATATATGTGTGGCTTCCATAAGTGGTATCTATCTGAAGAAGCAATCTTTAGCAGACTTATTATTAGCTGTTAGGCTATTGAAAAACATCTTACACAAGCCATTTTAACTACACTTAAACTAAGTGGGAAAAAAAAAAAAAAAGGAAGGAAAAAAACTCAGTTTACAAAGCTCCTAAGGGCAGAATTTCACTGCAGTAGTCATAATCATGAGAAACTGCAAATGTAAGATAATTCATACAGATAATCATCCTTTGGGAAAAAAGTGCTGGTTTGAGTAAACATGATTTGAAAATGGTTTCCCTTCACTTTGCTTCCCTTCCATCCTGCATTCTGTTCTGTTATGGAAATATAATGCAAGTGCTACAGTGCACTGTGCGTCTAGCTGAGTTATTTATTTTGAAATAACTCAGATCAAGTAGGGGTCCTTTAATCTGAGAGACAAGCGACTGGATCCTATTTTGTTTACTTGATCGAGCAGCTTTTCCTCTTACATGCTGTCTTCCTGGGTTGTAAAAATTCCCTCACAGCAGGAAGCTCGGTGGCCTTACCTGCCTTTCATTTATGCAGCACTTTAAGTCGTGCCATCCTCGCAGGTGTGACCAGGCTTTTGTTGAGGCTTCTTAAAAAAAATTCTGATCTACCTGCTTGAATCTGTCAAGGGCCCATTTGTATGCACACAGCTAATGTGCTAGAAATAAAAGCTGCAACCTGTCAAATAAACTCCTGCACCTGTACGAAGCGGTTAAATTGTTCCATCTACCATTCTTCTCAGAGATCAAAGAGCCCTCACTGTGAGGGGCTCTGGAGAAATAAAGCAAATGATAGACCTACTTGTCCTTGAGCTAAAAAAGAAGGGGTGGGGGAAAGAAAGAAAAGTGGACTGGTTCAACTACCTGAAGGAGCTTTTGTTTGGCATGGGCACAACAGGAACGCATTCTTTCGCATTAAGAACCAAGAGGAAGAAATTCATTCACCCTTATTATAGTGACGTAGCTGTGGCATTGATGTGTTTTTAACCTTGAATAATTGTTGTCTCTAAAGCTCCAAACAAGTTTTATCCTGTCCACAGGTCAGTTTTGTTACAAAGGCCAATTAGTGGTGCTACCTTAGCCTGCAGCAAAAAGCCAAGTAATGGTGGGGCATGCCCCATCCAGAGGTGATGAATAGCCTGTAGAGCTATAATTTGAGAATGGGGGAGGGTGGCTTTGAAGCATTTACCTTACATGGAACTCCATTGTCACTGCAGGCTGTTTGATCTTTAAATAATTTACTTAATGATCTCACCATGGGAGCAATTGGCAGAGCAAGATTAGGTTGTAAGGGCCTAATGGACATGGGAAAACTTAAAATTACTAGAAGAGAGGTATGTACAGAAGTGATTTTTTTTTTTCTGTGTAGATTCGTGATTTATATGAGGGGGGAGAGCTATAAATTATAGTATGTTCTTGAAGTGTTCTGGCAAAGGAAACAAGAAAAAATTCTGCATTTGGTGAATGTTTCAGGCAATTTTAATCCTTACTCTTTTAATCTTCATGTTTTTATTTTGCTTCTCTTAAAAAAAAAAAAAGAAACAACACAGGGAAATTATTGTTTTATAATAGATTAATAGGTCAGCAATAAAAACCTTTGGCCATTGTGAATAGGCTGTTGTTAAAAGGTCACTGTTAACATAATATTTCATTTTTGATAAATAAAGGGTTGGAAAGTCTGGGGCTGAAGCTTGTGAATGGGAAAAGTGTAGCATGACCCCTTTTACTCAGTAAATATTGCTGTAAAGTATGAATTATTAGCTCACTTTGTGATTGCACATGAAAACTGTGCTGCTTTTTGTGGATATGGGATTTGGGATATTCTACAGTATCCTGCATTGGTAGTCACCAATGCACTCTTTAATTACTTACAGATAACAATTGTTGCTTTCCTATGCTATTTCATTCATTTGCATAGGGAATACTAAAAATACAGAAGAAGAGTTAATTAGGCCTATGAAAGAGCTGTAGACTTTTTAATATAGATCACTATACAATCATTTAACATCTGCCTTTGTAGATAGATATCTTTATGTGAAACCAAAGCATTAGAGAGCTTGAGACATACCTACCCATCAAGCAGTTTCTAAACCTCTCAATTTTGTATAACTAAGGGGAACTATTCAAAAATGTCTATATAAATACAAGTAAATTGTCTATAGAAATGCAAATAAAAAGGGCAACAGTGTTATCTGCTTTGTACATATGAATAGCTTTTTATAAAGTTCTTAAAAGATGAGCAGTTTCTGGCCCTGAATCGGTAAGCAAATGACAATGTCTCTTATTTGTTTGGTTTTGTATGTGACTGTAACGTTTTCTTTATTACTAAACTGATCCAACTTCTAAGACTTCATTTCTTCAAATTTTCCATACTTTCAGTTGTTCTTCTCTTTTTTCACTCCTCTTCTTCCTATTCCAAACCCAACACTGAAAACAGAAATGGGATGGGCTCATTGATTCACAGTAGACTAAACTGAAGAAAGTTAACTTATAAGGAGGGCTGAAAGAGCAAAAATATTCCCTGAAGCCTTTCATAAATATTCAAAGAAACAACATTTTGGGAAGGATGGAAATGTTTTTAACAGATAGAAAAATGTTCTATGACGCAACTCATGGCATATGCCTTCACTGCAGGTTTAAGCTGAGCCCTTACCATCATGTACTTAAAATTGGGTTCTTCCAGCAGTAATGCTGGGAGCTTGTTATTGGGAAAACAAAAAAATAAAAAAGTTAAATCCTCAAAGCTTAAAATGCCAACGACAAGCCTGGTACCTCCTGTCCACCTGCTTCTGCCATGAAAGATTTGACTTTATGGATATTCTGGTTGACTTGTTGGATGATCATTCATTTTTGTCGAATTTTTGATGAAGAATAGCCTGACAGAGAGGTTAGCAGAGTTGGGGAGACTTCAACAACAGTGATAGTACAGGATCTGGAAGAGGTCCTTAAACAGGTCTGTCAGCACAGTCCTGCCAAAAACTGGGCACATTTCAGGTGAGTTTGGAGGAAAAGAAGGAAATGCTAGAGTTGGTGCGACAGCTGACTAAGTAAGGTAAAATAGTATTTGTTTCTTTTAGAAGCAAAATTACAGCATTGGTGGAAACATTTTGTAGACTGTTGACTTCAGTCATGGACACTGAAAAATACATAATGTTTAAGTATGATAGGTTTTTTAGTTGCAGACTCAGCTGATAGTCCAAACAGATCAATGTTATGGTCTCCTATTTCATTCAACACATTTGTTGTAAGACAGAATCCAAGCTAGGGACAAAAGATAATATACAATTAACAATTAATTTAAAGTAATATTTAATGGATTAGTGCTAATGAGTTGTTCCAAAGCTGGAATTATGAGTTTGAGAAAGTTATAAGTTCATAAGCAAGTACGAACATGTAATTTTTTAATTCATCTAGACATTTGTGAAGTACTCAAATTATATACAGTGTTAAGTTAAATTTCTTAGGCTACTCTGATACATAAGAATGTATCAGTGTTCCCTGTCCCACTATCCCAATTAGGCCTTCAAACTTTTCCCTGCTAAATGAGCTAAATAGGTGTTAAGTGTTTATGATGCTTTTTGAGTGGTAATGGGTAGGTGTCCTGAGTTGGAGTAAACACTTGCTAGGCAGAAAACAAGGATCTAGAACTTAAACAAAATGAATGATCCAAGAAAAAACTTAATCCTGCCTTATATGGTGTCATGAGAATTGTTAGAATTTATATTGGTTGGAAGCAGATAGAAATATCACTGTTTAGTGCTGCTGTGACATAAAGTCACGAACATCAAACATATATGTACTTTCATCGCCAGAAGTAAAAGCAGAAGGTGAATAAAAAGAAGAAAGCAAACGGGGTAAACTGCTCAAAGCAGGAGGGAGCAAGAGTAATGGTAGTAGAGAAGGATGTTGGCCAACTGCTGTGGTTTCAAGAGAGGAGATTGAATACTGCAGCACAAATACTATCCACACCCCCCAGAGCTGGCACATGTCACCTGCAGGTACATTATGGAAATGGCTGGAGCAAACAGAAGTCTGTTCCACACAGATTCTGTATTTGTTGCTGGACTACTATAAATAAATAAATAAATAATATAAATGAAATAATAATTAATAATAATAATAACAATAATATTAATAATAATAAAGACAGAGATGCCTGGGAAGAACAGATACCTTCCAGAAGAGAACACCATGGAATGATTCCTGGAATATCTCAGCTCTGTGGAGACACCCACTAGAGTGATGCATCAGAAAACATGCATCTCTACCCCTCTGTACTGCACTGGGTACGTCTGATTTCTGGTGGTGAAGTTCTCCCTGAAATCCTCCCCTCTCCAGCAAAGGTAGAAAATGCTGGTCAGCATCATTCAGAGACTTGGATCACCCTCTTCCCTGTTAGTCTGTTACATTTCTGTATGGTCACTGGCAGGCAGTATGAATCCAAGGATTTGGAGGACTGTCCTGATTCAGTGCAGGAGCTGGTGGCCAGGAGAGCAGAAGTCTTATTGAAGTACCAGGTTTTCAGCAGGAAAATAGCAGACAAGCTTATATCCTTCAGTTCCTCTTTCTTTCCAGCCCCCTTTTGTGATATCTGATCCAGGCATGTCTCTATATCCATCCTGAATATAAACTCAGGATATGAATCTGTGAAAGCCATGCAATTTCAATTAGTTTATGTATTTAATGGGAGGAAAAATGATGAAAAGGAACAGAATCAAAAATATGCTTTTAGAGTATGTTTTTTAATGTGTTCATTCACTGACATTCCAAGGACTTCCTGTTAATATGGGAAATCGAGAAGAGACTCTTGTTTTTTGTCTTCCAAGGAAGAATATTGAATGTATTTCCATTACATTACATTACATATCTCTCTATATAAAAATACACATTATATCTATTTATATAGATACTTACACACATACTTACACACATACACACACACAATTTAAAGGCTGAAGGATTACAATACATAGAAATTCTGGGTGAACACATACATTTGTCGATATGAAACTGGGATAAAAAGTCAGATGTGAAGAAACTGATAAACTCTCCTTGAAGCAAGTAGGAGTTTTGCAAACTTACATGTAGCTGCCAAGCTTTGTATGGAGCTGGGTGATATTTTATTCAGTTTAGCTAATGAGATGTTTGCCTATGTGCAAAAAATATATTCATGGTAAACTGCCTCTTTAAATAGTTGTGTGGTTTTAGCAATAATGAGAGGCATCACCGGACAGCCTTCATGACTGATATCCTCTGGATCTTTAAAGAGGGCAGTCTGGTAAGCTTAACAAACACTAACAAACCCCAACAGCATACCTGGGGTGGAAGATTTTCTCCAGGGGCAGAAAGGGTAGATCAGACTCAATAGATCAGCCACCATTTGGCCTCTTCACTGAATCTGCCAATTAGTGCAGAGCATTATGGCATGTTTGTGTTGTGGCAGCTAGAGAAAGAGACCTGCCAAACTCATTCTATACAGAACCCCAAACATCCATTAGATGCAAGATGCTTTTCATCCTGATGAGTTGGCTTCATTTCAAACTAATGGCCAAGTGATGAGAAAGTTCATTAACTCTGAAGCATTCAGTCCCTCAGGAGGTGTAAACTAAAAAGTGGGGTCCTACAGATATACACAACACAACAAAAATGATGTTAAAATATTGAAATTACAAAGCCAAACACTTTAATGATAGGAAATGGGAGAATTAAATTAACTCCTAATATTTTCATGTTGTCTCCTTTTCCACATGCATTATAATGCAGTCTTTAATTACAGCCTATCATTTCTATTTTTTCCTACGTGTATTGGAAGGCCACAAATCCATGCAACCAACTATTTCCTTTGAAAATGACAAGTGAATGAGATGTAGTTCTGTCTTATTTGAGATCAGTGTTCTTCCATTTCTGGATATCTGCTTTATGATATCAGTGCAATAGGCTCTGTGTGAAAGCTGAAGATATGCAGATATATAGATAGCTGTATGCTTTGAATTTAAATTAAAGGTATTTACTGCAGACATGTACAAATAGAAAAATAAAGCCCGTGAATATATAATGTTTTTGTTTGTTTGTTTGTTTTTTACTCTCATTCCTTTATATCTTATGTTTATTCTTATCAGATACTGGGGAACATGTACTGAAGTCTATTTGCTTTTTATTTGCGCTTCTCCAGTGCCGTAAACCCATATATTTTGGGGTACAATTGTTAGGTGTGTCCAAGAGAATACAGAAACAAAATCCTAAATATGACCATTATTTTTGGAAAGCCTTTTCTTATCTACAGTGTGACATAAAGCTCTGGTAGTCAAGAGGCTAAAAGTGAGGGATATTGTAGTCTCACCCAGGGAGTCTGGCAGTGGAAAGATCATGGAAAGATCTCTGAAGTTCCCTCCATATCCATTACATTTAAAGGGGCAATGGTGGAAATTAAAAAATTGGGAGTCTCGAAAGTACAGAAATAAACATTTGGCTAATCTGAAAGAAAAGCTTGGAATGTGCAAAAAATTATTTATTGCCATTTAATCCTTTTCTTCACCCTACAAGTTCATTTCCGTGAGCAAAATCTATGCATATAGATGTACAGGAATATAATACAGAGTAAGACAGTGCTATGTAAAAGTAACATTACTAACACTGCATATGTAGAATTACGCATCCATAGCTGCTAAGTGTAATGTAGCAAAGAGAAAAGGTTGTAAATAAAAGTCTTTGCAGACAGCAGATTACAGTTCTGTGCCCAGTCTCTGCTACACCCCTGCTCATCGGGGATTTCAAGGGCTTGAACAAAGCATCACAGAGTTAGGGAACCCTCTTTGGTCAACAAATGCTCCTCAGCCTTAATGAACTGGTACTTTAGTGCCAGGTTCAAGACAAAATAAGTCCTTCCTACTCTGATGCAGATGTAGGTGTCAAGTGCCACTTAACCATAATACAAAGAGGGTGTGCACACACTCAGGGCAGGGGCAGCACAGCAGACAGCATCCATGCATTCAAGCCACTGGAAAAGGCAGAAGAAAAGGGGAGCAGGATGAAAAAGGAGGAGGAGGTCATCAAACTATTTGGCCACCCCAGGCCACTCCACAGCTTCCCTGCAGCTCTGGAAGTGCCTGTCCCAGGTTGGGCTCAGCATGCTAGATCTCTCCCAGGAGATGCAAAAAGCACACACGAATTTCTAAACTCCTAAACAGTTTAACTGGAATGCAGCACTGACAGTTCACTTCATAGATCTTCTCAGCCATGCAAATGTAGTGATCCTTGACCTTTGGTTTGTCTCCATCTCTATTTTCATACGCATACGTTTTTTCAGTATCAGTGTACAATATTTTCATGGTGCTTGGCCAAGCACAAACAAAGTATAATTCTGAAAGTCACCAGGCACATGAAAGCTTTGTCAATAAAATTCAAGGCATGTTTGCAGATTTTATCAAGGAAAGAGGAGGATTATTAGAAATCACAGAAGACTGTCTCTTTCTTTCATTAAGGTCTTTCAAAACATGATAAGGATTCTGTGTAGTGTGACTTACTGAATGTTTTTAAATTCAGGCTTATTTATATTTGCCGATTGTCTTCCAGGGAGTTAGTCACTTCTGGGTTTGATTGCTCAGAAATTATTTTTTATATTTTAAAAAAAAAAAAAAAGAAAGAAAGAAAGAAAGAAAAAAGTTTTACTAAAGATATTTTTGTTTGGTTAAATGAATGCTTCACAGATTTATGAGGCAAGTATTCTCTGATTTGAGGGTTTGTGGCTGGTCTCTGCTAGGCACAATTAGAGCCTTGACCTGCAGAACATATGATGATGCTGTTCTGTTTTCTTCCCTGCATCCTGATTTGATTCAAGCCCATGTGAGGCTGATTTTGCCTAGTTCAGTACTTTTTACATCTTCCTATCCTTTGCTACTCTCTCGGACTCCACACATCAAATTCCCTTCTATCTTGTTAGTGTAAGTGATTGAGAATCTAAAGTGTTGCCAATTTTGCATCATGTTCCTTACGACTTTATAATTTGAATTTCTATACTGACGTAAGAAGCTGAGCAGTGTGGGATGTACCCTCTTGTGGGCAAAGAGAATTTTACAGTCTTCCCTGGTATGTGCAGGCTCCAGCTTGATTTCACTTGGGCTCTGTGACAAAAAATAAAATAAAATAAAATAAAATAAAATAAAATAAAATAAAATAAAATAAAATAAAATAAAATAAAATAAAATAAAATAAAATAAATCACACCAATATTCACAGCTTATAATAACATTTTGAAAAAGATTCATCCCAAACTGTGCTCCAACTGAGCATCTATGCAGGAATCCATACAAGATCATGAGAGCTGTGACACATAGCACTCCAAGAGCTAAGACGTAGGGGGCTAACAGTCTACCAACCAAAACCTTTTAGAAAACCATTTTATGGCAAGTCACTTGTATAGTAAGAGATGTTTGTTTGTGCATTAGCCAGAAGGAGGAAGGTGCTAAGGGAATGTTAGCTCCTATTTTTCTTCTCTCCTATTTACAATACACTGTATTCTTCAGCTACATGGTCCTGTAGGGATCTAGACAGCCCACCAGCCAGCTTTATCTGTTGTGCAGGGTCTGCAAGTGCAGCGGGACTGCTGCAGCTGGGGAGTGCTGGCTTTCCTCTGCAGGCCCCGCAGCACACAGAGCCCCATTCCTGACAAGTAGAGACCCATCACAGAGTCCCAACGTGATCGCATAGAGTCCCAACCCCAGCACACAGAGGTATCCAATCCCATCTGGTAACACCAAGCAGGAAGGTGCTTCCTGTCCCCTGATCTGATATGGAAAGGTGGCCTTTGTCCCTGGATAAGCAAGAGGTGGTGTAGTTCCCAGGAGGTTTCCACCAGAGCTCTTTTATTACCTGGTCAGTGAAGGAGTAGGAAAGTCCTTTTGTTTCATGCAGTAATCCCAGTTTCTGAAAAATGGCTAAGTAGCATCATGGATTCTGCTTCACAGGCTAGTTTATGCATCTGCTTTGAATCACAGAAGCTATAAATGCTACGTATTATGCTCCAAATCATACTTACTATAATAGATAGTATTTAAAAAATAATCGTTCTTATTTGTACTTTTCATTCTGTCACAAAATAGGTAATTTAAGGAAAAACGAGGAAAGTAGGCATAGACAGATAGTTAAATATAATTCTATTTTCCAAGTTCTAGTAATCTGCTTTATGAAATTAAATCATGCAATTAATACTATTTCCATAAATTTTCCTTAATTTGCATTGGAAATGCTTATCATTTTATTTTTAAGCTGCTAAATTCTGTGATCTTAAACTAGTCATCTTTCCTTGATTGAAGGTACCTTTTTAAACATGAAAATATTTAGCTTCATTTCACAATCTTTGTACTAAATCTAAGAGAAAGAGATATGAAATATTAATCATGTTTGATTAAACACAACTATACGTTTCTTCATGAATTTAAATTTTTGCCAGTAATATTTTGATTGAACTGAAACATCAGCCTAAATAAAAACAATTTTAGTAAAGCAGTTTTAGTTTAGCAATTTGAACTAAGCAGAAATTGTGTAAGATCTGTACATGCCAGTTCCTTCTCTTAAAATTGTTTGCCTCTAACACAGCTAAAATATCCCAGAATCACTGAGTGGACAAGGTAGGAAGGCACCTCTGGAGATCACCTAGTCCACTCCCTGCCCAGAGCAGGATCAGCTGAAGCAGGTTGCCAAGGACCATGTGCAGTTTTGGTTTGAATATCTCCAGTAAGGGAGATAAGTAAGGGAGATTCCCCAATGAGGTATTTATGTACATTGGTGATATCCCCCTGAGACCTCTCTCCTCCAGGCTGAACAGTCCCAGCTCTCTCAGCCTCTCTCTGTTTGACGTACACTCCAGTCCCTTCATGACCTTCAAGGCCTTCACTGGAGTCTCTGCAGTCTGTCCTCATCTCTCTTGCACTGGGGATCCCAGCACTGGACACGTCACTCCGGATGTGTCTCACCAGTGCTGTGCACAGTGGAAGGATCACTTCACTTGTTCTGCTGGCAACACAAGGCCCAATGCTGCCTGTTTTGCTGTGGGGGCACACTGCGTCCTCTTGTTCAGCTTGGTGTCCACCACTGGAGACTGGCCTCCCCTTGGACTTTGCTCCACTGATCACAGTCCTTTGAGACCAGCTGTTTAACTAGTTTTTAGATATCCTCACTGTCCTCACTATTTAATCAGTACTTGAGTTGGAACGAGAACTAGATGAAGGAGGGATTGATGAGGACCTGGCAGATAGGTCACCAGAACCTGACCTACCTGTGAGGAACCCAAGACTCCTGACTCTGCTCTCAGCAAAAGGCAAAATATTTATCTTTTGTATTTTTAGCTCTATTCTGTGTAGATTGCCATGGCTACTGTGTGTATCAATTCATTTTTCAGTCTGGTAACAAAGATATATAGACCATGCAACCTGTCTTAGCCAGGCAGCCACATGACAAGTACCCATTTTCTTCAAATTAGTTCTTTATTTAAAAAAGGGAGATAAAGTAATCAATTTTACAAAATTATGTCAAAACCCAAATATTAAAAAGGAGATATATAAACTTAAATAATGCAGAGTTGTTCATCGTTATAAAATAACTATGGTAAACCAGACTTATGGGGATATCAAATTGGACACAAAATCAGAGACTGTTTCCTTTATGAATATCTCTGTAGTTCAATCCCTCATTTGTAAAACAGAAAGAAAAGTCAACTTGCCTCACAGAAACAGTGAGATAAGTTAAAATATTATGGTGATAAGTACAATAAACAAACAAACAAACAAAAAAAGAATAGTAACAATTTGGTATTCAGAGCATGGAGTGCATAAGGCTCCATGCTGAATACAGACAAAATGTAACATTGAACAGTAGCTTAAGTAAGAATTGTCCATTCTGTGTCCTGAATGAGGAAGAAAGCTGGTGGCAAACACAGTGTATGATTGTATCACTAATGATCGTGTTTTAGCATATAAATTAAAGTGGCCCAAACAAGGATTATACAGGAATCTCCTAACTTTGAATATTTAGTTTGGCAATCTTAACATACGCAGTAATATTTATTCTGCTTACATTAGCACATGTAAATAGAAGAACATTCTTTAAAAGACTACCATGAATAAAAAATCCATGATCATATTAATAAACTCTAATCTTTCTACATGTCTGTGATGTTTTTAGGAAATGTTAGGTTTAGAGGCGTTTTATTTTCTGCTCTGCATTGTGAATCTGATGTCATTTAAATACATAAGAGCTCTATTGTTCTGTCATTTATGCCCTGTGCACTTCTGCTTTTAGCATGATTAAACAAAAGAGACACATACCAAAGCTTTCTCGTTTGAATAATGCAACATCAATATTTTACATCTTGGGCTGCATTTCAATTTTTTCCTCAGCTAGGTGAACACTTGAAAAAGAAGCAACCATTGCATGCAAAAGTGTCAATTAAGTTACATTCTCCTCTTTTCCAAAAGAGATATGTGTCTCAAAAAATACACATTACTGAGTAGTTGTCATTCTGTTGTAAACCAGTTCTCCAGCTGATGTTCTTATTCTCTACTAACATAAAGCAAGTAATAATGTATTTACACAGCAATTTCATTCTAAGCACTTTCGGTATGTCTTTGATGGATGAATTGATTGTGCTTTTACTTCCAATAAGGAGCATTGGATAGACGCAACTGAGTGGCTCAAGAGCACGTCATTGGGAGTGCAGGGGTTCAGTTACAACTTACACAAAACACAGAGTGTATCGACTCATGTTAGGGTTGGATTGGGCTGTGGAGCTAACAGCTTTTGGTTCTTCAACCTCCAGGAGCTAATGTGTTTTGTATCTTCAATAACAGCAACACTTTGGTACCTGTGTTACATACTCTCTCTTCCTTAATTGGTATTAGCACCCCTGTATATGGAAAGGTTGCTATTATAAAGATACTGCTTACACCTATTTCACCAAGTGACCCAAGCCCTCCCCTTTAGCAAGAGGTCTTTTCTTCTGAGCAGCTCGCAACACCCTTGTGCTCTGTCACTTCTATTACCTTTGGAGCAGCTGCTTCCCTGGATCCATCTACCTCCCCAAAGTAACCACCCGCAGCTGGGTCTACAACTGCAGCTGCACCGTTTCCACCACTCTTACCCTTCCGTGATGTCCTGAGCACCCACAGAAACAAAATGTTGAGAGCTGCATGCTGGTCTCGTGTTGGAGCTGATGCACCCTTACATCAGATTGGGCTGGTGGATGTCTAGCAGTAACTCAGAAGAGAGTTTCAGGGAAATCAAGTGTGCTGAGATTAAAAAAAGAAGATAATCTTCCCAAATGCAGGGCCAATCTCAAATGTACAATCAGAGCCAGTCTGGCTCCCTTTTGAGAAATTCCATCAATTCCTGCTAGACACATACCTTTATGTATGCACAACAGTACCTGAAAGGACGTGCCATATAATATAACATTCTGCCATTGTTTTTCTTCAAAAGCCTGCAACACTACAGCCTGCAGTCAGCAGATTAGGCGCTTAATGCCATGGCATTAGATGACACTTCTTACATCTTTACACCCTGACTTGAAAACAAGTAATCTTCTTTTTAAGTCTTCCCTCCCTCAGCATTAAATTTTTACACCTGTATTTTACAGTTCTCATCTGGGATAATGAAATAATGCTATTTCTGTATGTTGTATCATTTCTTTAATTTGCTCTAGCACTTTGTGTACAACGTTCACTATGATTTCCAAGTCTTTTGAAAGTAACAACTCTGACAAGCCCACTTCAGTGATAAGTAGATGCTTGTTTATCAAAGCTTAAAAATAAGAAAACAAAACTCATAAAATGCCAATATAGTTTATACTGACAAAAACCAGATATAATCCAACTATGCAGTAAACAATTTAGTCCTTTTGGCTAATAACATGGTATTTGCAATGATTCATTCTTACCACTGTCATATAGCAGATAAAATTTTGGAACTGAACAGTCTTATTATTTAGTATTTAGTATTTAATATTTAGTTTTGAGTATTTAGGTTGTGTTAGTCAGACAAGTTTTTTATTTATGCCAGAGAGGATAAGATTCTTCTCTGGCATATAAAATTCAACTGGCATTGACTTCATCAGGAATCACTTTTTGCAAGAACACATGTATAATTTAGTGCAAGTGTGAAATGTCTAAAAGCAAAAATATATAGTATGAACTTTTAAGACATTCAAAGTATGCATTTTGGTTTAGATCAGGACAAGACAGTTGGTGCTATAGGATTATAGGACACATACAATGACTTTCTAGAGAGGATCACAGAATACTGTAAGGACCCATGAAATTCCCTTCGTTGTTCAGGATTAACAGCACTTTTTTCCTTATTGTGTGGAATTAACAGGAAAATTGAGAAAAATACACAAATATAAAATAAATGTAACTATAACTTGCCAAAAATGCCTCTCTTACTGCCTACCTGTCATGAGGCATTATCTTGATGAACATGTATATATACCAGAGACTGTATTTTATTACAGTTGGTTCTATTGTCAAAGTCTTTTGCATTACACAGCTAGAAATCCTTGAAGTTAAATGTCCAGTCTTTTGAAACTTGGAATAAAAGATGTTTAAATACTTTTCCATTTATTGAAGTGTTTTAACACCTCTCATATTACTCAGAGGAATGGATTGCTTGAGAATGAGGTTAATGCTCTACAAAAAAACCCTGCTTTTTAAAACCCTATAAGAGGGGTCAAAGACCAGGAAATGCTCTCACTATAATTCTCATTTTCAGCTGAATTGGCCATGGCAACTGCACTAAGAATGCAAGTTTGAATTTCATTATGTTCCAGAAACCTGTAACTTTGCATTATAATGACTTGTGCGATAACAGAAGGAAATTGGAAGCATTTTTGATGTAGCATACTTTAATTTATAATTTAATAAAGTAGTATTTTAAGTTAAGTAGTTACTTTCAAATACAACAAAAAATGTTCATTTGATAGCTACTAAATGCATCCCTTTACATTTTACCTGTACAATGCTCTGTGTTTGGTGACAGATTAAATGTATACTATACACAGGGAGCCAACATTTGTCTTTGTAATACCGCAGCAGCCATAGCAATTTTACAGCATTCTTATTATTTTTAGCCGTCTCTATTGTCTTCTAAAGACCATAATTAGAAGCTGAAAACTTAAGGCAACCAAACTCAATAAGCTCTCATTATGAACAAAATATTCTACTGTTGCTCAACAAGTGACCATATGTAGCCCAACATGATAATGCATTTTTCCCCAATTATGTCTCCAAAGATCCAATATTAAGTCATTTCTCAAAAAAAGCCTTCATTAATTGCAAGGGAAATTTTGCCTGAGTAATGCTACAGTATTGGCTTGTTTAGCCACAATTGTTCTCTAAATGGTTGTTGTATTAAATTTTTTGGTTCTGATGGCTTTCAAGAATACACTTTATTTCCTGGGGAAATGATGAGCAAGCACCTCTTTAGTTAAAGCTGTTAACTTACAAGCAGCTTAAGCAATTCATGGAAAAGCAGGAAGTCAATGCTCACGAGTGGGAAGATGGGGATGGGATGATACCATCTTCACGAGTGGGAAGACGGGGATGGAATGATTAAGTCATTCTGGCATGCCTGGAGACCCAAGCCAGCACATCGAGACTTCCCAAGGACATTTGGAGTAGTATTGGCAGTGCTATGGGTGGATCCATTTGCACAATGACCTTTAGAAGAATCACGATATAACAAAACTTTTATATTGCAAAGTAAACTGCAGAGAGGTTTCAAAGGATGATCTTTTCCCCTGAGAAAGCTACGTAAACACCACTCCCCAGCTGCTACTCTAACCACAGCTCAGAATAACCTTCTACTATTTGCAGTTTGGTGTGATGCTCAGAAGTCTTCATCCGGTTGGAATACTCCCAGGTTCTTGCAGCTGGTCTGCAGCAACCTATTATCCCAGCCAGAAAAATGACAGTGAGAGAAAGAGAACTTAATTTCACCCAGAAATGCTGTAAACAATTTATATGTTTACTAAGGTTAGCTGGGGTTTGTAGCAGGTGCACTGTGCAAGCAATAGAAGCAGCTTTGGCTGGATCTGCAGGGGTGGGATGGGAAGAAGTGCCATGTCAAAACGTGCCCTCCATTCCATTCTGCTGGGGAGTGATTTTAGCCTCACACACGCCCCCCACTCTGCAGCCACATGTTTTGCTGAGAAACTTTTTGACTTTTTTTTTTTTTTTGACTTGATAGTGTTAAGTTGATGTTTGGAACTGATGATCTTAAGGGTCTTTTCCAACCTAACTGATTCTGTGATTCTCTGAGAATGTGTAACCTGTCAGCATGGAACCCCTCACAGTTTTCACATCCCACCCTAATGGTTCCACCGTTTGAATACCCAGAGCTGAAGGAGCCACATGTGACTGACTTCCCCATCAAATGTGACCTCCATCGGAAACAGCATGTAGAAATAGCAAATTGGACTGGGTCTTGCAGACCCGACCAGGCACTCCCCCTCTTTGAGATGTGGGCTCAGAGAACTTCCCGATGGTAAAAAGCAAAAACGGGTACATTTCAACCTCATGAGTGCAACGTGTTCTCCCAGTCTGGTAAATTTTATAGACAAAAAGCAGAGCCCATGGTCCTCTTAATCTCCCAGTTGCATACACTACCTGAAAACAATGAAGTGCCACTCCTGCCACTCCTGCTTAGAGGTGTTAAAATGGCTTGGGGCAAGTGATTACAGACACTAAGCCTCCTCCAAAAAGCAGCTACAGGTACAGAGAAGTGTGTATTGCGTGGGAGTTTTGTTTTGTTTTGTTTTGCTTTGTTTTCAGGGAGGCTGAGGTTTATACAATTTATGGCTGTTTAGAGGAAACTATATTTAGTGAATCAAGCAGTCTGAAAGCAGCCTACCTGAGAGAGTTCTCTCTCCCCAAGGGGCTTTTATGCAGTCCAAGAGATTCTTCCTGCTCAGGGAGAGATGATTTCTGCCTAGAGGCTCTTCAGCACAGCCTCACACCACTGAATAGTCTCCTGCTGTGGCACAGCACTTCCTCTCTTGTGTTCCAGGTCCACTGTGGGCAGCGTTGATTTGTTAACCTGTGAGGATATTGGCCTAATGGCCAATTCAGGGCAAACCTTGTGTGTGTTCAGAATATCACCCATTAGGGAGAATTAGCTAAGATTTGTATGTGTTTTGCTAAAGTTGAAAATGAGTTAGTGCTTCAGAGCTTGGGAAAGGGGAATTTTCATTAAGATATGTTAAAGTCATTAATACCAATATTAGTAAAAATTGTATTAAGACAATGTACTGCTTTTCCTGGAGTTTTGTAGGGAAAACAAACAAACAAACAAACAAAAAACTGGCATAGTTCTGAAGATCTAGAGGCACTCTGATTCACATTTATGAAAGCAGGTCTGATTCCTATGTTTTCAATTTTCACTGTGAGGATTTTGCACAAAATCAAACAATACCTTCCTTTCAAATTTTCTTTCCAAATACCTTTATTACTTGGAAGCAGAACAGACAGGAATGTGGTAAAGCTGATGTTAGTGCTTTTCTCTCTTTGACTTGATCTCTGTGAATGTCAGGGAGAATGTTAAAGCATTGTGAGCGTATGTGAAACTGAGAGAGCCACCAAACACTGTGGCTTACCTTTTTCCATGGGAAACCGTGAGCAGGTGTATCTAATGGGTTACTTCTGATTTGCAACCATCCTCTGGCCTTGTTGTGTTTGTTAAGTACTAGAAAGAAAAAAAAAATAGCCGGAGAATCAAAGGTAGAAAGATTTTCTGTAAAGTGGCAATATCTAAAAGCCCGATGTTGTAAATGTTCAGAGTTTGGAGCTCCCTTTGAAGTGACATGGAATGCGTATGATACCTGCCTATTCATTTAGCTACTGATAAGGTCCTAATTAGCACAGCACTCAGAGCACCTCCCTTATGGTGAGGTATAGAAATAACCATGTCTTCTACTTCCTTCACAGTTGTAAGAGAAACACCTTTCAAGTTTTGTATTTTTTTGTCAGTGTGTGTTAGGTGTATTTGTAAATAGCTTCTAGGCAAAAAACAGTTGTAGTAAGAAATTTAGCTTTTATTCCTGGGAAGTGGTGAATTCAGCAGTCATTTGAGTCACTCAAGGGAGTGAGTTCTGCAGTTTTAGGTCAAAGCGGAGCATGCTCTGCTTACAAACTCTGGCCTGCAGGCTACCACTCTCCTTGGTGCTGTGTAACACAGCTGTCATAGTGAGCCACAAGTGCTTCTCCTTCCAGGATGGGGGCATCCAGCCCTTGAAGCCTAAAAAGGCCATCGATGGAAATGTTCCACTGCACAGGAGAAATGACTCCTGAAAGCAAAACTGCAGGATCAGGCCCTTCAATTTTAAAAATGACATTTAATATGGACAGACAAAGGCATGAGAGAAGAACACACTGACTCTCTGTACACCTGGAGGAGGGATAGTAGTACAAAACAAGCTTTTCTTTAACCACAACAGCAATCTTCTAACAGCAGCACCCACTCAAAAGCACAGAACTCAGAGGTTGATAATCATCTTTCAGTTCAGGTTATTGCATGCAATTTTTCACATTCATTCAGTTTTCTTCATACAGCTCTTAGTAAAGTAACTCCCTTAACAATAAAAGCTTTTATGGCAGACCATTACACCCGAGAACTAACCACTCCTAGTTTTTTTATTGGCTTCTTGGAATATTTATAGCAGGCTTTGTTCTCTTTGCAAGCTTATGCATCTGGGTGTGTATGGAGATTTTTCTTTTCTTTTCTTTTTTTTTTTTTTTTGCAGTTGGGTATTATAGTGAAGTACATATATTTTTACATCTGTAAGACTTAAAAGTTTTATATTTGTTTTCCTCTCTGTATTATTATTGGCACTGAAGCCAACATTCATCCTGCTCGACATTGTTTAGCACTTGAGTATTCACTGCTGGAGAATTTTCGTTCCAAGTTGCCTGACACAAAGCTTGATTTGCCACCATGCTACCTCTTCCTGATAAACTGGTTATACTTTGCACACTGAGATGTCTTGATATTTGGCTCCATGCTAACAAAGCAAAGAATTTGCTTAGTTTCTAAAGGAATGGCTTAAATTTCCACTTCAAGACTTTGGTAGAAAAATCTCACATTAACACAGTATATTGGTATTCTTGTAGGAATCAGCTCAACAGTCACAGAAACCATCATGACGACTTATTTTTGAATTGCATTTTGGACCCAAAATGATCCTAACACTTTTGATACAGCTTAAATAAAAGAAAATGTCTTCAAACAGGGCTCTGCTTTTGAATATCTCTATTCTGGCTTTTGAAATTGTACATTGAATTTTGTATTCTGTTCTTCATAAAAAACAACCTGTTGTTGTTTAGACCATGTTTACAGAACTTATACTGAATATTTGAATAAATGGAGGAATTCAGGTTATAGATACAGCTTTTCCTTATTTTCCTGTATAAAGAAAGAAGAAATTGTACAAACAGTGGTGATGGAATTGTTGAAACTAAAAGGGGAATTCATTTCTCATTTACAGTTCAGAAAATAATTTTTGTACTAAGAGTTAAGGCAATGCAAATAATAAATAATAATAGTAATCATCATAGTAAACACCTTCCTGAATTTATTATAAAAATATTTACTGAATAAATAATAAGTAATTGAAATTATCCCTTTACTTTTGATCATAAAGATTAGAAAACTATGCATTATTAAAGAAAAATAAAGGTATGAATTGTTAATATGAAGTTAGCTTTCTGTAGTGTTTTAAATAAATACAGGAGTATAATAATAAATGCATTTTGCCATGGTGTCTTTCATAGAGAAGTATTTCCCTGGAGCTTTGCTGCTGCTGCTGCTGTAATACCATTAGGTAGGTGGAATCTTAATTTTTACTGACAATACCAAAAAAATTATTTGGGTCTCGATTACACATAAGCAACATTTTACTGTGTTGACTGTGGTAAATTCTTTTAATGGTTTTATTAGGTGGGTATATCCTCCCTGTTGTGGGGCTATAAAAATATCTCATCCCACTGTAGTCAGGTTTTTTAATAGGGGTATAGTGATTGTATTACTATCTCTAGATTTGGATTAAGGAATGCCCCACTGGCATAGTAGAGCCAGTCCTCTTCTCACCTATAGAGGAAGGCTATAGGACACTTCTTGAGCTCCTTCCCTCCCTCACATTATTCCCTGGGAAGGGACATCAGCCTTTTAAGTGACATTCTTCGTACCTTACTTGCCGGGAGAGAGTCCTACTCCACCCTGGCCATGTGGTCAGGTCCAGTGACTGCTTCCTGGTATGGAACTGGAGAAAGATCTCCCATGATCCCCATTTTCTGTTCCCCCACCATGGCCGTGGCACCAGAAATACAAAGGGAAGGGACTCCAAGCAGCGCTAAATGCCAGACAGGGGCTGACTATAATCATTTTCTCCTCCCAGCATTGGAGTCTGTCCCAGCACCTGCAAGAAGAAGGAATCCACAGAAAATGGAGTCAGCAAGCACCAAGTATCTGCACTGACATACGCCGCCCTCCAGAAGTTCACATCTGCTGTGGAAAGCTTCTTGTCCCTGTTTAAAGACACAAAACATTTAGGGGTCAACCAAACTCCAGACAGCCTCCACCTGTCAGAAAGGACACTGAGTGGAAGTAGCTTTGGTGATGTAAATTACCTTATTTTGGCAATGAACAGAAGCCACAGCCTTTTCTTTCCTCATCTCAGATTTTGTTTGCAAGATACTACTGTTTTCTGTCTTCTAGACCATTGGAGTAGCTGACACACCGTTATCAGTGTCACCATATTTAACTGTAGAGAAAAGCTGTGATGTGTGGGAAAAAAAAAAAAAAAAGCCATGAAAAGCCCTCGCAGATCTCTCCCATAGGGATGTCTCTTGACCCTGCTTTGCTCCAGTGAACACGGGAGACCTCACACCATTGTACTGAGAGATGATAGACCCTGCTGAAAGCAATCTGCCAATTACATCTTACAGAAGTGTGGTTACGTGACACATTGCATATGAGGAGTCAGCACCTGTATGTAGTAGGAAAGACGTCAGCAGGTTGTAGCTGACAATGAAAAAATAGAAGGCAGAGAATGTGGCAAGCTGTTTCTTCTCTGGACAACTACCATGTTATGTCAGGCCCTTGGCCCTAATGTTTAAGATCTTTATCAGGTCAGTCTCCAGTTGTGCTTATTTGGGACAACACAGCTCAGAGCACAAGTTATGAACCATGTTTTCAAGACTGGAAGAGAAAACATTGACGATACAGTATAACTTTTGGGGAAGATGAGTCTAGGGAGACTTGTCACCACAGAATAGGAAAATTAATACAAATAAAAAAAATAATTGCCTTATTCAGATTTTCCTATTAGCAGAACTGGGTGGTAATGACCTTTGTGAAAAATTTACAGGGGCTCCATGAAGTCCTCTACTGTCACTTATTTGATGATGGAGTTTATGTGGAAAGTTTATGGATCCTATGGTGACAGTCGTTGTAAAGAATAACCATAAAACACAAACCAGTCATCAGAACAGATAAATTGGCTTTGGGAGGAACAACCAACCCCTTAACCCATCATACCTGTTCAGCAGTCTAAAAGAAACCTACAAAAAAAAATCTTAGTTTGGATGTTAGCATACAGATTAACCACAGGCTTTTTCATGCTGTCTTTGCATGTCTTTGTTCATTATGATTCAGCCAATCATTTCTAACATGGTTGTGGATCCCCCTTTTTTGAATTAAAATTCCTGAAAATTCAGAAAGATAATAACAAGTCAAATTTCATAAGCATTTTAAACTGCTTAAAATTATACTATAAATATTTCTAGGCTTATGCATAATAAATGCATGAAAAAAATTATAAAATACTATTTTGCTCCTTTAACCATTTTTAATTTTCATTCTGCCATTTTTGCACTGAACTGAAACACAGAGACACGTTTAAAGGAAGCATTATTTGGCTTGTTTGAAATTAGTTCTCTGAAAGCAAGAAAAGTCAAAGAACACATTAGAAGTCAGAGTTACAAGGAAATCGGCGAACACACATTCTTTCAAGATTTTAAAACTTGATTTATAAATATTATTTGTTTCCTGGGAAATAGCAATCATATGGATAAAATGGTAACGAGCTGTAAAATAAATAAATAAAGAGAAAGTCTATTCAGCTGAAATCCTGGGAACTTTAATGTTGTGGAACACTGTTGGACTGCTTCAGTTTTGCAAGTGCTTTATCTCGGCTGAAAGGTGAAATTAGCAGCTTTCTGAAAGCCCTGGGAAGCTATTGTGTCAATGCCACACGCTGCAGACCACTGTTTGATTCCAGTGCCACTGGTTTAGATGAGCACTGCAATCAAGAGTATTAAAAGTCAGTTCATGAATTGTGTTGCTTGCAATGGAGCTGCTTACAGACAAAAGAACTGAATGGGGTTTTATAATGTCTATAGGAATATAGCAATGTCAAATATACTAAATGATGCAGCTGAATTCAGGAAAATTAAAGTAACCAGGCTGGAAGGGAAACTGGAGAGAGTGGGGAGAGAGCATCTGAATAAAATATTAAATAATAAAATGATTAGTAAAATCCAGACAATGTTGGATGACCCCCTGAAATATTAACATTCTGAGGAATAAAATATTGAACATGTCTCTCAAACACTAATACTCATAGTTTTCTCCACTTTAACATGATACATAGTTTGGTTTTTAATTTGTCAAATATTGCTTGAAACTGGGGAGATTACCTCACCACTTGTTGTTTTAACCAGCAGGAAGACAGGTGGCAATTTACACAGCGTGGTCACTTCTCTCTCTTTCTCTCTCTCTCCCTCCCTCTCCCTCCCTTTCCCCACCTCCCTCCCTCCCTCCCTCCCTCCCTCCCTCCCTCCCTTCCTTCCTTCCTTCCTTCCTTCCTTCCTTCCTTCCTTCCTTCCTTCTTCTTTTTCTTCTCTCTTTTATGCCAAGTATCTTCAAAGTATCAACTTGTTATGCAAAGTATCTTCAGAAAATTTATAATCTTGGATCAGCCTGTGATCTTTGTTGCATGCATGTCTGTCTAAAGGAACTTCACTTACGATAGTTGTTCTGTTGTTCAGGTCATTTATAACTTTTACATTTTTTCTGACATGAAACAGCTGAAAGTATTTTGTGTAAACCACTTGAAAAGCTTGTGTTGGAATAATTACATTTTTGCTACTGTGTGAAGGCATAGAGGTATCATATTCTAAAGATCATTACCAGAAATGATGAGAAATAAACTATTTTTTTCTACTGTGTGATGAGGTTTATGAGAGTATCCCTAGACGATTCATTAGTTTTAAACTGACATGAAAATCAATTAATTTTAATAGGGAATAACAGATTATGTGTTTAATAATTCATCTAATTTCATGAGGCAAAGTGAATTAGACAATGCAATGTAAATCTAATAGCAGTTGTAACCACATAATTTGACTGTTTGTCAAGAGCAAAGCATAGTGAAATGATCAAGAATTACACAGAGAGAAAAACATTAATTGTGTGTAAACTGAGTGACAGTTTCTTGTAACCCTAAAAGCCTGTGAGTTCAGTGTAATTATTTCTATTAGATCTTTCCTTAAAATTGTCCTGTATCATTAATTATGTATTCGTATCAAGCAGACAAATTAATAAATAATACAAAATAACTTTCCTGTGCTTTCAATGTAGAGATACTACTCAATTGCTGGAGATTTTACAGAGTGAAACTATGTGAAAATTGTTTTATAGTCTGCATTAATTAAACAATAATGACCCTGAAAGCAAGCATTTTCTGCCTGTTAATGACCAGCTGGAAGAGTCGAGGACCTGACGTAGAGCAGGGGGCCCTTCACCCGGGCGGTCATTAACGTTGGGGAAATGCCCGACCCCAGGTCACTGTTGCTGCTAATCGAAGCCATGATAATTGTTATGTTTTTCCATGCTCAGAGAGCGGGCATGTGCTCTCCATCTGAACGACATTTATTTCAGATTAAGGAAAGCAACAGAACAAGAAAGAACAAAAGTAAAGTCACATGGGGCTGGGCAAAGGGTATCTTTCATGGCATCAGCTTTGTCCAGAAAAATGGCAGCTGCAGGCAGTGGTCTCCTACAAATGTTGCACCAGCAGTGGGATTGTGGCTGTTCTGGGGCACGTGACCACATTAAAGCTCAAACATTAGATAAAGGGTTCGCCCTTATATATGTTTGAAAATATACATGATGAAATACATGTTGCCATGGATACAGGTCTCTCTTTAGAGCACTGGTCTCTGCCTACCTTCTAATGGCACTGTAGTAACCTATAGAATCAAGGAGCATCATGTTTCTGTGTGTTAATGTGGAAAAATAAAAATAAAAATAAACAATTTTGGAAAGATCCAAAGTGCTTCTCTTTCTACAGCAGACAGGAATCATAATTTTGAAGGTAATTAAGGTAATTTTTCTTCTTTAAAGTCTCTAGAAAATGTCTTGTTAGTACAATTACAGCCAGAAGACGTAGCATGACATACATAACATGCCTTCTCCAATCCCTCTTACCTTTAGCAGCAGCTGGGATTTGAAGCACACAGGCCAACACAGGAGATAATGCAGCAGCAGGCCACGATGTGGAAATCAAGCAGCCATCTATGCCAAAGGTATGGAAGGTGATTCTCTCCACACTCTACCCAGAACAGTGAAAAACCTCACTTTGTCATTGTAGTTTTGGTACATTGGACAGAAAAATGGAAGAATCAGGGTCTGGACACTACCCTGCAAATCCAGACAGGAGAGAATAATGTTCACATCCAGGCCTGAAAGGGCTTCAGCATGGCTCCCTTGCAGGACAAGATATCACCTCTTGTGATTCCTCTGCTTCTGGTCTGTACCCACTCTTTGTGTCCCTGCAGCACTGCCTACTGCCTGTGCTGGAAAGAGATATTTGCATAGTAATTGCCTCCTGGGATTCATGCACTGCCACAAAACCTTCCTTTTGCTCCTTAAATTAAGAGAAGAAAGAAAACTTTAAGTTCCCAGGTCTTTTGCTGGTTCCCATGGTTTTAGAGAAGAAACAAAACAGGAACTTCCTGGCTTGCATGTGGCCGACAGTATGCCTTTTGTGGGTGTCAACCCTATTTCAGATATACAGGAGGAAGCACAGCCCAAAGATGAAAAGGAAATCAATACACACATAGTCTGAGTAAAGATGAAGAGGTAAATGGATGTCACAAGTGGAAAGCAGATCTTCAGCAGACTGGAGAGTGCACTGGTGTTCTTGAGCAGACCTGTCTTGTTTTCCAGCCATCTACCAAAGCACAGGGAAATGAGTGCTTCTGAATGACACTCTAAAGCTCTTCAACGTGTGCTGCAGATTTGGTGCAGTTTCTTACATGCTACCATTTAAAACAGCGCGCATCAATGAAGTAACTCAAAGCTGGCCAGAAGAATTTCTGTGGTGGTTTCTTTATGAAACATCAGTTTCACCAAAAATTTCATACGTGGGTCCCAAAAATCAGCTTGTTGTTCCTGGCACTCCCATTGCCCAACTTATGCTTATCATCCAACTGATGCTTTTAGTTCATGAAAGTCCCTTCACTAAGCGACAACAGCCAGGAAGACATTCAGAACATGAAAACCTCTGGTGCCAAGGTTCTGTTTTGGCTGATCATGTTTTGATCAGCTTCTAGAACTGGTCTGTTGCACACCAAGAACAGAGTATTCTGTCTTATGCAAAAAGCTAATTTTCCATTTCCATACATAGGAAATCAGACACACTTCAATAAAAAATTGAAATTAAAGCACAAGTAAAAATAAATAAATAAATAAATGTTAGCAAAAATAAAGGAATATAAATATGTTATAAACAAACAACAAAAAATACACAAAAAGAGTGTCTCTGCCTAATCACCTCTGCTGTTTTTGAAACTAAATACTATTTGCTGGTCTATCATGTAATGCAGTGAGCTAACTAAAAACCCATGTATTCAAACCATGCCCATCACTGTCTCAGAAACAATTTATCTTAGCTTACTGAACACACCTAAGCAACTTTTTTATGAAGTGTTTTGCATTTGCATGCTTAATGTATGTTTTCCCAAGTCTGTTAGTAAAACAAAAATTTGTTGAAGAGAAAATTGATAATAGTTAGCCCAACATTGTCAAAAGCAGAGATAGGAAATTTGGAAAAGAGAAAGAGTTTATATTTCAACAAGCCATAAATTCAAGCACAAAAATTTTCATTAGAAAGGCAAAAAAATGTAATAATTAGTGATTTGACTCAGTCCTTGCAGCCTTTATGACTAATTATTCTGAAACCTAGCACGAGGTACATACAGAAAATCAGAGTAAATTGTCTGAAAGCCCTTAAGGAATTTAAAATAAATGCTTAAATAAATCTCTCATTACTGGCATGCAACAAATGCCAAGATATATTCACAGTGATGTGTCCAATTAAGTTTAGAAGAATTGCATGAGGTCAGTTCTAGCAGATTCCTATTGATTCTCCTAGTTAATAAAGAGTTAAAGGATGAAGTGAGTTTTTAAAAAATATAAGTGCTTTAAAGGTGCTAGAAAGGAAAAGCATAGTACTAAGTGGTCATGTGGCTAGTGCCATTCATCTTGGTAGTGACTATCTGTCAAAAGTGGCAAGAGCCCCTGTTAACAGCCCTGACCTGTGCTGTAATGAAGGGAGAGTGCACAGCAAAGTGTCCATTATCAGGCAGTTGGGAGCAGTAAATTGGTGCAGTTTGCCTCAATCTTGCAGCAAGTTGAGATGTAAGATAGGTGGGGATCAGCAAGCAGCAATTTTATCCTATGATCATTTTTGTCAGATCACATCAGAGTAGGAACTTAGTCAGATTCGTGATTTCAATTAAATATGTCCCCTCATTAAGTGACCGCTGTCATGAATGCTTTCTCCAGTCCTTTATTTATCATGTAAACACACATGCTAATATTTGGATGGGAAGCAGTGATGGAGAAGCAGTAAGGTAAATGACACATTAAGATGATAGTCAGGTACAATCAAACGAATCTTGCACCCTCTCAACAGGGTAACAGCTTGCAATAAAATAGGCCACCTATGTTACCTATACACTAAACTACAATGCTTACACACAGTTCTAACTAGGAAAATCAATTTCAGACTCTTTACTTAAAAAAAAAAAAAAAAAGTAAATGCACAACTAAAATTCTACCTGTTTTCAATCTCATGCAAGAGAATTAATTCTAGCACCGTTTCCCTGGATACTAACTACAAAAATGTAGGTGATACCCAATGTCTGCTTTCAGATGCACCAAGATGAAAACATTCTGGATGAACTCTGAAACTCTCAGGCAGACTTAAACCTTAGGGACCCTTCAGTAAATTAGACAAGCAAACTGAAGACAAATGTACTCCTACTGCCACTCATTCCCCACTTCTCAGCAGCAAAGGCTGTTCAGATCAGCCCATCTGCTTTCCAGATATCGGACTTACTTCCTTAATCACATGTTGTCCCTATAGGTAGGTCATTCTTACTCTATTACCCGAAGTAGGAATAATAAAAATTCTGTAATTCTGTAATTCATGTTATTCTGTGCAATACCCTATCAAACACTTCTGCTATGTCCTTCATCTGCTGTGGAACATACCTGCCTTCTCTGTCAGCTCCCAGCCATATAGGTAGGTTGAATGGTGGGCAAATAAATTAAGCTTATGTCCTAGTAGAATTATATTACAAACAGCCACAGCTTTGTCCTGAGTAGTGCCATTTCCCAAAGACCCATCGCAACACCTTGCACATGTGGGTCAGTCCTATACAACTGAATAGAAAAAACTTTTTTTTTTTTCACAGGTGAATTAAATCAACAAATGGGCTCATTTTTCTGTCTCTTAGTCTAGATCAGCATTGCAATAAAGGAAGGATGCAGCTTCTATTTTATGTTGTTAGAGACCAACTGGAAATGCAAGCTTCTGTATTAGAAGTTGCTTTTGCAACCATTAAGATGTTTCACTTATGCCTTGCCTACCTCAGCAGGTTTTTGAAATTTGACAAGGGACTGTGGAAAATACACCTTGACTCTCCTTCAGTTGTTTTTATGCTTTTAATTTCATTACATTTAACTCAGCATTTGGTAAGATAAAGTGCTGAAAATCAACTGCTTCTCTTCAGGCATTTATGTTCCTCGGACAACCTTTGGCAGAATGCCAAAAATATTTGTAAAAACCCTGATCACTTAAAAGTTTAAAGATTGAATCTATTCAACTGATAGACATTATTATTGGCAGCTATTTTAGCAGGCATATATGAAACCCAAGAACTATAAAGACAAGCAGAGCAGAACATATCATCCTGGGACACTGCACCTACCAAATGCTACGTTTTCTTCCTGGGCTGGGAGCAGTGGTGCATATAGCAGAGCATTCCTTGATATATACAGGCATTTTTTCCTCCTCCCAATTCCTGTGTATGTCGTGGACTTATGGGAGGTAGCAGCAGCCTCCTGCAGAGCTGCCTATTTTATGTCTTGCTGAGATATTTGATGCAAAGTATGCATGTATTTAGAAAGAAAAAACAACTCTTGAAACATTAAATTACACATAAACTTGAATGTGATCTTCTGTCTGTATGCTATGGCACCCTCATTAATCAAATGGTTGGAAAGAAATTCAATGTTGTGGTGCCATTCATTGCACTGGATGGACAAAGAGGGAGACAGGATTAAGAAGTTTTGTAAAAGCTTGGCATTTCCAGCTTGAGAAAGCTTGATCTCAGCAGCCAGAAAATATTCTTTTAACATGGTTAGCAGTGGTGTGTGCAAAGGTATGTCTGTACTCGGGTGTTACTTTAACTCCTACAAGAGAGCGCTTTAAACTAGGTAAGAAGGGGGACGGGGCTCAAACAAAGCTTGTTGGAGCTGTGACGGGGGAAACAATGGCTAGGCCGGGGAAGAAGGCGATGGCCCAGCTGAAGTGCATCTACACTAATGCAGGCAGCATGGGTAACAAACAGGAGGAGCTGGAAGCCATCGTGCAGCAGGCAGGCTACGACTTGGTTGCCATCACGGAGACGTGGTGGGACCGCTCCCACGACTGGAGTGCTGCAATGCCTGGCTATCGGCTCTTCAGGAGGGACAGGCAGCACAGAGGGGGTGGTGGCGTGGCTCTCTACATTAGAGAATCTTTTGATGTTGTGGAACTCCAGGCTGGGAATGATAAGGTTGAATCCCTGTGGGTTAGGATCCGCGGGAAGGCCGGCAAGGCTAGCATCCTGGTTGGGGTCTGTTATAGACCGCCGAACCAGGATGAGGAGACGGATGAGGAGTTTTATAGGCAACTGACAGAAGTTACAAAATCGTCGGCGCTTGTCCTCGTGGGGGACTTCAACTTCCCGGACATATCCTGGAAACACAACACGGCACAGAGAAAGCAGTCTAGGAGGTTTCTGGAGAGCGTGGGAGATAGCTTCCTGACGCAGCTGGTCAGTGAACCTACCAGGGGTGGTGCCCCGCTAGACCTTCTCTTCACAAACAGAGAAGGACTGGTGGGAGATGTGGTGGTCGGAAACTGTCTTGGGCAGAGTGACCACGAAATGGTAGAGTTCTCTATTCTTGGCGAGGCCAGGAAGGGGACCAGTAAAACTGCTGTATTGGACTTCCAGAGGGCTGACTTTGAGCTGCTCAGGACGCTGGTTGGCCGAGTCCCTTGGGAGGCGGTTCTGAAGGGCAGAGGAGTCCAGGAAGGCTGGGCGCTCCTCAAGAAGGAAATCGTGATGGCACAGTAGCGGTCCGTCCCCACGTGCCCAAAGACGAGCCGGCGTGGAAGAAGACCGGCCTGGCTCAACAGAGAGTTGCGGCTTGTGCTTAGCAGAAAAAAGAGGGTTTATAATCTTTGGAAAAAAGGGCGGGCCACTGAGGAGGACTACAAGGATCTAGCGAGGCTGTGCAGGGAGAAAATTAGAAAGGCCAAAGCTCATCTGGAGCTCAACCTGGCTACTGCCGTTAAAGACAACAAAAAATCCTTTTACAAATATATCAACGCGAAACGGAGGACTAAGGAGAATCTCCATCCTTTACTGGATGCGGGGCGAAACCTAGTTACTAAGGATGAGGAAAAGGCTGAGGTGCTTAATGCCGCCTTTGCCTCAGTCTTTAGCGGCAATACCGGTTGTTCTCTGGATACCCAGTGCCTTGAGCTGGTGGAAGGGGATGGGGAGCAGGATGTGGCCTTCGCTATCCATGAGGAAATGGTTGGCGACCTGCTACGGAGCTTGGATGTGCGCAAGTCGATGGGGCCAGATGGGATGCACCCGAGGGTACTGAAAGAACTGGCGGAGGAGCTGGCCGAGCCGCTTTCCATCATTTATCGGCAGTCCTGGCTATCGGGGGAGGTCCCAGTTGACTGGCGGCTAGCCAATGTGACGCCCATCTATAAGAAGGGCCGCAGGGCAGACCCGGGGAACTATAGGCCTGTCAGTTTGACCTCAGTGCCCGGAAAGCTCATGGAGCAGGTTATCTTGAGGGTCATCACGCGGCACTTGCAGGGCAAGCAGGCGATCAGGCCCAGTCAGCATGGGTTTATGAAAGGCAGGTCCTGCTTGATGAACCTGATCTCCTTCTATGACCAAGTGACGCGCTTGGTGGATGAGGGAAAGGCTGTGGATGTGGTTTACCTTGACCTCAGTAAGGCTTTTGACACCGTTCCCCACAACATTCTCCTCAAGAAACTGGCTGCTCGGGGCTTGGACTGGCATACGCTTCGCTGGGTTAGAAACTGGCTGGATAGCTGGGCCCAGAGAGTTGTGGTGAATGGAGTCAAATCTGGTTGGAGGCCGGTCACTAGTGGTGTCCCCCAGGGCTCAGTACTGGGGCTGGTCCTCTTTAATATCTTTATCGATGATCTGGATGAGGGCGTCCAGTGCACCCTCAGTAAGTTTGCAGATGACACCAAGCTAAGTGCATGTGTCGATCTGCTCGAGGGCAGGAAGGCTCTGCAGGAGGATCTGGATAGGCTGGAGCGATGGGCTGAGGTCAACTGTATGAAGTTCAACAAGGCCAAGTGCCGGGTCCTGCACCTGGGGCGCAACAACCCCAAGCAGAGCTACAGGCTGGGAGATGAGTGGCTGGAAAGCTGCCTGGCCGAGAAGGACCTGGGAGTATTGGTTGATAGTCGGCTGAATATGAGCCAGCAGTGTGCCCAGGTGGCCAAGAAGGCCAACAGCATCCTGGCCTGTATAAGAAGCAGTGTGGCCAGCAGGTCTAGGGAAGTGATTGTGCCCCTGTACTCGGCTCTGGTGAGGCCGCACCTTGAGTAATGTGTTCAGTTTTGGGCCCCTCGCTACAGGAAGGACATGGACGTGCTCGAGCGAGTCCAGAGAAGGGCGACCAAGCTGGTGAGGGGTCTGGAGAACAAGTCTTACAAGGAGCGGCTGAGGGAGCTGGGCTTGTTCAGCCTGGAGAAGAGGAGGCTCAGGGGCGACCTTATCGCTCTCTACAGTTACCTTAAAGGAGGCTGTAGAGAGGTGGGGGTTGGTCTGTTCTCCTACGTGCCTGGTGACAGGACGAGGGGGAATGGGCGAAAGTTGCGACAGGGGAGTTTTAGGTTGGATGTTAGGAAGTACTTCTTTACCGAAAGGGTTATTAAGCATTGGAACGGGCTGCCCAGGGAGGTGGTGGAGTCACCATCCCTGGAGGTTTTTAAAAGACGTTTAGATGTAGAGCTTAGCGATATGGTTTAGTGGAGTACTTAGTGTTAGGTCGGAGGTTGGACTCGATGATCTTGAGGTCTCTTCCAACCTAGAAATCTGTGATACTGTGTGATACTGTGAAGATCATGATTCCAATGTAAGCTGAGACAAAGCTGTCTCCCTCAATAGGTGGAGATTCTGCTTTTGAGTGGACACTCAAAACATGTGAAACATGGGTCCCATTGTGAAACATGTGACATGTGAAAACATGTGACCCATTGTGAAACATGGGTCTCCTCTACAGCTCTGAAGAGTCACTCCCAGACCAGTACTTCTTTGCTAGATTTTAGAATATTTCATAGGAACACAGTCTGTTTATCAATTTTAGGTTATTTTATCAATAACCTAAGTTAAGGGAAGAAGAACGAAAAGAGTGGTCAGTCACAGCTGCAACCTACCCCAGGGTACAATACCATGCTGAAAGATTTAGATTGAAATTCAGATCTAATCTGTCCAAAAGCAGGATGACAATTACTTTCCCTGGTTGTATTAGTATAAATGGTATGTGCACTGAACTCATGTCTATGTTGGGATTCCAAACCTGCAGATGCAATGAGATCCTTGCTTCTTATTTACTTTACTTTAAATCTGTTCACATTTCTCAACATCCTAAAATTTACATGCTTGAATTATCAGGAGCCCATCTATTCTAAGTGTAAATAAAGTATTTGTTTGTTTGTTTATATATATATTATATATATACATATGCACACATATATGTATTCCATTAGTTTATTTTTATTTTGATATAATTAGTCAGGATAACAACACTACATTCTGATGTGTTTTTGTCATTTTGTCAGGAATCCCTTTGGGGCAGCAGGAAAACCTGCTCTACCCTGGCTCACAGAATCACAGAATGGTTGAGGTTGGAAGGGACCTCTGAAGATCACCTAGTACAACCCTCCTGCTCAAGAAGGATCACATAGAACATGTCGCATAGGATGGCATCCAAGTGGCTTTTGAATATCTCCAGAGGAGACTCCACAACCTCTCTGGGCAACCTGTACCAGTGTTCTGTCACCCTCACAGGAAAGAAGTCCTTCCTCACATTTAGACAGAACCTCCTGTGTTTCAGTTTGTGCACATTACCTCTTCTCTTGGCACTGGGCACCACTGGATAGAGCTTGACTCCATCTTTTTTGCATTCTCCCTTCTGGGATTTATACACATTGATAAGATCCTCTCTCAGTCTTATCTCCAAACTAAACAGGCCCAGCTCTCTCAGCCTCTCGTTGTATGACAGATGCTTCTGTCCCCTAATCATCTTAGTAGCCCTCCATGGACCTGCTTCAGGTCCATGATCCCATGTCCCCATAGGATTCCCCCACGTCTGGGGAGCCCAGAACTGGACACAATACTCCAGGTTTGCCCTCACCAAGGCAGACTAGATGGGGAGGATCACCTCCCTTGACCTGCTGGCAACACTCTTCCAAATGGAGTGTTCTCAGGCCGGCGGGCATTTTCTTCTGCCACATGTTCAGGAGATCTTCTGTCAGCCTTTTTCCCATTACAGCATGGTCAACTTGATGGCTGCTCCCCTCACCCAGTTTCCCATTCCCATGATGATTTTCCACCCCCAAAATGACTTCCCATTCCCCAGTCTCCCTTGGGCACCCCCTCCCTGAAGTTATTCCCCGTCCATTCGTCCTCTCCCATCTACAGCCGACATCCCCAAAACAATTTGTGGGGCAGGCACAGGCAGGGGGAGTGGGCTGTGTTCAGCCCCCTCCACGTGACACCACACCAATGACTGCAGGCAGAGGCTTTGAAAAATAATATAATAATTTATTGAAACAATAATTGTGGCTGCCACCACCAGCCTGGCGGCAGGCAAGGCCCGAACGCCTGCTCAGATGCACGGCCGGGCCTGGCGGCCCGTGTGGTCGCCAGCTCCCAACTCCTCCTGCTGGGCCCTGTGGAGCCATGATGTGTCCCCAGGGCTGGTGTCCAGCGGGGATTGGGGCCGTCTGCGCCCGTCGTGCTCCTAGTGCCAAGAAAAGCTCTGGACGAGCTGTCACTGTCGAGGCATGGAGGTGCTGCACTCCCTGCACCTTGGCGAGACACTGTGGGACTGGCAGCTGGAGAGACTCCGCCGCCACAGTTGCTGCTGCCACCCTGGTCCTGAGTTATGTTGGAACCTGCCCCGGGGCCGGCAGACTGAGGTGTCGCACTGGGCAGGCGGCACCAGGCGCACAATCGCAAAGATGGGCTGCCGGCAGAGTGGGCAGGTGGCTCTTGTGGGCGGCCCACAGCTGGATGCACTCTGTGCAGAAGGAGTGCCTGCATAGGTCCAAGTGAGCTGCGTCGGTCAGCGGGCCCAGGCAGATGGAGCACCTCTCTTCTATGAGGGCCTCCTCTGGCATCTCCTGGCATGGATTGCTCATGGCTCCTGCGGCTGCCCTGGCGTGGAGATGCTTGTCCTCTGTGGGATGCTGCTTTGATGCCAAGCAGGTATCAAGCACCTCTGGTCCTCAGCACCTCCCTCGCAGGTCGACGGCAGAACCTCAAAGACTTGCAGCCCACCAGCAACACCTTGACATCTTGCCTTTCACCAGAAGGACCTCGACACCTTGCCTACAACCAGAAGGATCTCAACATCTCACATGCCACCAGAAGGACATCGATGTCTCACATTCCACTAGAAGGACCTTGACATCTCCAGTTCCACCAGAAGGACCTGGGTGCCTCACCTGCCACCAGAAGGACCTCGTGTCTCTCATGCCATGGGAAGGACCTCAACGTCACACTTTCCACTAGCCACACCTTCACCTCTCACGTTCCAGCAGTAGGACCTCGACCTTTCGAGTGCCACCAGCCAGACTCAACGCAGGCTGGACACTCAGGGCATTTATGGCCAGACACTTTATGTGAGGCCATAGGGTGACAGTGACTTTCTGGTGACATTACAAGGCTCTTGGGGTGCCCCTGATGGCAGCGCTTAGGGAATTAATGTGACTGTTGTGAGAAAATGCTGACGTGAAATGGCTGCTTCATGCTGATAGGAGCAACGTCTGCCAGGCTGGGGTCCAGGCCGGGAGCTCAGCTTTCAGCCTGGGAACTGCACCTGGGATCCAGGGACGTCCTTGACGTGCAGCTGGACACCTGTGCACCGGAGACATTCTGAAGAGACCATTGAGGTGGACACAACAAGAATTTGAGGAACAACTTGTCACCTGGGCAGGTGAAAAAGAGCCTGGGCACAAGGAAATTGGCCCAAGAAAGTGGGAACAGGCATGAGAAATCAAAAGTTGCTTAAAGAATATCAGGAACATCATCAGCTATAGGCTGTCCAAGGAGGATGATCCTCCCATCTTGTATTGGTTCATGGGGTTGTTCTGCCCTAGGTGTACATCCGGACCGCCAGGATGAGCTGTTCCACCACCTTTCCAGGAATGGAGGTGAGGTTGACTACCCTGTAGTTGCTTGGATCCTCCTTCTTTCCCTTTCTGAAGACTGGAGTGACATTGGCTTTCTTCCAGTCCTCAGGCACCTCTCCTGTCCTCCATGACATTTCAAAGATGATGGAGAGTGACCTAGCAATAATAGCTGCCAGCTACCTCAGCACTCATGGGTACATCCCATCAGGGTCCATGGATCTGTGGGTGTCAAGTTTGCCTAAATGATCTCTAACCTGATTTTCCTCAAGTACTCTTTTGTCTCTAGGGTCTGAGATTCCTGAGGGCTGGTCTTAGCAGCATCCTTGAGGCAAAGAGTACTTTTGTGACAGAACCCTAACAAACACTACAGGAATATTTTTTCTCTCTTTTCCAGGTGAATTGGACAATACTGGGGCACTGCCAGGGTGGGTTTGCTCTTCTGGGGCTCAATGTGCAGAAGGAGCTGCTGTGTCTGCTCTCTGGCAACTCCTTTTGTCAGACCAAAGATGAGGTGAATAGCCATGACCTCATCTGTTGATGTTCTCTCCTATTTTCACCAGAGGATCAGTAATGCTGTTCAGATGAAGGAATGAAGCTGGTTCATCATGGAAAGATGGTGATGCTCCATTCTCTGTGTCCTGCATACACAGCCAAAACCCAGGGTTTCTATGTCATAACCAATTGGTCTTTATAACACCTACAGAGGAGGTGGTTTAGCCCGCAAAAGAGGGGTTGGTCTTTCCCATGGACAACAGTAAACACACAGAAATAAAGAGTTAGAAGCACAATGGTGAAACACAAGCGATGATAACACCAATGTTCATATAGATGGCAAATATTCCTTACTAATTGAAATGAGGATCTAAAGGGGGAAAGAAGCTGTTACTTTCACTTCATGTCTTTGGGGGGTGGCGGGAAGTGAAGGGATATATAATTGTCCACATTAGTTGATACACAAGCAAAACTGTAATTTTGGAGGGGGGAGGGGTGTTTGCCTTAAAAGCTGTGTAAATCAGCTTGAAACTGAATTAAGCAGGTGGCAAACCACCTGTACATAATGATTAACTGTGCTTACACAATAATTTACGTGAAAATACTGTCAAACCCTGATAACACCACATCTGCTACTACTGTAGTATTGTCCAATATATTTTTATGTATTATTGCTTTAAAAAATAGTTAGGTATTATTTCCGTTTGTATTACATTAAGGTAAAGTGTTTGCGCTGAAAATTTCAGTATTCTGCCTAACGTTATCAGTGTTGAAGTATCTTATTTGTCCATATTTGGTTATTTGAGCCAAAATTTTTGAAACTTTAAGTACTGTAAAATATCTTAGCCAGTGTAATAAGCATTTATATTTTTAGCTTTAAATGTGTTATTGAAACACTTTATTACTTACAGGGATTTAAAATTGCTACCCTGCTTACATTTAGACTCTTAGTGGAGTTTGCTTTAACTTTTAGATTATGTTATTAAAATGTTTAGGGCTTTATTTATTTTATTTTATGCCTGCAGAATCAAAGGCAGATTCCTGTCATACTATTTTAAAAAAGGAGTTCCTCTATGTCTGTGAATTTACTATAAACAGAAGCAAAATCAGAATCAGACTTCATGGCATGTCCTGTCTTGTCCTGTGAAGGCATCTAAATCTGCAAATTAAAGTGTAGTATTGGCACAACACTTGTGAATTTTGGCTGATGCAACTACCATACCACTCATCTGTCCTCCAACTCAAGTGAAAGGGTATGAAAAAGCTCCAGAATTCATACGGATTTACAAAAGGGAAGCTGAAATCCAGATCAGCTTATTTTCATACATACATAGGTCTGAAAATAGCAATGATTTACACTTTTTTCATGAGCTTTTCCATAAACCCTATTGTGAAAGCACTCCAGCTTCCCTCAGTTGGATGCAGCAGTCACTAGCTGATGGTCAGTTCAGCCATTTATCAGCATTGTCCAGTTGTATGCAGCCTGCATCCCAGTGGGAGAATTCAAGTTTGGCAGCCCTCTCACATAGCTTGCACAGTTGGAAGTAGAAGTGCTTGGAAATGAAGAGTAATGACAACTATGCATTTTACTGAACAGTAACTAATGAGCAATGTTATCGCATTTAAATAACAAGATTGGCATAGAATCACAGAATTGTTCAGGTTGGAAGGGTCCTCTGGAGGTCATCTTGTCCAACCTTCCTGCTCAAGAAGGGCCACCCAGAACAAGCTGCCCAGGACCATGTCCGGGTGGCTTTTGAAATTCTCCAAGGTGGGAGACTCCACAACCTCTCCAGGCAATCTGTGCCAGTGTTCTGTCACCCTCACAGTAAAGAAGTCCTTCCTCACATTTAGACAGAACCTCCTGTGTTCTAGTTTGTGCTCATTGCCTCTAGTCCTGGCACTGGGCATGGCTGAAAAGAACCTGTCTCCATCTTTGCATCTTCCCTTCAGGTATTTATAGACATTGATAAGATGCCCCCTGAGCCTCATCTTCTTCAGGCTGAATAGTCCCAACTTTCTTCACTTCTCCTCATAGGAGAGGTGCTTCAGTCCTTTGATCATCATTGTGCCCACCACTGGACTTTTTCCAGTATGTCCATATCTCTTTTGTACTGGCACCTCCAGAACTGAATGTGTTACTCCAGGTGCAGCATCACCAACACTGAGTAGAGCAGAAGGATCACTTCTCTTGACCTGCTAGTAATACTTTGCGTCACACAGCCAAGAATACTGTTAGCCTTCTTAATGGCAAGGGCATATTGCTTGCTCATGTTCAACTTGTTGTCAGCCAGGATTCCTAGGTCCTTTTCCTCTGAGCTGCTTTCCAGCTGGGTGGCCCCAGGCCATTATTTTTCAATTTGTTGTCCATTCGCATAGGTTAAAATGGCCAGACTAGATGTAGAGAAAAGTATAATATTTTAGCATTTGAAATAACTAACGCAGAGACTTTCAGATGACTGCCTCTTTAATGAGTTTTTGTAAAGCATCACATCTATGTATAGGTTTTCTTATTAAATGACTTTAAATCACTGTAGTGTGATTTAAAGGCCTAGTAGAAACATGTATTTCTCTTGTAACTTGGTGACTAAACACAGTGGTATATCAAACCAGGGAACTCAAAATAGAGAAATTTGTATAATGAAGGAAATCATATTATAAGCCAATGTGTTATTAGGCTTCTTTAATTACTTAACTGTAAGCCTAAAATTACCTTTTTCATATATTTGCACATTCTCAGTCATCTTAAAGTGAAACTGTTGGAGAAAGGATCAAACTAAGAAATGCCATAGGAATCCCTTTTATACAACATAAAAAACAATTTTATATTCAAGTCTGTAGGGAATCTTACTAGTGAACAGTGGAACTAGCTATGGATAATTTTTATTAATGTATGTATCATGCATTGAGAACATAGTTGGTGTGAATGCTGAGCTAATAGCATACCTTTATGTATCTTTGGTTTAATATGTGTAAATGGCATATCTGTAATAGAGAACAGTACAGTTGCACTACTCACTACATTGTGTTTGTACTAATTGCATTTTCCCATAGCTAGTCTCCATGGGCAACATAAATCTTGGCCAGGATTATCACGGCTGTTTCAGACTGTAGAATGGCTTTGACTGTGTGCCATGACTTTAGAGCTGAAATGAGAGCCCTAGTTCCTGATGCCCACATAACTGCCTGCCCCCAGGGAACGAGACTCGCAGACTCACAGGGCTCTTCCTGGTCCCCTGCTTTTGCTTATCTTTCTTCAGTAGTGTCTAAAAGTAGTGAGGGGGGTTCACCTCTTTCCTTTCTGATCAAAAACACTTTGTCTATTAACATGTAATATATGGAACAGTTTTAAAAATCCTTACAGTTGTCATCCTTGCAGTACAGCTACAGTTTTCACAATTAAAACATTACCAGTGATTTGAGGAAGATGGAATAATAGAAGATGTCATGATTTATTTCAAGATTTAGTTGAGGTTGATTATTCAGTACACGAAAGGGAAGGTTGGGCAATGAGTGAAAGTTAGGCTCAAACATTATGCCTTTAAGGATCACCACAATGCTTGAATTAATCTTCTAATAGGATTGGCAGAATCTTTTACAAATTAACGAGTTCAGGATGTTATCTGTGTCAATTTTCCTCTACCCCACACTTCTGCCAGAGGTTGCTCTCTAGAAGCACAAGCAGCAAACTGCCTGCCTGCCTGACCTTCACTGTCACAGTTCACAACCTCACATCTTAACACAAACTCCCTTGCATCGTGGGTTTAAGTTAATACACTGCACCAAACTGGGATGGCTGAGTTTCAGGTACATGTGGCTTTCTAACATCCCTGCTGCAACAGCATCTACCTCTAACCTGCATGTTGGGTAGAGGGCTGACACAGAACCTTTCCAAGTGCTACCACTGTGCCTGCCAGCTTATCTAACAGAGTCATCACATGGAAGTCATTTCATATATTCAGGGTATTAAGCCACCCCAAAGTTAAGCCCCCCATTTGCTAGTCTTCTTAGGTTCCCTCTTAAGAGAGACAGGCACTTAGAGAGAAGATTTATCCCATGCTGTAGCATATATCAAAGACTGGTAAAATTAAATGCCCTCAGGAGGTGCTTGTATCTCTCCCTTGTCCATAGAAAGAGCATAAATAAAGAGGCCAGAGCCATAACCTCATTTTTAGAGAACCAGATTAGGTAAAATGAATCCCAGTGTCAGTGGGTGAATATCTGTGGGATGAGATTCCTAACAGCGTGCCTGCTGAAATCAAGAAAAGCTCCACGAAGGTCTGCAATTATAGAATCACAGAATCATTAAGGTTGGAAAAGACCTACAAGATCATCTGGTCTAACCATCACCCTACCAACAATATCACCCACTAAACCATGTCCCTAAGCACCAGGCCCAACCTTTCCTTCAACACCCCCAGGGATGGTGATGCCACCACTACCCTGGGCAACCTGTTCCAGTTCCTGACTAATTTTTCTAAGAAATGTCTCCTAATTTCCAATCTAAACCTCCTCTGGCACAACTTGAGGCCATTCCCTCTAGCCCTATCACTAGTTACCTGTGAGAAGAGGCCGACCCCCAGCTCCCCACACCTTCCTTTCAGGTAGCTGTAGAGAGCCATAAGGTCTCCCCTGAGCCTCCTCTTCTCCAGACTAAACAACCCCAGTTCCCTCAGACGCTCCTCACAGGACTTGTGCTCCAGGCCCTTCACCAGCTTCGTAGTCCTTCTCTGGACACGCTCCAGGGCCTCGATATCCTTCTCGTAGTGAGGGGCCCAAAACTGAACACAGTACTCAAGGTGCAGCCTCACCAGAGCTGAGAGTGCACTCTCATTTCTGAAGAGTAAATTTAAACCATTCTCATGAGGGCTTAGAAATTGAAAAACTGTATTACTAAGCTATTTTACAGAAATAAAAGCTTCTTTTCAGCTGGACGGGAAGCCATTTAGTTTGAGAGCATAAAAAGAATTTTGTAGCCATTTTGTTATCTTAATTTATACATTACTTTCATGTATGTCAGATAAGTGTTACATCTTTGAGAATGACACTACTAAACTCATAACATGAAAGAGTTTAGATAAACCTTTCATATTCTTTCTATTCTGCTCCTATTTTTTCATGGGAGAAAAGATAAGGTAGAAAATACCCATTACAATAAACCTATTATATTATGATAATAAAATAATTCCATTGGAAAGAAAGAACTCAGTGTGAGAAATCCCCAGAATATTAAAATTCTATTTGGAACTACTACAAGATCTCACAGAGGTCCACAGAGGAGTTTTACTTGTTTCTCAGGAAGAGAAAAGGTGCTTGAAATAAGAAATTCTACTCTGTGGAACTTCAATGTGGAGGGCAAAAAAAATAGTGTCTGAACAATATCCCAGTTTTACAGCTGACGCATACCAGAGCAGATGACTGCTGGGATTGAAGTATCTTGAATTGTCACAGTTCTTCCCAATGTTACTTTTCTTCCCTGATTTGTAGGCACATGAATATTCAGTGCACATACAAATTCCAGCACTTAGATTTGATATAAAACTATGCTCAATTCACATAATTATTTGAACTTTCTTTACTGTAGATGACTTTTTATACAAAACAAAACAGCAAAAAGCAGACAAAAAGTTCCACAAAGGATTGCAGGAAGAAAGTATTCCTGCACCAAACTGGTTGTTTCATCTATTTTCTTAGAATTCTGTCAGGCTGATTCTATTTCATTGCACAAGGTCCTACCAAAGCTTTATGTCAGGAACATACAAGCAAGACCTAGTGAAAGCCCTTGCAGAAAGCTCAGTCTCTGCCTTCAAGGGCACACAATCAGTCAGTCATTTTTTTCTTAAAGTTGCTTCTTTTTATCTAACAACACATCTATAAAGAATTCTTGTGGAGTCAGAACTGCCTTACTATTGAAATTACTTTCCCTACAGAACAGAACATAAACTTGCATCCACTGAAACATCCTGTACAACACTGATTTAAACCTCCTGATATTCAGCAGGCCTGCAAATAGAGTTAAAAGATGAGAGCATCAGCTTCTTTCTATCTGAAGTTCCACTACAATTCTCATGAATTTTTGAAGTCTTCGTTAACTATCCTAAAATAACACCGTGAATGTGAGCATAAGGCTAGGATATTCACCAATCTCATGTTTTCATTTTACAAAAATAAAAATCTCCAATAGCAGAAGTTTCTTTTCCTCAAAAAATATGCAAAAGGTAATTAAAGCTCTTCTGCTAAAATGGAAAAAAAAAAAAAAGAGGAAAAAGAAAGAAAAAAACGTCATTTTTCTAAATTAGTCCCAGTAATTAAAATTAGAATGCCAAGAGACAGATTCTTATCTGTACATACCCTGGAGGCACCTGTTAAGAACTCTCTTTGAGCACTGATAACAGTACAAAGGAGATTTAAGGTTTTTGTGACCCCCTGCTGCAAACTGTCTGGGTTATCAGAACACAGCCAGGACTGCCTTTGATACCAGCATCTAGGAAGGAAGGATGCATATGTGCCACTTCGTCAGAAGCTATACACTTTTCATGTCGCTTCATGTACGTCGCTGTGCCTGTCCTGCTCTCCGCTACAGCCACTGTGTCTGTGTTGCTGGTTCTCTGCATTCACAGTAGAACAAATAACATAACAATCACTTAGGAGAGCTTCTAATACCAATTGCAGTGGCAATGTTTCCAGTGCGATTAAAATTCTAGCCTAACTCACATTTGATTTGGGGAGTCACTACTTCTTAACAGGATAAATGGAAGAACCCATTGAAAAAATACATAACATGTATTTTCTGTCTCCAGCTGAGCCTATATAGTCAGTTGGCCTCTGGACCCTTGGATTTTATATCTATCCCATCACTTTCCAAGCTATAATTCACTCCTTGTCTTTCAGCTCTATGCTAACATGAACAGGCTTTTTTTGCAATACAAAATCCTCTGACAAATACATTTGATGACTCATAATTGTTCTGCTTTGTTTCTTGCAGTGATGCCAAGAGCATTATGTCCGTTGTACAGGAGTGGACTGAATTCATTAACGCTTATCATTAATATTAAGCATGTATTTTCATTAAAAATAAATAAATAAAATACCCCAAAAAACTCCAGTATGAAGTGTTGATTTTCATAAAAGAATATAACAGAAGTAAATCTAAAATATCCCATTCGATTATAGTGTTCAGAAAAAGACTAGAGGAAGAGTCTGCCATCCCCACTAAAACACTGGTTTGGAAGCTGTTGCTGTTCCAAAATGGTGGCTCTGTTGGCTCCTTTCTCTCTGTGTATGCCTCCACTTCTTCAGATTCTTGGGGAGAAAGCTTCAGGAGAACAAGAACTGCAGGTTGGGTCTCCTCTGAGGTGACTTACAAAAAGGTTAGAAATGTTCTGCTATCTTGTTACTCCATGGTATTCTCTAACCCATTGATATTGTGTGAATTTAGCTTTTTTTCTGTAATTTAGTATAAGAAGTCAGTGTCTTGATGAATGCTCCTAACTCCCATCCGCCATGCTCATATGCACATCCTGTTCTTCTACAAAGACCCTCCTATTCTCTCGAAATTGGCATGGCAAATCATTAATGGGCTGCATTTCAAAAAACACAGCACAAATCTGTGCTGATAGCATAGCAGCTCTTCTTGGTTAGAAAATGATTCCCGTCATTTGAATCTCCCCACTAGCTTCTTGTATGCTGCTCTTTTAAAGAAAAAGATCGTTTCCTCTCTTTTCTGTGTTATTATGGCCCCATTGATGTCAGAAGTTGTGCCAATGAGGAATATTGTCAATTCTACTTTCAGATGAAGTGTGTAGATGTGTCTTCACTCTTTTTTAATTCAAAGAAGAAATTACAGCACTTGTTTTGATAAAACCACAGGTAACTAGCACTGTGAGGCTGCAGAGTTTTTAAGCAGGAGAGGGTCCAGAACATATAGGCATTGAATTTCTGAAGAGATTTCTCCCAATTTGAAAAGCTATATGTGTTTACAACTGTGTGTGCCTTGGTGGGGCATTCATCCCACAGTCTTCATGCTGGCAATGAACAGCCTGCCTAAATCTGCAGCACTGTTAAATACAATTAGAGTTTAGTTTAGGTATTGGCCAAAGGCTTCTCCTTTTTTAGAAGTTTGGTTACTTCTGTTTCGTTTTTTCTTTTTTAAGTGTACCTGGACTCACCTTCTACATGTTCTCCTGGTTGCCATAAGGGCTGACACCAAGAATTTGCATCCTTGAAACAATATTTTATGCTACATAACCTTTTATGCAGAAAATCATTCCTTTGTGTGCAGAGAGTGGCTGTCTGTTTTTGCAACCATATTTCTTGCTCTAAGCAGGAGACCTCTTCTGTAGTAGAATGAGAGGCAGAAACATATTTGATGCTTACAGTCCTTGTGATTTTGCTTTGTTGTCTCACTCAGCTTTGCTTTATGGGAGCTGTAATAATGTTAGGGTAGTGTACTTTTCATAAGGTCAATTTTTCAAACATTTCTTAGGAGACTAACCTTAAGCTTCCTACTTTGAACAACAGCCTCACAAAGTGGCTCCTTTGCACATGTGGGTGAAAATCCATTGCTCCAGAGTACTGGGGAAGGTCTGCACTACCCAAGGACACGTGTGAGCAGCTGCCAGGCTTCCCCAACACTAGGAGCAGGACAGCCATGTCAGTGGAGCTCTGTTTGGAGTTAGTGGGTCCTGCTTCATGACAGGTTTTAGAAAATTGGGTGCTTAACTACAGTTCAAGCAGTTTCTTTTGGTATTGAGTTACTCTGTCACCTATTATGCTTATTCCATGGACCACAAAAAACAAACAAACAAACAAAAAAAAAAACTGGCTGCTGCTACCGAGGAAAGCATCAAAGAAGTGCTTCATCCTTGCTGCCATGCCTCCATTCCTGCTGTAGCAAGAGCAAGGCTCCCCTGCAGGTCCTTTGTGCTCCTGAGCTTTCCTCCTTCCAGGCCAGGAGCACTCTGGCTCCCAGACCCTGGGCTGCAGTCTTTGCGTGTGCTGATGAGGTGCTCTGAGCCAGTCTTTCCACAGCAAGCGTCTCCATACAGCGTTACCCTGTGCCATGTACATTGTACGGATGTCTGGAATGAGCTTTACTGAGCAATGCAGAGATGTGCCCCCAAAGACACAAAGAGTTAACACAGTGTAATTTTCCTAATAAAACTAAAGGCAGTGCATCATTTTTTTTTATAAGCTATGGCAGGCTGTGTGACACCATGTAATTTTTGAGGAATTTTATACTTTGCAAGGAAAACAACAATACTCACTGTCTTTTTAAGGCTCCTTTTTGCTGCAAAATACATCCATTTACTTTGTCCTGATTGCAGTAGTAAATATTGTGGTGAAGACATCTAATGATGGCTACAAAGATTCTTTTACTTTACCTTGTAAAGGGACATTTCAGAAGTTTACTGAGCAGATTCAACCACATCTCAAGTAAATGAGAAACAGTATGCAGAGTAGATTCACTGAGGTAGACCCTACAGGAATAAATGCAACAGAAAAGTAGTGGGCAACATTAACATATGCAAAGCATCCCAAACACTGATATGGCATATTTGGTAATTATCTCTGTGTGGCACAGATGGGTAAAAGCAGGAGCTATCATCTCTTAGTGCTATCTTGCTACCAATGAGAGACAGCAAAAGCAGCTCCTGTCCCCAGCTCTCCCCTGCTACCTGTCTGCAGGTGCTGAGAACCAAGAGCAGCATCCCTGAGGCTGGTACAGGAGAAACTCCCACCTTGCAGGAGCTCAGGAAGGGAACCCAAAGAAAATCTTATCACTGCCTGGAATGTGACTCCCCTTTGGCGTCTCAGCTGAGATAATGTGGCTACGAGTCACTCTTTGCACACAATCGTGTATAAAATTAGACACAATATGATTAAGCACAAAGATAGGACTAAAATGCACGGTGATCATTGAAAGACAGTTTCTCTTGGGATTCTCTTTTGCAAATGTGACATAACTCAGCCACTGCTATTAGTTCAGGAAAGTTTGAAATGAATGACCTTTTTAGTAAGCTGGTTTTCCTCATGTGGTTTAAATAAGAAAGCTCTGATCCCAGCTGTAGGGCTCCCCTTTAGTGGTGAGAGGATGGGGAATAATATAGGGTGTTGATTGATGTGGGAGGAGGAGCTGACCCCTAGTCTCAGTCTGAAATGTGTTTGAGGGCCATTGCCCTGCACTCTGCTCCCCAGGCTTTGTCACAGGAAAGTGCTGCTAACTTTGGAGGCAGAAGTTCACTGCTGTTGTGCGCTGGCTGCTCCTGGGAAGCTGAAGGCCCCTAGGAATTTCAGACTGCTCTTTCCAGGCATGAGGATTCACGAATGGCACCTACAGCTTCAGCTGCCCACCTGACAGGACACCTCACTAGCTCTGTGAGCAGTGGTCAGTTGGAGAGCTGAAGACTGAAGTCCAGAGGCAGCAGAGTTCAGACATTGTGTAAAACAACATGGAGCTGGCCATCAGTCCCCATACCTGGCACAGACCCTGGCCTCGGTGCCTACAACTGTGTAGGCCAAATACTGCAGCTCTTTCTCCAGCTGTGGCTTCACCACATGCTAGGGAGGGCTTCCTGTGGACTCACTCTATCATCACATCCCTTTTAAAGGAGGACCGCTGTAGCAGGGTTGTAGTCCTTTGTGTTTTGTTGTTTTTCCAGACCAACATCTTATCAGCTACTTTGAATTCTTCCATCAAAGTTATTTATTTTTCCCTTACCCTTTGAGAAGCATAAACCTCTTTCCTGGCTCTGGGTACCTGCTTTAAATGCTTGTTTTTCTGAAGCACCATACAATTTAATGGAAATCTTGACTACTGCATAAGTTGGTTATTGTTATTGCTACATTGCACTTAACTATATTTTTTTTAAACTATTTTCTTATCGATGGGAATTTCAAGCTATTCTTTCATAACTATAAAGGACATAATTTTATTAGAAGTAATGTAAGATATGATTCATCTTTTTGAAAAAACAGGATAGGAAAACATATCTCAATATATACTCAGATTTTGAAATGATGAAGCGTAGTGAGTCTCATGAACTTGAAGATTACTAATGGAAATGCTGCTTAGTTTTTAGTTCTGTATTCTTTAAGATGATCTTGAAAAGTCAGTGTGCAGTAAGTATAGCCAGTGCTGTATGCTTGGGGATAATCTGTAGCTCATATATAAGGTTGCTTTGATGGTTAAACAGAGATATACATTACATGTGATTTTCCAATAAATAAATAGATAAATAACAACAACAACAACAAATAAGTATATCATTCCCATATTTTTTGGTGCTACTGAGGCATGTCTATGAATCCCAGAGAGTACCTAATAGCTTCTTTACATATCTGAAGACATTTTTAAAACCTTGCTTATTTTGTCAACCCTGAAGAACTATATATGGTAGAGGAGTCTTGCTAAATAGCAACTAGGAAATATCAAGCACTTGCTTACCCTTGCCTGGGATGTACTGAAAGACTGAATTCATAATAGAGAGTTTGAGATCTTTATAGAAGGAAAAATGGGAACACAATACGAGGTGATGAATTCACATGTATGTAGTCCAGACTTTTAAGTTCATACAAAAGCCAGAATAAGCATAAGATGAGTTTCACCTGTCTTCATGTTATGTTGCAAGAATTCTTGCAAGTGAACCCCTTGGAGCTCAAAGTTGAAATTATCTGTTTGATGCTTGCTATGTTATCTCTGCTAAGTGGTGCAAATGAATTTGAAATTCATTGCTGGATGTCTCCTGAAAAGGACAAAATATTTCTTATCTAACCATGTAATAAAAAAGCAGATCCATAGTTACTAATGGTCCTGACATGTAATCTTGTCTGACATTCTTCCTACAAACATGTATTTCCTGGTGTGCATAAGCATTGGTTGAGCCCAAGCTCAAAAAAAACCGCATGAATTTGTTTTCAAAACTTCAGGTCAAAAATGCATTATACTCCTTTGTATTTTTTTACAGTCCATTTCCCTTTCCCCTTTTTTCTTTGCATTAAATTGCAGGAAAATTGCACATTTTCCTCTTGATCTTTTAAAAGCGTAAGGATTAAACACATACAAAACACTGGAAAATAAAAAGTTCTCAGGAAAAAAAAAAAAAGGCATCTGAAACACTGTGCTAACTATAACCTTTTTCACTCACTGATGATACAGTTGATGTGGTGGAAAGGGTAGGACTACCAAGTATTTTAACTTAGTTCCTGTTGTGATGCTATGCAGCTGCTAGAGGATGAGATGAAAGAAATTACCGTAACAGAAAACAATGTAATTTGTTCCTTTTGAGAAACAGCATTCACAAAGATAGCCCCTCAGAGCTATACCCACAACAAGGAGTGAACAAGGAGTGTGAGGCCAAGAAAAGTGGCCATTATATACATTTCAGTGTTTTTATTTATTTATCTATTTATTTATTGTTATTGTTGTTGTTGTTGTTGTTGTTGTTTTCACCTGTAATCTTGTGGTCTGGATGTCCACTAGCAGTTAGAGCAGTAGCTGCTCAGCTAATGCCACCTCTGGTTTAGTTTCACTGTTTCACTCCAAAGGAATTTTCTATGTAGAGATTGTACCCCAAGGCAAGCAAAAGCTTACTGACTGAGGACGTCTCCAAACATACACATTCCAAATCCCAGATAAAAAAAAAAAAAAAGTCAGTGTAACACCTTCCAACCTCCTGCACAACTGGGAAAATCCTCCAGCTCAAGACCTCAGTTCTGAGAACTTCATGTACCATGGGCAGTATTTGAAATACCAGGATTTCATCTGATTGTTGGTCTTTCTGGGGAGCTGAAGCTTAAACAGTGGCCTTACATGTAAGGGGTCTTTTCTTACGTGGTTATAAGGCATCTTAGTGATGTTTGTTTATTTGTTTTCCTTCAGCTTTGGAGAATGAATTTGTGAGCACAAATTAAGGCAGACACAACTAGGACAGAGGGTGTGGTAGAAGTGTACAACAGGAATGACCATCTTCCATTACCATTTGCATGAGACTTCTATGGGCAGTTACTGTAGGCTCATAATCAACATCGACTGACAGCACTGCTGTGAAGTGTTGCTCACAGCATCCATGCAAAGTGTCATTTTTTGCTAGAAAAAAAATAGTCTCAGTCAGCAGGACTCATTCAAGCTTCCTCCAATGGTGCTGGATAGATGAGTTTATAATGGTAGACCCTGTGAAAAAAGGAGCTACAGCAGTGTTGAAGTACAGCATGCAATTGCATTAAGTGCAATTACAGCATTAGGTAGTTTTACAGTCATAAAACAGCTCTTTTAATAATCTCCCAATGCAACTTGGGAAAGGAGCTTTTCTAGAGATTATGGGAAAGTTTAGGAATCATGTTAAAGTTTAAGACTTTTGTGTCACGTATGGGACCTCAAAGTAGTTAATGAGTCACCTGACATTGCACAGCAGCTGAGGGGACACACTCATGAAAACCCAGTATCCTCAAGCCTAGAGCTGCTGTTTTCTTTCCCTGATCAGGCTGCTGTAGCTGACCCTGCTCTGAGGAAGAGGTTGGATGAAATGATCTCCAGAGACCTCTTCCAAACTCAGCTACTCTATGATTCTGTAACACTTCCACCGTTGTTCTCAGATCGATATTTTACTCAAAGACTTTACAATTCTGGAAGAAACTGTTCACAAAGTTCTAACCATCCTTTATTTATTTATTTATTTATTTATTTATTTATTTAAAGCTGAAAACACCACAAAGGCCGAGACACCATCACTCCTTGGTGGCATTCTGAGGCTATATTTTTAGGCTTATGAAAGTCATACAGCTAAAATATCAAAAAAATTAAGCTTCATGGGGGTTCTGATGGGAGCCTAAATTCATAGCCTAACAGGAAATACATATGCTTACACATGCAAAGCAGCACTCTTAAGCATTAAAAGGTGAGGAAGACTCATCAAGAAAATCTTTTTGATATGTCAATATCTGAGTTTGGAGACCTGCTTCACCTAACACATATGAGGAGATCAAATGCTAAGTCAAGCAAGAGCAATACAGATGTTACTGATATATGTCACTATACTGAACTCAGCTGTCATGTGGTTAAGCCAAGAGGAACTAACTGAGAAAGCTTTATGATTGCTATAGGAAATCCACGAGGTTTAGACTGTAGTGTATATTCAGTTACTAACTTTGTTTCTTCAAAGACATTTCTTTTAAAGAATATTTTACTTTTGACATAGAGACCAATCTATTTGAGTTGTATATATGAATCAAGGTATGAAAAAATATTTATGGTCTACATTTTGTTATTTCATGGTCTGATTTAAATCTATTATGTCTTATTTGTATCCAGTTACATCCTGTATGTCATTGGCAATAGGCATAGTCTTACTGATACTACTTCTCCGTGATTTTTTTTAGGTGTCATAAAAAAAATTAAATCTTCTCAGGAGCTACTTACTACCAGAAAAACACACCTTTCTGCTTCTTAGGTTTTAAACCACCACTATGTTCGTCTACAGACCATCCAAACACTCTTATCTCCCAGAACTTTAACTGGCAGCATTATCTAGAGCATTCCTGGAAGCCGCCTGGGAAGTCAAGTCTTTAATGCTCTACTCTTTCCTACCGAGACCCAGGTTCAAAGCTTCTTTTCAGAGTAGAATCTCAGTGAGGAGAAGCTGTGCGCAGGGAGCATTTTTAAGCCCTTTCTTAGCTGTAACTGACCACATGAGCACCCTAATGTGGTTCAGTACAAAGACAAGAAAGAAGACTTCTAGCATTACTGAAACACATGGGAAGTGCTCACAGGCTTAACTACAGCTGGAATTTTTCTCTGCCTGTATCCTTATACCATCATGGCTGCAGTAGCTTAGCTCCTGTTGTTGGCAAATGCCCCTGACTGTATGACACAGTACTGGGACACAGCAGCAGCAGGATGGGGGTGAGATGTGGTCTGAGTTCAGATTTGAATGAATTGTGGGGTGTAGATATACATTTAGATTTTATATTCAGCATAGCAATAAATCAGGAAAGCAACACTGATGTTACTGGAATAAAGTGAATGTAAAATAACTGTAAATCAGATGTGATTAATATTGTTTGCCTTTTAACTGCTCCTTTTTTTCTCCTGTTCCACATCTCATGTTTCGACTGTATCTTGCTATTGTGATGCTATCATAGTTCATGCTCTAGAGGAGTTTGAGTTCTAGTCTCTGGACTACAACTAGTTTTTTGGTACCATCATTTTTTTTCTTAACACTAGTATCTCTGAAAGGTTTTTTGACTGTGAAGTAAATCATAATAAATAACTGTACCTATCTGGAAGATAAATGAGTATTATTCCACTAGTGAAGAGAAACTAAACACATCAGAAACAAAGCAAAAGCATATGACAATGTTGTATTCATGTTCCTTCTATATAATTTTAAAGAATGTGCTTTTTGTGCTGACACTGAGGTTATAAGTATTATAATTAAATGTTGTATTAACATGTGACTATCCCACTATGGTAAACACTACTTTAGTAGGAAATTTTTGCAAGGTTAATCGATTCTATGGCTTTCCCCTAACTATGTTTATTATTTTTATACCAATCCTACATGTTTAGCATTCTTTCCACCATTTCTGTTCTAACAACTTTACAGTTATTGTTTGCTTTATTTTTTAAATCTGTTTTATGGTATTGAGAGAGTACTTATTTTCTGATTACAGTACCTAATCCTGTCCTACTAAGGACTGCTTTTATTGGCACTAGTACCCTGACATGTTTTCCAAATAATGTAGTCCAACTAATTATTATTGCAGCTTACTTTTCATAAGCAAGGAGCAAAAGGAAAGATATTAAATATTCCTCTGTTCCTTTTTGCTGCTCCTCTGCATAACAGAAAACACCTGGATCTCTTACGTATTTAAAGTGGTTTTTTTTGGTCTTTTTGAGATTGATAAAACACTTCACGTCATTACTACTTAGAGAACTTTGAGAAAAAAGAAAGTCATCTGCTTACCCAAATAACACCAATACTGAAACTGAATTTAGAGTATTTCCAGGGAGGTGACTAGATCCAGCTTCATGAGGTGAAGGTCCAACAAGCCCTATGGAAGGTCAAACTGAGAGCTGATCTTCATGATGCAGGATCCATTTCTCATTCCATATGAGAAATACTACAGAAATTCAATATTAAACAAAATATATTGTCCTGGTGACTCAGCTGAATGGTTTTGAAAGTTCTTGCTCTGGCACTTACTAGGATGTGATGATCACCAGGCAAGGGGTGGAAAAAAAAAAAACCAAAACTTTATTGCAACAGCGAGCCTCTCAAATTTCCTTCTTAGGAGGGTGTTGCCTAAATAAATTCAGGCTATATAATCCAACAAACTTGTGAGGAAAAAATTTTAATAGTTCTAGAAAATGAAGACTCCAAAATAGGTTAATAGGAAGCACGGAGTGAAAGGTATATTTGTTCAGATTAGGGAGCTGAATTCAGGGCTTTGACATTTAAAGCTTATGAAAAACTTACTGGTGGCTAAAATGGGCACCTAAATGCCTTTAAGTTCACCCTCCAAAGCAGAAAGTCACCCCTCAAGTCACCTTCAAGTAGCCAAGGTGACAGATCTTCTACTGAAGATGTAATCAACTAAATGCTGTGTTTTCTTTTGAAGTCATATCATATTTTCTCATTGTTCCTGTGTGTTCAAAGATCTGCCTTTCATACTGAAGGCAAAAACAAAACAAAACAACAACAGCAACAACAAAAATACAACCCTGAAAGTTCCAAGAAATAAAATATTGAAGATCTCTGCTGTGTCTGAATGTCTCATATCTTCTGTCTTACTAGTTAACATTGCACAGAGTATTGGGATTCCTCTTCCACTTACTATATAACACCTGTTATTGCTAATGGAAGTCATAGTTACTTATTAAAGATGAGAAAATCTCTATTCAAACTATGATTTGCAATGCATTGGATAAAAAAATAAAGTATGGTTTCAATCTTAAATTTAATAGATGATAGCCTGGTCTTGTTGAAGTCAATTAAAATTTTGTCATTGATTTCCAATACTGAGAGTGTTTCACAGTACAGGTTTGGACTGCAAAAGAAATCAATATTATTTTAAGACATTTCATGGCTGAATTCTGTTTATTTTAACTTCCCTTGGTTCCTTCACGTAAAGCAAGAGAAATTCATTCAAAGGAGGACTTTGTGGACTGATAGTTTAATGAATGTGATTTAAACATGAGGCAACAGCCTATATCATATGGCATTGCTTTCAGTTTTCAAACTTATATTTTATAACCAAGGTGTTTTTTAGCTTAGAAAAAGGAAAAATTTACATGCGCTCCCACACAAATCCTGAAATATCAAACAAGTTGAAGCAGATATCCCAAATATTTTGTTGATATGATCTGGTTTTGTGTGAATGCACAATATATAAATATGCTTTACACATATATGCCAACTCCATCATTGGAAAATAAGCAACAGTGGGTCATTCTGAAAGAAAACCAGTTTTCATGCTGAGACAATGCCTGTCTGGTTATTGCATAGGTTCAGTTTCCCCCACAAAGAGTTCCTGAAAACAGTAGTTTAAGGGATACACTGAAATCAAGTAACAGTATATGTACTTCACTAAGTTGCTTTGAAATGTATTTTTATTTTACATTGTGCCAATTTTCACATTTACAACATACTTTTTAAAAGTATTTATGCTTGTTTTTAGTTTACAGTAGATTTAGTTCACAATGACATTGCTTTAAACAGGTAGGTTAAGCTGCTACATAGCATTTGATATAACAATATTACTTCGGCTGCTATATATTAATATATATAGTGGTGTATAGTTTTAGAAAACTAAGAAGAAAAAAATTAAATGTAAAGATATTTCTTGTATAGATTTGCTTTTAATTCTAGAAATACAGCATGGTTATTTACATGTACTGTAAATTAGAAAGAAATATATTTATCAGTATTAAATGCAGTGCTATATACTTTATGTAATGACATACAGAGTATGTTGAGTGTATTGTATTTTAGACAATGTTATTCTTGCATAATTCCTCCATGCAGTATATACAATATTCCTCGGACAGTGAACATATCCAACATATTCACAACATCCCTATACTCCAAATATTTAGTTTACTAGGAGATGTTAAAGTAGTTGCTTTGTGAGACAGATCACACATGCTTGCTTCAGTACAAAAATTAGGTGGTACGTTAATTAATGCTGAATTGCAGTGGAATTCCATGTAAGTACTTCCGACATTCACCAGGCTATAGAACAAGTTAATTATGATCAGTGTTATTACAGTGAATACCAAATGAATTAATAATGCAGGCACACTTAAAATGAGGTGTTACCAAGGACTGTGGTAGAACACATAAGGTTAAATATTATGTGGTGAAAAGCATTATGTGCTCAGCGGGAAGAAGCAAAATTCAGTCTCTGTAGCTCCACACTTGCAGGCACAGTGTCTGTTATCATCGTACAGGTTTCATATTTGAACAAGTCGAATGCACATTTTCTTACAGAAACAAGTGTTTAGGAACACTAGCCATAACTTAATTTTCCAGGTGGAGAAAATATGTCCTACAAAGAAGCAATATTTCATAACAGCACTCTAAAGGTCTCTTTCTCCTACAGAAAGATTTTTTTCTGGATTTCTATAATGTTAAAACAGTTCACTGACAGGAGGCTGGAGACAAAAAGGGCACCCGAATCTCCTACAGTATGCCACCCCAAGTCATGCTGTAGCATACCAGCCACCATGGACTCTAGCTGGAATGAAACTGTGAAATACAGCAACCTGACTGCACCTAATAAATTACTGCTTCGTAAACTCTGAAGAGAGCCTGCTTCTAACTTGTGAGATTTTTGTTTCGATATAATACGTTGCAAAAATTCAACAATTCATATCTATTACAGAGTTAGTAAGATGTGAAAGCAGGAATAGATTTAATTGGATGTAATTATTTTTATGCCTACAACTCAAAAATATGAAGAAACAAATTTATGGTTATTTGGCGGTCAGTGGGAATTGTGTTTATAAATGTTGAAGTAGCTGTTGGCAAACCTAAGTGTTAAACCAAGGAAAACAGCTTTTCACTTCTACTCGCCAGGTTTGCACGAAAGGAATTATTGTTCCTTTTTAGGGCTAAATTGTGATCCACGCGCATTTCCAGCAGCTCCACCGAAATCACTCAATTGATTCCACATTCAGGGAAAAGAGATAAGAATTTGCCCTCTAGTCTTTGGCTAGTTCTTCACTGGCTGTTTTATTGTCTGTAATTACAAACATATTATACAGCAATTCTACGGGGATTAAAATAGATTAATGGATGAAATGAGGATTTACTATGCTTTTCTTTGTCTTAACCCTCAGTATCTTACCTTTAACTAGAGATGTCTGTACTGTGTAATGCAAGTATGCTCATCTTTGTGTTCATCCTATACTTGAAGTTTTTGTTGAACAACATCAAACACATATTTAAAACTGTGTCAGTGTCAGACTCCTGTCTTTTCCAGCGCTTTCCTGTGTTTCTCAATTTGATATTTAGGAACATATGACTTTCTACTAATACATGCATGCTACCTTAATGTATGATAGTTCTGCATGCAGTACTCCTGCCATGTTCTCATAGTTTGCTTTCTATCTCATTTTACTATGAATTGGCATACTAAGTCACTTGTGAAGTTTTATATTGTATTTTTTTGTGTTATGTCTTCCTTAGATTACTCGACTCCAGTGCTTTCTAGACAGATAAGCTAAAAATACTTAATTTGCTCTAAAAAAAAAATTCCCTTCAACGTCTGGATTTAAGTACAGTGATTTTGATTTGAAAATAAACGAACAACGGAAATCAAAATGGTCTGTAAAATCAATAGCATAACATTTCCTGGTGCCAGGAAACTAACCTATTTATGACCTGGAAGAAATAACCTGTATGGAACAGCAGTAGTGTCTGACCTGCCTACACTTAGGATATTTGAAGTCAATATTTTTAAACAATCGGCAAGGATAAAACATACATTACTAAGTGCACTTTTAACCAAGATTATGTTATAACTTTTACACATAATTTACAATTTTGAAGATGTAACTAAGAGCTGACTGTGTACATCACAGGCTTAATCCTAGTATCTGACTTTAGCAAATGACGGGGTTCTCTTTCATTCTTGTAGTGTATGTTATTGTAGAAATCAGTAACATTTCCAATAAATTATAGATTGACCAGTACTAAACACTCTTCGAAAACCATATTCAGTCATCTCCTACTCAACCCTCTTAGGCTTCTATTAAGCCCCTTAGAAAACCATAGAGTGCCCTCTGTTGATCAGAATATATTCCTTTAACAGATTAAAGCTCTCATACATCAAATCTCATAGTTTCATCAGTAAGAAAAATAATGCAAATTTTGCAAAAGTGAAGGCATTCACTTAAAGACTGGTGCTAGGAAAAATAGATATATTAAAAAAAAAAAGTGACCTATTGTATTACCATATATTTACATGTAATCCTGATGATTAAAAAGATATATACCTGGTGATGTTAGTGGAAAGCAATTTCTTTCCATGCGTGTATGCAAGTATGCATGTGTGTTTTTTGTTGCTTACAGTTCCAGATATATTTATTATTTATACACCTTTCTATTAATGTAATGAAAATTAATACTTTTTAAGACTTGATGCAAATAGACATGCTAAATGCCACAGAATACAGTAAAAAAAAAAAAAAAAAAAAAAAAAAAAAAAGCCTGTTTTGTAATTGGTGGTTACTTAATCCTTCCATGTTCTCCCAAAAGCCAAAATAGCTGAGCACAGATTTTAGCTCCTATGTTGTCTCTACATGACACATTAAAATTGATGTCCTTTTATGCTTGTGACTCTTTGGATCTAACTTCCAGCAAGCCTTGATAAAACAGTAAATTTTATTGCATTTTTTGAGCAGGGATTTATTGAGGGATGAGAACAGAGAATTTTTTTCATCTTTTTTTTTCCCCTTTTCATCTGTTTTTTGGCTGAATTAAAACATTGTCATACTTAGAACTGTTTCATATGTTAATTGGTTGAAGATGTCAACATTGAAAGTGATAAATTTGTATTAAAAAAACTTATAAAAATGTATTCTCATATATTTTATTTAAATGCAGAAAATAAAATCACTCATCATGAATGTTAAGTTAAATAATGGTGTACATTTAATAAGTTACTTAATTAAATAGTTCAATTTATCTTGTGTCGTATTATTGTACAGATAATGATTTATTTGAAGAATTTATTGTTCAATGTTATTTTGTAATAAAGGAGGGCCAATTTCCATTCTTCTGTAACCATTTGAACATGTATTGGGGAAAAAAAAAAAAAAAAACAAGTAACAATTATGTAGTCTAATTTCTTTTATTGTATTGTGACTACAATACCAAGGGTTAAAGAAGCAGGTTGTAATGCTGAATGTGTGTCTATTCAGAAGTACGATGGTAAGCATAAAAACATGCAGACAATATACCTTTTGAAACAGGATAAATTGCTAGTAAATACGGAAAGAAAATGAAGAACCAATATTTATTTTCTAATATCAAATATATAAATTTAAGTCAAAAGTCTAGAAATTAAAGAGAAAAAAAATCAGAAACTCTATTTTTCAATGATCTTACCTCTTGCTTTCATGATATGTATTCTCAGCATGTGTTTTGTGGTTTTTTTTCTAATGTTGTAATTAAAACATATATTCATGAAACTGAGGTTTTATTAAATTGAGAATATGATAATACAACCATTTTTGCATATAATCCTTTTTTTTTTTTTTTTTGTCAGGTCCATAGATTAAACCCGTTTCAGCTGTGAACTGAAACATCTCAAATATGTGTTCGTGAATAAAAATAAAAAAATAAAAAAGAGAGAGAGAAAATGTTAAAAGAAAAACACAAGAGTGTTTTGGAAAACTAACAATCCCTGTAAGCATTCATAGTGGGATTCCTTTATGTTCTTCAAAATCTTAATGATTCTATAATTTCATACACATTTTTGGTAAACATTATTGAAAAGTAAACTAATTTATAAATAATATTTAATAATATATATTTTAAAAGTTGAAATATTTATATTCCTAACATATTTTTAAAAAAAGAGAAGTCTCAAATTCATGAAAAAACATATAGTATTACCTTAGTGGGAGAAAAAAAAAAATGCTTTGGAGTGTTTATATTTAAATAAATTTCCTTCAGCTTAATGAATTTTTTTTTTCAAATTTTCCTCAAAAATAATCGAATTAATATGCAGAAATCACTTTCAAGACAGAAGATTCTCATTGTATAATATTTCCATGACAACACAATGTTATATTCTTGTGTTTTCTATCCGTCCCAGTAACCACAAGAGGGCACTCTGCTGTTATAGAGTTTTTGCTCAGTTCGACTTTTATCTATAGTTTATAGCTATGCTGTTTTAAAAGTAATGTTAAAATATTTTTTCTTCCCATTAAAAAAAATAGTATATTTAATCGCTGCATACAATGAAATTATAAAATTACAGAATCAAAAATCCTTAATGAGTGACAATACTTCCACATCTTTACTCACTTGATCAATATATCTCTATTGCCATTGCACTACTGGAGCTTTCACAAACACATTTTGTTGTGCTCAGTACATATGATACACCTAAAAAGACTGTTGTGAAGGTTTGTTTTATGGACAGATTGAACTCTGGGGCAGCATTAAACAGAAGCAGGACTTGTTCTTCTGAGTCACAATATTGTGTTTTAACCTGGCCAGCAGCTAAACACCACACAGCCGTTCGCTCACCCTCCCCCCTCCCTCTCTGGGATGGGGGAGAGAAACGGGAAAGTGAAGCCGGTGAGTTGAGATAAAGACAGTTCATTAAGACAGGAAAATAATAATAACAATAATAACAATAGTAATAATAATAATATTACTACTAGTGTGTATGAAACAAGTGATGCACAATGCAATTGCTCACCACCCGCTGACCGATGCCCAGCCTATCCCCGAGCAGCCGGCCCCCCACCCCGGCCAGCCACCCCTATATATTGTTTAGCATGACATCAGATGGTATGGAATACCCCTTTGGCCAGTTTGGGTCAGCTGTCCTGGGTCTGCCCCCTCCCAGCTCCTGCTGCACCCCCAGCCTGCTCGCTGGCAGGACAGAGCGAGAAGCTGAAAAGTCCTTGGCCTGGTGTAAACACTGCTCTGCAACAATTAAAACATCAGCATGTTATCAGCGCTCTTCTCATCCTAATCCAAAACATAGCACCCTACCAGCTACTAGGAGGAAAATTAACTCTGTCCTAACTGAAACCAGGACATATATCCACCCCTTATTCCATACCATTTATGTCATGCTCAGGTTACACTCTTTCCAATACATTCTAATTAATCACCATTTTCATCTACGGTATATAGCAATCATGGTAGTGATGACATACAGTATTATATAATAATTAACATACTACAATTCAACTCATGGGCTATTCTCACCCAGTATTAAATCCCCTTGAGGTACACACCGGACCTCCCCATTCTTTTACATTACCCACCAAGTGCACCCAGGTCCCTGAGCAAAAGCAATCCCAAGAATGGGTTTGCCTTTTCCTGAGGCAGGAGTAGCCCAGACTGTTTTACCCAGCATGTTTTTTATGTGCACTACAGGAACTTTATCCCCTTCTACAGTACATAACAGGTTTGATTTGGCAGGTCCAGCTCAGTTGGCATATCCCCTAGTATTGACTAACCAGGTGGCCTTTGCCAAATATGTATCCCAATTTTTGAATGTCCCAGCACCCATTGCTTTCAGTGTAGTCTTTAACAGTCCATTGTATTGTTCAACTTTCCCGGAGGCTGGTGCATGATAGGGGATGCGATACACCCACTCAATACCATGTTCTTTGGCCCAAGTGTCTATAAGGTTGTTTTGGAAATGAGTCCCGTTGTCTGACTCAATTCTTTCTGGGGTGCCATGTTGCCATAAGACTTGCTTTTCAAGGCCCAGGATAGTGTTCTGGGCGGTGGCATGGGGCAGAGGGTATGTTTCCAGCCATCCAGTGGTTGCTTCCACCATTGTAAGTACGTGGTGCCTGCCATTGCAGGTTTGAGGGAGTGTGAGGTAATCAATCTGCCAGGCCTCTCCATATTTATATTTCAGCCATCGTCCTCCATACCAAAGAGGCTTTGACCGTTTGGCTTGCTTGATTGCAGCACATGTTTCACAATCATGAATAACCTGTGCTATAGTGTCCATGGTCAGGTCCACCCCTCGATCACGAGCCCATCTATATGTTGCATCTCTACCTTGATGGCCTGAGGTGTCATGGGCCCATCGGGCTATAAATAATTCACCTTTATGTTGCCAGTCCAGGTCCACCTGAGCCACTTCAATCTTAGCAGCCTGATCCACCTGCTGGTTGTTTTGATGTTCTTCAGTAGCCCAGTTCTTGGGCACATGAGCATCTACATGGCGTACCATTACAGACAGGTTCTCTACCCGGGCAGCAATATCTTGCCACAATGCAGCAGCCCAGATGGGTTTGCCCCTGCGCTGCCAGTTGTTCTGCTTCCATTGCTGTAACCACCCCCACAGGGCATTTGCTACCATCCATGAATCAGTATAGAGATAGAGAACTGGCCACTTTTCTCATTCAGCAATATCTAAAGCCAGCTGAATGGCTTTCACTTCTGCAAACTGACTCAATTCACCTTCTCCCTCAGCAGCTTCTGCAACTTGTCGTGTAGGACTCCATACAGCAGCTTTCCATCTCCGATGCTTTCCCACAATACGACAGGACCCATCAGTGAACAGGGCGTATTTCTTCTCATTTTCTGGTAGCTTGTTGTACAGTGGGGCTTCTTCAACGTGGACCACCTCCTCCTCTGATGATATCCCAAAGTATTTGCCTTCTGGCCAGTCCATAATAACTTCCAAGATTCCTGGGCGACTGGGGTTTCCTATTCGAGCCCGCTGAGTAATCAGTGCAACCCACTTGCTCCATGTAGCATCAGTTACATGATGTGTAGAGGGGACCCTTCCTTTGAACATCCAGCCTAGTACCGGCAGTCGGGGTGCCAGGAGGAGCTGTGCTTCAGTACTGACCACTTCTGAAGCAGATCTAACTCCTTCATATGCTGCCAATATCTCCTTTTTGGTTGGAGTATAGTGGGCCTCAGATCCTCTGTATCTCCGAATCCAAAACCCCAGGGGTCGGCCTCGAGTTTCCCAAGGTTCTTTCTGCCAGATGCTCCACGTGAGGCCATTCTCCCTGGCTGCAGTGTAGAGCACATTCTTTACATCTGGTCCTGTTCGGACTGGCCCAAGGGCTGCATGAACTATTTCCTGCTTAATTTGTTCAAAGGCTTGTCGTTGCTCAGGGCCCCATTCAAAAGCATTCTTCTTACAGGTTACTTGGTAGAGCGGGTTTACAGTCTGACTGTAATTTGGAATATGCATTCTCCAAAACCCCACGACACCTAGGAAAGTTTGTGTTTCTTTTTTGCTAGTTGGTGGAGACATAGCTGTTATTTTGTTGATCACATCCATTGGGATTTGATGATATCCATCGGTATTTGATGACATCCATCTTGCCATTTTATTCCTAAAAACTGGATCTCTCATGCAGGTGCTTTAACTTTATTTTGGTTTATGGCAAAACCAGCCTTTAGAAGGATTTGGACTATTTTCTTCCCTTTCTCAAAAACTTCCTCTGCAGTGTCACCCCACACAATGATGTCATCGATGTACTGCAGGTGTTCAGGAGCTTCCCCCTGCTCCAGCGCAGACTGGATCAGTCCATGGCAAATGGGAGGGCTGTGTTTCCACCCCTGGGGCAGCCGATTCCAAGTATATTGGATTCCCCTCCAAGTGAAAGCAAACTGTGGCCTGCACTCTGCTGCTAGAGGGATGAAGAAAAATGCATTAGCGATATCAATTGTGGCATACCACTTGGCTGCCTTTGATTCCAGTTCATACTGGAGTTCTAGCATGTCCGGCACTGCAGCACTCAGTCAGTGGTGGCGTGACTTTGTTCAGGCCACGATAGTCCACTGTTAGTCTCCACTCACCATTAGACTTTCACACTGGCCATATGGGACTATTAAAAGGTGAATGAGTCTTGCTGATCACTCCTTGGCTCTCCAGTTGACGAATTAGCTTATGGATGGGAATCAGGGAGTCTCGGTTGGTGCGATATTGCCGCTGGTGCACAGTTGTGGTAGCGATTGGCACTTGTTCTTCAACCCTCAGCAACCCCATAACAGAAGGGTCCTCTGAGAGACCGGGCAAGGTAGACAACTGTTTAATGTCCTCTGTCTCTAAGGCAGCTATGCTAAAAGCCCACCAGAACCCTTCTGGGTCCTTGAAATATCCTCTTCTAAGATAGTCTATGCCAAGGATGCACGGAGCATCCGGGCCAGTCACAATATGGTGCTTTTGCTACTCATTCCCGGTTAGACTCACTTCAGCCTCCAATACAGTTAACTGCTGGGATCCCCCTGTCACTCCATAAATACAGATGGGTTCTGGCCCTTTATAGCTTGATGGCATTAGAGTACATTGTGCACCGGTGTCTACTAAAGCCTTATACTTCTGTGCGTCTGACGTGCCAGGCCATCGAATCCACACAGTCCAATAAACTCGATTGTCCCTTTCCTCCCCCTGGCTGGAGGCAGGGCCCCTCTAGTCCTGGTCAGAATCTTCATTTCTGTGTTTAAAGGACTGAAGTTGGAGCAGCAAACTTTTCAGAGAACCCCTTTTTCCTGGTTGTTTTCTTTTGCAACTCACGTACCTGTGCCTCTAGGGTTGCGGTAGATTTTCCATCCCATTTTCTCATGTCCTCTCCATGGTTACGTAGGTAAAACCACAGGGTGGCGCGGGGTGTGTACTCACCATATCGTCTTCCTTGCACGGATGAACGCTTACCCCTAATAGCTGAGACACTGGTTTGTACAGGTGGGGAGGAAAATAGACTCTCTTTAAGTTGGTGGACCTCTTCAGAAAGTTTCTCCACAGCCGAGATGCAGGCCTGTAGGGAAGAGGCGAGACTTTCTTCGTACTGCTAGAGTTGTTAAGCCACTTCATCCACTGTGGGTTCCTCAACCTCTTTCCAGGCCATTATTGCCAATGAGCTGGCATATGATGATGGTGCACTCCATACAAACTTCCGCCACATGGGTTGTGTACACTTGACTTCATCTGGATCTGTGGATATTTGTCCGTCGTCTAGGTCCTTATAAATCACTTCCCATACGGCTAATTCCCTCAGGTACTGAATTCCCTTCTCCATGGTGGTCCGTGCTGAAGAAGCCCCACTGTACAAGCTACCAGAAAATACATAGCACCCTACCAACTACTAGGAGGAAAATTAACTCTGTCCTAACTGAAACCAGGACAGGTATGCACTGTATTACATATATTATTTATATTATATTACTTGTGTTACCTTCTGCAGTACTTTAGAACAGGGACTACACAAAAGGAAAATGGTGTGGGTGTAATCACACCTCCAGAAAAAAAAAAAAAGATAATTTTTTTCTTTCAGGCTAGGCTTTGACTGCCAAGTACTATACAGACAACAGCTAGTTGAGGGGTGTACCCTTTGTACCTGCCTCTAAAATGACTATTCTAATAGTTACTCCAAATGTGATACATAACAGCCCAAACAGGCTTTATATATATATATATATATATATGTATATTCTGCTGTAATATATAGTACTTTCTGCTGTACAGAAGTAAGGAATATTAACAAAAGTTAATATGTATATCTCCAAGCTAGACACAGAAGGCTGCCTTGTTTTTCAAACATTCTAGGCTGTATATATATTATTAGACCAGGACTAATCTTCTATCTAGATTCCCAAGTAAGTTCTTCAAGAAGAAAGCTGTCTAGGAAATGCACAGGGCAGACCTTTTTTTGTCTCTGTATAGGTAAGCACCAATTCTTCTCAGAATAAGGTGTTTCTCCCTGAGAGTTGTGCCACAGTGAGGGAAGGGAAGCTGATATCTTCCACCTTTTCAGCCTTTCTCTTTTGACAGCCTGTCTGCATATGGAGGTCCTTTGTGCATACTTCATCATTAACAAAACCGCAAGCAAGCCTCTGCCCCTTACTGAGTCCTCATATATGGTGTCACCTGTGAAGAGGTGTAACAATCACTCTATATTTGCACTTTATCTATTGCATATTTTAGATGTTTACCATCTTTTCGCCAAACTTCAGTTCAGATACTCAGAAAAGTAAGTAGGATTTCCACATGGAAACTTTCCTTCTGGAGACCTTTCAAGACACTTTCCTCTCCACACTGATTGAGAAAGATCAGACATTGGTGTTAGTGGGATTGCTCTTCTAACCTCGAATTGTTTGAATTTCACTCTCAGGTTACATGCCTGAACAAGGCAGATGGGATTCTACATGCAAGAGTTTCTAGCACAAAATATTAGAATAGTCCTCTGTGGAGATCTGGTGGCGCAGGAAGACATTTTGGAATACAATAACCAATCAATACATGAATTTCATAACGTAACGGGTGTTTTCTACTTGACAACAACCCTGATGTGCTGCTAGAATGTTATTGGAGACCTCAAGTGTTCATAGACTACTGAAGCACAAGTATTATGCTTTTACAGCTCCCCCAATGGTTGCACCCTCCCATTCACTGCATGAATGGAGGAAAAGATACTAAGAAATTAGGCGTTTACAGTAACATTAGTTTTATACCTGCAATCAACCCAATCATAAGTCAGAAAGAATTAAAAGCACAGTCACTCAAACTGGAATGTAAAGAGGCAGATTGCATTGCACTGATTTTTATTTTCTTTTTCTTAAGTACTTGTCGAAGTGATACACGAAAGCAACAAGACATGCTTAATACAACTAAGTGCAGAAACAAGTACCTTTCTCTGTATGGCCAGGCAGGTATCACTTGAGTATCTCCATCTCCTGACTCTACTGTCAGTACTTGCAGATGTGCATCGAGCTAGCACTTTTGTTAAGTATTTCACATAATTGGCAAAATAAAGTGTGGCATTCTTTTTTCCTCTGGAGGGGGAGGAGAAAATGAATTATGGTTTTGATTTGGTTTGGGGCAGATTTAGGGGGTTAAATATATTTACAACATCAAAGCAGTTAGAAAGTCAAAACATGTCAGTGGTTGCTGGGTGAAACTAGATTCATCCAGATGTTCCTCTCTATTTTTCTGTAATTACTTGTGGTCACTCTCCACCCAGCAAGTCAGCCACGACAGGAGATGACACGAGTCCAACGCCTCCATTGGCAGCAGCTGTGGAGATGGAGGCTCTCCACCTCCCTGTGAGAGTCAGCAGCTGTGTGTTGGGTCGTATTTCATGTTGGCAACATTTTGTTAGCCAGATGCTGTCCAGGTCTGGTATCTGAGTTCCTCTCATTTTAAAACTGACTTTTCTCTGAGTTATGGACAAAAGAGAATGAGCAGAACCTGCTTATGTGTATTTAAATATGAGCAGCTCTGGAAATAAAGACAAGCAGTGCTTGGAGACGGAATAGAGGATGATCTGATCTGTTGAAGGATCACATTCAAGACTAAGTGGCCCTTTTCTTCAACCTGCTCATACAACTGGAGGCTTGATCTCTCCTTCATTGCTAAGCTCATCACCTGCATTGGCTGGAGAGTAATTTTACCAGATCTATTGCCACTGCATGTTTTTGTGTAACTTTGTATTCTTTAATAGGTAAATTATCAGGAAATGAACACAGCATTGGTGGTTACAGCTAGAAGATGTATGTTGAATTTGATGGACCAGTCCATTACTCTGGCAGACAAATCTCTTCTCCTGCTTGAAACTACAAACTACAAAGTTGAAAATTGCTCCTGGTTCTAAGTAATGAAAACACACCATATTCTCTCCAGGCTGAATCCATCACAGGGTAAAAGTATATTAAGTCTCAAGTCAAATGACTTCCCAATTAGACAGCCAGGTTTGTATTCATGAAAAATGCAAATTACAGATGAGTGATGAGATCTTGTATGTGTTACTGTTTTGCAGCCTCAGACTTTTTACTTAGAACGTTAGTAATAAATAATGCTTCTGAGTGCTCATGCTGTTAAATTGCTTGCTGTTGTGAATATCTCTCTTCACTATCTGCAGGTGCAACAGTGACAGTATAGGCAGTGTTTATCAGCCCTAAAGTGGCTAAATAGGAAAGAAGGGAAGATCCTTCCTGGCAATGTCTTTCTGAAAAAACAGTGAATCTAGACATTGTGTTATGTTCAGGAACTCAGCAGTGCACCTGGTTACAGATGGGATGTGTCAGATACTTATTCCTCTGCTCTAAGTACCTTGTTATTCTCTTGTCTCTTAGAAACATCCTTATTGAGAGTTATTAAAGAGTTGTGTCAGTTTTTGGAGTGAGCAATGAGAGACATTATCACTTAGTTACCTACATAAAGGGACCAGCCCTACAAGTTCTAGGTAGTGGCTCCCAGCAGTCAGAGGTTGGTGGCTGCTGCACGGCTCAGCAGTAACTCCCCTCTTCAAGGGCACTGAAATGCTACACTTGAAATGTAGGTCCACTTACACTCTGCATGCATCATTTCTGAAACAAGTTTGCTTTTCTTCTTGTATCCACTTGATGTTTTGGTCCTTTCTACTATACTTGCATACTTTTACATTTCAGACATTTAAAGGATATACACTGGCCACACTTGCATGCTAGACTGCTGGTCACAGATTGTATAATTGCATTTTAAAATTATGTCTAGCAGACCTCTTAGAAATAATCCACAGACTCCCTGGGGAGCTGCAGGCCCTTCCAGACAGTGTCTGCACCTATTGCTATTCTGTTTATTTTCCCCTTAAGAGTGAGGGGATCGTGCAGAAGTTAGTCAATCTAATTTACGACGCAGGTATTTCTTATGTGATGCATACAATATTGCGAATAAATCTAGCTGAGAAAAAGTTTTGTGTAATTTTTGTCATTAATTCCTTTAGCTGATGACCTCTCTCTGACTTGCCAGCTAGTTTCACACCATTGTCTAACATCTACTCTTGTATCTCATGCTTGATCTCAGAGTTGTTGAAGTGAATGCTGTATTATGTCAGAATAATGTGTGTAAAGATGTTTGACAAAATAAGCCTTACAGGTTTATGAGCGACAATACAGCTTGGAAAGCATCTTTCAGTGGCAACAAGAATATTTCCATCTATATTTTTCAGTCTGTAAAGGAAAAGACGTGTATAATTTGCACATTTCCATAGCTTGCCATTTTCTTTCTATATGGTAAAGATGTTCCTCTAGATTGCTGCTACCTGGGACATGCCAGGTGTCTTCACTCCCAGTTTAGTAGAGGAACAGACAATCTTGATGCAACGCTGAGTTGTTTCATTTTCTCAAGGGAGAGAGGACTATTTGAAAAAGACAGAAGAGTTGGTAAAGTGCACCAAGACGTTGTGCAAGGATCACCTCCTCCCAGCTCAAGAGGGATGCATCCCAACAAAGAAGAAGTTGGGCAAAAATACCAAGAGGCCTGCATTGATGAACAAGGAGCTCTTGGACAAACTTAAACTGAAGAAGGAGGTGTACAGAGGGTGGAAGCAAGGACAGGTAGCCTGGGAGGAATACAGAGAAATCATCTGAGAGGCCAGGGATCAGGTTAGGAAAGCCAAAGCCTTATTAGAATTAAATTTGGTCAGGGATGTCAAGGGCAACAAGAAGGCTTCTGTAGGTACATTGGTGAAAAAAGGAACGACAGGGAAATTGTAGACCCTCTCTGGAAGGAAATGGGAGACATGGTTATCCAAGATATGGAGAAGGCTGAGGTACTCAATGACCTGTTTGACTCAGTCTTCACCAGCAAGAGCTCCAGCCACACAGCCCAGGCAGCAGAAGGCAAAGACAAGAACTGGGAGAATGATGAACCCCTTACTGTAGGAGAAGATCAGGTTCAAGACATCAAAGGAACCTGAAGGTGCACAAGTCCATTGGACATGATAAGATGCATCTGCAGATCCTAAGAGAACTGACAGATGAAGTTGCTAAGCCACTGATATATTTGAGAAGTCATGGCAGTCTAGTGAAGTTCCCACTGACTGGAAGCGGGGAAATATAACCCCCAATTTTAAAAAGGGAAAAAGGATGACAGGGGAAATACAGACCAGTCAGTCTCACCTCTGTGCCTGGCAAGATCATGGAGCAAATCCTCCTGGAAACTATGCTAAAGCACATGGAAAATAAGGAGGTGACAACCAGCATGGCTTCATTAAGGGCAGATTGTGCCTGACAAATCTGGTGGATGTCTACAAAGAGGTTACAGCTTTGGTGGATAGGAGAAGAGCAACTGACATCATGTACCTGGACTTGTGCAAAGCATTTGGCACTGTCCCACATGATATCCTTGTCGCTAAATTGGAGATGCATGTATCTGATGGATGGATGACTTGGTGGGTAAGTAATTGGCTGGATGGTCGCAAGAGCTCAGGTCAATGGCTCAATGTCCAAGTGGGGATCAGTGATGAGAGGTGTTCTTCAGGGGTCACTATTGGGACTGGCATTGTTTAACATCTTTGACATCAGTGACATGGTCAGTGGGATTGAATGCACCCTCAGCAAGTTTGCCCTTGACACCAAGCTGTGTGGTTCAGTCAGCATGCTGGAGAGAAGGGATGCTATCTAGACAAGCTTGCACAGGCTTGAACTGTAGGCCTGTGCAAACCTCATGAGGTTCAACAAGGCCAAGTGCAAGGTCCTGTATCTGGGCTGGGACAATCCCAAGTACAAATACAGGCTGGGCAGAGAATGGATTGAAAACAGCCCTGATAAAAAGAACCTGGGAGTGTTAGGTAATGAAAAGCTCAACATGAGCTGGCAATGTGTGCTTGCAGCCCAGAAAGCCAACCCTATCCTGGGCTGCATCAAAAGCAGCATGGCTAGCAGGGTGAGAGAGGTGATTCTCCCCCTCTACTCTGCTCTCGTGAGACCCCACCTGGAGTACTGCATTCAGCTCTACGTTCTCCAGCATAAGAAGGAGATGGAAGTATTAGAATGAGTCCAGAGGAGGGCCACAAAAATGATCAAAGGGCTGAAGCATGAAAACAGGCTGAGGGAGTTGAGGTTGTTCAGCCTGGAGAAGAGAAGGCTCCCGGGAGACCTTATAGTGGCCTTCCAGTGCCTAAAGGGGGCCTACAGAAAAGCTGGGGAGGGACCATTTGTCAGGGAGTGTAGGGATAGGACAAGGAGTAATGGCTTTAAACTAAAAAAGCGTAGATTTATATTAGATATTAGAAATAAATTCTTTAGTGGGAGTCTAGTGGGAGGTGTCCCTCCCCATGGCAGAGGGTTGGAATTAATTGGCCTTTAAAGTCCCTTCCAACCCAAACCATTCTATGATTCAATGATTCTATGAAGTTGAAATGGATGTTAGTTTTTCTGGCTTTTACATGTTCTACTTGATAGACCTGTTCTGTAGTTCACATGGATGTAATATGGAAGTGATAATATTATAAGCCTAACACATTGATATGAGTTTTATTTCACTTAACTGCAAGTTTTTTGGGTAACCTTGCTGATGTCAGTGAAATATAAGAGACATTTTTCCTCTTTTTTCTTATTGTGCCTGGAAATCACAATGTTTAAATAAAAATATTTTATATTCCTATTTCCTCTAAAAATAATGAAAGGAATTGAATATTTTGCAATTAATATTGCTTTCCATTTGCAAAATTTACCAGCAATCAATCCTCACACATGCAAAAAAAATAATAATAATAATAATTTGACAGATCTATGACATTTACACATCGAAAAATCATTTAATTTATCTGGAACAGTTATTGTTCTTCATTTAAAACACTTGTCAGCTGTGTGCAAGAACATCTCTTGTCTATACATATACTGTTTTAAAAGAAAAAAACAAACTAGTGTCTACATTTCTATTACCTCAAGATCTGTTTTTCATTCTTGATGTTTATTTGTTGTTGCTGTTGTTGTTTTGTTTTTGTTTTTGTTTTCAAGCTCTTCTATTAAGCAGAATATGTCTAGTTTAGTTGGAGGATTAGGTAGCTTTATCAAAACACTTGTCTCTTTCAAATAGCCCTCTCTTCCCTTAAAATGATAAAACAACAACTGCAGTAGAGGTTGTTCAGTCATGTACCAAATGCTCTTTCCTCTCCTAGTCAGTGCTATCTTATTTTTCAAGTAATACCAAGACAGTGCTATACAGCTTAACTGTTAGACCTGTACTTGAGGTGCGTTGCTTTGATGAAAGCTGCAAAAATGAAATTTTAATGTCCCTTTTGGACATTCATAAATATCTAGAGATAGTTTAAGTTTAATAGTGCAGGTATAACTTTACTGTGCTGATCTCATTTCCAGATACTGAATTCTGTTCTTTGTATCTTCATTAATTACCGGCTTAAACTGACTTTACCTGCAGTTTTCCATTTGTGGTCTGAGGTTTGAGCATGGACAGACTATTTCTGAGACTTCTAGAAAGGCTAAATAACAAAAGCAAAGTAAATGCTATGAGATTAAAATTTATTTTGCACACATCTATGTCCTCAGTTCAAGACATGGAGAAACAAACTGAAAAGGGTTGGAAACCATTGTAATATACAAAAGTTGATCTAATTCAACTAAGTGCTGTATCAGATTTAACTCACACTATACAGAATATTTTCTCCACTCCCAGAGATAAGCAAAGGAATGAGGAATGTGAGAGTACCTCAGAATAAAGTCCTGTAGGTCCATGTAATAAAACAGCAACCATAATCAATCCATGGCAATTTCACTTTAAAATGCACAAATTTATTTAAGTGGGGATCATGCAAGTCTAGATCAAACCTTCAAGACTGAGGTGGTATTTACAACAAGAGTGTAATCTCACCATCTAACAATATTAAAATGGGTTTTGGCCTTATTCTTTGTATGTTAATCCTACTTATGAAAACCGTATTTTCATTGCCACTTGCAATGAAACTTGGTCATGTTCCCTGAGAACAAAGAGAACTAATAGTTACATATTTTATTTCAAATAGATTACTTCATTATTCTTTCTATTCTCTATAAAATTGGGCTATTTGACAGTAAAAGCAATAATTTCTAGAATTTCAAAAATATGCTATACAATTAAAACTGAAGAAAATGTTCATAAGGTATTATGGAGCTCCTAGGAGAGATTGCCATTATTTTCAAATGCAGAAATTGTAAACTCATCAAAAATCTTATGAAATTCATTTGGTGCTTAATCTAAAAGAAACTCAGCCATAATGAGTTAAGATTTAAGAGGTTTGAACTCTACTTTGGCTTTTGGGTGTGGATTTTCAATGTCTGGAAAATGCCTAGTGTGATGCTGAGCTGTACCAAAAGCATAAGCCTGCCAGATGGGTGTCCCAATCCTTGCTCACGGGAAGCACCCAGGTCACAACCTCTTGGACTCCATCTCCAGCACCTGAAGGACCAGCAGGTAATTGGGAATAATCAAGGTGGATTTTCCAGCTGCAAATTTCACCCAACCAACCTTGTCTTCTTCTACAACATGACTGGTTATATGGATGAGAAGTGAGTGTAGATGTAGTCCAAGCTTAACTGCAGGAAGGCCTTTTGATACCATCTCTCACAGACTTCCCACCTAAAAGATGAGGGGGTTCAGGCTGGAAAAGTAGACTGAGGAGTAGTCTGAGAGTTTGCTGGTGCACCAGATAGTTTTTGAACTATGTAGATATTTTCCTTAGCTATTTTAATTTCTTCTTCTACTCTTTCTTCCAGATCAGGGCTACACTGTTATGTTAAATCTTCATTAAAAAAAAAAAAAACTTTAAAAACTTACAAATAAAAACTGCTTCTTCACAACATCCAAGTTGCTTAGCTTCAGAAATGTCTTTTCAGAAGAACTGGATATTTGTGATCAGTAACTTGCAATAAAAATACTATGTTACTGAGGAAAGTAAAACTAGAAATATGTTAAAAACTGTTTCTTGTTAGAGACATTTCTTTGGCTATTTTTCAAATCATATGAGGAAAGTAGTCCATTTTTAGTGATATCTTAAAAAAAAAAAGAAAAAGAAAAAGATATTTGCACACATGCAAAAGTTTTTGAAGTGAAATGAAGAGGACAAGAAATCTGCAGGTATTATCAAAACTCTGTTTTGAAGACATGAAGAGATTAAAAGGAAATAGTGCTGCCTTCTGTCAAGCAAGAAATTGATTAATTGCAGGTTTTATCACCATGAAGAACTTCAGGAAGCGTAGCTGATTACTTACATTTCTAAGGTAGCAAAAGTTCTAGGAGGACTTGCAGAAGACAAGGTTTTATCAACCTTGCAGGGAAACTGTGGAGGGTGGAAGAGATGGGCTTAGACAATGTGAATGTGCTCTGTCTGATGTTTGAATCAGACAAAGGTTTGTCTTTTACTTAGATATTTTCAAAATTTCCTTTGCTTGGAGTTAAGGAAATATTTACAGAAGAGAGAGCAGGGGAAGGAATACTAGTGTGAGTAGAGGATGGCTGTGATCAGACAAACTCACCATTTTCTTATAGACAGTGTATGTGTGTATCAGTAGTAGAAGAGCAGAGCTGTACATAGGGTTCATCTCAGTGAAGGAGGAATGAGGACTTTGCTTACCTTACCATTATGTTTTATTTATTTATTTATTTTTAATTTAATTTGCCTATGTACAGAAGTACATAGGTGTCTGAACAGAGGCAGATGTGGAGGGAGAACAGCTGACATTACAGACTACACTCATTTCAATGTCTGGCTCCTGAGTGCCTCACTATTGCTGCTGAGAACACAAGTCTCACCATTTTAATCAATTTCAATTTCAAATTTAATCAATTAATCAATCAAAAAAATTTATTAGTACTATTTCAATCAGTCTTGCTTAAGACCTGTCTGCATGGGAAAGTTAGCATGAAATATGTAAGACGTTGGGTTTCATCTGGAAAACATAGCCTGCTTATAGCAACTCTCATTTGACTTTAATATTATTATTTTATTTTTTTCCAGCATTTTAGGCATCTTTTTTTTCTGGAACTAGACCATGCTAACATTTAAAAAATCTGTGAGGGTATATATTTTATTGAATGTGAGACACAAATTCTCACTGTTTACTCTCTTACCTGACCAAAAATCAGACTGTGTCAAAATAAAACCAAATCAAATTTGCTCAGCTCCAAGCAAGATTACCCTGTAAGATTTTACATTTAGACTCTGCATGTTGCAAATGAAGTTGCATAGCTTTGTTTTGTCTCAGAACTGTACCTACAATGTACAGCATACAACAGATTCCTCTCTATTTTTAGATCACTTGTTCCTAAGATAAAGAGTTTTTTCAGAATCTTTTTTAGGTCTTCCAATATTAAAATAATAATAAGAAGAAATGTAATTTGCAGAGAATAATGATGCACAAGTGTACAGTAGGACCAATGGTGCATTTTCAGATTTTTGTATTTTATTATTTTAGTGCGCTAAATAACTAAATGAACTACAGCACTTAACAGGGAAATTTCATTTCACTGAAATACCTGTCAACATATTCTACATGATTTAAACCAGATGTTCAGTAACTTGCATGAAAAGTTAAGTATGATAGATTATATTGTTCTCTAAATTCTTGTTTGCTGGAAAGAAAGAGATGCAAAACTTCTGAAGGTTACAAACATACAAGGTACAAAATATGCTTACCAATACCAAGTAGCCTTGACACTGAGTAAAGTTTGTCATCCAGATGAAAAGAAAAAAAAAAAAAAGAGAGACTTCCAGTTGCATTCTGAAAATTGAAGCATTTACCCATTAATCGCTACTTAGAAATACAAATAATGAGGTTTGAGTCATTCACTGTCTTACATCCAAGACTTCAGTTCATATTTTCCCCCCTTAGGTCTAGCCCAAATATGTTAACCTGAATAAATTGAATCATATAAAAGTCACTTACACCACCAGTGTTGCTTATGATATTAGCTGTCAAGAACATGCAAAGTCAACAATGGATTTCAGTTTGAGGGGATTGTTAATTGTTTCCCTTACAGAATGATTCTTTTGTATACAATACAGACAATGTATATGCATTAATATTTATTTAAATTGTCCTATATCTGACAAACGTTAGTTCATATTCCTAGTTTTTACATCTTTAATGTTTTACAGAAAAGGCAATGACACATTTTTTCGCTGTGGTTTGGACCGAATATGTTTGGATTAAAGTTAGATTTCATATTAAAATAAGCACAGACAAAGCCTTTGCACAGTTAACTTAAGGAATGCATATATAAAAGGAGGAGTGGAAAAGTTCAGTACAACATAGCATATTGTTCTCTGGCTTATCAAACCAAACATTATGTAATTGATTAAAGGGAGTTCATTTTTCAGCATGCTCTTTAAGATTTTAGAATTAGTAAATTCCACACTTTTTTTACTTTCTGTAGGTAGAAAGAGGATAAGGACATTATTACTGCACAGTCTGTCAGATTTCAGCTTTGCATGAATCACTCATTAAATTAATCGAGTACAATATTCCCTCTGTTTCCACAGGAGAGTCTGCTGCTGTCTAAGCCCAGGTTGGCATCTCAGCAAAGCCGCGGCTCCATGCACTCACTCAGTGCCATTACAAGTTCTGTGCTTCACACTATTTAGAAACCCTGGCACTAAACATACGCTGCTGTCAGCTACCCAGAGGCAGCCTATCTCCCTTGTGGGTAAATTGTGGCATGGATAAAGAGACCATTGAGAAGGACTCCAGCCAGGCTTCGAAGAGCAGGTTTCCCACCTTGACCACGCCACTGCTCATCATCCCTGCATGCTCCGGCACGGCACGCTGGGGCTGGCGAGAGGCTGAGCCACTTGCACCTGCAGCCTCTGGCCAGCCAAAGGCAGGGTCAGCCCAAACACCTCCACACAGCAGGCATTAAGGAGCCTGGCTGAAACATTAATTGGATGCAATATTGCAAGCACACTCCTAGAGCCACTGCTGACCCTCAGTTAATAACTGTGCCACAAGAGCGTGGAGGTGCTGAGCAGCTCTGCAGCAGTTGTGCTAGGTCTTGGTAAGTATATGTGTTTATGTTGGTCATACTGAATGTAAGCTGCCATGAGCAGTCTCATAAGGGGCCTCTATACCACTATCCGGAGTCTCCTAACCTCCCAGTATCTCTTAGAGTTTGGAAGCCTGGTTGTATCAAATTTAATTTACAATACCTCTATAGACAGTGCTAACAAGTCATTATACCTCTATTTAAGCTTCTACACCTCTCTCACCCTTCTGGCTGCCATGTGCATAACATATTAATCATTAAAATACAGAAGAAAAAGCCTCTGTGAGGGGCTAGTGTCATAAAACTCTGGGACCCCAATGTCATCCATGAAATTAATTACCTGCACAGATAAACGGTGTTGTCACATACACAGCTATGCTCTCCCATTAGCAAAGCTTCTCCAGTAGCACAAAAATGTACATTATCTCTGAGGCACATCAGCAAAGCTACTTGAACTGACTCAGAGACAAATCTTGCAGCGAATCTGAAAGGGATCTCAAAGTTCAATTTCGAGCTGGGAATGTACTAAATGGAAAGGATTCCAGGTGATCCAGCAGAGATTTTATGATTTTAAAGCCTCCCACAGTTATATTTCTAAAGTCAAAGATATGACTTGTGATCTGTACAACACATAAAATACTTAATACATGCTCTGTTTTTTTTAAGGCAGCTCATAAATTTATTGCAGTCTTATGGCATACCATTCAGATTGATTTATGGGGCACAGCTCAGATTTCTTATAGCTGAATTACCAAGCACAAACCAGGTACACCATCCCATTAAAAATGAATTTACTATAGGAACTGCACATTGAAAGTTAAATAATGGCTTGATTTTCACGCTGAAACTGAAATATTTGCTTTTCTGCCAACTAATCCAAAACAGTCTATGAATAATTGCATTACCTTTGCCTTCAAAATGTTATTTATTTTCACTGAAGGTCATAGTCTTTGGGGAAAAAATATAGAATAATGAGCATTACTTTACATACTCTGACCTGCAGTGTCACCACTGTCACACCTTTGCACTGAAGGGTATGTTTATCTTGGAAGAAGAATTCAGTTATGCTGTTGTTTTTTAAAAGATGTATTTATTTTATTGTAAAGGAAATTTTATATAGGTATACACACAGAGACATGAATAGCTGCGATTCACATGAACTGCAAAGTCACAAAAGAGTTCTGGAACAACAGAAATCCAGAACAAAAAAGTTCTTAATCCCAGAGCACGTCATCACAAGTTATGTTTAGCTCACATTTCATAAGAAGTAATATGTTAGTAAATGTTCTAAAGTAAAAAAAAAAAAAGTGAGGTTCTCTTTTTCATATTCTTTCTTCCACCTGTCCAGACTAGTATCATAAATTCAACTGTACAGACCTTTAAGGGAGAGATAAATGATCACAACAGAATGTGAAATGTTATAAGAATGCCCCAGTGTAGCTATTTCTCAATGTTTCTGTTCTGCAACCTGCAAGGACAAAAGCAAATACCCTAGAACAGTGAAAATGTAGGATTCCAGGCTGCTCAGGCAGTACAGACCTCATTTTTATTTCTAAAATTTTCTGAATGTTAACTTTATTATATGTTTATGATTGAAGAGAACAGATACTTTGAAGGAAAGTCCTATATAATATTTTTCATCAGATGATATGGAAATTTTCTTAACATTTGCGTAATGTACCAGAGGTGATAAAATAAACTATCGGATATGGATGCATACTGACTGGGGAAGTGGGGGGGAGAGAGAGAGAGAACTTAAATAAACTCCTCTCCTTCCCATTCTCATTTATTAGCAACTATTTATTTGATGAACCATCATGAAAATAACTGAGAATTTGAACTGTTTTGTCCATGCTGCCAGTTGACGCAGGTTATTTTATCAATCTTGCCCAACATACTTATTCATCAAGGAATCTCTTGTAAACTGAAAATAAGTCCCTCACCTTCATATAGGGTCGTGAAGCCTTGGAAGACCAGAGAAACTCATTATGTGGTTCTACTTACTATAACACACAGGCAATATGTATTTTGGTTTGGCTTTCCCTCACAGACTGTCTCCTCTATTCCATTTTTAATCACAGAGGTTCATTTATCCCTATATGACACATACTCCAGTTCCATAAACTCCTACATCACTTTCAAGCACACAGTGCCTGTTGACAGCTTACAAAATGGAGCAGCTGCTGGCTGAGTGCAAGAGGACAAGTTGCCTCCCCACTTTGGTGCAACAGAGATGAATTATACTGAAACTGCACATAGCCAATAATCAGGTGAGTGGCATCCTTATGTGTTCTTGCTGGATTCTGCTGGCCTTTGGATGAAGTGCTTACGCATCACAGAAGTACCTGTTTGAGTCCGCTTTTTTTTTCCCTGTAATTGGCATACATTCATCTGAGGCCTAAACCACCTAGCTGGTATAAGAGGATTCTTTCTGTATAGAAAAAAATAACCAGCATGCTGTATGTGGAAAGAACAAGTTTAATTTCTGTGGGTTTTGTCTCATTTGGAAGAATCATATTAAAAATATGCAGAATCAGCATTTTCTATTCAAACCATGACTATTCTTCATGCAGGTTTTCCTCATTTTGTTTCTGGAGTGGTCCTGTTCAGATGTGCATTTGGAGAGCATTCTGGATTACTCATGTTGTGGTAGACATTCTGCAGTCCTACTGCCAGGTACTCTATTGCCAGAAAGAAATTTCATCTAATCACCTTCCTAATGCAGGCCCTGGGATATGATTTTTTTTAGGGAACCAGGACATTGTGTTGGAAGGAGACCATGCAAACAGGCCAAAAGCTGAAAGATTTTAGTGATAAAAGACTAGGAAAGAGTGAGTTACTAGACAATGGACTCCATAAAAAGACACATCTGTCTCTATCTAGAAGTGATACAGCATACTAAAGAACATTTATAAAAAGTGTAAGTGCTACATACATGCAGAGTACTGAGTACTTCTACCTTATTGATTTATTATATCATTTGACAGTAGTTTCCCAGTAATGGATCATAGCTGCTTCACAGCTGCTAATGATAATTTTAAACTGCAATTGGAATGAAAACAGGACTTCTCTTTAATCTGGTATGTGTGACATGTTACAATAGATGTGATTCACTACTGATGTTGTGAATTACCATGATTGGCCAATATTGGTGCAGTATGTTCTATAAAAACATACGCAGAAGTAAACTATTTCATACCCTCCCTTCTAGCTTTCCAGCTGTGCTGGCAAGCAACTTTTATATGTTCTTACTCTTTTATGAAATACTGATTGCTTGATTTTTATTTCCTGAGCAGTTAATTATATTAAATAATTATTAAAAAAAAAAAAAAAAAGCTTTTACAATGCAAGGTGCATCAGCACTTAAAATTCATGACAGTTTAGACCATACAAATTGTTATTGCACATTTTTCTCTACAAAACACTTCATAGACACGCTTTCATAATACTTAACAATAGCTATATGAGTCATTTATTTGGTGAACTTGACCAGTTCAGGTTTTGGGGGGAAAATTGTTTCTGAGGCCCACAGAATCAAGTGTTCACCAGAACAAATTATCAGTCAGTGGGCTCAAGCAAGTAATGTGAGATAATCAGTGAGAAAGGTCAGGGACCACACCTATCACCATGCAAACAAAGGGTTAATTCATGCTCTATTTTCTCCAGTTCTCTTTCTAAGACTTGCACCAATACTGAGGAGGAAATCTCAAAGAACAACTAGTAGGATGTTGTGGTTTAACCCGGCTGGCAGCTAAACACCACACAGCCGTTCGCTCACCCTCCCCCCTCCCTCTCTGGGATGGGGGAGAGAAACGGGAAAGTGAAGCCTGTGAGTTGAGATAAAGACAGTTTATTAAGACAGGAATATAATAATAACAATAATAACAATAGTAATAATAATAGTATTACTACTAGTGTGTATGAAACAAGTGATACACAATGCAATTGCTCACCACCCGCTGACCGATGCCCAGCCTATCCCCAAGCAGCCGGCCCCCCCACCCCGGCCAGCCACCCCTATATATTGTTTAGCATGACGTCAGATGGTATGGAATACCCCTTTGGCCAGTTTGGGTCAGCTGTCCTGGGTCTGTCCCCTCCCAGCTCCTGCTGCACCCCCAGCCTGCCCGCTGGCAGGACAGAGCGAGAAGCTGAAAAGTCCTTGGCTTGGTGTAAACACTGCTCTGCAACAATTAAAACATCAGCATGTTATCAGCGCTCTTCTCATCCTAATCCAAAACATAGCACCCTACCAGCTACTAGGAGGAAAATTAACTCTGTCCTAACTGGAACCAGGACATAGGAGAGGAGAAAAATGGATTCCATGTTCAAAATTCAGTGGAGTAGAATTTTTTCACATGTCCAAAGCTAAAAAAAAAAAAAATAAAATGTTTTCAGGTATTTCATCTCATCTTTCTACCACAAACATAGCTATATATTCTTTCTGAAAGAAACTATAAGATAAGCTGGTCTCAATTTGAGGAGATAGACAGAGTTTCTGGGGTTCTTTCAAGCAGAGATTTAATGCATACTTTAACATGAATTCCTGTTATTTTGAACAGTTTAGTGTTCTTAGAATAGGAAGCATACTCACCATGTATACTCAAAAAGAGGTAGTAAGTTCATTCCAGAATTATATACAGAAATATTCATCCCAGATCTCAGTCTGTGAGATCCCATGAGCCTGTGACATTCTTACTATTTAAATTTTCTGTTTGCTTACGATGAGAAGGAGGGTCAATTTAGGCAAAGCTGATGGCAGCAGAGATTAGCAAAGGAGAACAGACACAGAATTACGGACCAGAATTTATATTCAGAAAATGAAGAAAAACAGACTGCATTTGGTGACTAACGTGAGACACAATTGAGCTGTACAAGAAAGAGAATATTTCATCACTCCTCTTTTTCCTGGTATCATTTTGCTAGCTATTTTCCTAAATGGGTTCATCTTTTTTGCAGGTTCCAGCTCATTTTCAGAGGAGCAGCAAAGAAGTACTCCACATGGTCAGCACTGACACAACTCAATTTTACATACACAGCTGCCAGTCATGTGAGAAAGAGCTTACATATTTGGGGATATGCTACGTATCAGTTCTTCTAGATATCTTGTTTGTTGGTTTAAAAATAAGTGCAGTAACAGTCTCCAATAGGGGGTGCAGGGAGAAAATAATTACATTACTGCCCAGATCTCTCTTGCTTGCAATATCAGAGGGAGTGTTACCCTGTTTTCTCTGCTTAATTATCCAATTGTACTTTAAACTCTCATTTCATGCACTTGCAGAACAGATCCACACTTTCTCTGTTTTCATTTCTAATTGCTTTTTTGACTAGTTTTCCTTATGTGCTATTCATATCTTATGAAGCATTTCTGGGGGGAGAGAAACTAAACAACAGAGCCTATGTACAACCAATGAGAAATGAGCCATATGCTCCCCTAAATTACTAATTGTGCTTATTAAGTAGAAAAGCAGAAATAGTGGTGATCTTGCTTTGCATGAAAGCATCTTTGTTTCTGCTTTAGTTTCTGCTTCAAGTCAAAGCAATGGTCTTTTCCTGTAATCCTAATTCAGTAATTAGAGTGGTAGGTGCTTTCTTTCCAGGACCATGGAGAGTGCTTCCATTAGCCCTGAGGGGCATCCCTCCAGTCCCTGCACGTGGCAGAAAGCATTTCAAGTAAATATGTATTTGCAAAGAAAAAGTCATAGGTATGGGTGTATGTTTATGTGTATATGTATGTGTAATGTGTACATGCATGTGCATGTGTATGTTTATCCATCTTGTTAAGCTGAAGACTAGATGTATGTGCAAGTGATTTATGAGTGAAATTCCCCTCAAGGAAATGTTTTATTTTTCCGGTTCTGTATACACTCCACACTTCTTGTCTGTTGTTCTTTGTCTGCAATGAAAAACAGTTTGCTTGAGATTTTGATGGACATGTCAATTTTTATGGATTTTTTGAAGTGGTATCCTGAAATAGGACTTTTAAATCTTTTGATAGCAGAAAAATAACCCTGAGTCCCCCTCTCCTCACACTGATAACTGCATAGAAACACCTTGCCAGCCATTTACCTTTTTTTGTATTGCTTACATCTCTCTTGTTTCATGTAGCAACAGCAGTGATTGCACACATGGACACAATTTTGCAGAAAGTGTAATGTTATGTGGCAGCTACATTGGGCAGGCCTCTCTTAAGAGCCTTACCAACTCTGTAGATCCCAGCATGAAAACTTTTGTTTAAAAACTTATGAGTAGTAAAAAAAAAAATGTATTTTTATGTATAAAAAATTAAATATATGACTCTCAATTCTATTCCATTTTGGGAGGTACTTTTCCCAAACAATTTTCCTGATAGTGGTTTTTGTAACTAGTTGCAAAAATCTCTATACTGAAATGACATGATAGAGTCCTACAAACAGCACGAGTGTATGTTAACATGCATGTTCAACAATGTACAATTTTAAGTTGAAAAATATATTTCAGATCACTTTACATCTCACTGACCCAATATGAAGATTAGCTCTGAGAGCTTAAGTGCCTGCTTTTCAGTGGCTTATGAGAATAACCTGTACAGAGCCAATGCACAATGTGATTCTTTTCAGTACATTCTCACAAAAGAGATTGTAGTTATAAAGAGAAACATGAGGTAAGGGGAGACAAGTTCAAGAGCTGATGTCTTCTTTAACTGCCAAGTTTCTTGAATACTTAGTTGGCTTTTTATCTCATACATGCCAGACAATTCCAGCAGATAAGATTCTTGAAGAAAAAGCACTTTGAGCAGAATATAATCAATTTACTATTTAGGTGTCAAATGGTTGACTATTGAGACACAGGGAAAATACTAATTCTGAAAAAATGTAACAAGCAAAAGTGTAACTGAAAAAAAAATAGCAAATTTGAAAAAAAAAAATCTCCTTGTGTGTGTCTAACATATAAAAATACATTTGAAAACATAATATATAAATCAATTGTTATGTGGGTGGAGGCTGGATGAGATGATCACTTTACATCTGTTCAACTATTACAAAATCATATAATCATAGAATGCTTTGGGTTGGAAAGGACCTTAAAGATCATCTAGTTCCAACCCCCTGCCATGGGCAGGGACACCTCCCACTGGATGAGGTTGCTCAAAGCCTCATCCAATCCGGCCTTAAACACTTCCAGGGATGGGGTGTCCACTTCCCTGTGCCTCACCACCCTCAGAGTAAAGAATTTCTTCCTAATATCTAATATACCTACTTTATTTTAGTTTAAAGCCATTACACCTTGTCCTATCCCCACACCCCCTGACAAAGAGTCCTCAAGCTTTCCTGTAGGTCCCCTTTAGGTACTGGAAGGCCGCTAGGTCTCCCCAGAGCCTTCTCCCCAGAGCCTGTCTTCTCCAGACAGAACAACCCCCATTCCCTCAGCCTGTCTTTTTAGGAGAGGTGCTCCAGCCCTTTGATCATCCTTGTGGTCCTCCTCTGGACTCATATTTTCATGTCCTTCTTGTGCCCCCAGAGCTGGACATGCTTCCTTTGATCCATCCCACGATACAGTTGGCTTTCTGGGCTGCAAGCTAACATTGCTGGCTTATCCTGTTGGTAGGAACTTCACCAGTCTGCCATAGCTTCTCAAAGATAGTAGCTTAGCACCTACATCTACCAGTTCCCTCAGGACATTCCTCCTCTGTGATTCTCTGTATATGAGAGTGGACACATCCATGCATAAAACACTCTTCTCAAATAAGGATAGGACATGACAGGCATTTAATTACAGGCTTTTAGTGATTTGAAAGAGAAAGTGTAAAACTGGACTCTAAGGGCAGCTGCAGAAAAGATTTTTTTATTTTTTCAGACAAAAAAAAAAGAGAACATTTCATAGTAAAAAAAAAAAAAAAGAGATCTGAAAAAGTTCTAAAAGAACACCTGAAATTCCAGATCTTTTTATAAGGTTTTGAGCAGAAAGGTCTTTGTAGTTGCTGGCATTAAAGAAATACTATACAGCTTGAGCAAACCTAATGCTTCTATTCAAGGCTGTCTCAAAGGGGTGAAACTAACTAAAAGATTAGGTGGAATCTGAGTTTTATACCAGAAATTCATGCGTAACAGGATTCCCTTTAATACCAAATGCTATTTAATATTATTGATGTGGGTGTTACAGTACCCGAAAGCATGTCACCTCCTCGAAGAGCTCTGTAATTCCCTTAGTAAGATGACTGTAAAGAAGTCCTCTCCCTCTTTGATAACTGATGCAGAGGGCATTTACTCAGTTCAGAGAGAAGGCATAGATCTATTTTTTCCCCTGTAAAGGCAGTCTACATAGAAGAGAGAGCACAAAGGACCTCCCTTTTTTCCATCCTACAGAGGCTTGATTTAACATATACATTCATAAATAATCTTTCTTTTTCTGAGTTTTTGACTCAGCTTTACTTATTTGGTATTTTCATGCATAATTCTGAGCAAGCAGCCCACCAACCCCCCTTTTGTTGGGACTCCTTTGACTTCTGGCGATTTATATTTATCTCTATTCTATATAGGATCATCCCCCAAAACATCCTTTTTGAGTCAGCTGTCCCAGAAAACAATAATATTATATATTAAAAGCTGCATAAAATGTTGCTGATTTCAGGGAGTAAATACATCTGTATAAGTCAATATGACAATGCCTTGGACTCAGTAGCCATGTAGCTAACAGAGGACTAAAGCTTCTAAAAATGAAAATGAACCTGCAAATCTTTTTTCTCTTTCTCTCTATTCCTGAATACTGGTTAACACCAGGACTTGTTCAGACTGTCAATGAAATATCTGTTCTGGGACAGCTGAAACATAATAGGAAAATATGCAGTTTGCTATTCTTCAGAATTTTTGTATATGGTGAACAGATGCATACTTCTACTTATCTTTGTAGTTATTCTGCTTTTGTGCTACTTTCAAGAGCCCTCAGATTCTGGAAACAGTTGCTTGATAGTAAGTAATATATTTAATTCCTATTTTTTCTCTCTCTCTTAGTTTTTTAATATAAATTCTCCTATTAAAATCAATCTGACTCTCCTTTGTTGAACTAAGACTTATATTTAAAATATAACCATTTTTCTACTTAGCAGATGTAAACTTTCTTACTAGGCACTTCTTTGTGTTTCCATTTCATTCTGAGCAAACAGTATTTGCAAGTTGTCAGTACTGCCTACAGTATCTCCCACTTTTCTTTTTAAATATTTTGGTATCATAGTCATGCATCTGAGAAAAACAACACCTGTTGCCAATGTACAGTACCGGACAGGTTTGCAGCTTTCAGTATATACATGTGCACACGCAAACATGTGCAGGCACAATTTGTCTCTCTGCTTTGCAAACAAAACCACAGGAAGGACTTCCCATTCTAAGCATCTGGTTCTCCACAAATACTGGCTTTCCTGCCTGTGAAGAGCAGAGAGCGACAAACTGTGGGAATCCTCCTGAATGCTTCAAAATGTCACTTTACCTTGGGACTGTAAGAGGCAAAAAAAAAATAAAAAATCGTACTTTGAACTAGATTCAACACAAGCATGAAGACTAGTCTTTGCTAGAGAGCTTCAAAAATTGTTTTCCTTTTCTTCTGCATTCTAGTTTACTTCTTCTCCAGCACTCTCCCTGTAAATATCCTTTTTTTTTTTTTTTTTTTCTCTGAAACTCCATAGTATAGTCATTTTCTTCATGTATGTTCCCTCACTGTGGGGTATAATTGAAGTAATTCTCTTGTCACCAATTAAAACTTCTTTCTCAGTGGGTAACTTGGTGGGTACTTAGCCAGAAGAACACATTTTATCAACAGCCCATAACATTTCCACATAGATACCAGCTTGCTGACACGGCATCTTGAACATCAACCTTATTCTTACAGTTATTATCTACCATCTACTAGGCTGAAACAGAATTTTAACCTTTTCATGTGAATAAAATACAGGCCACAGCCTCCAGTAGAAATGGTTTTCTGAAAAATGGTTTACCAAATGTCATAACAAGGAAAGATTGTTCTGTGGCTAACACACTGTGCTGGCTACCAAAAACAATTAAAACATTATTCCTGCATTTCCTCTCTCCATATATACACAACCCATTATTCAGTCACCTCACATGCTGACTTATAGTTGCCACCTGTTACTGTGGAGACTTTCAGATTTTTAATCCTGTAGATTCCTAATGTAGATCAGAAAATAAGCACTACCTTTATTTATCAACAACATTTCAACAAAATTGCTGGTACGATCACACGTGGGAATTAGATCTCTTCTTTCCTCTCCATGCTTAAAATAAAAACTTTTAAATGAATGTGTTCATTATATTAGTCTCTAAAGGTCAAAACTTTTGATGAAGCTCTTTCAACCAGACTAGAGTGTAGGTTATGTCCATTTGAAACTGTAGCCTGACATATGCACAACAAAGGGACATTTGACCCTTTCTTCATTCCTGGCATGTGCTGGTTCAGCATTCTCATACATTTCCATCCTGTTCACTGCTACTGTTTTGATGCTCTGCCCTCACCGTTGTCTCATGATCCTGACCCAAGTGACATTCCCAGGCTGATCATATTCTGCTAATATCCTTGTCTCCACTTTGCCTTCAGATCCATTTGCTCAGCTCCCTGCCATCTTGTGTAACTACTTATTTTCCAGATGTCCTATGAGAAGTTCCTCTTCCAAAAGCTGCAAGAAGAAAGCCTTTGCACTTCTAGATAAAAGCCTTCCTCTGTTCAGCTCTCTCTGACTAACCATGAAATGGCTCATACAAACAGCAGCGTGGCACTTTGGTTCCTCAGGAACAGGTGTTGAGACAGATGAGATTACTGCAGAACTCCCTTCTAGTCTTATTATATTGCGTTTCTGTACTTTAAAGTTATCAGACATTAACAAAACATATTTATCAAGTAATAGACCTTTGTGAGTCTATATATTAATAGCCTGCATTCTTCTCCATCACAGGACACTGCTTGCCAGGAAGGTGCAGATCCAGATCAGGAAAGTAAGATTGCTGGTACCCCCTCTAATTCAGTGGTGATCTTCTATTTTATGAAATAGCAATCAAAAATGAGTCTTATACTAAACCTTAAAAACAGCAACAACAACAACAAACACAAGTTCAGCAGACTTTCTCAGTATGGACCAATCTAAAGCACATTGTAAAATAAGATTTTTTCTCCAGAAAAAAAAAAAAGAAAAAAAAAAAACCAGCCAAAACGTTGTTTTCAGCCAGCCAACTCAATTTCAATGTTAATACTATTAAGAACGGCAAGGTAAATATTATTAAAAATGCCAAAATATAAACTAAATAGAAAACAAAACAAATCAAAAAGATGCTATAAAGGCATCTATAAGAACTTATCATATAAGCCACCTATCCTATAAAGGCATCATATAAGAGGCTACAAAGATGCATCCAGGGGAAATCCAAATTAAGCAGTCATACTCTTTTAGAGATAAAAAGGCACTTATGTACAATCCTGAGCCAATTTTCGAGGAGATCCATATCTAAAATGTTTGATTAGATTTTGTGAATTGGTGAAGGCTGACTTATGTTTTGTAAGGTAAATTTCTTTATTAGTACGGCCAGCTAAAGGCTGCACACTGCATAGAGCCCAAATTCATCTTTTCTCTGGGATTTAATTTCCTGAGGCCATAAATTAGCAAAGGTACAAAGGCCACTCTTTCCTCAAATATATATATGTATATATTTTTTTTTCCAAAAAATGTCTTCTCCAGCCTCTTCTACCTACCACTTCATTCTCATTTCACTTCCATTTGAGTGAGGTTATGAGAAACCTGTGAAAGGAATCCTGAAGATTTCCCTTAACTCTTCCCAATCAATATCAATATCTGCCAAGACAGTAAGTTTCAGAGAAATATTGAGAGACAAAGGGAACCATTTGAAGGGACCTGAGGACTGTGAAGTCAAAATAGATCATCACAATGACCATCACTTGTGGCTGAAACAACACGAAAGACAGCAGAAGAGTAGAAACCAACCCCTGTCAGCATCCTCAACCCCACCCCCCCACCCCCCCACACCCCCCATGCCACTTCAGAAACAGCACCAAACCGGAACAGGCAGACTGAATGCATGAAATCCAAGTGTTTCTAAAGAGCCATTTATCACAGCAACACTGTAATAAAAGAGAGAAGCATCTTCTCTTTCCTCTTTATTCTGTGAAGACAGGCTGGGTGTAGCAAACCGACATCCTGCCTCGGATGCCAAAATATCCTTCTATAGCACTGCCTCTAGTTCTTTATCTATTAATCAATACTACATTTCGTTGGCCATGACTGTTTCTATAGGTTTATTTTAATTGCAATAACAGCATAAGGAACAAAAATCACCTGTTCCTTCAGCACTGACAGACATTTCAAACAAATAACACTTGGAAGTGTTAATACAGGCTGTGCTGTGGTTCCTGGTCATTTAGGATTTTTAAATCATGGAAATATCATCAGCTGGCAAGAGAAACACTTCCACTTCTTCCTTCTGACAAGTGCTTTCACTATCCAATGTTTTCATTATTCAGAAAGCAATTAATAAAAGATAGCCAAAGAGGTAAATTAATTAGAGATGCTCTAAAGTAGAGATTTCACTTTTTACAAGAATAAAAAAAAAAAAAAAGTCAAAACTTATAGAATGGGATGATTTCTTTTTAAAGAAAAATCCAAACTTTTTTGTTAGAATCCTTCTACATCTAAGTTTATTACAGCAACACTAATATTGTTTGCCAAAATCTGCAGTACCTGTTAATCTATTTATTTTTTCTTAATACTGTCCTGCAGCACATCCATCTTTCATGTGTGCAGAATTTAAATGAAATTAATTACATTTAAAGATACAAGATTTCTACCTACAATTCAATAGCACTACACAATTCCAGGTTATTAATCTTATATTTCAGGGTTTTGTATTGAAATTGCTATGGATTTCATTGCATATTTATGCCAGAGATTAATTGCAAAAAGAAAGCATAAGTAATTTTCATTTACATACTAATATGTCTTGGTTCTTAAAGTCATCATAAATTAAGTATTCGACATATGTAACTCATGAAGGTACACATCAAGTAAATTTTCTGACGGCAAAGTGCATGAAAGCTCTTTCTGTATACCTTTCTTTTAAAGGCATATTAATAGCACCTTTTTTTCTCCTAGGCTGTCAAATAACACTTCTAGGACTATCACCATTTAGGGAAAGAAGACATCAATGTTCTTTCAAAAGGACATATTTGCCGTTTTATTAGGTATTAAAGATTATATGAACATTATGTTACAACATAGTGATTATTAACTTTAAGGGACACATGCACTTCATGCTTTTTTTTGGAAAGCTGAGGTAACACATGCTTTCAGTAAATCTCATCTCTTCTGCTGCTCCTTGCTTTGTTGGAATGACAGATCAGGTAACATGGGCAGCATTGACTAACTCCTTGTTTCTACACAGAATTCACCTTGCAGGCTGCAAAGGATGGTTCTAGTCCTCAGAAATGTCCTATTTTTCACACATGCTGTGAATTTTCTGGCAAGAATAAAATGACAGATTTGTAACATATCCATTTCAAACCTCTATCTTTGCATGGACTTTTTATGGTTTCTCAGCCTTAATTTATTCTTCTACCTCTTTTCTGTTGCTCTGTGTGTTCAGGGGTTCACAAGTCACCTTGGCATTAGCTGACAATTTTTCAGCAAGATGAAGTTTACATTGATATTGGAGACAAATGCTTTAATAACATTAAATTAGGTGATTACAGTAAAGTTTAAGTCTAAGATGCACGCTAAAGACCCAGAATAATTCAGATGACTAAAGTTAATACATATGGGCTGTTAATCAGTAATGTGACCTCTAAAACTATGAGGGCTGGTTATTGGCAAGAGCTGTCATTCTCTCCTGTTAGAGTCTGAAAGAATCTGGCTCCTCCATTTGCCTTCAGAGCTTGATAGTGACTGGTAAGCTGCAGAAAAAGGAAAAAGCGTGCAAATCAGTAAAGAAACCAATAGCTTCTGTCTGCTTCTTACAATCTGTAACACTGAATTCAATACTGACATTCCACAATTACCAGTCCAGCATGTGTGGTTGAACTGCGTCATGATCTTACTGTCCAAATTCTGACGCAGAACTGGTTAATTGGCTTAATGCAACCTCTGTAAAGACCAGTCAAGAAAATTTGAGAAAATAAATGCTTAAAAAGTATTCACATCATCACCACAGGTACATCATAATAACCACACATACTTTTATTTCTGTAACTAGAACAGTAATTCAAACTTGGGGAACCAGACAGTGAATGAACATAAATGCTTTTAGTAGACAATTGGGGGATTTTGCCTAAATGGGTATGATATAGCCTTCTTGGTATTTGTGCTGGCAAGATGATCTGCTGTGCCTGTCTTCAGGAGGTGGAATGGCTGCTGGTGGGTACGTGTTAGAGCAAGGATAATCTATTTCCAGAGCCAAGGTTAGGAGGAAAGTCCAGAAGCCATAAGTGATTGTTACTGCTCATTCTACTCCACTGAGTCACTGCCGCAGATGTGCTAAAAAATGATTTCTGGAGATTACAATGTTATCTTTTTGCAAAACTGCCTTCTTTTCTCCCTGCCTAAATTTCTCTCTCCAGACTGACTCACTCTGTACTTAGTGTCTGTACGCAGAAGATATTTTCACTCTAGCTTTAGGCCAGTCTCCATTTTTCAAATTTTTTTGCCAAGAGCTATTTTTGACAGAAATCACGTGCATATGGAATTCTGCCACAAACCCAACTTATTTAAAACCGCTAGTACCAATAATAAACTATGAAATTAAAATGGGAAGGAGGATTGAATCTAAAACTGTGGTCTATTTTAGGTAATGTATCAATGTTTCTATTTTGAAGTAAAATATCTTTCAAATATAATTCAGTTTGTCAGCAAAAGAACATAATAGCAAACTGAGTAGATTATTTTTCAGCAAAGGAAAGGATATGTATGTGAGTTTTGGTGACTGCTTGTCCCAGTTTTACAGTCAAATGTAGAATCCTTGATCCAGGCTACTAGAAGACAGTAACTCTTTGAAGATGACATTACAAATTTATAAAGTATCTCATAGATTTGATTGCAAACAGCAGATAACATGCAGCAACTTTAAGACAAAAAAGAAATCTTTAATTTCCTTACAAACTTCCTACAGAAATGAATCCATTTGCTACTAAATTTTTTAAAAGCATGTTTGTAATTCAAATCAATCACATTTCTATAGTCAGCCTCTTTGTACATCAATCTTCTCACATACTAGTTAGGATCTTATACCAAATATTTATTACATATTAATAGCAATAAATGGCCTAAGTATCTAAATCTATTTTTATACATTGATTTAGATACTTTATATATGGTTGTGATGAGTAAAGAGTAAGTACAAGGCCTGAGGTTGACAGAAAGCACCCTCTTTATATATTTTGTTAATCAAGTTATAGCTCTATTTAGATGGAAACAGTGGGGACAACTGTTTCACTCCTTAAAAAATAAAAGAATCTTTTTCTCAGCTTAATAAATGGAAATTTTATTTTGTATAGATGGGTAAAAGTAGCAAAAAAAATATTATAAGACCTAGTGAAGTTTACGCAAAGGTTAATGTATCAGTTGCCTGTGGTGGACTATCAAATGTAAGATATCATGCAAACTGAGATGCTTAATAACAATAATTTGACTATAGTTTTGGAACAAAACTCTTGCAATGTGCTGCTGACACACATAAAAATATATAGAAAAAGATATGTCAGGTTCTGCTGAGGAACAAATGTTTCAAGTAGTATTTTCCATCAACTTTCATATAAACATCATCTGCTTGTGACGCACTTTTCCAGGATGCAACCATACTACCATGATGTATATACGTAGACCAAATGATTCATGTGTTGCCATCATATTATTAGCTCCTTTTTCAGTTGAGTCAATGTTGTTACAAAATTTGTTAGAGAGAAGTTATTTTCATCTGTGGTCACATAATCCCTGGGACCATGGAAATACCATATAGTTTCTGATATTTCTGTGTTACCACCAGGTTAAAAGAGTATAACCCATTGTTTATCTAATTGTCTTCAGACTCTTTTCCATGTCAACCTGGGAGTTCAAGAACTGCAGGAGATAAAAGTTTTCACTCTGAAATAGGCAGAAAAGTTAGAGCCTCCCAAGGAGATGTCTTTCCTGGTGCTGGGTACTTCATGTGGTAGGTTTAGGTTTCCTTTCCTTGCACTAGTGACTAATAAAGCACGGTGACTAGACCTCCTTGCTGACAGATAGCTGGAGAGCACAAGAGCAAAATGTGGTTACTAAAGAGTCAGCTGGTAAGTTTGCACCAGAGGGAGTTTCCCAAGGCCACATCTGTGCCTCATTCTCTCCTGAACATTTCCTCATCCTTCAGCTTCCATCATCCTCATGTCCCCATTCAAGCCTACCATTACTCCAAATGACTAGGGCTTTGGTTACTGATTTGCATTTTGCCTAACTGGTATAGACAGGTTGCAAGAGGAAGCCACAAGAAAGCTGTACACTCCTACTGACTCTCAACAGATTTTTACTTCTGCGGCAAACCTGAGCCTATGCCAATATCTGTGCTGTGATCAGAATTTGGGACTGCAGCGTGCATTTCCTTCCTTTAATCACACCTCATTGTTATTCTAATCCTAGGCTACTTTGGGGAGTATGTTTGAGCTTGAGTAAAGCAAAGAAGCATTAACAAAAATGTAACATTAAGAATTACTTTAAAATAATTAAGAAGTCTTCATATTTGCCTTGCACAAATACTGCAATCTGAAACTGAATGCAGCTCAAGGAATTGGGGCCTGCCCTTTTTTAACGTAGTTAGGTCAATCTGTCAATAATTAGACGTTTGTTTTATAGCAACCAAAAAAATAACTGAGAGTGTTTATGGTATTCACTGGAAGCATCTGCCTCATAAAATGAAAACGTAATGTTTCCAGACAACATTGATAAATTGGATTTTTCACTAATTTATCATTAGTGAAATCATCTTTTGTGTTGTTTGCAATGTTATACACTTGCAACTTGTCTCTTCTTCATAATAACTCTTCTTCTGTTTTCCACCTCACTAAGCTAACAGAAGCATCTGGGTCCTAAGCTTGTCATTCTTTTCTTCATTCACTCTTCTGTTCAACCAGGCACACAGAAAAATAATTCCTGTTAAATGCCAAAGTACTGGATCCTGTCTTTTCAGTGCTGAAAAGAAAAGCCAATAGCTTCTTTAATTTAAAAAGGCGATGCTTGTTATTCCTCCCCTTCAAGCCTAATCACACATATTTAAAGGATCTGACAACCACAAGTGACATTACTTACAGTCTCTTGAAGCTCACGCATAGCTTTTATATCCTTTTAAATAACTGTTCTTACATTCCTTTAAAAGAGGAAACTGCCCATTTTTTAACAGTACTTGAGTTGTCGATCTATAAACCCAGCCCTTTCCTGCACCTTCTCTGGAGCTGGGGGAGGCAGGGGAGCCAGCTGGAAGGGGTCAACAGGCTGACCTGCACAGGTCCACTGTACACAGCCAGTTGTGCAATGGTATCCCCACTGGATGATCAGCCACTCCAAATGCTTTATCTCTGCTTTAACTGTTTGCACACCTCCACTGACTTATGCCTGACCTTCATCCCTGCCTACAGCATCAAGTCTTTCAGCCTGAGAGATGACAGGCTGGTTCAGGAGGAGGTCTAGGATCTGCAGTTCCTAGCACACACATGGAAGAAATAAGCTGTGGAAAAGAAGCTAGAGAAACTGAAAAATATCTCTGCTTGATGTCTTTCTTATAATTTCACTTTTCCAGTTGCTCTGAACGGCAGCAATATAATAACCTCCATGATCTCTAGTGACTTAGAGATACAGCCTGATGGGTGCCACGAGTAGTCCAGCTCACTGTGCTTTGAGCCTCATCCCCAGCAGTTAGGGACACTAACGGGAGGAGGTTAGCTTAGTCCTCAACACTTTGTTCAGCTGCTGGGAAGAGCTAATCCTGTCAGTGTAGACGTTAACAGAATCTGAGAAGTAAAAGTGTTAGCAAAAAGTGTTAGTGAAAAAGTGTTAGCAAATACAATAGAGCCCCATTAAACATAAATAAATAGATAAATATAATTAAAAGGACATTGCTTGTTGTAAAAATTCTTCATTGCAGTTGTCTCCAGCTATATCATTTTAGAACAAAGTTTATCAAACAATTTCTGAAATTTCATACTGGTTAATTCAGTACAATATTAAAAGTTATATCAGCGTAAGATGCTCATGATTATCTAATCAGGGTCAGGTTCTGCTGTGAGTCACCCAGGGTACATTCCCACAAGCAGCTCCCCCTTTGTCCTCACCCTAACTGACTTAATACAAAAAGACCTTTTTTCTTTTTTTTCTTTTTATTCTTTTTTTTTTTTTTTTTTTTTTTTTTTTTTTTTTTTTACTTTGCAACTCACTTGGAGGATACCTCCTTCTGGACAAAAGCACAGAAAAAAAAAAGGAAAAAAAAAAAAAAAAAAAGGACATGTCCTGCTTGAATAGTGAGTTCTTTTGTCTCAGGGAGGGGACAAGGGGGCTGACGAGTATTAGAGCAAGAAGAGAAGGATACAGTAAAGGGCTGTCTGGTAGCAGAGAGAGCGTGCAGAAGAGAGACTTGTAAAGAGATCCTTGGAGCACAGGAGGAGCAAGAGATCCCCTTCTCAGGTGGCAGTGAGCTACTAGAAAAGCCCAGGGGTGCTTATGGAAACACATCCTGGAAAACATTCTTTTTTTATCTTTCTTAAATATGTCAGTGTTTGATTGTGTGAGTATTGCCAGGAATAATACTAAGGGAAAGGAAAAAAGATGAAATACAGTGAGAACAGAATGCATTTGTAAAATCACCAGAAGGTTATTGAACTGGACAAATCTAATGACAAAACAAACAGTGCATATGTTTAGCATATGTATTTCTTTGTTTTTAGTATAGTGCTGCTTTCTGACAAGTTTCATGTGTTCAATTGTTGTTGTCATTGTTTCAAGGCTACTCAATAGCATCTGTCTTAAATTCTTGCATTTAAATCCAATTTTCCTTTATTAAATCAAATACACTTAATGCCCTGAAGAGAAGTTTTTTTTATTGCAGCACTAAATAAAAAAAATATTTTGAATATAAAACATATTACCCATGGGATCGCTAAAATAACATTTAAATACTGATTTTCAATACAGCCTGCATTTCACAGAAAGTTTTATCAATAAAAAATAAAACAAAAATATAATGAAAGTAAAAAGCTAATTATTATGGTATAAAAATATAAACAGATTTATTGAGCAGAAATTTATCCTGTAAAGTAAGACTAGTGTGCTGTCTATTTTGTCTGATTAATACCCTTAACACTGAGATAAAAATAGCAACAAATAATTACATGATTATGAAGATCCACAGGGCAACCACCTACATACCTGTCTGAAGGCAGCTTCCAGCAGGCCATAAATGTAGCATTCACCTTCTGCTACCTTTCCATATACGAAGTTTGTTCACACGAAGCCTGATGACTTCTGTGGGCTAAGAACATCTTGACAGTAGACCCTGAAGTCAACCTTAGAACCATTCTCAAGAGGCAATGTAGACGTATCCATGCATATATCTGCACACCACATACAGGTCTCGGGAAACTCACACACTGCTCCAAAGTCCTATTCTGTTACCAGTGGTATTTTAAACTCCCAGAACAAGGCAAGTCAGAATAAAGCATAGCCTAGTTTTTGTACATCACCTGTTAGAAATTCAACTTTTTTGTTCCTATAGGCAGGTATCCTATAGGCAGCATAGGAAATTAGAAGTACTATCAAAAATTCCTTTCATGTCAGGGAAAACTCCTTTGGAAAATAGTTGTTCCATGGTTCATGTATACTTTCTTTTAAAATTTCTTTTTTTAGCTGTAAAAAATACATGCAAAACCCCTCTAAATTTCTCACAAAATTGATTTATATAAAATAAGGCTACAAAATTTAGAGACATGATTATATTCATAAATGATCTGAAATACTAAGTGTTTTCATGTTAATATAGCAAAGCAAGCCTGCAACACAAAGAAAACAGCACCCTGTGTATTAACAGATTAGACTTAGTCTTAAAACTGATTCCTTTTCTTTTACATGCTGTGCATTCCAAATAGGTGCACAGGATGTCACCAGACCAGCTTTCTGAGGAACATCTTGTTCTAAATCAATAGATATTGTCATATCTATCTAATATCTATCTAATAGATCTATCTATCTAATAGATATATCTATCTAATAGATATTGTCAATATACAGAGTACCTTCTTGTGTTGCTTTTTTCTTTTTTTTTCTTCAGAGGAATTCTTCCACTCTCCTGACTTCACGGTCTCAGGGCTTCAACATAACTTGGTATTCCTTAATTTAAGCTCGGTTTTGATGTCATGATATGAGTTCTCAAAACTTTACGCATCAGCAGCTATTTTATATCCTTCCCACATCCATGACCTCCATCCAAAATTCCCCTTATATGAAAATTTTTCCACACCAAAGTAGTCTAAACCCAGCCTTAAATGAACAATTTGTTGTAAGCATAGTGAGACAACAAAGACAAGGCCAGTAGTAAAGAAGGAACTCTTGGGTATGGCAGGTTGAAGTTCAGTGCCTGTTTCATGAGGGTTTTTCTTACTACCTCAGGCAAGTCAGCTAGTCAGATCTATGCACTAAAATATCTTTCGTGAATATGGACTTTAGCACCTCTGCGCTTTGATATCCCAACAGTACTGGTAGCAAAAAAGCTTCCTAATTTTACCAGAGGGTTGTGAGCATACAAATGTTAAAAATTAGAGGTGTTGCAAACACTCTGGCATAAGGACTTAGGGATAAGATACCCTTTCTGAGTCTTGTGGGATTCTGATGGATTACATCATTAAGCAAAAGTCTCAAGCAAAAGCTCAGCAAGTGTGTATGTATGCCCTTCTATTAACAACAGAAAAAGCCTCAGTAAATTCTACTGCAAATTAGGAATCATACAAAAACGGTGCCATGCAAAATTAGCTATTAAATAAATAATTAATAGAAGTAATAATTAAAATAAATTAAATAGAAAAATGAATACTACAACCCACACAGTTTTTATTATTAAATTCATCATAAAATACTATAAATAATTCAAGCTGCCCTCAATGTTCCAGTTATGTTTTGATTGTGCATTATTCTATTAGCAGTGGTGCATTTGCAGAGAATGAAGACCTGGGTCTTGGATAACATTCCCTTCTAGCTTTTGTCCCCATTACTTACTGTAGTAATATGTTTAACCACTGTTTATAGAACCTTATTGGTAGGTACTTTCACTGCCTTTGCTTGGAAGACAGGCTGTTGACTCCAAGTGACTGTTCCACGCCTCGGTTGAGCTGAATTAACACCCTAACACTGCTGACACATGCACTGCTCCCAACCCTACCCTCTCACCTTTCTGCCCCAGCACTAGCCACTCTGGCTGCTTACAGCATGCCAGCTCCAGAGCTAATGAAATATTTCTAGTAGCCAGATTCATTCACTGAAAGAGCAAAAAGGGATCATTTCCCGTTGCTGGGTGAGTTAGATCAACTTACAAAAAAGCCTGCTGATGGTCAGAGCTGGAACAAGGAAGGAAGAGGGGTTGAAGGAGCAGGAACACCTGGGTGAGGAAAAGGAGGAGCAAGGAGCTGGGGAATAAGGCTTTCTTGGCAACTGAGATCACGGTCACTCACTGCTGACTCTTGTCTTTTAGTGTGTTACTTCACTAACCCGAGTACAGGCTAAAAAGGAACAGTACAGGTTTGTTCCTGCTAAGGTGATACTTTTGGTTGTTCTTCTCTGCAGTATGCTCAGTATTTGCTGGTGAGTTGTATCCCAGACACAATCTTCAGATTTTGGGGTCTTCTTTCAGTGCAGTACAAAACTAGACATTTGGGCTAACAGCAACCTTGACAAGTTGTCTTCAAAATGCAGGCACAGCTAATGGCACAGGTATCCTCTGCCAGAAGCCAAACACCAGGATGTAGCAATGATAATCCTTAACTTGTGTGTGTGGCTGGGAGGTACTAGGCTGATCAGGAATTGTTTTCCCTTGAAAAGAAATTAGAAAATGTCTGTAATAAAAAAGCTGACAAATTTCATATCTAAAGGTCTTAAATAATATGAAGTGTCCAGCCAAGGATCTTCTGTAAATCATGGAATACTCTGAGAACTGTAAAACTAGCAGAATAGCTGGTTCACTCAATTCAGCTTCTGGCATAAAAGAAAGAGCTGGGAGCAAGGCCAAGGAGCTATCCGACCGGCTATTCTCACATGCCATAGTAGCTCTCCAGGGAATGTTGCTGTGCTGTATTTGTTAAAGCAGCATTGACCTCTCCTTGTAAATATCTGTAGCAGTGGCATGGTAGACAGGGGAACAACTTTCAGAAATGTTTCCAGAAGTAGAGGTAATTGTGTCACCTCTATTGCTTTTTTTTTTTTTTAGGCTGACCCGCAGTTGGTATGAAATTCAAATTATACCTTTAAAATCCATATGACGCCATCTCATCTCTTGAAACTTCTTGTATACCATGTCTCAAGCAGAGTTCTTTTGATGTATCCTACTTCTAGGCTTAATTCTCCATTATGCATAACTTAAGCCAGCTCTGCCCCATGTGGCCTGTGAAGAGTCAGTCAGACCAACTTCTCCCGTCCACACTTGAGTTTCCCCTTCTAGCACGTCAGTCCACTTGTGCTAACACACAAACTGAAGTAAAAACCTGTGTGGACAAATGCGGAGTTTTGGCTTGACACCTGAGCTGAAATAACAGCTAGAAGGTACTGGCAGGCCATGCTGCCAGCAGAGGTGGCTGAAGGGTCCAAACACAGTGTGCATCTCTTTTTAGCTGTACTACAAGCAGTTTCACAGCAGGACTGAGCCTATTATGAAGGAGGGAAACAAGACCTCATGATAACAAGGAAAATCAGTGCAGATGTATTCTGCTAACCCCACAGAGGAGTGGTTTCATTCCTGTGGTAAGTGACCTCCACTGCTGCTGAAAGGTGCAATTCCTCCCTCCGCCTGGCTACGTCTCCTCACCTTTCCTTTGTGTTGATGCCATGCTGCTTTGTCAGCACAGTCAGCTGTAAAAGCTTGTTGACCTAGGTGAAAAAATACATTTTTTGTGACTGTTTTTCCCAGCTGGGTTAAGCGAGCTTCTCTGAGTCCCTGTGTAGCCACACAAGCGCCAGCACTACCACAGGGGCATCAGTGGTAACGTGCACCAGGGGGAGAAGAATTGCTCTTTTTGGAAGAGCACCTTCTCAAGCTGGCTGAAGATAGTTGTGAAACCACAAGGCTGCAAATGAACCCAGCATAGGTAAGTACATGGCTGCAAGTGAATCAGCACATAAAACTAAATGAAGAGCCCAGCAGATGTTAATTAGACTGTTGTTAATGTAGCGCTGCAGCTGCTAACAACTAGCATGGGCATGGCCGCTGAGGTTGACATAGATCACAGCGATTTTCCAGACCACGGCTTTTCTGACTATGAGCAGAGTATTGTCAGGCACCAGCAAACTGAGAGAAAGCATAAATGTTAAATGTTTCTGAAGACTTTCTTGTTTTATATAACAATAGGAGATTATTAACTTTGGCAAAACACGAATAATTTTTAAACAAGAGTTGAAACTAAGCAATCCCAATAATGTCCTCTGATACAGGATATCAGACAGGAAAAAAACTGGCAAAAGCTCCACTGTGCTGAGTTTCTTGTTCTGGAGTTTCCTGCTTTGATGTGTTCATAGCTGGTCATGTCAGCTTTATGGAGAGAGTCGACAAGAAGTCTGCAAAAATCATAAGCTGATATGAAACGTAAGGTTTGGCTCTGGCCCTCCCTGATGTTCCCCTTCTCACACTGTTTGAAGCAGGAAAAATAGGTAGTGTCAGGCTGAGGATGGGGACCAGGGAATTCTAGCTGTGGTATAATTTACTGTCAAACTGACAAAATAGTTTAGCCACTTGCTATCAAATCTTCAGTCTGCACCACTGTGTGATTACAGCAGCCACTTCCCTGCTGTTTTCTGCCCTCACCTCTCCGTAGTAATTAAACATGTGCATTCCCACAGAGTGAGGCTTGATGGCACCCAAAGAGTTTGGCTCTCCATGAATGCTTTTTAGTCATCTCAGCTATGCAGCAGGGCAGTGCTTATTCCAGAGCTGTGAGGTGCCCTTGTGAAGCTTGGAGCTGACTTTACTCCAGTAAGAACGTCTTCCATTTTTTAATATCTAAACTACACATCTTAAAATGGTGGGCTTATATCTTTTAATGACCTTTAAGTTATTATTTTTCAACTAGGTAAAGAGAGAAACAATTTCCATATTATATTTTATGTCTTCCTAGTCACTTTTCTGGCAAGGTTAGTGTTCCACTGTAGAAAAAAAAAAATCAAAATACAAAAGATATCTTTCACTATCTGGTAACTGAATTTTGCAGTGCTCATACATTTGTCACTGCAAATACGTATTTCAGCAGGAAACCGCATGAGACAAATTAGATTTCCTGTTCACCTCACAGAGTAGCAGAAGGCTATTGAAGTGTCTAGCTAGTTCAGAGTTGTTATCTACCCTTACAGGAGACACAACTCTGACATTAAAACTCTTTAGTTTTTCTCAATCCAAAGACTAACATTAATGGGTTGCATAGTGTCAAATTAGTCCTGTCCAATTCTGTGTACTGCTTGTTGCTACATGCAGCTACCAAGACCAGCAAAGTGCAATAAATTTGCAGCCCAGAAAAGCTGCCTTTGATGTCAGGCAACTGTGCCTGTGCTCTAAAATAAAAATTTAAAAATACAGCTATAAATTAAGGTGCTCTTCTTAGTCAGATGGAGAGTTGTTCATGGCCACATTCTTTTGCCAAGCAGAAAAGGTTGAACTCTCTTATTTCTCAGCAACAGCATCTTATAGCATCACATAATTCCAAGGGGTATCAGAAAGCAATTTCCTTTCTCTTTCACATAATAACTAAAACTTGATGAAAAGAGAAGACTTTCATTATGATTTAGAATGCAACTTCTAACACTTTGGAGGTGAATCTCAGCAATCTGCACAAACCTCTTCATAAAATGGAAAGCACTTTTTATGTTTCCATCAAAATTAAACACAAAAACAAAACAAAATCCAAAACAAAATATGACACAGGTAAAGTGACATAGTCATTTTCTTCCTTGATTTACTGACATTTTTTCCTTAAAAGAGAAAAAAGAACAGATTCAGGTAATCATTGGACCTTCCACAACACCTAACATCAAATGGGGGTAGCTTGCTTACAAGAACCATATGGTGCCATATGTTATATGGGTGTTTTCCTGAGAGGTTTAATCTCAAAAACAAAACAAAACAAACAAACAAACAAACAAACAAAAGTTGCATATGAAACTTTCCGATTGTATTTTAGAATTTTTTTGTGTATGTATCCAGAGTCTGACCTATGGCAGAAGAGCTATTCTGTGTTAGGCTGTGTGATAAAGCTCATCTGCACACCCTTAACTGAGCTCAGAGAGTCAATGGCAGGTGGTGAAGCAGAAATAATATCCTGCCAGGCTACAGCCAAGCCCATCACAGGAGCCACCATCCCAACAAAAGTTTGTCTCTAGGAGTGCAAAGGAACACAGGGACACACAATGGCAAGCAGGAACCCGAATCAAGGAGTCCTAAAGAACGAACACCTTGTCCAGGCCTCCCCAGACCTGCCCCAGCAGAGCTATCAGCCCCAGTGTCCAGGTGACAAAGCCATCATGATGAGGTGTCGGGAGCAGCTCTCTGGAGTCCTATGGGACCTGGAAAATCCTGGCCAGCTGTGTGGGTGTGATGGTCTGTAAAAGCATCTGGAGCAGGGCTGCAGCCTCAGAACTGTCCACATGCCAACTGGGGTGACTGGGATTCAGTGGGAGCTACTAGGCAGACTGAAGGTCCAAGCCTGGGTGCTGGAAGGATCCACATTGTGTATATGCATATGCATACTCCCACTAATGGACTTTTGTCCTGTCCAGCCAGAAAGGGGAGCATCATGAGGCCGCTGGTAGTGTCTGTGTTCATGTGGGTGCTCTGAGCATCGGCCTGGACATTGTCCTGGGCAACCTCCTCTAGGTGTTCCTGCTTGAGCAGGGGGTGGGCCAGATGGCCTGCAGTGGTCCCTGCCAACCATTCCATATTTCTGTGATTCTGAGGTCTATGTGGGTACACAGGTGTGCTTTGTGCTCATGTGCTTGGAGACAGTACCTCTTGTAGCAGCCTCACCTCTCTTGGGCAGTTGGAGCTGGCACGATATATTTTCCTTATCATTTTCCTTATCATTTCCCTTATCATCAAAGCCCTGAGGAGAAGGGCCTGGGAGTGTTTGTTGCCAAAAAGCTCAACATGAGAAGGCAATGTGTGCTTGCAGCCCAAAAAGCCAACCCTATCCTGGGTTGCATCAAAAGTAGCATGGCTAGCAGGGTGATGGAGGTGGTCCTCCCTCTCTGCTCTCTTGAGACTCCGCCTGGAGCACTGGGTTCAGTTTTCCAGCACAAGAACGATGTGGGCCTATTAGAACAAGTCCAGGGGAGGGCCACACAGATGGTTAAAGGGCTGGAGCACCTCTCCTATGAAGACAGGCTGAGGGATTTGGAGTTGTTCAGCCTGGAGAAGAGGAGGCTTCAAGGAGACCTTATAGAGGCCTTCTAGTACCTAAAGGGGGCCTACAGGAAAGCTGGGGAGGGACTCTTTGTCAGGGAGTGTAGGAAGGTAGGAGATCCTACCCTCTTTTTTAAACTAAAAGAGGGTAGGATTAGATTAGATATAAGGAAGGAATTCTTTACTCTGAGGGTGGTGAAGTACTGGCACAGGCTGCCCAGAGAAGCTGTGGATGCCCCATCCCTGGAGGTGTCCAAGGCCAGGCTGGATGGGGCTTTGGGCAACCTGATCTGGTGGGAGGTGTCCCTACCCATGGCAGGGGATTGGAACTAGATGGTCTTTAAGGTCCCTTTCAACCCAAACCGTTCTGTGATTCTATGATTTTGTAGCTTACCCTTCTTGGCTGCCTTCCAGTGGGCAACATTCCTTACCTTTCATTCAGTATAACGCTCTTCAGGCCCTTTCTATGAGTTCAATAGCAAAACATCCCAAAACAGGGGATATATTTCTTCAATTATTTAATTTCTGAAATTAAATGCACACTTTTAGTTAAATTTTCTCTATATTTTATACCTGACTGGCGTTGACTTTTGTTTTGAATTTTCCTGAACAAGGTTAACCAAATGAACACACAATTTGAGTGAGTCTCATTCATTCATGAACTGACATAAGAAAAAAAATATTTTCTGTATTTCCATACCTCACTATTTATATCCTAACATTCTGTATGCTTTTTAAACTCATTTTGCTCACTGAATGACAAGTTTCAAGTATGCAACTTGGTAACCAGCACTTTATTAAGATGCAGTTTTGGTAAAGAACATTAAAAAATATTCCAAAAAATGCCTTTGTCTACACATTAAAAGTTCATATATATTTCCGTTCCTTAGTTAACTACTTTCTAGTGCATGAGAGTCCAGTCTCTAATCATAACTTCTTATAACAATATAGCAATATTCAGAAGGACAAGCCTGTAAAAGTTACATAGAATACTAATACACTGGTTATACAATTTTCCTTCTGATACGTTATTCTACTATATTCTTTTCTGCCTTGTAAATTTAGATACACAATCTTCATTTCTACATTCCCTCACTATCTAAATATTTACCTCAGAAATTTTCTGTGTACTGGTTCTAGAATTAATACATTCATAACATCTCATTGCCATCCCTGACTTCAAGAATTCATGGAAGACAGGTGAATATGAATAGAGGAGAAATAATACGATATTCAGAAACAAAGGAGGAATCAGGCATACACCATAATTTTGATATCAAGAAAAATACTCCAATAAATTATTAAACAGTTACATTAAAAGCACCTGGAGGGCACAATGAAAAAGAAAGAGACAGCAAAGATTTGTTGCAAACAAAAGTTTGTTAAACTGATGTATTTTCTTTCTTTAGCAGAATATCTGCCTGCAGTGAAAGAGACAGGAGTGATGTATACGGACATCAGGGAGTCCTTGGGTACCATCTTACAAGACGTTCTCATAGACAGTGTCAGAGATATTTTTTTCTGGGAAAAATTACTACAGAGTGGATGCTGAGCTGCTTGAAAAAATACTCCAAGACTTATCAATACTGCATTTTCAAGTAAAAAGTTTATATGATATAGAATTATGCTGGGTCTAGCCAAGATCAGATACAATGCAACATTTTAATTCATGACTTGGGTGACTGAATGGAGAGCACGCTTACAAAATTTGCTCATGATGCCAAAGTATAAGGGGCTGCAAGGGAGCTGAAGGATTAGAATTCAAAATGGTTTTTATAAATGGGAGAAGTGGTCTGTAATCAATAAGGTGAAATTCAATAAAGACAAGTACAAAGTACTATACTGAGGCCAGAAAAAGTCAAATGCATAAATATAAAATTGAGAATAATAACAACATCATAGAAAGAGACCTGGGTGTTACTGTAAACCACATATTGAATATGAGTCAACAATAAGATGCTGATGCAAAACCAGAAAAACTCATCCTGGGACATTTTAACAGATGTGTCATATGCAAGACAGGAGTGGTAATTGTTTTTCTTAACTCATCTCTCAGAAGTCTTAGTTTGGTATAGTTTAATAGGCTAGCACAAAAAGAGGTTACAAATTGATATTTAAAAGATAGAGACTAATTGAAAAAGGGAAAGGATATATTTGCTCTAAAAAGTAAAGGCTGATGGCAGGTGCGGTGGTGATATGATAACAGACTTCCAACATGTAGAAGGTTCTCGTAAACAGGGATGCAACTGACTGTTCTTCATGACGCTGAGAACACGACAAACACTAACTGGCTTCAATTGCGGAAGGAAAAGTTTAGGATAAAACTGGAAAAACTTCTAAGGATGGAAAGAAATAGATCACTAAAGATGTGGTATAATCTCCATCATTCAGGTTTTAACAAATAAGTTAGAAAAACACATCAGAGATTGTCTGTTCCTTGGAGCAAGAGACAAACAGTATGGGTTCCTGCATTTTTTTCATTCTAGTTACTGTTGTTATAGTATCAAAGAAACAGAAGCTCTTAACTTAAATGACCTCTTTTAGCTTGATATCAAATGTTTTCATATCAATTTCTGACAATGACTGAGCTTTCTTATCTGCAAAAATAAATTCATGCCCTGGTGGCTTGCTCCTTGTAAGCAGTAACATCTGCAGAGAAGTTAGATCTGATGCTGACTTTGATCTAGTCTCTCAAGACAGCTTAACAAGTCTCTTGATGCCTATGGGTCTTTGATTCCAAATATTTATCTTTATTTGGATTTATTTCTGGCCACATACATCTGAGGTTTCCCCACAAAGCCCCTCTAATACATGTCAGCTACAGAATTCAGTTGCCGTTGTTCACGACACTTCCTGCTGGTATCACTGGCTGCCTGTAACTCTTGGTAGACTTATTTATTACGTGAATAAATTATCTAATGCAACATCTTTGATGGTTTTACCAGTCTACTGGGGCATAAACTTAAATAGATACTAAGTTCATTTTAAGGATCTTGTTTTCTTAAGTACTTTACATTTGGTTTTGTGTTTTTATGTCTTTGGACACACTACAGTTTGGATCACTATACTAATCTTCACTATCTTCCAGCTACTGTGACAGTGGGATTCAGCTGTAATTACTTCTTAAAACAGATCTCATTTGTTACTTAAGACTAAATCTGTAGTGCACCAGCAAAGCTACCTACTGCTTAAAGCAGTCATTTGTGGTAACACGAATTTGGTTCTCTTAGCTACATCCTTCTGTGACATTTGAGCCACTAATCCTGGGTAGATGAAATAATCTATTACTACTAGCTTACTTCCATTTGCATCCTTTTTTTGTGCACTTCTTCTTTTACAGGGGTCAGTCTTCTACCACCAAATGTATTGAGACTTACATCCAGATAAAAATGCAGTCTGTGTCTCATGTTCTCAGTTTTCTCATCTAAGAAATTTCATTAAAGCAAAACTGTATCATATCGAGGAGTCACAATTAATATATATATATATATTTGAGAATACAGAATTTGCTTTTTTCATTTTGTTTTCTATTAAAGGTCAGGAGTGGAAGCTCCATCTCACATTTCTCCCATACACCTACTGTACTTGTGGACTAGGCATATTAATTGATTTTGTCAAACAAGAACCAGTACAGTTATTGACACTTCGCTCGTGCAGCATTTTCCACACTTATTAATACCAGATTGTGCACAACAGGGTCACTGGTAGCATATACAACATCTGGATCACATGTAAGCGTGAACTACAATTTATGCAGAGCACAGGCTATCCTCTTTACTCTTATGTGTATTATAGGCATGTTAACTACTATCCTAGATTGAACTGCATCCCAGTTTCTCATCCTCCAGTACCTTGTAAGCTGCCAGCCCTGTTTCACTGCAGGGAATATGGGAGAAGGAGCATCCTATTGTCTTTGAAGTACTTAACAGCTTTAAAAAGTTCATATAAAACACTACAGAACTATCACCACACCCATCACCACAGCCTCTGCATTTTTGTAGTCTTTGCAAGCAACTGAGCAGGAAGCATGTGTCTGGGCACGGCAGTGGTGCTTCAGTGGCAGTTCAGATGCACACAGACTTCCTGAGCCAGAAGCGTTGTTTCCTGCACACAACACACCACAAAAAACTAGACAGCAAAGTCAGAGTTACATCAGGTACAACCCTCTGTAGAGTCAGATATTGTCACTGATGACAAGGACAAGATCCCTCTGAGTGTCATGTCTGGCTCTGTGAGAAGAGTTCTGCAAACGTAGGTGGGGTGGTTCAGCACTGAAATGAGATTTTTAGAATGGGAAGTACAATATTAATGGTAGATTTGTGACAAATTCAGCCCTTATTCGGTGAGGTAATGACTAGTATAAGTGTCTTGTTGAACATGTAGAGGAGGGTGACTTAGTCACGTGGCAACCCAGGGCATACCTCCACAGCACTAGTGCTCTGGCAGCATGTTGGGATTGGAAAATCAACAGCAAGCAGGATTATTTTGGAAATGAAAACAATCATTTTGATAAGTGACAGCAGACTTCTCTTGGATACTTTCTCAACAGCTTTCTCAACTACTCAGGGTCACTGAAGGGAAAAAAATATACTCTCTGTATATTCAGCTCTCCATGCTCTGGATCAAAAGGAAAGAGTAACAGTGGTGCAAACTGTTGTAGTTAACTGTGGAAGACAAAACCGGTGTTGGGTGGTTTAGCAAAGTGTGTGATGCCTGGGTGTCCCACAGCTCTCTCCTGGCCATGCCAACTGAAGCAGGCTGCCATTCCCCACATTCGCAGCACACTGAGATCAACAGACCGTCAAGAGCCACTGGTGACTGCGCCTGTAACCCAACGTCCCAGCTCTTCAGCTCATTCATTGGCAATCTCCACTGAGGCCTTTTCTATTACTGCCTCAGCTGCTGTCAAACGGTAGTTGGATGTGTGCTTGTCCAGCTCAAAGAAAAGTCACGGTCTTCTGTCAGACTTCATTCTAACCACTGCTTCCCCATAACATTTTTATTTTATTTATTTTTAATTAACAGTAAAAATTCTCCCTGGTTGGACAAGTAACTGTCTCAAAATTGTGAGGATGTACATCCCAGGGATTCTCCTTCCTATGTAATTTAGCACTGATGATGGTAGGTCACATACACAGCAACAGGGGCTCTCTGGCTTGGAAGAAAAAAGATGTCTGCAGAGATTAGATCTGTCAGAAGTTAGGGACAGGAGATGACAAGCCGAGGACTCTCAATAATAACGATGAGTAGGGCCCATAGCTCACCAAGCTCATACAGACTTTGAGTAAGGCTTTGTTTCAGTTTTCAAACTTGCAATAGCTCAGCATACAAAAGTGCACAGCAGAAAGTGATCACCCTCTTAAAGTATGCATGTCACTTTTGTGCTGGATAATGTGTTTCTGGGTAGTGAAAAAGCACATCTTTGACTAAGCCAGGGGAAGCCCATAAGTGGCTGTCCCGAAACTAATGTGCATGTCGTCTCCTTGGATTTTCTGCATAGCAGCTGTGACCTGTTGCTGTGACAAGGAATGAAGTTCGATGTCTTGAGTAACGTCAGGTGGATTCCACTTTTCTATCCAAACCTCAAGTTCATTTGTACAACGTGTGACACAATGCCACTCAATGGCCAGGGCTGACATGTCAGAAGGGTGGAGAGTGCATGGGCCCTGTCTAGATTGACATTATTGCATAATTTCTGTTTAGAATAAATAAAGGATTGATTCAGATTCTCAGACTGAATTATTTTCTCATAATTACCACCACATCATTATGACATGACAAAATCCTAGGCAAACATCAGGTAAGAATAAGGTGCAATGGGTACAGATGTGGTAGAAGGAAGGAGCGCCTCTTGTTTCAAGCTTGGATGTGTTAAGGCCACGGCAGTCAGAACTGGAGCATTCATTTTTACCATTGGGTTTCCTGGAGGCAGGATTCTTAACCCAGTGCTGTGCTGCTTGAGGTCCCTCAGGCTGATACATTTGCACCTTGACTTCCCACGGTGTTTTTGATACAAGTTTTCCACAGACTCCAAGCAGGTCAAATAGCTCTGAGTTGGTCCACTTGGGATCACATGGAGCAAAGCCTAGGGAGTATGCTTGCCAAGCACATGATTTCCACTGTGGCTCCGGTCCAGGCTCTGTCTGATCAGTAACACTATGTCGTCACTGAATTCTTCGAAGCTGCTGTTGTTGGAGCCAAGACAGCTTACAACAAAACACTGGATTCCAGGAAAGGCCCAAATAAAAGAGGAAAAATATGCACCCGAACCTGCATATACACAAGAAAAGTAATTTCCTGGAAACATTTGGCTTCTCTAACAAAACAGCATCAAGAGGAGAAAGGGAGCATGAAGGAATTGGCAAAAGAGCCTTCGGGCTGTCCGAAGAAGGTTCATTCAGAAATGCAGATATCTGACACCTGATCTTGCACAATCCTGCCAGATTAAAATTATTCCCTCTTTTATTTATACATTCTCACCACCAACACCCACCTTAAATCAAATAGAGTGGTTTTATACTAGTCCAGCATCTTGTGTCTAAGGGGTATAGCATTATTAATCTAACACCAGCTGCACTACCACCTGATTTACAGTTTTGTGAAGCCATCGTCTCATTACTCTCTCCACTGTTTACAGCCACTGTCCGTCCAAATGCAACCTATGTAAGTGCTGGCAGATAGTAGAGAGGTTAACCAATGAAACTGGAGCATGCAGCCAGCTGTCTCTCCCTCCCCCTTCACGCCCCCCTCTTTTTTTTTTTCTTTGCAAAGATATTTAGGTGTTACTCTGTTCAGCATTACAAGCCTTGCTGTGTTCAGTACAGAAATGCCTAATAACATTTAAAAATCTAAGTCAGTGTGCTAGGTAAAAAAATCAACGGACACTAAAGTATAGCTGAGAGAGCAAGCCAAAAGTGACATAAAAGAAGATATAATTTGGGATAAAAAAAAAAGGAAAGAAAAAAAGAAAAAAAAAAGGAAGGAGAAAAAAATAATGGTAAAAGCATGATTTGGGGAAGTAAGTATAAAGAGGAAAAAGTTGGACAAAGTGAAGAAAATGAAATCAGGGTACTAAGGAAAGTCATCAACAGGTTAGAAGAATAGAAACAAAATTTAAAATTGATAAACAGAAGAGACAGAAAACAGCACATATGAACACCGAGAAGGCATAATTGAAAATATTAAAACAAAGAGATAAATAAACTTTTACTGATTAAATAAAACACACTAAGAGATGCCAAGCACCAAATGAACTTTATTAGTTTGGGCCCTAATGCAAACTAGCCCCCTCATCTGATATTACGTCTGAGCTAAGTCTTGCCAGAAACCTCACCCTTCAGTGGGTCTCTGCTGATCCATGAGTTTCCAATCTGTGATTTGTTTCTGGGTGTCAACATACTTTTAAAGTTTTAATCCTTAAAGAAGGTTGTGATGAACACTTTTTGATTAATTTTTCCCTGTTTCTGATAGTTTTCTTTCACCTATCCCAACAGCAGATGGGACGCCTGTGTCAACGGATATACATCATTGGATCTAATTTTCTGTTAAAACCAATAGGTGACTTCTGCTGACTTCTGTGAGAGCCTGCAGAGAGCAACCAGTATGAGGGTGTGCAGGGTAAGCAGTGGTTCATGCGGGAACAATGCTGAAAGTGGCATGCTCAGAACACTTAAGCTGGTAGAAAGAATCTCAGCTGGAGTGACATTTGGAATTTGGGAAACAGTAGGTGGTACAGGAGTGGAACTGTAGATGGCAAAGATATATAAAACCATGATGCCCCTACTGAAACCACCTACACCACCAATATCTTATATCTGTCATTTTTATCACACATAGTTGAGACAGCTTGCACTCTTTGCACCCTAGGGCCAGATTTTCAAAAGGACTGTACTTACACATGAAAATGGGAATCCAGTGAAAGTTTAAAAGCTTCAGTAGGACTTAAAACACCTGTCCCTCACTATTAAAAAAAAAAAAACAAAAAACACAGTAGCCTTGCTAATGTATTTGCCCAATCTTCATGCAACCTCTCATTTCATCAGGTGCTTGGCATTTGGGGTCCTCAGGGTCCTGCGTGTGTGGCCAGGCTGTGATGCCATGACCATCCTCCATGGGCCAGGAGTTCATCTCTATAGCCCTATGCCCCTGAGCCTGCTGGAGCTACACTGCCAAGGGGCTGTGCCCAGCCCTCTCCCTGCTGTCCTCCTCACCAGCTTGAGGGGCCCAGAAGAGCCAGATGCGCACTGCCAGTGACCTCAGCCCCACGTCTATGGCAGAGAAGGCCCTGCTTCCACTCTCTGGTTACTACCTGATTCTGTCAGCTTGTGCTGTGTGATGCCCACTGGACATCAGCAGATTCTGTCACCACCCTGGCTCTGCTCAGACATGGGGGACTGCACCCAAATGGGGGGCACCACCCCACAAGAACTGGGGTCATCACCTTGGCCCTCGGCTCCCTCCTGGGGAAGACCCGCTCTTTCTGCTCCCTGACACTGTCTAGGAGAAGGCACCGAGATTGGGCTGAGCTGTAGGCTGTGAGATATTACTACTTGCTCATCTGAACACAGATAAGCCAGCGTTTATAAGGCCATTTCCTGATGCATCAACATGTGACCTGCATACTCACGGCACATACAACACCTATTAACAGCCCAGGCCATTTATATTTCATATTGTTTTATTTGTCTTTGATGAAAAGGCTTGGTATTTCCATATTTCCCTTATTCCAGAGGCCTGAATTGAAGATCGATCAAAAGCTTTGTCATCCACATGTGCGCAGTACCACCAATGTTCTCTCCCAGATCAAAATGGCGCTAGCAGGCTTGGCCGCTGCCAGCCCCACAAACCCTCCACTTCTTTCACCACGCCACACCACGGCGAGCCCTGCCTCAACCAGCGCTCCTCCAGAGCCACCACGGCATGGCGGCCAACGGGCAGCACGAGGGCCGGAGGAAACCCTGCGGAGGAAACCAGAGGCACAACCCTCATTTCTCTGCCTTTAACGCGCTGCTGCCCAGCCCTGCCCAGCCCAGCCGCGGGGTGACCGCAGCACCCCAACATCATCGCCCCCCCGTCGCCCCTTCCTAGGCCGCCGCCTCAGCCCGGCCGCCCCCCGCCCCGCGCATGCGCCGCCTCCCTCGAGAACTACATTTCCCGGCGTGCCCCGCGCGCAGCGGCCGAGCCAATGAACGGGCGGGACGCCTGCAGGGAATATCCAGGGGCAGGTGTAAAGGAACCCCCCGGGACCGCGGGGAGGCCACGAGGGCCCAGCCCGGGACGGGACGGGAGGGGGGCCTGGGGGGGTAGGGGGGGGGCGCTCCCCTCACTTCCCGCGCGCTGTCAGTTAGGCGGGCAGCTGCCACCCGATTGGCCGGCGCGGCGCGGAGGCCCCGCCCCCCGGCGGGACGTCAATCAGCACGCCGAGCCCGGCTGTCAGCAGCGCGTGTGCCGAGCGCGGGAGCCGGGCCGCGGCTGGCAGCAGGGGAGGGGGAGGAGCCGGGGCGGGGGGCGGCGGTTGGGCCAGGCGGGCCCCGCCCCCGGCGCCGCGCTCCCTCCTCCCTCCTCCCTCCCTCCCCCGGCCGCCCGGCCCGCGGCTGTCACTCACGGCGGCGGGCCGAGGCCGGCGGCGGAGAGGCGGGCGGCTACGCCACAGCCCCGGCGGCGGCCATTCGTGGAAAAATAGGCCGGGCCGCTCCTCCCCGCTCCGGCTGCGACCGGCCTTCTCCCCGCTACCCCCCACCCCGCCCTCCGCCGCCTCCTCCTCCTCCTCCTCCTCCTCCTCCTTCTTCTCCTCCCCCCTAGAGCGGCGCCTCGGCGGGGCATTAATGCGGGATGAGCGGTATGTAACCCCCTCCCTCCCGCCCTCCCTCCGCTCCTCCCTCCGCCCTTCGGCCCCCCCCAGCCCGCCCTCCCGCGGGCCCCCCCTTTTTATTCTGCCCCCCCCCACCACCCCTCTTACCCCGGCCTCGCTCCCCCGGCGTCGCCCCCCGCGCCCCCTTTCTTCTCGTCCTCCTGCGTGCCCCCTTTCTTCGGCAGCCCTCCCTCCCTCCCTCCCTCCGTCCCTCCCGTGCGCATCCCTCCCTCCTTCATTCCTCCTTTCCTCCCTCTTTCCCTCCCATGCACAGCCCTCCTCCTGCCCCCTGAAGCATCGACGGCCACTCAGTGGCCGTCGATGCTTCAGGGGGCAGGAGGAGGAGGAGGGTTGTGGGTGGTTTTCTCCCGCTGTCTCCGGGAGAAGGAAACCAAACCTCCCCTTTCTGGGTGTTAACTCTCCAGCCCCCATGGGTTGGGTTTCAAACCACGTTTCTCAGGACTCGCTCTTTTGTAACGATGGCTTGCGCCGTTGTTTTCCCGGGGAGGTGCGGGCGAGAGGCTGGGAACCGAAAAGGATGTGCTCCTAGGGTTTGTTGTTGTAGGAATGGAGGTGAATAATTAACCTGTTACGCTTGATTTTTTTTTTTTTTTGCAGATCAAAAGAAGGAGGAAACTATGCCCACAGAGGGAGAGAAATCTCCCGAGGCAGAGAATAACAACAATAATAATAAAAAAGGGAAAACTGGAGGCTCACAGGTAAAGCACACGCACACACCCGAATAGGGAAGTGCCCAAACTATTAGCATTTAAAATGAAATGTTCAGCTGACAGCGTTTCCTGTTCAGGGCATCTTTCTTTGGGCTGGATGAAACGTAGTTCTTTGGGTGCAATATTTTTACTGCCTGGACATGTTTTTTGATCGCGTTTGACAGTGATCAGATGCTTCCCATGTAACTGAGGTCTTTTTTTTTTTTTAATTTGCCCTTATTATAGGGGAGAAAAAGACTGGATTGAGGAAGTGGTTGAGGTCCTGGTTGTCACATACTCATTGATAACTGCTGGCCTATACTTAAAGATTATTTAAAGAAACATGCACTTCCTTATTCAGAATTGTATCGTTGGTCTTTATGTGCAGAAACACACTTAGGTCTGTTTCCTGTGCAAATCTTAGTGCTTACTCCTGATAATTAATACTCGTGCTCTTCTCCTGAATCTGTTCTGTTTTCTCTCCCTATGGCTAGGATTCTCAGCCTTCACCTCTTGCTTTGCTAGCAGCCACTTGCAGCAAAATAGGAACTCCTGGTGAGAATCAAGCAACTGGACAGCAGCAGATCATTATAGATCCAAATCAAGGTTTGGTGCAGCTTCAAAATCAGCCGCAACAGTTAGAATTAGTAACAACTCAGCTTGCTGGGAACTCTTGGCAGCTTGTTGCTGCTGCTCCTCCTGCTTCAAAAGAAAATAATGTTGCTCAACAAGGATCTTCTGCTGCCTCAAGCGCAGCAAGTCCCTCCAGTAGTAACAATGGAAGTGCATCTCCTTCAAAAACCAAATCGGGCAATTCTTCTGCAACGACCCCTGGGCAATTTCAAGTCATTCAAGTACAAAATCCAAGCGGTAGTGTCCAATACCAAGTGATCCCACAGATTCAGACAACAGAAAGTCAACAAATTCAAATTAATCCCGCTAATGCTACTGGTATACAAGATATACAGGGTCAAATTCAGCTTATTCCTGCGGGCAATAATCAAGCTATTCTCACAGCTTCAAACAGGACAGCTTCGGGGAATGTTATTGCTCAAAACTTAGCAAATCAGACAGTCCCGGTCCAAATCAGACCTGGTGTTTCCATACCACTGCAACTGCAAACTATTCCTGGTACTCAGGCACAAGTTGTAACAACTTTACCTATAAACATTGGTGGGGTAACCCTAGCGTTGCCTGTGATAAACAATGTGGCAGCAGGAGGAGGCTCGGGTCAAGCTGGACAGTCTTCAGAGAGTGGAGTTTCCAATGGAAGTCAGCTAGCGTCTACGCCTGTCACTACTGCCTCTGTTAGTTCAATGCCAGAATCTCCTTCCTCATCGTCCACTTCTACAACCACTGCTTCAACATCTCTAACTAGCAGTGACACGTTAGTGAGCTCTGCAGAAGCAGGCCAGTACACAAGCACAGCAGGCAGCAGTTCGGAGCAGACAACTGAAGAACCTCAAACCACTGCGACGGACTCTGAAGGCCAGAGCTCTGGTCAGCTTCAGTCCAATGGACTACAGAACGTACAGGATCAGTCTGGTTCCCTTCAGCAGGTCCAGATAGTAGGCCAGCCTATTCTACAGCAGATACAGATCCAGCAGCCTCAACAGCAGATTATTCAGGCCATTCCTCCCCAGTCATTTCAGCTCCAGTCAGGGCAAACTATACAGACCATCCAGCAGCAGCCTCTGCAGAATGTTCAGCTGCAGGCAGTAAGTCCAACTCAGGTGCTCATCCGGGCTCCAACTTTAACACCATCGGGGCAGATCAGTTGGCAAACTGTACAGGTTCAGAATCTGCAAAGCCTTTCAAACCTTCAAGTTCAAAATGCTGGGTTACCCCAACAACTAACCATTACCCCCGTGTCTTCTTCAAGCGGTGGCACAACCATCGCTCAGATTGCACCAGTGGCTGTTGCCGGTACCCCAATCACACTGAATGCTGCCCAGCTTGCTTCAGTACCTAATCTCCAAACAGTAAGTGTTGCCAACCTGGGTGCTGCAGGTGTTCAAGTTCAAGGAGTTCCAGTTACCATTACCAGTGTTGCAGGTGAGTGGTCTGACAAAGTGGTGGGATTTTTTATTTTATTTTTATTTATTTATTTACTATTGCAAGAATACCAGATCATCTTTAATACTTCTACAAGGCTTTCTTTGGTAGTAAACTTAAAACCCTTAACTGTGAGAAAATACCTTATCACTGAAATTCAAATTTTAAAATAGTTGACACTTCTCCTAAACATTGAGTGGATATTACCAGTTTCATCAATTGAAGTAGAACTACTTGTATTTGATAAACTATCTTTCAGTGACCCTTTTCTCCATCTTATTAAAAAGTTTGAGGCTTTGGGAGATAGCTAAAACCTCCCTAGTAGAGCTAGTAGAGCTTTGATATGTTTATTTTATATATAAATTATATATCGTTATATTTCATACTATATATATATAATATGAAATATAACGATATATAATTTATATATAAGATATATATAAATATATATTTCATATATAATATGAAATATAATGATTATATGTGTGTGTGTATATATATGTGTGTGTGTATATATATATATATAAACAAAAGCCAGCAACACAAAAGCTTTTTTCAAGCAGGTAGTACTCCTTATTTCTGCATGGGGGATATAGGATGAGGAAGGTGGCAGTATGTGAACTGTGAAATCCTGGGTCATGACATGCATTTGTATGGAACTTCATTATACTCTGTACTAGCTCATAAAGTTGTTCCCTCAAAAGTCTGAATATTGCAGAGAGATTGAGTGGAGTAAGGTATACTTACACACAGCGTTGTTCCTGTGACTTATTTTAATTTGAAAACAAACAAACCCACTTGTAACCACCTCAGTGCTTGATGATGAACTTCTGACGTGTATTATGAAATGCCCATGTGGTTATGCTGGTCTATTAGTTGTGGAAAGAGCTGCTAAAAGGTTCTAGGCTGGAATAAAGAACTTAGTTCTAAAGTAAATTCACTGCAAGGAGTGCAGTGACCCACAAGGGCAACTCTGTAGGCAACTCTGTATGTAAAACTTGCAAACTTTTAGTATTACAGATAAAATTTGAGGGCCTCTCTTCACCAGTTTGATAACTGCTTACAACAGTTTGCTTTAACCCCATAAGAGGAAAAGGCTTCTGTTGTATTAGTTTTAATAAAAACTCTTGTATTGACAGTAACTCAACTGTAGTCACAGTTTTTCTTACAAAACTGTAAGAAAAAATGCATTTACTGTCCAGTCAACATGAAAAATGTTAGTATCATATTGACTCTTAATCTGTTTTTTATAATCGTGCTAAGATGAGAAATGTTTAACTGGGCAAGGGATTGTTCAGCTAAACAGAAGTACTTCCAAGGAGACTAAACGTACTTTGCCAATGAGAAATTTGCTATCGGGAGAATTTTGTCTGCTACAGTGCTCTCCAGTACTTGATGGAACATGGTAATACTAAGGGTTGGGTTGGATGAGTTAAACTTGTCTTACTTAAGGAATGTTACAGTGATGTTAATCAGGGTCATCAGAATTAAAAACTTGACCTTGTGTCTGGTTGTAATGGTTCAAAAATAAATGTAGGCTCGCTGGAGCTGACCAGCTGCTACAATATCTTGCAGTCTAATTTGTCTTGGAAAATTGTCCTTGATGAGAAAGTGCAGGTTGGCTACTGTTAGACAAAAGTGCCTACTTTGGAAGGGGCCAAAGGAATGGAAAGCCTGCTTTGGAAGCAGCTGAGATTTGGGTGTGGGAGAAATCTTACTATGTGCTGTTCTCTTCTGCTTCCCTGCTTACTGATGGCTTACAACTGTGGCAGTTCAGACAAGAAATTCTGAATATCATCTTGCTCAGTTACCTTGTCTGCACCTCTGACTGCATGTGATGTCTTCTGGAGAATAGAGGGATTGAGATTCCTTACTGAGCAAGGGGAATGAGTCAGAAGTATGCTTCTGGAGAAGCCAAGCCTTACTCATAAAGGGTTCATATGTTACCTAAACTTAAACTGTATGACCACTGAATTCCCCTCTGCCTTCCTCCCCACCCCTTGCCCAGGTAAGCTGCTTCTGTAGGGCTTTTAATTTTATACTAGCAGCAGTGAGTACATCAATCATTCCTCCATGTATAATGTACTATTTATGTTCCCCAAGATTTAAGGTTATGGAGCTAGAACTTTGAGAATGTGAGAGAGAAATAAAAGAAGGAAATTATAATTTCTCTCTCTCTTCTGTGAGGCTTCTGATTGCTATTCCCAGAGCAAAGCAACATGGAAAGGAGAGCAGAGAGCATGATGTGCAGTCCTTGTGTTAATGCTAAACTAAGTGTTCAAAGAAGAAATGGTTACGAAATGGAAAATTATAAACATGCAGAAGTCTAAACTTGCCAATTATAAGGAAAAAGTTGTCTTGTTCAGGGCTATTATCACTGTTGTGTTTGTTTTATTTGAAATTATTTTTGCTATTATTGTTACTGGACGTCTCCAGAAAAAAATAAACTGCTGAGTTACCTTAACATCTGCAGGCTGATATTTCCATTCGCTTTCCTGCAGTACCTAAGCTTGTCAATGTGAACTCTTTTTGCACATTAATTGAACTCTCCAGAAGTGGATCATTTACAACAAATGAGCAGTGGAAGTAGGTGTTAGAAATGAGGAGTACAGAGGATGTCCAGAAAGTGTCAGGGAAGAGATGGAGTGAAGGACTCAACCCATCCATTGATTCAGGTGCTCTACCCTTGTTAGGACAAAAAAAAAAGTTTTTGTCCTTTGAGCAAGCCTGACTGATATAGCCAGCCAAGTTTCAGACAAAAAAAAATGGAATAAGTAGCTGCCTGAAACAACTGTTCTTTTATTTGTGCCATATGTTTTTCGTGGACATTGTTTTTTCCCATTTATTTTTACAAATGGGTAATTTAGGTACCTTTTTATTAGTTTTTCAGTAATAAATGAAACAAAGCAGTAGAACTCTAATTGCAAATAACAAACTTGTGGCTTAAAATTCTTATGGAAATGTTAAGCTATAGAACTATGTTGGGAAAGCCTATTTAGGAATTTTTTGTTGTTGTTTTGTGTTTGTTTTTTTTTTTTGCTTAACAGTTTGTAAATTCTAATAGAGACAGATCTCACATTGGGAAGAAAAATATTTAAATCTTCAAGTAAATGATGTATTTTGGTTTGCTTTTTATAACCTTTGTTTTTCTGCTTCCTGGCCTAAGGTGTGTAGGCTCTACGGTAAACCAAGAAAGATGAAAAAAGTTTGTGCTTTTTCTTTTGTAGCTGTTCAATTTTTAAGTTAAAACCTCAAACATGTTGGTACCACACTTTCAGCTGTACGTTGTGCGTGGTCAAAAAGCAAGGCAAAAGCAAGAGTTCTCCTCATGTCTTTCCATTTTCAGACCCACAGAAGAATTCATTCAGTATCAGTGATGCAGAAGGAAGATATTTTTTTTCTACTGTAAGGGTGACTGAGTGCTGGCACAGGTTGCCTGGGGAGGTTGTGGAGTTTCCATCCATGGAGATACTCAAGGCCTGTGGTCCGGGTCAGCCAGCTCAGGTGCCCTTGCTTGAGCGAGGGTTGGACCAGGTGACTTCCAGAGCTTACTTCCAGTCTGCACCACCCTGTGATTCTGTGAAGCTACGCAGAGATGTACAAAGTGTCAGTCAAAAGAATAATTGAAAATATAGGGGCAAGGGGAGGGGGGTATGAAGAGAATCTGAATTCAGGAGGATAAAGAAACTAAGTGAAGTGCTAATCAAACAATAGACTACCTAAAAGCAGCTGTGTTTACTTTAACATGCAGGGATCTACAAATACCTGCCTGGCTATGAGGTCAGTACCTGCTGTGGACTTTAAACAAGATAATTCTGTACAAAGTAAACTGCATTTTTTTCTGTAATATATGAATTAGCTGTTGTTTTATACATGATTCTCTGTGGAATGGAATAACCTTTGGTGTCATTTGGATGTAAGATAGATGGTGACATCCCAAATTTACCCCATATAACCTTGGGGACAAGCAGGTGCTTGACAGTTCTCTTGCCTTTTTTTTAAAGCTTCTGCTGTGATAGGTATAAAATTAAGATCAAGGATTCCCCTCCCTTCTTAAAATAGGGTAGCTTCTACCTTTTTTAAGCTTATTTTTGTGCCCTCTTAATTGTTGAGATGTGTTAATTGACAAAAGTGAGTCTGTGGAAGATGATTCTAAGAAAAATAGAGTTCATGAAACCATTTCCTTTTGGTGGACTAAAGTTCTTTTTTGTTCCTCAACACACTGATCTTGAAGTGTGTTTGTATTAGGAACAGCACAAATTATGAATATTTTTGTGGGTGCTGATGAATATGGAGTGAAATAAAACATCTGATTTTATTAGGACAAGTTACAGACAAACCATGAATACACAGCATTTCATTACAATGTAAGACTTTTGTGTGCCCCCTGTTCTTACACAGGGGTCTTCAGAAGAGGTAGTAAGCTTCTTTTTCATTTTTTTTATCATTTCTGTTGACAGTGGGAATATATTGATTCTGTCCTCATGGTGGAAACAATGGCTTTTCAGAATTCCCTGTTTCTAATGAAGAAAAAATAGTAATAGATCAGACTTGTCTACCTCTTGAAATAATTTTGTTACATGACAATGGTGTTTGGCTCTCCTTACATGGGATGTTTTTGTTTTAAAAACAGTAAGAAATATTACTTGTATTTTATACAAGTGTCTGGTCCGAGCTTTGTTAGTTGCTTTAAGCAAGAGTCCCCAGATCCCACCACCTTGCAACTCAAGTGCAAGCCATTTTAACCCATGAGTATTGGCATGGCCTGAATTACAGGGAATCGGAGTTCATCCACGTAAATAACGTGGAAGAATGACTAGTGTTCAGTTTGCTGCCTGGCAATACCGCAACTGGAGAGTTTTAAGAGTCTTCTGCAGGGATGTGTCGTGGATAATAAAACAGTTGGTAATGACAATGAAGTCCAATACTTAGTATTCTCATTAGGGGGCTTTTTAAAATGTAATTGTCCTTTTCTTTCATACTCTCTAGTATATAATGTGACTTACTAAGTCTTTTTTCCCTTGGCCAGTTACTAGTTGTACAATTTGCTAGTACCTCCAGGTCTCTTCCTGTCATGTATTTCTCAAATTTGTCAGCATCCATCTTCTGCTTGTTTTCCAGACTTTCTCTTCGCTTTGCTTCTTTATTAACTCTTCTTGTGTGAGTCACTAATTCTGACTTGCTGTTCAAACGCTGAAGAGATTGGTAACAAAATGTAAATGTTCTGCTTCAGACTTTGCAAGGGAGTTTAAAGAATTTGTTAAAATGCTTCAAACAGGAATAAAATGGTAGTCCCAAACTACATGCATTTATTCTATGAGTCAAAGGAGTTTCTGACTAAATATTTAGCTTCTGACCATGTCTGATGCTGACTACATGCAAGAGTAATGGGTTTTCTCAGGTACTCTTCCCACCCTTCAATGATCAGCAGCTCAGGTCTTCATGAGTCAGAAGTGCTATTTTTTTAGTACTTAGTAATCTTTAGATTACTTTTCTTCCATGAATTTGCTTTTTTTGAGTCTGTGTAAATTTTTGACATGTTCATTACTTGTCTGCAGTAAATGCAGTGTCTCAGTTCTTGTGTAAGACATCGTTTTATTTAATGTTCTCAAACCGTTCTATTATGAGAAATTAAACTGATTCACCTTTGTACCACTCATGATCATCTATTATCTCTGCCATTTTTGATATTATGATAGTTATTGAGAGAAGGAAGGTGTTTAGCCTGAAGTCTTAGAATTTTACGCTTAAGTCATCAAATGAAAGAAAGAGCATTTTCATTACAGTGTAATCGGTGGCTCTCCTTGCTCATGTTGATGCTACAGTGGGTACATGTAGAATCAGAACTCAATGAGTTGAGTAGCTAAACAAGGAGAGATGTCTGCAGGTGGTGACAAGGTGAAAAGGGTTTAAAATAGCCACAGCATATAGAAGCAAACCGGCGTTAAAGTCAGAGGAGCTAAAGGGTGGTGGTCCTGTGAGGAGGTTTTTTGAACAACATCCAGTGCTTCTGTGGATTCTCATTGACAAGTGAGTTGTGGCAAATACCTGGGAAGAAACAAGCTGCAAAGCTATGGAGTCTGCAGTGGAAAAAATAAGTACAAAGAACTGAGCTATTTTCTGCAAAAACAGGACAAATACAGGAGTTCTGCTTACTTCTTGCATCTTTTTTTGTCAGTTGGCATTCTGAGGCTGTAGTTGGAAAGAAAGTAGAAATTTAGTGTAGTTCTTCCAAAGTCATGAAAGGTCACTTGCAGCTCTTCTCAGGTTGCCTTCAGCTGAGAATTGTTGCAGAACCACAGTGTTCTAAATATTCTAGCAGCGACATTGTTTTCAAATGCTTCAGAGTAATTAGAAGCATTTAGTCTTCCAACAACAAAATTGCTTTGTTTATGGGGTTTTCTTAAACTGAATTTCAAAATAGTGGCGGAAGCAGTTTAACTACAAACTGTGCTGGAGACAGCAAACACTTGCCTAGGTGATGGCAGCTTTAAAATCAAGTGTCAATATTCTGTTCTAAACTTGATGCGTAAGGTGTACACAATCTTCCTATTCAGCTAACGGGAGAATCACCTGGTAAAAATGCCTCAGTAAAATAAGCCTTTGCCTTACCTGTCAGTGGCAAGACGTGACTCTGTTAACAGTCACTTCCAGGGAAAGCAGGAAGGGGAAGTATTTCAAGTATCAGCTTTGCTCATAATTGCAAGGTGAAACAGGTTTTTAACGAGCCATTTCTATGCTATCAATTTCAAGAATTAGATGCAAGTTCTTAAGCTCTTCAAAGTAGAGCATTAGTAAAACTATTTCCCAGTTAGAGTACATGGTCTTACAAAAACATTTCAGCATTATGGGTTCTCTCTAAGAATATCAATTTTTGCCCTCCCTTCTCTAGTTCCCTGTTGCCAAGAATCAGAATATGTAGAGCAGGAAATCAAATGGCAGATCTTTCTTGTTCAGAAAGTACCAAGCAAGCAAATGCTTATGAGTGATGCTGCACGTCTTCATCACCTTGTTAGTATTTAATTGTTTTTGTTTTTAAGAGTGCTTGGATCCATGCTAAGCTAACCTACTTGCTCCCCGAAAGGAGGAAGATTGTGAATCTTGTGCTTCCCCCACTCCCTCCATTTTTTAATACCTTCCTCAGCGTAACATGCAGTATGTTATGATGTACTTAGCTTCATGTGATTTTGGTAGTGGTAGAAGTGAGAAATTCTCACTGTTCTAATGTATTAAAAGTGCTGGATGTTAATGATTATTACTTACAATCTAACTCACGTAATGGGACATCATGTTCCAAGGTGAATGGTTAATTCTGAGTATGAACAATATTGTTGAAACACCACTTTTTAAATGGTTAGCAATCTGATGGATAAAAGTTATTAAAAGTTTTATTCATATGCTGTAGCTTAGTAGTTGGGACTGCATATAAAATATAATTTTCATAACGATTATTTTGTTCTTGTCATTAAACTTTCACCAAAACAAAAACTCTGGACATCTGCAATCTCTTGAGAAGCTTAGCATTTCAACATCTGTTTAGGTTAGTTTGGGGTATCATTTATACAGATTTCTGCATGCATCCATTCTTAGAAATGAATGGAGTTTGTGGTATTTAATACTACTGACAGTGGCTAATAGTCACGTACCTTGATCAGCCCAGCCAGTCTTTAAACCATGTTATCCCAACATGCATAATTAGTCTTGCTAGATTGGCAGACTAGTATAATTCTTGTGTAAAGAAAATATCTAGTTAATATCTTCCTGCCAAAAGCAACTTGGCACACATCTTAGGTACAAGTCTGACTTTCCTTAATTATAGAATGGTTTCAAGTGATGATGTGACCACTCTTGCTTTGAGTTTCTTCTGAACTTTTTTCAAAGTTTTTTTTTTTCTGAATTCTAAGAGATATGTGCCTTGTTTGTGTTGTTTCCTTGGCCATTGGGAAACTACTCTGAGTAAAACATCAAGCTTTTCAATTTGTTCTGAACCAGAAAGGAAGATTAGGTAAGATCAAGCATACTCTTTTTACAGGAGTGATGATGTTACAGAATAGCTGGCAGAACTGCCGAGGGTTTTGATCTTAGAGAGTTACATGGTCTTTATAAGATGTAGCTCTCTTGTAATCTTGCTAGACCCTTTATCAGGCAAGGACCAGGTGTTTCAGCTTTAATAAACAAATTAATCTTCATCGCTAGCATTTCTTAATTCTGAACAAATTATCAAATGATAAGTGACTTAGCCTAGTTTTGAAGTCAGCTAACTTCCTGTCTGTTGAAAGAATTTTCCATTTTCCAAACTCCTGTGCATAGCATCATATTTATTTTAATCTTGATCAATACGAAGATAGCATTTCATATAGCCAAAATGTTTATTTCAAGGACATTTATGAACCTTCTAGTCAAGTGTGGACTTGAAAGTCAACCATCTAAACTGTAGTTAAAAGCAAACAAAAAGACAACACTGAAACCTTAGTTTGGGTTCTTGTTTATTTTGTTTTTTCTTTCTCCTGTCAGCCTTCTTTCAAGATCAGGCAATTGCTATTTCCATGGTAATATACAGAAGTTGAACTGAGGTGCTGAAAAACAGACTTCCTAGAAATCCCAGAAAGCAGTATTTTGATTTCTGTATGTCAGAACTGTGTAGGATGTGTATGTAACTTCTTTACTGTTACAGTTTGGCAGGTAGTGAGCTCTTCTAGTCAGGCTATAGAGACTAATAATCAAAAAGGTTCTTTCTTGCCCTATCCCTATTTCAAGGTAAAGGGGAAGAGATGGAAGAAAGAGCCCAGCCAACTTCTGTTGTGGCTATAACCTGTAAAATAACTTGAGGGTTGGGATGGGATGATAGAGTAGAGGCAGATGCTCAGTAAAAATAAACTTTAAAAGCTACATTTCTTATAACTACTACTAGTTCCATGCAGTGCACCTAACATTCGACAGCACACTTAGTAGTTGGATTTTCAGTTATCTATCTGCTCTAAGGTTCAATATACAGGGAACTAACTTTCATCTGCAGAGGAGTGTTCTCGAACACTTATCCTAAATGCACTTTTCTATTTGACTTTTTAATACAGGAGAAAAACAATTTTTTGTAAAGGACCTCTTGTCTTAGCAGTAAGACAACAAGGTGTTTTTTTCTGATTCCAGCTCCTTTATAATATCTAAAAACTGAACACATTTTCTTTCTAATTGAAGCCTATTAAAATCGCAGCAACAATCCTGAGCAATTAGTTATTGCCTTGCTTTGACTGAAACCTCTACTTGGTTGTGCAAGGCTAAATTTTGTGAAAATGTACGTCCATGTCTATTTCCCTGTATTGTTCCCATACAGGTCTTTTTGTGTTATGTTTGTGAGAGCTCTTTGCGAAGTTTAATAATAATAAAGAGAAAATAGGCTTTCAATTAATTGAAAGGTAATACAAGCTGGAAAAAACTTTTCTGTTTGAAAATACTGAGGTGACTTCAGGATGTCCTAATCCACATGTGAAAAACCTGAAATTTTTGAAAAGTTATTAAAGTATATTAAAGTACTTTCATGAAACTCCTTGGGTGATGTTTTGTTTTTCTGTGTTGCCTGTATGATTCTTGCACAAAAGGAAAAACAGTACATTTTTAAGGTGTTTAAAACTCTAAAACTTTTTTTCTGCCTTAATCCTCATGCTTCTTAGTGGTATTTTTCACAAAAGCTAAGTTTGTGATGCTGGTTAGTAATTTTTGAACAAACCATCCCATCTGACATGGGAAGAAAAGTCTCTTGAGGAGAAGATATATTCCTCTGAATATTGTTCAAGTCAGAAACAGGGAAAAATAGAAACTTGCTGCAATGTCCCTGTAGGCAGTAGAAAAGAAATCTATCTACTTGATGCTGCAGTTTGTGCTGGAAATTGTAGTAGCATCTGGACACAATGTGCGGTGACAACCCACATTTCCTACAGTAGTCGGTTGGATCCAGTTCCTTTCTCTACTCCAAACTGCTCTTCTCTGAACAATGTGAGTCCCTTGCATCAACCCTTGAGAAGTTTCTATTCTGGGAAATAATTCCCCTGACATATATAATTTCTGTATCAAAACTTTTATAAATTGACGAGAGGTCGGTATTGTCTGCATAATGTTCAAGTAGCATCAAATCACTGTTGAAATCACCATTGTCTTCTGTGTCAATACTGAAACTCACTGTTGTCTTCACATTATGTTTAATTTTAAGACACGATTTTCATCTCATTCTTCAGCATGAAACCTTTCCAGTAGGTGATGTTAAAAATCGTTTTTTCCAACTATAAACTATTGCACGGAGTTTTTTAAATTTTAAAATCCTGGCTAATCTTAAAGTAAATTCTAATTTTCCAAACGGAATATTAGACTAAAGAATGTTTGCAAGCTAACTGCAGTTAGAGTATGCAGAGAGTGGAAAGGAGCTGAGACCTCTTTTTCCCCATTCTTTTTCATCAGTAAGTTATTTAATGGGTGAGTTGGTGTGTCAGCTCCAACGCTTGTAGAACTTTGAAACTTTGCGGCTTGTCATTAACTTTACTTTAGTCCTCTAGCAATATACATACAGATATGGGTGTCGGTTGCAACCTTCTCTTTCATTTTTAGAATATACAGCTAAACAATTTTTTGTTTTTGTAACATTAGTAATATTAACCATTTTCATTCTATGTACAGTTTGCAAAGCGTTCCTCAGCTTTTGCAGTAAGGTGCACAATATGGAGATATCTCTCATTAATGCTGACATCTCTGTGACTACAGAATGCTGGCTGCATAACAGCAACAGGAACTCAGTGTTAATTGTTTTGGGGAACTGAGTGATAGAAACTAGAAGTGTCCTTTTCTTGTCTTAATTTCTCTTCCGTACAAGATCCATTTTCTAAAGCTTGACTCCAATGACTTCTGTGGATTGTCAAAGTACAGCCCTTTCCTTATCCACCCTACTTGTCTCAAAGAGTAGTTTTTCATGCTTACTGCATCAGGTGAACAAGAACAGTGTGATAGGAATGCATACGCAATGTGTAGTAAAAGGAAACTTCTTTAGACTTAGGATGGATGGCTAAGCCTAATTAATGACAATGATTTTCAGTTGTAGGTCACTCTGTAGCAAAGTCACTCTACAGGACAGTGTTCGTCAGGTAGCATACCTTAGCTTTCTTTGTCATTTGGATTGTGTTACAGGAGTTCTTATTTTGCAAGTTAGCTTTGAAACCTAAAATTGATATGTATCCTCATGATGTTCGGCTTTATAGGAAGTACCTGAAAATGTTGAGTTTTCTTGCATGAACACATTAGGCTCATATATACAAGAAAGTATATGCGATGTAACTGTTAAGCCATAGGGTTGTGGGTTTCTTTCCAAAATTGGAAGAAAATGTGGTACTGAAAAACAAAGGATGCACAATCCTGTATTTTGTGATAAGTCATTCATTAAATGCTTAAGTGTTTAAGATTAGTGACTAAAATCGTGTAGGTCCTTCTATTTGAGAAGGTTTAAAATGTCTATAACATTCTCAATTGTATCTTCATAATCATATATGCAATATTCTAACTAGTGAGAGGCTTACAGTGCTTGGTTTGCAAAATAAATGCTATATCAGATTGCCTTGTAGGTTTTTTTTTGTTGCAGGACAACATGCAGTGGTTACTATCCAAAAGAAAGAGTACTTACACCTGAGAGAAATAAAATCAAATGCAGTAATTGGTGTCAGTGTTACTTTGTACAGTAGCACATTGTTGTAACTTAAAGTTGTAACCTGACAGCATGTACAGTAAAGTTCAGTGATGATTTTGTTGATCAAGAATGTTTCACAATTTCAGAAAATCAGCATTAAAAAGAAATTATGGGAATTTTAAGAAAAACTGTCTTCTAAAGGCAGGTAGAAATGTGCGGTGACTGCTTTGACAACTCATCTGTAACACCACAGATGAACTGAAGTGTGACTTTGTTTATTTCCTCATGTAATGGTTTGTTTAGAATTCTTTCTGAAATCTGTGTTGAAACATGAGAGCTCTTGTTACTAAAAAGCTTGATTATGGATGGTGAAGTATACTGATACTAGGTCTTGTGGTTTGGAGTACCTCAGAAAGAAGTAATGTTAAGTGATATCATGATTTTAGCAGAATTTCTGGAAGGCTTTAAATTATATTTTTATGCCCCTAGTAGCAAGCCATATGGATTATTTTTAAAAGTCACTATAAAGTGACGCTAGACTTTTCTGTTCCTGTATGTGTAACATTATCTCAACTAGTTGGTTTTAAAATCAGCACTGGTTTTTTGTTTGTTTGTTTTTTAATGAAAGCTAATTTGATAATAGGAGAAAGTACAACAGTGCATTTGACAAATTTTAGTTCACCTCATCTGATTACTAGTACTGATGAGCTCTGGCAGCATGTTGTAGTTTCTACTGCCCTGTTAAAAGTTCTGGGGGACAGCAGAGGCTCTGCTTACTGAATAGATACAGTGTTGGGGCATTATATAGATAAGAAAACTACTCTAAGTTTTAGCATTGCTGCAGGTTTTGGTGTAGGATGTTGGGGGTGTTGGTCGACACTTGCCTGAACATGAGCCAGCAGTGTGCCCAGGTGGCCAAGAAGGGCGACGGCATCCTGGCTTGTATCGGGAATAGTGTAGCCAGCAGGAGCAGGGAGGCGATCGTCCCCCTGTACTCTGCTCTGGTGAGGCTGCACCTTGAGTACTGTGTTCAGTTTTGGGCCCGTCACTACAAGAAGGACATCAAGGCACTGGAGCATGTCCAGAGACGGGCTACGAAGCTGGTGAAAGGCCTGGAACGCAAGTCCTGTGAGGAGCGGCTGAGGGAACTGGGGGTGTTTAGTCTGGAGAAGAGGAGGCTCAGGGGAGACCTTATGGCTCTCTACAGCTACCTGAAAGGAAGGTGTGGGGAGCTGGGGGTCGGCCTCTTCTCACAGGTAACCAGTGATAGGACTAGAGGGAATGGCCTCAAGTTGCGCCAGGGGAGGTTTAGGTTGGAAATGAGGAGACATTTCTTCTCAGAAGGAGCAGTCAGGCATTGGACCGGGTTGCCCAGGGAGGTGGTGGCATCACCATCCCCGGAGGTGTTTAAGGAAAGGTTGGACGTGGTGCTTAGGGACATGGTTTAGTGGGTGATATTGGTGGTAGGGGGGCAGTTGGACCAGATGATGTTGGAGGTCTTTTCCAACCTTTATGATTCTATAAGTTAAAAAATAAATAAAAATAAAAACAGATGCACATCTTTCTATCTTGTATGCTAATAGTGTGCTGATTTGTTGGGATGCTTTTTGAAAAGTACAAAAAAAAAGTCCAGGATTTACAATATTGAACTTTCCAGTGTTTTCTGATAAATACTCTTTTCAGGAATGTACATAATTATCATATATCTCTATTTCTTCCAGTCACTCTTTTACCTCAATAAGCAAATCTCTACTTTATGAATACTGCATCCTGGATCTTTAAATAAAGCTATTTGTGTGATATTTTGGGAATTTCAGAACCTTCTGTTCTGATCTTAGTATGTGGAATTCAAGGAAAGGGACGTTTAAAATAACTCCTTGAGCTTAATTTAAAGAAGAGAATCAACATTTCAGTTCACATTAGAAATGTAATAACCGTATTAATGCTATCTGAAAAGCAGTCATTTAATTACTGTTTAACTGAAACCATACGGAGAATGTAACTGTTTGCCTGAGCAACCTTACTTTTGTCATTTTATCTTTTGTATTTTTGCTGTCACCTTTACAGTTATTATGAAGAATTTCTGCTGAAATGTATCACTATATCATGTTAAATAAATAGATAGAGATTGTGACTCAGTAGTGTGTATCCTGTCCCCCAAGATGCGTATGTGGACCATGCATATATTCCTTGGAGGACAAATGACAAAGATGGGGGAAGGTGCAGGATCAATAAAATATGTAAGCAGTGGTGCTGGATATTATGAGGAAGTATCAGAAGACCCTTGTGTGGATGGCTCTCTCATGACTTGGACTGAAAGTTGTTTTTTATCAAATCAGCACAATATGTTGGGGTGTTAGAAATGCTGAACAGGCTTCCACATAAATGTGTATTGATCAGATCCAGCAAGTGTTATGTGTCACACATTCATCACTGTAGCAATAGTCATGGGGTAAAAAAATAGTCGTCCTGCTCAGGGTTTGAGTGCCCCAGTTCACATTGTACTGAAAAAGCCTTTAGTCTGGCAGCCTGGGAAAAGTTGTGTTGAAGCATTAATATCAGTTAAAGAAAATCGTGGAGAAAAAGAAAACTAGGAGAAAATGGTTAGGTCATGGGACTTTTTTTTTTTTTTGTCAAATAGGACTTTGACATGGATGGAGTCATCTCTCTAACAGACTCTGATGGCAAAGAATAACTTAATGTGCTTGAAAGCACACCTGACTGTTGGTGAGAATAGCAGCAGATGCTGCTGTAGGTGTGACTGTAGTACACGATATATCTTTAGTTTTGCAGTGACAGTCGCTAGACTGCCATCACTTATAGTGTTCACCCTGTGGATTAAAGGAGTTTGCATCTGGGGTCTGTTTAGCGCACTGAGAGCAGTTTGTGTCTCTGCAAAAGACTACGAGCGGAGCCAGTTCTTCCTGTTAACTTATTTACCTTTGTCTAACTAAAACCTACAGTTGGTTTTTAACACAAGCAATCACATTAATGTGTTAAGATAAGTATTAGATATAACAAAAGCAATCAGCCTTCTTTGACTCTAGCTATTCATAGCACTCAGTACTTCAGCAGCTTAACGGCCTGACACGGAATTGCCGATGGACTAGCACTTTGGAAGCTCATGTCCTGTTCTGCCAGTGCTAGACCCAAGTGCTAGATACTACTATCTATCTGCCTTTATACCTCACTGTTCTCCTTAACTTATCATATTCTCCTTCAAGAATTCTTGTGAGTGCTTTTCTTTCCTGTTACTAGAAAGAAATTTATTTAATACATTCCTATTCTGGAAAGAAAGTCTTTCTTCTAGCCTAGATATATGGAGGCTCTACACTCAAGGTTAAGGTTTTAATTCTTCTTCTATGGTTCCTCTGCTTCCAATTCCAGACTCTTTGTAGAAACGTTTTTCTTGTATTACTGTCTACTTATCCCCAAAATCCTATGAATTCCATGTGAGTTTCAATCATCATCACTTCTGGGTTTGCCCTTGTTCTTTTCAGAGAACCAAAAGTACTCGATATCTGCTGATATTTGTGGCCTGCTAAAGAAAACATGGAATTTGTGTTTATTTGTATCTAGCTGAATCGGGTGCAAATTCCAGAATGAAACCAAGAGAGTTTACTGGTCAGTGCTTCTGGTGAAAATAACCTGGTACTGACCCAGGCACAACACAGATTTTTTCTGTTTCCTGTAGTGAACTACAGCCTGTCGGATGATAGTCAAGTCACTTTGGGAGGTTCTTCAGTCCTAATCTGTCTGTGTGTATGTGTTGGTGTTTGTTAGGTTCAGTCTATGGATGTTACCGCTGCACTGTACAACATATCCTGCCCAGGCAGATATTGCTCCTTAGCAGTCACGTGAATAAAGTAGTTGTTATTTCACACTCCGTTGTATATGAACTCAGTTAGTAGCTAGGCAGTTTAGGCTTGAGTGTTCTTCTCAGTCTTGTCCTTGTTGATTTCTATTACAGATGTCTGAGAAGTAGGTTTGAGTACCTATTTGAATATCTCTGAATCATATTACCTTTAAGGGATTTCAGAGTTTTAAATTAGTGCTTCAATACTGCAGACTTTCAGGTCTTGGAATATTCTATTTGGGAATTCTGTCTGTTCTTGGGAATTCTGGTTGGTCATTACACTCTATCAATAAGTAGGCAGTGTTTCCTCTTATTTTTCATTTGTATGAAGTTTTGAAAATGGCAATATCTGATGATATTTTGAACCATTCCTGTTGAGATTGATAAACTTATGTAGTGAAATTGAAGTCTTAATTCACCAGGTCAGTCTTTTAATTTTATCTGATTCAATCAAGCTGCTTTTCCAGTCTTTTTGAAAACATACTCCCTTCTGCAAAACAAAATCAATGAGCTAGCGAAGCAGAGCTTAAGCCTAGTCCTATGACCCTTCTTTTTTTTTGTGAAAGTTCCTTTGTGGCTTAGTGTTTATTCAGTACAGATTGTAGAAGTGACTTCTGTATATCATAAAATAACTTTCAAAATGAGCTAGTCGTAGTTCTCTGAGTGTAGGTGTACTTTCATGTTTTCTATGGCAATAGATTTAACAAAATCTTACACAGAAATATTGTCTTCTCATTTATCTCAGCATTTTGGGTGTGAGGTAGCATTTGTTAAACTAGCTCACATTTCTTAATATCATTTGCAGTCTTGTACTGTTCTGGTAACATTAAATTACATTAAGCAGGACTGTCTGAGCTAACAGGTACATATTCTGGTAGTGCTTCAGAAAAATGGCTAGATTTAGTATTTGTTTTATGGATTCCTTTTAAGTAGTTTATTTTTCTATAAAATATATAAAACTTATTTGTGAAATGACCAAGAAAAGGTACAAACACTGTCTTATTTTACAGGTCAACAGCAAGGTCAGGACGGAGTAAAAGTACAGCAAGCTACAATAGCTCCTGTTACTGTAGCAGTAGGTGGCATTGCTAATGCAGCGATTGGTGCTGTTAGTCCTGATCAGATAACACAAGTACAGCTGCAACAAGCTCAGCAAGCTTCTGACCAGGAAGCACAACCTGGCAAGAGACTGAGAAGAGTTGCCTGCTCGTGTCCTAATTGTAGAGAGGGAGAAGGAAGGTGAGTATAAACTTTATCAATACATATTTAGGCATCTTGTCACAACTTACCTCATTTGGACTTGAGATTTTCTTTTATTGTCTATGCTGTTTATTGCTTTCCACTAGGAAGTATGATTATATGTTTCTTTTCAGAGAGTGAATTATAACTGTATCTATTATCATGAAGTATTTTTCCTAAGCCAACTAATAATATTTTAGAATAAAATTACTTATCTGTTTAAACTTGATCTCTTTAGAAGCAGCAATGAGCCAGGAAAAAAGAAGCAACATATCTGCCATATTGAAGGATGTGGAAAAGTTTATGGCAAGACATCTCATCTTCGGGCACATCTGCGCTGGCATACTGGTGAAAGACCATTTGTATGCAACTGGATTTTTTGTGGCAAGCGATTTACAAGGAGCGATGAGTTGCAAAGACATAGAAGAACCCACACAGGTTGGTCAGCCCTCTCTTTATACATAATACAGTAACTCTGAATCATAGTGACCATGAATAAATAGTGATATCGAAAATCTCACTCATTAGGGTCTCTGAAAATTACTTTTAAATGTAAATACAGTAACTTGAGACAGAGAAAGCAGTAGATTTCAGCTTTCATCAATGCAAGCTGACTGAAAAATCAAATAAATAAAGGTCTGTTCAAACTGTTCTGTACCTTTCCTAGAAAGAGATGTCATTTTCATCACTGAAGATATAAGTTAGATAGTGCCTTATCAAAATGTGACAAATTTCCTTGAGCACGTAGGATTGGTCATGGATTAGGGTTGGTTTTCCTCACTTAGATTAGCCCCAGTCCTTAAGATTTTTTTTTTTAACCTAGTCCATTCATCAGATTTGGTGGTTTTGGGAAATTCCTTGACGTTTCAGGTAAGAACTAAAAAAGCAAGCTCTCCTAACAGTTTAGATTAGAAGGGTGGACCATTTAGAAACTAAGCTTTATTAGTCTTCGTATTTCTAGCCCCAAGAAGGCTTTCTTTTTTTCTCCCCCCTCAAACTTACAGTTGCAGAAGGTAACATTCAAAAGGAGTCTAATGATATTTAAACAGTGTCAGAACATTTAGTATGGTGATTTTTTTTCCTGAGTTTGATTTTATATATTCTCACGAGACAGATTCATGGAGCTTTGGGATTCAAATTTGTGTCCAAATTCCATTCTTGTAATCTAAATAAAAGTTTTTTTTAAATGCTATCAAGTGCTTCATTCACTGTTTGTACCTCTGCTACTCTGTCAGGTTTATGGAAGTTTAGGAAAATTCTCCGGTGATCGGAAATTCAAACTACTCACCAAATAATCACAGCATAGCAAATATTTGTTAAGAACTTTTTAATAGTGAAGAGTAGATTGCCAAGAACTTATGACTGAAAAGAGCAGACCTGGAAATCAGGCAGGTAGAGACGAAAGTATTGTATCCGTTGAAAGATACTTCAAATGTCAAATAGGAAAGTGTCAGATTTAAATGATTAAACAAAAAGCATTTGGTGCTCTCTTTCACTAACATTTTGGTTTCATTCTTCTTTTTAAAAAGGTGAAAAGAGATTTGAGTGTCCTGAATGTTCTAAAAGGTTTATGCGAAGTGACCATCTCTCGAAACATGTCAAAACTCATCAGAACAAGAAGGGTGGTGGAACGGCCCTTGCTATAGTTACCTCAGGAGAACTGGACTCTTCAGTTACTGAGGTTCTTGGTTCTCCAAGAATTGTCACTGTTGCTGCCATTTCTCAAGATTCAAACCCAGCAACCCCTAATGTTTCAACAAACATGGAAGAATTCTGAAAGGATAATTTATATGGACGCCTAGTGCTGCACTTAAGTTTACATACCTTTCAGAATATGAAAGTGGGCTGGTAAAGTGGATTACAGAGCAGGAAATCATGTTTTCAGTCTTGACTTCTGTAATTGTTCCAGGCTGGAGGGTCAGCATGGGAAGTGTACACTGGTGCAACAAGACGAAAATTTCAAAAATACAAACAGCGCAAATTGATGTACTGGATAAACAGATGGGGGAATATTATTTCCATACTGTACTTTTTTAGTTATATGTCTGTATATCATGTAATGATTTTAAATGAACTTTTCCCCTCTATTTTGGCATTGTATGTTAATGTGTTTGTAAATTCAGATAATATCAATGTAAAACAGGGTGGACCGTGACTAGAATTAATATCGTTTGATGAAGGTACTTTGTTTTTAATATAAATTTGTAATATTTTCATGAGAACATCTTTTCCCATAAGGAACAGCAAAACTGAATATAGATTGAATGATAGTGGAAATAGTTTAGTTTTTTGCTCAGTCCGCAGAACATGTCAGTTTATTTTGGCCGTCTTTTCTCAAGTTTTGGAATTACTCAAACAGCAGCTGGATGATACGTGCTTGCTGCAAAGTGGATCTGAGGTGGACCTCAGATTAATTTTGACCACTACATTATAGTAGTGTGTATAAATGACAATCAGTGAGTTCTAATTCCTCTCTTTCTTTGGAGAGCTAAGGTTATGTAGAATTAGTGTGTACAGTAGGAAAGATTAAACCATAGAAAGATATTAACATAAGATTTTACAAAACTAATGGTGTCTTTATGTAGGATAAAGAATGAATATGGCAACTTTTTGGTCAGTTTTTGGTATTTCATATTTTAAAGCATCAGCAGTCCATTTCTAACTCATAGGTAACATGAATCATAAAAACTCAATTTTAGACATTTATATGTTTTAATTTTGTTAGAATTCATGGAAGTCAATCAGAGAATTGTCTCCATGAGTGTTGTAGATCATTCTCCTGTATCATCTTCCTGTAAATACTAGTTATTTTTTTTTGTGTGGTTAATGTGCTGAGTTCTTTATGCTTTGACTTAATAGCCAAAGAAAAGAATTAATTACCACATTTTAACCAAAAAAGGCATCGTAAGTAAACATTTTCTCTCCTTTCCCCTAAATATTACTGTCTTCATTTTCTCTTCAAGGATAACATGTGGGCTGGTAATAAATATCTGTTACCTGACAAATCTTACATTGAGACTCCAACCACAAAACGAAATGGGAAAAGAGGAATATGGTTATCTTTTTATTACGTGGCTTTTGATTTTAAAGGTTTGGTTATATTTTCAGATGAGTCAGATTAATAGGTATATAGAGGAAATGGAAAGCAACAATAACAACACAAAACTGCATTTCGTACGTGAAAACTGCAGTACATAAGAGGAGGAAAGATGGCCAAATATTTCATGCTCAGGATTTTGAATTGTTTCCCATAGTCATAAATGTAACCTTTTACACACATAGTCATTTGGTAACAATTCTCATGATCGGTATTTTTAAAAATTTATACACCAAAATATTTTTCATGTAACAAAAGGAAGTACAGTGCAAGAAGGTTAAGATTTTTGTTTGTTTGTTTTTCCTGCAAGTTAAAAAAGGGAGAATGTATTTGGTAACTGTTGGTTTGAGATGCATAACGGATACCTTGTGCATTCTCTCACAAAACATATACTTCTCATCTGAATACTTTATCAATCTTGTGGTGTTTTGCGTATTTTTGAAGCAAGAGAAATACCAATCATTGTTTACACTGTGTACACTTTAGGCCAGCCCTTTGTAGCAAAATATTAAGCTGAAGGTATTTTATACTTTCAGTTTACATTTAAAAAAAAAAAAAGCTTTGAGATTAAAGAAAACAATTTTACACTGTGGTTATAAATTTCAAGTTTCTTAAAGCTTTTGTAGACTTGTAACAGTCTTTAAATTTTAGTTGGGTTTTGTACATTATTTTGTATATTTTATTTAAAGTACTCTTAACTGATGTATCTGGACTTAAAACATCAGACTCAATTAGATGTTACATTTAATACAGATGAACATTAGGTAGTATTAACTGTTAATTTTATTATATAGGAAATGAAATGTCAAATATATATTTTATCATTATGCTTCACAATCAGTGCTATAAATTTCTTTATGCAAAGAAAAAGTTTCCTAATGTTATTACCATGTTTCCTAGAAGTTAACAATTTTTGTAAACTGAAGTTATGAGCATTCTGCACAACCATTTCATATATAATTTGTTCATGCATACTTACATATGCAGATAGGAAACTGAAGTCATTTTTAATTGATGATGAATCCCTATTGTAGATGTATCGAAATCTAAATCTGGTTGGGTTCCTAGCATCTAAAGTACATTAACTTGTGTTAGCAGGTGCACATTTTACTGATGAAATTAGAAGCATTTTGACAGTCTGTTCTGCATACCATTCTGAATCCACTTTTCTGTCTTAAAAGGATCGTAAATTTCAATGTCCTTTATTTGACTCAGTGGGATATAGCTGTTGTAAGTAATAGGGCACAGATGTGCAGTAGTATCTTGTTTAATGGCATTTCACTGTTCATTCCCTTTGCCACCGTTAAAAATTTTGCTTTATTGTAATTATCAGTGCAAAGTGTATTTACCATGGTAGAACTCCAGTGTTAGACTAGTTTTTTTCTTACAATATACTTTTTTTGGTTAGGTTTGTGTATGTGTTGCCGATTACATTAGAAATTGGTGTTAAGTCATTATTTATCACATTCTTTCATGAGAGCAGTAATAAAAGTGTGTAATCTAGGAGAAAAAGTTAATTTGTCAGAGTTAGGTAAGCATGATGTTTAGGTCCTATTTTTCAATTTTATAACTGTTTTATTGCAACAATATTTGTATTTAAGTCTTCATTTTAATGCCTTGTGGTGTTTTTTTATGCATGTCACTGAATTGTCATCCCGCAAGAATTGATGTGCAGCATAGGGTATTAAATCTACATAATGATTTTGAAACAGAAAAATAGTTGATGGTAAAAAATGTAAATGTTTTGCAAAAAAAATCCTTATAAAAAGTTTTGTAGTAATATTTCACTTGTAAATTTTTCTAAGAAAAAAAAACGGAAAAGGAAAAAAATGAGTAACATTTCCCCACATCTAGAATTTAGAACTTAATTCTGCCAGCAAAGCCTGTAAGGCACTAATCTGACACTTTTACAATGCTGATTTGTATAATTTTTTTGGTGGGTTTGGAACTAAAATCATGTACAAGTTGTTGCCTGCAATAACATTTTGCAAGTAACCTATTAAAATTCCCTTGAGTTTAAAAGGTTTCTTCATTTAATTACTTATAAAGCAGCAATGAATTATGTTTGAATGATAATCTGTTCATCACAAAGAACACTAGAAAGCAAACGCTTCTCAATGGGGAAAGGTTGGCAGCAGCTTCTGGATTTGTGTAATTAAGACCTGCACTTACTGGTCAGCGTTTCCCGACTGGCAGGCTCCCAGCAGGGAATTAAAACAGCAGATTCTAGCTCAACATGGACAGCATGGATTCGGTTGGGTTTGCTCAGCTCTTGGGAATGGAAGTTAGTTATTCCTGACAATATTGAAGGAGCAACTGAAGGAAAAACTTTGCTAACATAAGGAATAGGAACACCCACCCACTGTGTGCACACAAAATTTAAAAATTGTAGGGAGAAGTAAATAATAGAAGTGTCACGATTGTCTTGCAGACAGGAAATGAACAGAATGAAACAATGGAAAGCTGAATGAACCTACTTCAACTTGTATAAACTATACTGAGCTTTTTTTCTTAGTGAAATGTTAAATGGGTTCCTGCATTGTCTTGTACTTAAATAACTTTGATCGCATACCAAACTGCTAATTATCGAAGTATACTAAATGCTAGGGCTTTTTTATACTAACAGTTTTTTCGTTTGTTTGGTTTTGTTTTTTTTTTGGCAAGCCATCAAAAAGTACAGTACTTCTGCAGAGAACAAGTAGTAGTATTTCACAGAGGAAGAAATAAATACCAGGAAAACAACTTGCTTGTTCCATCTTCCAAAAGAAGATGGAATTGAAAATTTGTGACTTCTAGTACTGCAGGACAGAATCATCTTTCCTCTCTTCTAATTCAGACCTAAAGTCAATTATCTTTATTATATGTTTGAGGAACAACCTATTTAAGATCTATTTGAATGCAATGATTATCAAACAAACTTTCTAACTGAGGTAAAAAATATGTCGTAATTCAAAGTAGGTTCATCTGACCAACTAAAATGCTTTTATTACCCAGATTTTAATATTGTGGTACTTTTTTTTTTTTAGGATTGTTTTCAAGTAGCATTTCCTAGATTAATTATAAGAAATTAGTTTTCCACTTACAAAGCTATTGTTGTGTTAAATTGTTACATCTGATCTTATACAAGAAATTAAGGATGAGTATGCATATTTCATTTTACCCATTTTTGTGTTTTAAGTGTGATCTACTCTGAAACAGAATATAATGCTAAATAGAGCAGTTTATACTGCAGTTTTAAAGTACATTCAATACCATTACTGTAACTTTCAGAAATAATTTTTATATTTTATTAAATAGAAATTAATAAATTAATGCAGCTAGGTAGCAAATACTCAGGTGACTCTCTTCAAATGTAAAATTCATATTTAATTCATACTAAGCTTCTTGCTGTCACTTTCACTTCCTTATGCTTTCCATGTCCCTGTTTTCCCTCCTTTTTTCCTTTCTCCAAAACTACATGCATTATTTCCCAATATCCTGAGCCTTGCAAATGCTGGGGAGACCAATGGCTGCTATATGCTGTCCTTGCTCAGATAACTTTCCAAGGGAGAGGACAGCAAGATACATTTTTCTAGCAGAACTTCCAGAAGTCAGAGTCATAGAATGGCTTGGGTTGGAAAGGACCTCAACTATCATCCAACTCCAACCCCAAAAAAGTCATTGGCAGCAGCTGGATTGGTGGTGTAACCCACTGATGGGAACGTGACTAAGGGCATTTTCTCCCTCTAAGCTAGATCGGTAACCCCTAGCACTTTGGGATTTGGCTCCATGTGCCTATCCCATAATGGAAGTGATTTAATGTTAACAAAAATGTCAAAAGATCCCTAATGTTGCCATGGAATAATCTGTCCTCTGAAAGTATTTGGGATAGATGTATAGCATACTCACAAAGAATTTTAACAGTCTATGCTATTTGGGAATTTTTCAAGTCTTTTTGGTTTGTTGTTAGTACATGTTTTATTTACTTGTCTGTTTCCTGGCTTGTTCTAAACCAGGATAAAAAAGTTCCTACTTCTAAATTGCCAGATCAGGAAACGAGCATTTCTTTGACATAGTGCAGCACTAAGTAGTAGTGCTCAATCTAGTAAGCTTCGTAATTTTTAGACTAGAAGCTTTGCCTATCGTTTCTACTTTGATCAATGGAAAATGTCTAGCTGTGAACCATCATTAATAATGTCTTCCAATAATGGTTTTTAGCATGACTTTTTAATTTAAAAAAATAAAAAATACAGAAATCATGTCAACCTTTAGACTTTCCCCTAGGAAGAAACCCATTCAGTTCTAAAATGAAGTATCGCAGACACCATAAATATTCAGAGTTTTTTTTCGTCTCTACCAGCAAAACGTCTTACAGCCTTTCTAGATTTTTTTACTTTCTCTCTGACATCTCTACCGTACGTTATGTCCTAGCCTACGTTTCCATTATATACCTTTAGATATGTCTTATAGTTAATTAAAAAAAAATGCCATTGCCACAACAGAAATATGTTACAGGCTTTCTGCCATGTGGAATTTTAGAAAGTCATTAAATCCTGCCAAAATGTCTTACTTGGGGGAAGGAAATTTGCAGAGGTATTGGAACTTCTAAGCAATCTCCCTCAAAAACTTGCAAATTGCACCATTCTTGCTGTGTTCTCAAATGCCACAGCCTGTTATCTTAATAATCTTCTACTTCTTGCTAAAATCATCATAGAAACACATAAACTTGACAAAAGAATGGTCCATCTTAAATATTCATTCTGGAAAACTTTTTTGGAAAGTATTTATGAGTTGAACAAGGTCTTTATGTCATCCCCACAAGTTATAGAATCATATTCCAGGGTAGAGTTTAAAATGGAGTATAAATTTGCAGGGCAGGATGTGTTCCTAAAAAAATGTTTGTACTGCTGATCTGGCTAAGTGTTAATTTTTAAGCTGGTTTAAGTTCAATACATAGCTTCATGACACTTTTTTACATTTTAAAGGAAAGTCTTGGGACAAATTCCAGGAAGAACCCAATTTCAAAGTTGGTTGACCTTTTAGTGTTGACACATTTGTCAAAATTTTGGAAGATTTTTAAAACACCTAAAATCAAGCATTAAGAGAAGCATGCTCTCTGTAGACCTAGGCATATACAGGGTGTTTTGTTTTTTTTTTTAATATAATTGAAATTATGATTTCATTGGCATTGATTTACTTTCACAGCCATTCTTTCAATTTGCTAAATTCAACTATTGCTAATGGGTAAGATGTGTGTAAGTGATGCGTGTGCATCTTTCAGGAGCTACATGAGTGGTTTTTCTGTTTGTCCACCAGCAAGTGTAAAAAATAGTCTCCTCTTTATAAGTCGTTTTAGTCAATTCTACTTCAGTCTTACAAATACACCTCTGCTTACAGTTTTAAAAGCCTAGGGAACTAATACGTAAAATTACAGGTTAGTGGAACAAAACCAAGAAAGTGAAAAGCAAACCAAGTGAATTAACTTTTTTAGGCACATATTTTGTCATGTTTACTCTGATCTCTTAGGCATGCCACATTTTTGTCACTTTCTTTTACTAGTTTGTAACAGGAAACTTCCATAGCTAGACATGGGAAAAGTAGTGTTATCTTTAGAGGTACCTTTTTCCCCTAAAGCCTTAGGTTTTTATTTGCAGCCATCATTAAAGTTTGCTGCCGTTTTCCGCTACTGCTAAAGGTGTTTAGTACAGACTGGCAAAGGAAGAAGGTATCAAAGTAATTGACTAACTGAAGGAGTCAAGAGTGGGATGAGAGGAATGATAAAAATATGTAACTAGCAGAAGGATAGTAAAAGAGTACATTACAAAACAGGAGACTAAAGATAAGGACGGGGACAAACCTGAATGGGATATAAAATAATCATAGAGGAGGAGGAAAAGTAGCAGATCTCATTTGGAGCTATAAGGAAATGGCAAATGTGTAGGATTGTCCCTTTGCAGATACACATTTTTTATGCTTTTGAATTTTGAAACAACACTGCTCATGCACATGGCACAGGCAGCTTCTTTCTGTCTTGATGAGAAGCAGAAGTCTTAGATTCAGTACTAAAAGTTCTGTAAAACTGGAAAGTGGATCCCAAAAGTGCTGGATTTCCAGTGGAATACATTAAAAGTAGAGTCTTCTGGGAGCTGTGCATGTGCATAGTAAATGTCAGTCATCCAGGATCTGTTACCATCTGTTTACGTTAAGACAGGCTTAATTTTTACAGACTGTCATAAAACAGAAAAAAAAAATTTTTTTTCTTCTCTTTTGTAGCAGCATGCAACTACTCAGAAATCAAGTCAGTAACCTTAATGGAATAAAAATACTCTTGTTTAAATAGCAAGAGCTTAAGACGTGAAATAGCAATACATTTAAGATCCCACTCTTAAATATGGGCAGAACTGTCCATACAGTGTCTTCCAACATCGACATACTGAAAAAGTTCAAGTGGTATAATTCAGATGTCTTATGGACATTATGGCTTTCACGTCGAGCACAATTCATGCTTCCATGTTACCATTTATAAATTTCACTTCTGTTGAACTAGAGATATGAAACCTCTTCTGAAAGTGATACTGAGGGTAGCTTTGTCTTTTTGTACTTCAAATTCAAAACTAGTGTGCCATTGTGAATCACCTAGAAACCACTTTGATTGCTATGTATTATTGCTATCTAGCCAGTAATAATGACTGATTGCACCTTTGTTCTTCCTTTAGTTATGACTGTGCTATAGCCTCTATCTTCAGTTTTAGCACAGTATTCTGTTACCATGCTATTAGAATAAAAGATTTTTTAAGAACTTAACCGTTCATCTAAGAACACTAGTACTTACTAGATTGTTTTCTAATTAATCAGTGGTAGCCAACTGATCATCCAGTAGAACAAATATGAAGTGTCCTCTGGAGAGCGCTGAAGTATGTAGCAAGAAAATATATAAAAAGGCATTATCTGCAAAAATGCTAAATGTAATCCTCTCTCTACCTGACCACTTCCTGTCTTTCAAGTTCTGTTTGTGGCCTGCAGGGAAAAAAAAAAATAATAAAAGTTATTCTTGGTCTTGAGAAGATGTCTAGCAAATACACAGGAACGCATGCAGTGAAAAAAAAAAATGGCTGAAACAAATATTTTTTGCAAACAACTCCTGCCAATTGAACAGCAGTGATATGTTGACGAAAAACAGAAGTGAAATTTACTGGGCAAAATGGTAACAGATTTCAAATTTGTAACAAGATCAGAGAAGGAATTGGGGGGATTACCTTGTTCTCATATTGAAAAAAAAAAAAATGTGAATTCCTGTATCACAACAATCTGCATGAATCCCTTCACTTAAATGCCTTCATAGAATGTCCCATGTAATCTCTTAGTTGAACTAGCCACCACAAAGATTCTATAAAAAGGAATTCATTATAAGGTTCAGAAATAGCTTTTTATGAAGGTACTAATCTTTTTCGTATCAAAGAACAAAAGTCTCTGTTCAACTGCTTCACTGAGATCATTATCTATTTCCTGTACATCAAGTCAACTCTCACCTTGTGTCCCTCAAGACTTAAGATTATGAATTCAAAATACCGTTGAATTTGTTAATTGTCTGATAATTTTCCTTCTGACTATCCAGCTGGGGGATTCAAATGTTTCTCTACATACCTTGCTGAATGTGTCTATTCATCGTGCTACAGCTGCAATACCTACCTCAGGTTGAAGCTTTCAACCATACTTGCCGAATCGCACGGCAAGAAGACCTTCAGTTTTACCAAACTGTTTGAGACAAGATTTAAGGAAACAAAAGAATTGGCAGCAAAGAATAAGGCGAATAAAACTTGGGGAAATTTCCTGTCAGTCACTGAGGTTACAGAAGAAGTCAGGAAACTTAGGACCCATCTTTTGGATTTTTATCCCTTGTTTAGTGGTAGAATTATCTTCTTTACTGCACTTATTTCTCCCATGGACATGGGGAAATTACTTGCCTTCAAAAGACAGATAGATGAAGCTTTTTCACTAGTGCCCAATTAAGCCTGTAGACTGTTCTGAAAGGTTTGTCTGCAGGGAAGCAAAAACCTCTGCACTTATACCGGGACAGCTATTTCTTCTGCCACTCTGTGATTCCAGAAAGGAAAAGCAGATCAAGCCTGCCAGTGAGGAGCTATACTCTACAGATCGATAGCTCCAAAGAGCAAGAGGAGTTGAAAGCAAATATTTCTCTTGCTGTTTCCTTGAAAGAGATGGAAAGTGCTCCAAAAGTTAGTTATGTGCTAAACGTTGACCAACGGGTGAGAGAGCCCAACTCCAAGCTCCAGCGACAGTGCTGGCCCCTGCGGAGGGGGCAGCAATCCCTTTGCACTGACAAAGAAAAGTTTATTTTCACAGAAAAGAAACCAAGGGAAGAAATTTAACGTCCCCTGTACTGCAGAAGAATTTGAGAAAAAATCATCCAGGGGCTTTACAGTTTCGTGTACAAAGCAAGAAGGAAGGACAGCTCCAAAGGTCTGTTGGGCAGCAGCCCGACATGCAATGGAAGCATTACCTCAAAACTTGTGCTCAACTTTCCAGAGTACTTCACAAGTGGCAGAGCAGGGCTCTGGGCACTCAGATCTTGGCTCATGCAAACATAGGTGCTGTTTTCTAGGGTGTGTTGGGAGTAGAGCTCAACTCCTACTCATTATTTTTTTTTTCCTAGATGATACCTGTTTTTGAAAGCCTTTCATGATCATAGAGGTCTTCTGGCTATTGCTGCTTTGGTTATATGGTGCAAACCAACTTTTGCTGTGATGAGAAGCCATCTCGGGAGGTTCTCTGCAGCCTGGCTGACCAGCAGCTTGGCTGAACATCCTAAAAGCAGAAAGAGGAATGAGCAGCTGCTAAGTGCAAACCTCAGAGAGAAATCACTGTCACTCACTAAATAAAGCCGGCTTTCTTTGCGGCTGACATAATGGATGTTTTTCTCAAACATCAACAGATTTTTGCTTTCGGTGGGTTGAAAACATATATTCTTCAAACAGGGATATGTTGTTTGTATTTAACTGGGCAGCTCTAGCAGCTGTGAAGGCAACCACCGGTGCCGCCGCCTTCTTTCTGCAAAAATAAAAATGCCAGGCGAGGAGCGGCTTGAAATTGCAGTAGGAAGCAGTGCCGCTTTCCTCAGGGGCAGCCCCGGGAGGGAAGCGGGGAGCTGCGGTGGGCCAGGCTCCCACCTCCCACCCGCCGGGGGCTTACCGGGCGGTTTGGCGAACCTTTTCGCCGGGGGACGGGGAGGCTAAGAGAGGGGACCAGGAGGCAGCGACGGGGAGAACGTGCTATGTATAGGCGCCGAGCTACAGGTGCCGTCAACTAGCACGGTTTCCTCCGAGCCCGGCAGCTCCGCCCGTGCACCCCCCGCCCTCCATCCCCGCCCCAGGGGCTGCCGCGGGCGGAGTGGCGGGGGGAGGACCGGAGGAGGCAGGGGAGCCTCGGGGCCGGCCGCTGCCAGCCTCTGCCAGTGCCTCCAACAGTACCTCTAACCCTGGTCCGGAGGATGCTGCTTGCCCTTCTCCATCGCCCCCGTGTGAGGGAGCAGCGGGTTGCTCTCCCGAGAGGCTGGAGGGCTCAGCGACCGGCAGCGGACACGGTGAGGATGTCGCCCCTCGGCGAAATTTAGTTTCAGCACGAAACAATAAAAAAAAGCGTGATTTTGGTTTTGTACGGGTTTTGTTGTTGTTTTGGTTTTGATCTGAGGGGAGCGGTTGGAAGGAAGGAGAGAGGGGGGGAAGCTTGGAAATAAGTTCTTCGTGTAACCCTCACCACATCCGCATCTCTTCCCAGATAAGCAGAGCGCGTTTTAAGAATAACTTGGTGGTACCAACGAAGGGGTGGAAATGCTTGTGTTTGCGGTGGCAGTCCTTCTCCTGTCTCTCCCTCCTTCTCCTCAATGTACGTGTCTCTGAATGCCTTTTGTGCCATTTACTTTGACAAAGATCATTGATTTCTTCTTCACTGTGCTGCCTCTGTAGCGTACGTGCTGCAAATCAGAAATATAGTAACTGTGTGAAGTGTCCTGTTCAAAAGGCTTTGTGGCAAATTAGCTGTTTTCATGACAGTGCCATTGGGGAAACCTGTGGAAACTTTGTGCATGGTTCACCTTCTTCCCCCTCCCTTCCACTGATGAAGTGATGCTTGTGCTACGGCCAGTTCGCCTGGTGTTTGTACCTCTGGTTGCTGAGCTATCCCAGGAGCATGTTAGCCTTCCTTGAACGAATTATTTCTCTGCTAAGGAGCTGTCTCAGTCCCTCTTAATGCTCTGCGTGATAGCATCCTGTGGGCTGTAACCTAAGCAGAAGGGTCACTTAATTCTATACACACTTGGTGTGATGGAGTGAATGACCACTTGTCAGCATGGTGTCAGGTTATGCTCAGATTAGCCACTTCTCAGTTATCATTTTTAACTTTTTCAGACAGGTTAAAAATGTTTTGCTTCAATGAATATTCAGGTTCTGAGCAAGCTGTGGCATTCGCAATAACTTGCAGAGCTGCCAAGCCATAAATACAGAATCCTGGCAGACAAGATTTTTAAGAGTTTGTTTGTTTTTGGACATGAATTCATAACTTATGGTGAGATTATGCTGTTGGAAATCTTGCATCCCACTGACTTAAGAAGGAGTCATATGCACGTGTACATAGAGATGATCAGAATTTAGTCTGTGGCAGTCTTACCTCATGTCCTAAATAAAATGCAACCTCACTGGTATCTGGAAGTGAGCCCATTATTCCATATCTACTAACTACAGGGTAGATTTTGCTTGCTTCCAGCTGGAGGATGAGAACAATACATCATCTTGGCAGAGCAGGGATGGTATAGATGACTATATGCAGCTATGTATATTAAATATGTCCACGGTGAAAGGTGGTATGGAATATCCACAGATAGTTTTCAAAATACAATTTGCGTGGTTGTATTTTCAAGCTTGGAGGCTTGGAAAAGGCCAGCACACAACTATAAGGAATCTGGAAAAGAAGGTTTAAGAGAACAACCTAAGTCTAAGCACATACAAGTGCTCATGTAGTATAGGTGTTCTGGAAAATATTCTTTGAACTCACAACTAGTCTGTCTATTTTTCTTTCTCTGCTCAGTCCAAACAAGGCTTGCTGAGTCTTTGACTTCTGTGATGGATGAGTTGTTGAAGAGCTCTGATGGCTAGCTGCGGCTCTCCTCATCTCGTTTATTCTTGTCTAAGTGGTAGTACAACTGCTATTATCAGACTGATAACCTGCATCTTACTTCCTTCAGATGCCCCATGAGCTGACACAGAGCTGTCTGTGCTGTGAGGAAGACCACAGAATGCCTTGAAATGGAAAGCAGCAGAAAGGACCTCCAGTTCAGGGAGCTGTCTCAAACACCACTTGAGCATACAGTAGTTTTTATAGAAGAGGTATTTATAGCCACATGCTCGTAATAAAGCAGCAAAGACAAGACACCAGAGAGAACTGATGAAAAATAACTGTTATGAAAGGAAAAACATACCCTTGTAAAAATGTGGCTACTCTGTTCTCTTAGATGCTCATCAGAGAAGGCTTGTTGCTGGAGGCTTAGTTCTGTGTAGCATGTCACTCCTATTTTCTCTGTTACTTTTCATAAAATGGATGTGACTGCTGTCATCTGAATTGTTTACAGCATGAAATATACGTTCTTTCCTGTGCTCAGGTCTCTGGAGCTATCCTCGATGTAATGATAGGTGGTGTACTTCTTGTCCAGCGCATGTCATTGTGAAGCATGAGTGATGAGTCACTTCCCTGGTGGGCAGTAATGACTAACTGCCGCTCATTCAGGAGCAATGAAATAGCGATGCTACCACACCAGCAGCTAGGTGCCTGTGGAATCATCACCACAAATCAGCTCTCTGCTGTCTATGTGATGTAAAAACAGTTTATGTCGTCACATGATTGAAGGCCTTTACAGCTGATGAAGGAGTAAAGCTCATAAGAAAGGAGTTAATAAGAAGGAGGGAAAATAGTGTTATACCAGATTTCCCCAAATTGTGCTGCTTCTGAAATGGAAACCGTAGGAGATTTCTATACAGTTCCTAAACTTGTCATATGAGAGTTACTAGGATGAAGCTATAAAAGCAAGTATTGGCATGAGATTTTTCTTAAAGAGTAAGACACAAGAAATTCTGTGCAATTCATGTTCAATTTCTTTTAGTGTACGTTAGTCTTAAAGTTGCATAAAAAGTTCTTGCTTTATTAACAATGCTGTCTAATGGACATGCAAAAATAGATCTGGATAAAAAAAAAATTGTTCTGGAATAACATAAAAATGTTTCATTTTGAAGTGTAGCTGACTCTACTTGAATATTTCCAAGAAAAAAATAAATAGGTAATTTGAGGTAATTCAAATCAGGCTTCTACTTGTGCAAGAAAAGTTATCTTAATATTGCATTCAAAGCTCTGTTTTAAACTGACAGTGAATTTACATTTAGTGCAAAAAGGCAGTGTCATTGATGTGAAAACATTGTGCAGTTCTTTCCTGATTTGGAGTCATGCCTGTGGTCCTGACCTCAATTATCTGGATTTTTTTTTTTTTTTTTACTTTTTCCCCGTCAAAATTTTGAGAAGTGTTGGCTTGTCAAAAACAAACAAACAAATATACCAGCCACACCATATTTTTAAATGGGAATACTCTAGTCCTGAGTACGTTTTTATAATTACAGATCCAGGATCAAATCTTGAATTGAGGAAGAGACTGATATTCAGTTGTTTGTTGTGCATAGTTGAAATGCAGGAAACCCACGTTTAAGAACAGGACAGCCAAACAGGTTTCACAGAACTGTTTTACTTGTGTCTCCTGCATTTCTATGAAAAAATGACGTTTCCAAAAGGGAATAAATGTATGCCATTTATGCCACAGTATTACAAATGCTGTGTATAAATACTGATGACAATGACAAAAAAAAATATTTGTCTCCTTTCTGTCTTTTAGTACTCTTGTTATCAGCATTCACATTTTAGGCTAGTCATTATCTCAGCAGTTTGAGAGGAAGTGATGGTCCCCTCCTGATCTTGAGAGACATTGGCTATGAATAGGAGTGGTGATGGAATCGCAGCTCTCCTGCTGGGAATGAAATCTCTTCCTGATTGAAGCCCATGACAAAAATCCCATCAGCTTCAAAGGAGAAAGATCTCAAGCACAGAAACTTGAATGCCTCTGAAATCCACTGTTGAGTAATTTAGAAAGGTCAAGGATTTTTGAAGGAAGAGAAAAAGAATGAGAATTAAACCATGCATAGTGTAAAGAAAAGAGAAAAGAGGAAGTTGTTAGATTTAGCAATGAACTGTGAATTTATCTATATTTATTAAGGAAGCTGATTTTTTTTGAAAGCTAATATAGGCATTCATCTGGCTTAGATATTCCTGGTTAAACTGTGAATGGGATTATTTCTCCTTTGGTTTGATGTCATGGAAATAAATATCTAAGATTTGGTTGTCATAAACAGTATTTATAGTGCAGTTGTGTCTGTTTTCTTAAATAACTTACTCTTCAGAGAGAAGCCAAAATTTTCCAGCAGTAGCACCTTGCCAAAGCTCTTAAATGCCTCATGATTGCCATTCTTCATGTGCTGCTCATCTGTGTTGCAAAGAAATGTAAAGGCTTCAGAGAAAAAAAAAAGTGCATACAAATATTTAAAACGTTTTGGAGAGAGACTAAATGAGAAATAAAATCTTAGGTTTTAACATGAACTTAGTACTTGCTCAGTGTATACACAAGAATTTTAGCCTTGATATCTAAATCTAGTCTCTAAACTGCAGTAACATCTCATACTCTGGCTTTGGAGGTCAGCAGCAGGGTGGGGAAAAAATAAGTGGGTTTAGTAGTTTCTCTTTTCCTTACTGGAGCAAAGCAAAACTCTGTCTATTGAGTTAGGGAGGTTTAAGGGGTTTATTATGTGAAGGGAGTGTAACTTCCTAAATAAAGCCACGAATGAACTCATTAAATCAATGTCTCTTCTCAGAGTCCATAGGGAGTATAAAACAAGTCTAAGGCATGCTCTATGTATGAGCAAGGTGCTTGGAAAAGCCCAGCAGACCAGGCTGTGAAGGGCTGAAATGTATCTGGAGCCAGAAAAGCTCCTGTGTTTTATGAGGCCTCCCATGTCCAAGTTCTCATATCAGGACAGATTTTATTTTATTTGGTTTCTCCACAGGGAGGGTTTCTCTGTCAAGGGTCTATAGGATGGTGGCCAAGGACACCATCGAGAACTGAACAGCAGCTGAGGAGGAGAGCTGTGGACTTCTTGAGGAAGGATGGAGGCCAGGCCCAGGAACTGGCCCTAATGACAGATCTTAAGAAGGCTTTCAAGAGAGAACAAAGGCTATATTAAAAGCAGGGCTCCTCTGCTCTGAAACATCTGGCAGTGCTCAGGTGGAGGCTTGGAAGGTGGAGTGTGAGCTGAAGAAATTGGTACTTTGTAAGGGCCTCATAAAATAAGGGATGAAGCTGGTTAAAACAGATCAACGGAAGCACCATGCTGCTTATTCCAGCTGCTTTAACTCGTATTTTGCCCGCTTGCTTACCCATCACAGTCAAGCAATAATTGCAAAGCAATAGGTACAACAAGGCTGCTCTGGAGCAATTCTTGTCTTTGCTGTCAAAGCAAACAAAACTAAACTCTAAAAGTGAACCCTGAGTTTGTAACTGCTTGTGCACAAGCAGACTTGCTTATTGTTCCTTACTGCTTCTCTTCCCGTTTATTTTTCATATTCTTGTTTCTAAATTATTCCTACACAGAGGAGTAAATGGAATACAGTATGGATGTAGCAGAATCTCTGTAGGTCTACTAAATCCTGAGGCTGAGTTCATGGGAAGGGAGTCACATCCTTGAATTCTGTAATTCAAAAGTTACTTGTCAGTATTGATATTTGGCAATGAAATACTTTGAGCCTTATGAGGAACTACTGTGACTGGAACCCATACACTGATGAAGACGTTCCTCTAAGAAACCCACTGGGATGCTGGTGCAAAATTATAATTAATCTGTCTATGACTTGGACCTGAGTCAGTGAAATATTTTGATTTGAACATATGCTTAATTTTAAACATGAAAAATAGTAATATCAAGTTTCTACGTGATGTTCTGAGCAGAGCTCTGTAATGGCATGTTTTAAGAAACAATGTGGAGAGAAGTTAGGGAATGTTTTTTGTAGGGAAAGAAGGTAAAGTATTTAAAATAAATGCTTGAACTGCAACAAATTTCATAATTAGTGGTATGCATTTGCACCATGTGAAAATGTATGTTTATAAAAGACTTAACACGTACCTATTTATCAGAGATCATTTTAAATATGAGATCATAGCCTGCAAACAAGCTAGATTCAGATAGTGTATATATTAGTGGCTGTTAAACCATGGAAAGGAAGGTTTGGGCTACACTCAGGACTTGTTTCTCCTGTTAGAAATACTGGGTTAGTGGATATAGGACTTTGCAGGTTCCTGTTTCCCACCGCTCTGTTTGCTTTTTAGGGAGGAGGGAGGGAAGTAGGAGGGAGATAAGAAAAATGGAGTTAACGTGTTCTGGGTTACTGAAGCTGCTTCGTATCGTTTTCAGCGGACTGATAAGCGGTGCTGTCCCAAGAAGTTATTTCCATCTACAAAACTATTTGACTGAGATTCAAGTGTGTATTTATGTTGACAGAAGAAAGAAAACATAAAGCTGATTATGATTTAAATAGTCATGAGTTTGAGAAGTGTGGCTTGGCTTAGCTTGCTCTTCTCACACATAAAGAAACGGTTCGTAGTACATCACTGATAATTAAGTTACTGCTATTACCAACTTGTAATGTTGCTTTTCCTGCTTTGTCTGCAGGTGTTAGTGCCTATCCTAAGCAATAAGAAAAAAAACAGATCCTGGCCAGGTTGTATTTCCCAAAATATGGAGCAGCATGTGGAAATCATGAAAAACAAAACACAAATTATGAAAGAGCCGATGTCAGGAAGAACTCATCTGCCTACATTACAGGTGCAACAGAGACTGATTTGCATCAAGTATATGCTGAAAATAAGTAAGGAGACTTCTGTGTGACTTATGCAACACAGCCAAAAAGAGGGGGAAAAAAAAAAAGTTCCTTCTGGTAGTTTCCAGTCTCAGGTATAAACTGATAATAAATTACATTAACAGGAAAAGAATTAAACACTTAGTGTTCCAAGTGTAATATTTTCACCACTCATTTTTTTCTAACCATTAAATTTTTAGAAGTATTTTCTGTGTAAATAGTACATTTTAAATGCTGTAATTTCTATGTCATATGAAAACATGAATTTAAGACTTATGCTGTCATAGTGTCACCAGACCTTTGAATTATGGGAAGTTATGCCCCCACAGTACAGAATAAGGTGTTTTTGTTGAATTACCTTTTCAATATGTTTTTGACAGATTACACTTTTCCTCTGTTGCCTTGAGCATTTAATGTGAACGGGCATCTTATTGTTTTCAGTGAGATTAGTACTATCTCAAAGGTTGGCATCAAAAAGGAGCATGACATTAACAACTGTGATGTGCATCTGTTGTTTATAGGAATAACAATAATCTGAGCCATGTCCCAGAATATTCATAGTTTAAGTAAAACAAAGGAACAAAGGCTTGATAAAAGTTTGGGGCTGTCTGTGTACAGAGATTATTGGTAATCAGTTGCTGGATGAACAAAGATTTATGATCCTATCAATAATAACTTCTCAAGGCTCCCGTCAGGGTCAGCTGCTTATTGTATGTCATGGCAAGGAAGTAGGTGTGCCAGGCAGAATTGTGTAAGTATGGACTTCAAACTGAGGCAGAATAAACGAATTAGCTTAAATGAAAGGGCTGAAGGGAAAAATAGAGTAGAAAAGGGAGAAAGTAAACTCCATTCAATTAATATTTATTAAAGTGCCTTGACACATATTGTTAGTTCCTCTTTGTGTAAACACTGGCAAAGTGTAATAAGAATATATGAAATCCGTTCAATATTTATATTAACTCAGAGCTCATTCAGGCGCCAAATTAGCATGTAACTTAATTATTAGAAAAGTAAACAGAAAAATTCAGATTTGCATCTGGAATAAGTGCAAGGAACTGTTCAAAGGATCTGCTGCCAATAATTTGAGGATGCTTGGCCGTGGTTTTGATTTGTAAATACACCTGAGGCTGTGATCCTTGTATTCATAAACAATACTTTTAGATCTGTCTTCAAATTTTTTGTTATAACTTTCCTCTGATCATAACTAAACTCCAAACTTTAACGTTGTCCATTCTTGAATGTAAAGGGGATGCAGGGATATCGCTCTACTATCACAGTACTGTGCTTGCTTCGAAATATGGGGTTCTTTTTCCTGTTATGCAGGCAAAATGTTCATTCTAAGTACTATGTGCCACTGAAACAGTGATTATTAGCGGATCGCATCAGATCCATAGCACTGTGAATGGGAATTGTGCTGAACCTCTTCTTCGTGGCCTTTGTCCAGAACTCCAAACTGAGCTGAAGTTTTGGAAAGCAAGAAAAGGCAACCTTTTGTATATAAATAACCAGGTAAATGGTTTCAGATGCCATTTTAAACTTCAAGGCTAACTTATTTTTGTTTGCCTTTCCCCCTACTTTCTGAAAAGTGAGACACCACGATGACTTTTTAGTATTTTATTTTTAACGATAACTTTTAGTTGTTTTCCAAATTCATCAGGCTTTGCATAAGTTACCAAAGAAAATGGAGTTAAAATGGACAGTGAAATTAGTGATGAAGGACTATGTAGCCATAAGGACTTCTGCACACCCTGTTGTTCCTGTCCATCTTTTCTAATTTTTTGCAAGTTTGTATTGCATGTTGCTTTCAAAGTTAAAACCAAGAAGCATTAGTAACAACAGTGAAGATCAGTCCTTTCTAATTAAATGTAGCAAATTCTTAAATTTGCCTTGTTTTGGTAGTGAGCGATGTGTTGAAATATTTTAAAAATGTTCACACAGGAGAGAAGAAACATTTATGTTTATGAATTCCTGTCTCTCTGCTGTATTTCCCGTACTCTTCTGGCATTTTTCCGACTTGCTACAGTTCCCCTCATCTGCCTAGATCATAGTCTCACTTTAAATAGGGTGCAGATGTTGAGGACAGGATGAAGGAATAACGAGACAGGACTGGTAACAGGTTATTATCTGATTTTCTATTTTGCAGCTAGAATATTTATTTCATTTTTTTTTACTTTATTTTTTTCTGTTTTCCATCTTTCTTTTCTGTAACATCCCGTCTTTCCTTAACTTCTTGTTTGTGATGTACCTTATGAACTCTCCTTCTTCATGCTCCCAATAGCTCTACAAAAAAAATGGAAGGTACAGACAGTTCTTTCACTAATCTAGAAAAACAAAATTTGGCTTTCATAGGTCAAACCATTCCAAATCTATGTGAAAAACTATTAGAAAATATTTCAGAAATTCAGTGTATTTTGTAACCCTATATTTGAAGCTGTTTTCAGTTGGGATTTGTTGTTTTGTTTTGTTTTTCGTTTGTTTGTTTGCTTTTCAGGGTATACATGCATTAAAATATAGCTAAATAATCATCCATTTATTTTCCATAGGAAATTTCAGTGGGGAAATTCTAGTTCAGAGATTCAGATGGTTGCTCTTCTGATTTATTTTTTCTCTCCAGAAAGCTCTGGAGAAAATGAGGTTTAGAATAAATTTTATTGTTGGGGAAATTGGTGCCAAACATGGCTATGAAACTGATGCTGTTGTTAAAAAGCTGTGATTATTATAATTTACAAGTGAAATAGCTCTTTTTAATTTAGAAAGATATGCAAGGGTATTTACTTTCCAAATATGAAATATCGTTGGGAGCTGTTTTTAACCTGTGCATTTTCTGTGCTCTTAATCAGCACTGTTGCAATGTCAGGTAAGTGAACATTGTAATGAGCCCAGTTCACTGAAAGTATCTGGGGCCTTTACAGGGGAGTTCATTTGGCATTGATCAGCCTTTATCTGATGGTAGACTCGAGACATTTATTAATTAATTCTCTGAGGGAGATTGTAAGTTATCCCAAATTCTCCCTTCTTATCTTCCTACTCTTTTGATGGGTGACCATGATCTTTAAGTGTTGGTTATTTTTTTCTTCTTTTGTTAAATTCTCGCTTTAAAGTCCAGTTGTTCAAAAAATGATTAAAATCTTAAAAGCCAAATAAAGCAGCTATTACCCTGCTTCTCAGAACATTTTCAAGGACATAGAAGATGGTATGGGTAGGGTGAATTACATGTATATTTTAACTGTGTTTATATGCATGTTACAGAATAATCTATAATTTGTCTTAAAAATAAGTATAAGTCATGATGTTGAGATATATTAGAGTTTCAGGGTATGATATGATAAATCAAGCTCCTTTGTGTTCTGAGTTGGCTCATTATTTGTGTTTTGTGTGTATGTCTTTTTTTTTAAGTTTATGTGGATACTTTTCATACCATAAAATAGAGGAGAGAGCAGTACCAAAATCAATTAGTATTTGCATGTTTTCAGCATCTCTTTTGATTCTTTAGTCACAGTTAATTTGATGATAGATAAAGTCTGGTGTTAAATGACATTAAACAATGTAGTTAGCAATAAAGAAATATTTGGCTAATATACTGTTGTGTATAAAATTAAGCTTTAATGGAATGTAATAAAATGCCAGCTTCTTCTAAATGTTATTCAGTTTAGGAGGTACTAGCTCTGCAAACAATGCTCACAAGTACTTATGGTTAAATATCACCCCTAGAATTTTGAAATAAAACCTTAAATTATTGACACATTTGAAGTCTTTCTTTTTTTAATAAAAATAAAAAAAATCCTGTAATAAAATTTTGATATTTCGATGGGTAAGATAATTTTGTATTACTGATTTGAAATATATTTAAGCCATTTTTATCTTGATGTATGACTAGAGAAAAGCATTGAAATTTTAATAGTTCATAAGGTGCCTTTACTTAGCAAATAATCTACAATGGCAGAATGCAAAAATTTGCAGATGTCTTCTGAAATTGTGAGGCCTGAGATGCATGGGGTACCTACCAGGCAATGGAAAGACAGTATTCAACAGTTCCTGGCCACCTGTGTAGGCTGGCATTGCTCTACAGCTTTCACTCTTTTAAAGTTTTGAGCAGTAAAAGCACAGATTTCATCTACATTGAACAGAGGGCAAACATAACTGCATGTATGAGTCTGGATCCTTCCCAGCTCCTCACACGACAGCAGCAGCCCAGTGCAAGCCTGCTGTGCCTTTCACTGAAAGGCAGAATAGCACAGGCTTCTGCAGCCTATGAAAAGAGAAAAGCTGATGGTGTCTGTTAAACTCCCATCTTGAAGTAAATATGGAGTCCTTCCCCTTTGACAAAAAATGCCAAGCCATTAAACATAATACTGGAAGGTGTGGTGGGGCACATAGCCTTTTCCAGAATACCCAAGTGCACCTACCTCTTGGTGCGAGATTAGCCAGGAGCATAACAGATCATCAGTTGACCGCTTGTGAACAGGCTTGGCCTGTCCACTTGCTGAGCCTATGTGTAGCTTCATAAGCAATCTTTGGCTTAAGATGTGACTATAAAACCTACATTGGATAAATAAAGGATAACTTTGAAGCTAGGTTAGTTCAGAAATGGTCATCTCTTAAGCTGTAGCATTTTTTTTCTTTTATATTTTACAACATTTGTAGATATTGCACTGTATCTGAGACCACTGGAAAAAAATACATTTGGCTTTTTCAGGAGATGGAGTTCCCAAAGATCCATAACTTAATCCCACTTTTAATCCCACCATCTGCCTGATATGGAGTCACTCCAAGTCCTACAGCATGCGTGCATGAACAGGAGTTCTGCTGCAGGAATTTTGCAATCTGCTCATTGACCAGGTAGTTTCAGTAAGGGTAGTAAAATGTATAAATATCTAATAAGTAAATGTTAGCTGTTATGCAGCATACCAACAACATAGTTTATTTTTTTGTTAGTTTTCTAATAAAAAACATAATTACATTTTTGATATGCTCAGACAGTATTAGATCATTAAATTGTGAGCTGAATCATCAGCTGAGTCATCAGCTGTACCATTCACATACTGTGTATTTAAGAATGAAACATGTTTCTTGTCTAGTGAGAGAAAACTGTTCTTTGCAAGCCATGTGTCCTCTTCAGGTTGGTTGTTGCTCCTTACCCCTCCTTTCACATAAGTTTGCTGCCTCTTTTCTTTCCAGGTTTCACAGTAGGTATTTGCTTTCATGAGCTGCAAAATGTTGATAAGAGTTACACAAATAAGAAAATATGCAGTTTGCATACAAGCTGTGAATGAGCCAGCTTAGTGAGTTTTCTGTCCTGTCATCCATGAACTTTTCTCATACTTCTACTGAAATCCACTAGTGGGGTGAAGTATGAGAACTTCCACATGCGGGCAGGCAAGGCCATTCTGTAGGATTCAGTGTTCTGGAGGCAATTCTGTTGGTCAAGAAAAAGAATCCCCTTCAAAGACAGCTTGTTGTACTTTCTAGATGGTCACCAAAATCCTCCCCAAGGACCAGCAGGCAGCCAGTCTCCTCAGCTTCCACAGTAACCTGTGAGCAGGGGATGAGATAAGAGACTTGATTTTCTCCTGCAAGAAACAGCTCCCAGTTCATGCTTACAGAACTGGTGGAGGCTTAGCAGGTCTGTCTCTGAGCAGGAGCCCTCTGAGAACACCTGGAGGAGTAAATCTCCATCTTCTCTCTTACAGGCTTATAGCAGTATTGGAGTGGTGAGTGGTGAGTGAGTAGAGGGTACTTACCTCTTTTTCAGGAGAAATAAATGTTCTGTGAACATCTACACTGGATGAATCCTCTCCAGCAGGATAGGAACCGAATGCAAATTGCATTAGATTAGATTTGCTTAGAAGGGAAACTTTATGTGAAGAAATCAGTCTCCCGCTTCACTATGCTATCAGACCTCCTGTTTATTTTCACTTGGTCAAACATCCGTTATGTGTGACAAGGCCCCACTTGCCACTCCTTTGACTTTACACCACCTCCTTCCTCACGTATTTTAGCTGGACTTCAACAGGCTAATTTATAATGTCGTCACTGAAATTAGTCTGAATGTCTGACAAATTATTGTTGTGCATTAGAAGGCCAGCACTGATGAAGGTCAAAGTCTGCTCGTTTTGATCTCAGCCCAAAATATCAGGTTTTGAAGTGGTGCCAAAAGGTTTGGATGGAACCTTATATAATCCTTGATTTGTAAGTCTTGGAGAAAAAGGGACAAGAAGTAACTACGAGGGGTGTCGATATGAAGTAGAAGAGTGTGGGGAAAAAATTAAATGAGAACTATGACCAGAAAAAGGTTTTACTTCCCCACATTCTTCCCCTGCAGACTCTACTTTCAATGCGTTAGCTTACAGATTCACATCAAATATGTGAAGTAAATTCTTTAATAAATGTCAGTTGTATCAGTTTTAGATAAACTGATGAGGTAAGCAAAAAACAAAACCAAAAAAATCTCACACACACACATACACAAAAAAAAAAAACTTCCCCCCAGCCCCAATAAAAAAATCTTACTGCATGCAAACAAGGTTACCCATGGATCCTGGTTTTCCCTCTCAGGTTCTTCATGATGCTGTCCAGAATTATACATTAGGTAAACATGTATCCTAAGTTTGATTCTGCATCTGGGAGAAGCCCTCTTCTGCTAATTTACTAAATGAAAAAGCTAGAAGGACTTGTGTAGGTATTTGTGTATGTGCTGGCACTACATATGCTACCTGAGGATTAGTACTCAAAGATTATGAAGGTGTTATGGCAAACAGACAAATACATTTCCAGCATCACTTTTTGAGGGTGGGAAAAAGTCCCTTAGCTCTGTTATTTCCTGAATGTTCACTGTGCAGAATATGCTACTTTAGGATCAGTCTAGTTGGTGGAATATGCAACTAGTTGAACATTGGGAGCACCTCAAATGTGAGAGTTGCTTTATGAGACAATTGAAAAACTAGAAGAGTTTGAGGTAACAAATTAGAAAGCTAATTATTTTTGTTTTCATATACTCATATATGAAGTGGAAAATAACTTTAAGTGATGTCATGAACAGTAATTTTTAAAATACTTTTATTTTAAAAATTACTTTTTTCTTCTTTTTTTTTTTTTCTGCTGCCCATTTATTTACATTCCAGTCTAGGTTGTATCTTTCATTGGAAAATCTTTCCAAAGATGAAACTGAAGAAACATTGGAACATGTGAAAACAACAAAAAATACCTTAAAATTCTTTAAGGATTCATTCTTCAGTCATAGAAACAGATCGGAAAGTTACTTCACCTGTGTCATGGGATTTAAACCATGGGATTTCAGACCTGAGATATTTTTTTCCAGATTTGATATGTTTCCCAACCACTCACTGAACATTGAGGTATTACTAATAATCTATCTTGTGGATAATAATTATAAAAATATTATTTGAGAAATATGGGCTATTTTCAGTTATACAGGCAGCATGACCTGGGTTTCTAATTTCCAGAATGAAGAATTACAATGCAGAGGCAGTGTTGAGTAGGATGCAAATATTGTATGCTGTGCAAGGAGCAGGCTGGTATTAACAAGAAGAAGAAAAAAAAAATAAAAATGTTTCCTGAATCCGGCCCTTCCTGAGATTTTTAAAGTTGCTTGAATGAAGTGCTACTCTTCATATACTTGGCTAAGACTTCGTATGTGTTCATAGCTAGGATTTTCTCCTGAGTGCAGCACCTTTATCTGTCTGTGTTTTGTTTTGTCTTGTTTTGTTTTCAAGAACTGAGATGAAGTCATCCATTTACAGCTAAAAAAAAAATGCGGTGTTTTAGGTTACAGATTGGATGAGACAAAATACTCTACACCTCTGCTTTTAAGTCTGTGCCAGCAAGCAAGAAAAGATGAAAAATCTGTGGCCAGACAAGGAAGGTAGAATGTTGTTTTCTACTCTTGTGGTTAGGGTGTTTGTGTAGAGCAGGAGCAGTCATAGGTTCTTGTTCCTGCTGCCAGGAATTTTTTGTGCTTTTCTGAGCCTGGAAGCAGTTGTAGCAGGAATGTGGGCTGCCTGCTGATTAGGGTGACCTTGTGAGGAGTGGGAGATTCACTTTAGGGATCTGAGCTGGAAAATGATGCATTTTAGCTCTGCAATTATTTAGCTAGTGTGCCTCTCCATCCTACCACTCTAAAATATTATCAGAGGGTAAGAAATGTAGTCCCACAGTGTCTGACAATGCCTACCAGGGCAATCTCTGAAAGGATTTTGGGGTAAATGCATGGACTCTTGACTGTCTATTGGCAGACCTATAGGTCGTGGGCTCAGGCTGGATGGTTGTTGAACATGCTTAGGAACAAAACCACACCAGCAATTTTGCAAAAGCAGCTGTCAGAGGCATCACATACAGCCACTACACATAAACCAACTGGTACTGGCAGTTGTGTTTCCTGACATTCAGGTGGTAGCCACACTGAGTTTACTGTGGTCAACCTGAATCGAGGCTTGAGGCACCTGAGGCAGGCTGAGTGGAACAGAGAGACCTGCCTTGCAGGAGCCAGGTCCCTTCACGGTGAGGAGGCAGCTGGGTGATGTAGGTCACAACTGAGTCTAGGTGTCCACGGCCCACCAGGAGTCTGCTTGATGAACCTGCAACTGTTTTGCTGTTGAATAGATGTTGCACATTTCTAAACACACTAGGAACCAGCTATTTCCATCCCTCTGGGGCACAAAACAATTACTTCATTCAAGTGAAATCAGAGACCATAGAAATTAATTTGGCACATGTTACAAAAGAGGTTAGAGTGGGTTCACTTTTACTCATCTTAGAAAGATTTATGTTTAATTTTCAGAGCAGCATTTAGAGAAGGGCTATGTTAATAAATCATGTTTATGCTTGAAAGTATGTTTATTAGTGTTTACTCACTTTAGCTCAGACTTTTTTAACTTAATCTGATAAAATTAAAATATAATTAAATTTGTATGTACTATAGGACAATTCATTTCTACTTGTGTTTTAATCTTATAAGTAACTCGACCAGGATAAACCATTGCTGGAATTACCTGTTACTCTTTCACATTTTTTTTTTAAATATTAAGTATTTAAATGATAGGTTTTAACTTCTCATTCTGCCAAACCAGAAGAGCGAAAGTCAAATGAGGCAAAAATATTTCAAACAGCAGGATTGTTATTGTGTTTTTTCTTTTGTGGAAACATACTGTTTGTTAATTTTTGTTCATTTGATCTAGCAAACTTTCATCAACATGTAGGGATTTCAAAAGATGGAAAAAATGAACTTTGGTGGAATTGTGGGGAAAGTTCTAAGTGAACATCTGCAGATGAAGATTTTACGGAAAGCTGTGAAGTTTTTACAAAGAGAGCATACGATCCTTGAGATTACAATAACGTTGTCAAATTGCACCCTGCACATGGGCATTTGAGCCTTCATATACTCATTTATTTTAAAGTATCTGAATTTGGAGGTTGTGGAACTAGGAAATATGAGTGAAAAAATCTGGATAATGTGGAACAAAATCCCCCACTAACATCAACCAAAATTTAAAAAATAAATAAAGAAAAAAAAAAAGAAAAAAAAAAAGACTAATTATTTTTGCTGTCAGTTAGTTCTGTAATTTTTTTCATTTATTTTTTTTTCCTGAGGGTTAAGAGGTAAATTATGTATGGTTCTGGTGTATATAACTAATCAGTTAATTTCACTTGAAAATATAGAAACATTTCAAAATGTTTGGTATATAATGTTGTCTTACACTCATAGTTAAAATAATTCCTTATAAGTATACTCATTCATTTTACATATATTTGGTAGAACAGAATATTTATTACTGTTCTTTCCAGAGATGCTTTTTTGTTGTTTTCAAGATTATGGTGTCAATTCATAGCTATAAATAACTGTAAACTTGGGAAAGGGTGTTTGTTCTGGAGGATTTAATCTTCTTTTAATATAAATTCAAACAAAGCGGTACCCTATCACGTTACTTGGCTTGGCACAGCTGCCTGCTGGCTCAAGCACCCAGCTGTCTTCAGCACAGGCTCTGGTCCAGCGCACAGGATGCTTTATGCGTCTGCATTAAACAGCGGCCACAGAGAAGTGAGGAGCAGCACAGAGCCATCCAACTTCCAGGTGAGTGTCCCAGCTGCTGGAACACTTCCTCAGACTTGTTCCTGCTCCACCTGGCATTTTTGGCAGAAAAGCAGCCAGATCTGCAGCACTGTAGAGCAGGGCACTGTCCTGGGGTCTGGGGGCTGCTGATTAAATCCCCCTGAGGTGGGGATGCTGCTGAACCCAGGTGTGCCCCCACACAGGTGTGTGCCCCAGCTCTGCAATGTGAGCAGTGGAAGAGGGAAGCAGCCCTGACACCAGCTGCAGGTTTCATGGTGTCTCTTCTCTGCCACTGATCCAAACATGCACCATCACAAGTAGGATTTAATCACCCCAAACAAGCTACCTTAACAACACACTTGTTCAATTCTGTCTGCTGACTGAGCTTCATTCGATTATTATTATTATTCGCTACTGGATGACCAATTATTATTTCTACACTTACACTTACTCCCTCCAAAAAAATGCTTGGGTCAGCTGGTTCTCTTAGATGTATCTCGGCCATTTACCTGTGGTTCTGACACCTGTGTGTACCCACAAGCCTTGTTGGGTTTGCAGAGGTGCAAACAATTTGGAGATGGGCTCAGCATCCCCATGGGTGGCTTTGTTGGCTTGTGGGAGCTTGGACCTGTTGTTTTTGGTAGTGCAGTTAATGCAAGGAGTGTGTACTTTGGGTAAGGTGTTATTTTTACAGGCAAATTTTCTGAAACAGACCCAAATCTTAGCATTGTTATTATTTAAATAATTATTATTTAGGAAGTATATAAATTTACTGTTCTATTTGATGTGGTAGGAAACAAAGCCTCTGTGTGTGTGCATGTTGATTTTTCTTGCAAATATGTGACTTAATCTAGGTAATTAAAGATCCGGAAGAATGGATGTAAACTAGATTTGAATTAAATGTATGGCACAGGTTTAATTCATGCAGAAGCCTTGCAAAGTTGTTAATGTTTTTAGGGTAAGAATACTTGCAGTACTGTAATATCCACAGCAAACCTTCCCATGTCCTCACACAGTCAGGATTCACTATAACATACCTCTAAACATCATCACTCCTTGTAAAATCCCTTATGATTCACACTAAATTCCTGCTAATCCTTGCACAAAGCTACAAAGCTTCTTCAGGAAGAGGTGAATGGTAGCAGGGACCTACTGCCTTTTTTTTTTTTCTTTCTTTCTTTCTTTTCTTTTCTTCTGGGGGCACAGGATGCTCTGAAGAGTCCTTGGCTGTGGGAGCTGTGGTTTCAAGTCACCCTTTCTCAGGGCTGTATGCAGTTTGTCTGGTTTTGCCTTTATCTCAGGAAAGGATTCCCTGCATACTTGGCATATAAATGGAAATGTTGCTGAGAATGCTTGAGTAACAGCTTTAAACTGCTAGTTAAAGTGTGGCAATTATCATATTTACATAGATTGTAAGATGGTTGAGGTTGATCTGGTTTTGAGGCAGTGATTCCTTCCTTAGTGACTTGACTGACTTGGTGCAAAAGCAGCCTTTGTAGTGCACTTCTGAGCAATCATTCTGCACAGTGAGCTTGTTGACTTTCCAGGTAAAGCATAGCCAACAAGAGTTAGATTTCAAGCCTGAGCCACTCTTATTCATCTATGCAGGCTGAGTGTTGACAGAAGATGTAAAAGTACAACAGTAAGCAACAATAATTGTGTTGTTTTTACTGTCATTGCTAAAATATTTTTTCAGTCTCTTCACAAAGTGTTTACCTTTAGGTTTTACAGTATTAATCTGGGGTTGCTCCAAACAATAGCTGTCAGTGTGAAGTTAATTTGTTTGTCAGAAGCTTCAAGGTTCACGCTGTTCAATGTATGATATTTGAATAGTGTCAAGATATTTCCAAGAACAAGTTTTATATATTTCTGAATAGGCAATGTGCTGTATGTTTGGTTAATATGTGGCTAGACTTGCCTGAAATCCAGAACACAGCAATGATTTTGTTTGTGATGGGACTGGGGATTTTGACCCTGAGGAGGACAAAAGGAAGTTCAGCCTTCAGGGTACAAATATGGACTTCTCAGATTGACTGTCTTAAGTGGACTTCTGAAGTGCGTATTTTAAATGCATATCACAGCCTGTGACAGAATTAAAATTGAATTTCCCTACTGGCTATGGAGAAGTGTGTGTAGTTCATCCTGCCATGTTTAGTCCCATCTATTTTGAGTATATGCATGCAGTTTTCCTGCAGTGAGGTTTTATTTGTTTGTTTTTAAAGCACATTAGTAGAAAGGTAGAAGACTCAAACAAGCTGGTTTGATAAGCCCTTCCATATTTGCTGGTTTTTATTTAAATGTCTACTTCAGCTACTGGTACTTATCTCCCCACCCCAAGTGACTTACAAAAAAAGAGATGCAGCCAAACAGTAAAGAAAAGAGAATATGACTACTTTCTCAGAGGTGATCAACGTTTAACACGTTTAACAAAAGAACAAGGATAGCTTTACTAGTACATGTTCCTGTTTGTGCTTTGGTGTCCTTTAGCAAAAGGTGCTGGAACTCTCCCTTCACAGCTGGCATGAGAATGCATTAATATGCTCCTGTTTTTTTCCTCCTCTGTTATTATTTTTCCAAAAGTGCTCATCTGTGGATGTGGTTAATTACTTTAAGTATTAAGAAAGTACAGCTGTGATATGGAAAAGGACTGTTGTTCTGTTGCTTAGAACATGTGGTAGATGCAGATTCTTAAGATAATCTAATTAAATGTAACAATGACTTAGAGTCAAAACATACTGTTTACTTAGAGAGTTGGCAAAGTATTTGAGTAGCTTAAGTTTGATGCTCATAATATCCTGCTTAATGATAACATGCAGAGATAGTTGGGACTTGTTAAAACTTGTTGAGAAGGTCTTTGTTTAACAGAAGAGTTAACAGTAGCAGCATAAACGTAAAGAGTAGTATTAACTGGCATAGTTGGCTATTCCTCTTAACAAGCTTCCTGAACAAAATATTGTAATAAGTTTCTTTCCTTGAATATCTATATACTTGGTACACAGGTCTTGATCTTGCATTGTAAGGTAAAAATTATCTGAAATGCTAAGTAAATGTTTCAGTTATTAACTCAGATTCTGTAAATAATAATCACTTAGATAACTGATCATTGCTCATCGGTTACAATAGGGAAGGAAAGAAGGTCAAAGAGTTGTAGGTCCCATGTCCTGCTCTAAACCCCAGAGTAACAGAAGAGCCATGACTCTCTTCATCCTCACCATTTCCACATGTGGAACTCCCTCATGTCCACAGCCTGTCCTATTTTTTTGCCCTCCTCCTGTATCATTTAGAGCTTGGGAACAGAAAATGTTCTCAGAGGTGTTGTGGTCACTTTGTTTTGAGCAAGAAACAACATAAGGTGTCTGTTTTTTTTTCAAATACAGTCAAGAAAATAGTATTGTAAGGCCTTTCACAGGTTGTTTTATTGATCTGATACCTCTTGTCTCTCATGAGTGAGCCATCTTGATAACTGCTGATGTGCAACTACCAGATGAAGGGGTAGGACACCTTTAGTGTGGTTTTATTTTTCACGATTCCTGGGGATTTTTCAACACTTACAGGATTCCGCGTGGTAGACAATTCAGAAACACATGGTGTGCATTAATAAGCTACTTATAAACTGTTTTCGGTTATTTTTATCTACTTCATCTGAGGAACAGGAAATTAGCTTGCAAGCCATTTAAGTTAATATATTCACAAGTTCACAATTCAAGTTTCAGGTTTTTCAGAGAGAAGTAGGTTTCTGGTGATGTACTTCACAAGAAGGGGATCACCTATCTTTAAAGAAAATACTGTATGTTGCACAAAAATTGTGTTTTGTTTAAGTACTTGCCCCTTCTGGAGATACCTGTGAAGTTTCCAGACTGGGTCAATGCTAGATAAGCTCACAGGGTAGAGTTAAATGCTCACATTCTCCCACAAATTAAGCATGTTATCTTCACGTCACAAAGTATTCCACTGTTTCAGGGAAGAACTCAAATATATACCTCAGCCTAGCCTCTGTATTTTCCTTCCTCCTTTCTTTCAAGTCATAATAGGAAAAGATTAATGAAAAGTATTTTTGCCTCAATATTTTCCTTGGGCAAGCAGGGAGGGAAATAGCTCTGTATCTGTGGTCTCTGGTTCTTATGTTTTAGAGGAATAGCAGATCTATATGTGTAAATTTCTAATTTTATTTTCTTGGCACCATTAAGGGCATGATGACCCTTGAAGAAGACATTATCATGACATTATTTTTCTAGCAATCTGAGAGAAACAAGTGATAACCAATGTTATATAAAATACGATTCATGTGCTTCCTGAAAAGAATCATGGTGACTATGCTAATATATCCAAACGTACTCCTGTAGTCATCTTGTGTTCACTTAGAGAGATGTTTTTTAATGTTACAGGAGTTAGATGATGATTATTTTGGATGTAAAACCAAAACCCTGGATCTTGACAGATTTTTTGTGTAGGATTTCATGACTGCTCAGGTTTAGAATCTGTGTTCAGGGATAGTACTTATTTAGATAAAACTATTTTTCATTTATTATTAAAAAAAAAATGTGTATTGCTTAAATTACAGTTTCTATCTAGGTAAGCTATTTGTGAATTGAATGCCTTGGAATATTAAGTACTTTGGTAGTACATCACAAGTGTACATAAACTTTAAGAATATGCCTTCAATTGAAGCTGGAAACTACAAGGGCACTATGGTTCTTTTGGAATAAATGTAATTTTTGTGAAGTATCTCATCTGCACAATCTAAGTCCTCAAAGTCTGTTTGCATTTTATGATGTTCAGAACACAGGTTCTTTCCAGGAGCTATAGCTAAGAAGTAAAAAAAAAAATATATATATATATATATTATATTTGATAATTTGAAGAAACAGAGATTTCCTGTTCACCAGCATTCTGTATTTGCACTTGACTGCACAAGACATGGAGAATCTTATGGATATCAGATGCATCCAGGCTCTTCCATCAACAGTGTGGTGTACAGTTAATTGGGTAGCTAAAACATATTTCTGTAGTGGTATATATTATTCTAAAGCAGGAATAATTAAAATGTAAGATGGAGAAAGTTGATTAGAAACAGTTTTTCAAGATACAGATTAGGATTTGTCATATTCAGAGCCTGAGTGAATGATATCAAATTATTAAGAACAAGGCAAGCATGTAAGATGTTCAAACAGGCAGTGATTTTGAAAGACACAAGGAGAAATCTTACATATCTATTACTGCCCGTGATAAGGCCTCCAACAAAGTATTGTGTCCAGGTGTAAGCATTACATTTTAAGAAAGATGATCCCTCAATAGTTATTGAGGCTGAAGAAGAAAAGGCTGAGAACAGACATAAATCTTCGAAGACATTAAAGATTTCTGCATACAGGAAGGAAATAGGCTGTTCCCTACATCCAGAACATAATGAGCTTAATCTAAAGTGCAGAAAGTTCAAGTGTAATAAATGAGAAAACTGCTTTATGGGAAGAATAATGAATCACTAGATTGCTAGGGGAAGTGACATGCTCTTCATTTCTGAAAACCTTTCAGGGAGGGTTAAAAAAACTTCTTTTGGAAATGGAACAGGTATAGCAGACATCGTCTTGGAGCAGGAACACAGACTTAATTACTCTTAAAGTCCCTTTTAGACGTGCACATCTTTGACATTTTATACATAACACTCAAACTGTTTCAAATTATTGCAAATTAGTTAATATATTAAGCATAAGACATTAATAATTAATACTTAACTAATAGCTTTGATTAAATGAATTTTCCTTAGGTTGTCACTTTGGCATTCTTGGCAATTAAATGAGTATCTTGCATTAAACACTGGCATTTCTTCTATTTCTTTCCAAACTTCCTCACTGGATTCAGATAATACAAACAGTATCAAATCTCTTTCAAAAGGCAGATAACTTCTCTTAGCTTTAAACGTTGCAAGGAGAATGGAAAATGACTTATCCTCAGAAAATTCACTTCTGCTTGCCTCTTGGTAATTTATTTACAGCAATAGACTTCTTCCAAAAAAAAAAAAAGGCATTGAAATAAAATTAAGACTTTGAATTTGCATGAGACTGCATGAAGAAACTAATGACATCTGAAAGAATATATCTGGAAAGAAGGAAGAAAATAAACAATTTAGAAACATGCAATGTGGTATTCAGAAAACATCTACAGTACAGAGTCCATGCCTGGATCTGGAAAACCTAGTTCCATACATTCTAGGATCTAAATTAAACTATCATACTTTAGATGAATTCTAGAATTCATCTGCATAGCGAAATTTAAGAGGAAATTTTGAAATGTGTGGTCTGTTTCTCATCACTTGATACGTACTGATACTGAGCTTGGTACAATTCCAATCCTTGTACTTGAAAAGCATTTTGAATGGGACTTCAAGGTGGGAGAAGAGTATTGCAGAGAGAACTCTCTAATGCTTGCTTTTTCTTTTCTTCTTCTTTATTTTCTTTTAAGATTTTAACCTTCTTTGGAAGCTTTCCAAATAAATAAAAAAAATAAAATAAAATAAAATGGATAATTGCAAATATTTATGTGATGAACACATTAAAAAGGTATGCACAATGAAAAAATAAAAGCTGTTTTTCTTGTTAATTCATAATGGTTTCATTTCTGTTCTACGAATAAACATATGGAAGAAAGAGATGAAATAATTAACAAAAATATGTCAATTGCTTAAGGAAAATTTGAATGGTCTGTACAACTAAAGGAATGAATAGAGACATCTTGGTCCTACTTCTCATCCACGTCTCACCGGTAAGTGTTCATAATCACTGATTTAGTGGAAAGTTAATAGCTTTTAAATAAGACATCATTAATTACTGAAAAAGTGTGATCTGCACAGTATGGCCCTCTTACACAAGTGCATTTATACACTCATGTTGTGCATGTGTACAGCTCAAGTTTATTGGTATATTCTGTTTCTGCAGCACTCTCAGAATTACTTGTTAACATCTGTAAGAGATTTCCCTGATCATTGTTTGGATGAGTCGATAACTAGCAAACCCAGGAATTTCTCTGTCCCAGGACAACACTACTATATGCCACGTAAACAGTATTATTGTGTTAATGCTTTCAAAGATACTTGTGTGGGAGCTAGATATCCAAGTTACTTGAAAATTGTGTCCTGCCTCTCTTTCGTTTCCTGATCCTTCACCAAACATGATTTTAGGTTGGAGCGCAAAGGATGAACAGCTCCTGTAGGAGAGTTAGACCCACCTGAATTAAATTGGGTAATAACCATTCCACCTGCTGATGAGCAGAGTATTTTAATGACTTCGTATCTGAGATTAAATACAAAGTAAACAAAATGTCTTTGTGTTGAGACTTCTGACAGGATAAATGTGAGATTAACAGTTTATTTGCTTCTTCCAGCTAGTGGCTGTATTGAGAGAAGTGAAATACCTCAGATGTTGAAGCAACCCAATATTCCAGATTCTACTTTAGCTCCATATGAGGGAAAGAAAGGAACACTTTTGCAAAGGTTTATGACTGGGTGATATGTTAGCAATGTGGGATGTATTTTTGTTTTTTTCTGCTCCCCACCCTCCCTGCCCTGTTGCAACTTGCATGTGTGTGTGAGCACATGCACAGCTCTAACTATCCCACTGTTTTGCTTGTTCAAAGGAAATACCACATCCTCGCCAAACAGAATCCTATCTGCAGCTTACCTTTCAGCTTACAATACTGGCCACAGACGAGTGTGAAGTACCTGGGGGCACTGCCAGCCTGGTTCTTTCAGGCTGCGGATCCACTTGTCTTCCTCTAGCTTGCCCTGCACCCAGCCTCCTGTTCTGTGTCGGCGAATTCAGGGGCCATAGTTTCACTTTGGTACTGTTCAAGTGTGAAAGGACCTCTCTCAAATAGCTGTCTTGCTAAGCAAAGCGCATAATGTTATGTGTGAGACATTCAAGGGATTTCATCCTGTGCATGTCTCTCCTGTGAACAGTTTGTTGGAAACCTTGAACCTGTTGCTCAGCTGTACAATAGACTAATGCGGACTGCTTTGGAGGTAGAATATCCCCTGATTGAAACAGAGCTGGGAACTATTGATGACCAGCTGAAAGAAGCAGAATGTGCACATAGCAGGTGGAAACCTGCTAGGAATGTATCTAATGTGAAAACGTTAGGGTGTGATTTGCAGAGAGTTCAACAGCCAAAGGACAACACTAGAACTAATCCACCTGGTTATGAATGCTTGAATGGAGCATGTACTCTTTTTCAGGAATGGTAAAAAAAAAAAAAAAAAAAAAAAAAAAAAAAGCAGCTCTACTATACCTGGATGGCAAAGGAGAAAGAATTGCTAAAATATGCAAAATGCTGCTAAATGGCATCTACTAATATATGCTTCTACTAATATCTACCACCTGTCTTGTAGAGGTAATGGCCAAGTGAGCTGTACTTTGATTTGGGTGTTAAATATTTGACTACTACTACTCTTATCATTTCTATGTTTTTATTCAGTTATCTGTGTAATTACACAATCTATGTAAAAGTTCATTAAGACTCACATTTGAAGACAAATATGAAGAAGGGAAGAATTTTAGCAAAATTTGAAAAGTGCATTAATTGAAAAGTGCATTTTAAGTTGGTAGATTGGGAATGACTGGCAAGCTGAGATCACGGTACTGCTGCTGTCCTATTTATGTGCCCCTAGGTATGTTGTTCCCATGATCCCCATAGATAAAAATCATTTCTGTATCTGGAGAAGTCATCCAGAAACACTTTTTTTGTACTGAATATATTGTAAAATAATCTTGATTTGAAATTTCACTATTGCTTGCTTATATGATTATAATATATATATGATTAATTAAAAATATACATAAAATTTATTTATAAATGCTATGTCCAATTATAATATCCTTAAACAATGGCTTCTGTGCTACATAACTACTAGTGATACAGTAAACCTGAATCAAAGAACTTGAAAGAGATGTGAACGCAGAAGCAGGATTTTTGACTCCTTGCCCCTTTTTTGCAAAATTTTCTTGAGGGACCTGCTTTTGTTTCTATTGCAATAATTTTTTGTTTGTTATCAACATTAATCTTAGTATCTAAAGAATATGCTTGAGTTCAGATTCAGATCTTATTTTGTATTATTGCCTTTATTTATACTATTGATATTTATTTAAGAAGGAAATCAAAATAAGGGTTTCTTTTTAATGCTTAGTTAAATATAACAAAGGTTAGTACTGGAATGCAGTACAAATGTGCAGAGGTATTCTTATAGAATGTGTAATATCAAAGCTGCTGTATTGTATGACAGCTTTGTACCAGCTTTTTACCAACCTCAGTGCAAGAGATACTTAACCCTTGTACAGTTTTGCTAGTGTAAATGTGATTACAAGGAGGTTCAAGAGTCTTCTACACTACAGATACAAGAACTATTACTGTTGTTTTGTACTATACATCAACTTTATAAAATAGTATAAAAACAAGGAAGCTTGCTGAATGAAGGCATACATTAACACAATCATAAAATAAAATGTTTTTTTAATTGTGAGAAGGCTTGTTTGTTTCCTTATTCAGGGAAATTTAAAGCTCTTCAAAGTAGATTCTTCCTCAGTCTCTAGGAAGAGTTACATGGATGACATTATGATTGATGGCTTATATAACACTCTAATGCAGTCTTCAGACTTCTTTTTGGAGAACACAGAAGAAAGTTTGAAGCCAGTTCCAGTTTCTCAAGCACAAATGATCCTTAATGCCACAGATATTCAATTTAAATCTTCTCTAGATAAAGAGGCTGGTGATGGCTTTTATGACCTTTGACGAACTCCTGGGTGATATTTTCTGAATGTCTGCCCAAATGAAAAGGTTAGCAGACCACCTGAAAATAGAATATTATCAGGTTCAGTTTCTTCTCTTATGCTTGAATCCAATTAATTGTAAATGGCAAGAAGTTTATTTTTAGTTACAAACTCATTTAATAACATGTCTTGAAATCCTGAGCCTCATGTGTTTTCTCAGTTGCACAGTTTATAGAAGCGTAGTCCCACTAATTTCCAAAGGATTACTCATGCTTTCACACACTTCTGCAACTGTGAGCAGCAGAATGAAGTTGTCCTTTTTATGCAAGCCTGATTTAAATTTGCTGAATATTTCTCTCTCTGTGTCTGTGCTTTGAGTTTCTATCTCGGATGTCATACTGAATTCTGTAACCTGCACATAATGGAAACTTAATATCTTAGGAAGATGAGTAGGGGAATATCCACTAGACTGATAACCAGAATCATGTATAGCCCATTTAGCTTTGAGTAACTTGAAAAAGATATGTAGAATCATTGAATGTCTTGAGTTGGCAGGGACCTTAAAGACCATCTACTTCCAACCCCCTGCCATGGGCAGGGACAGCTCCCACTAGAGCAGGTTGCCCAAAGCCCCATCCAGCCTGGCCTTGAACACTTCCAGGGATGGGACATCCACAGCTTTTCTGGGCAGCCTGTTCCAGTGCCACACCACTCTCTGAATAAAGAATTGTTATTAATGCAAGAATCTGCAAAATTTTGTTTCTTTTACTTGTAGTCTGGAATAAGTGCTTCAGTGTTGAAAAGAAATACAGTTGCTCAAGAAAGTGTGGGATATGAATGGTTATATTAATGTAAATTTGTTTTTGGAAAGGTATTAAAAGAAAAAGGAAAGGTTAAAATATATTCTGAATGTTATGTTCTTCATTTGATCCTAGAAGTGCTTATAGTATTGATTTATTTTTTTTAAGTTTTTAATATTGAATAATTTCATATTCCTTTTGTTTTTGAAATTATAGCTGCTATGTTTTAGGAAAACCAGATTAAAAATATTTCTATTCTCAGGTTAACAAATTTCAAGATAATCCCAAAGAAAAACAACTTTTGCAGTTTTACTTTAAGCTTATTTAATACCGATAGTTTGCTGGAATAATTAAAATCAGTGAGTAAAACTTCACGAAGTTCCACTTCAGAACTGAGAAAAATGTAAAAGGCTACAAGCAAAGCCAATTCACCAATGGTTATATCTCAGATTCTGAATCCAGAAAAAGGTTGTATGGGAAATCAGCCATTTGAAGTTCTATTTACATCAAGATGTTGGTTTTCATGGGCAAGATTAGAAATATATATACTACTTTTTTTGTGTGTGTATGCGTGTGTGTGTAATATTTTTATTGCCATGAAGAGAGAATGGGGCACATTCCCTCACATCTCCCAGCTGCCTCGTATGGGTGTGTTTAATAAGTATTCATATGTGTACCTTTATGGCACTATCAGAAACTGAAGTATGAAATAGTTTAAATGCTTAGCTTTTGGCTTGGATTTTGAGAAGATGGATTATTTTGCGTGCTTTCTAGGTAGTGGTGGTATAGGGTTGGAAACAAGTAATAAGGTCCAGAAGGTATTTCTGCATGCTAGGCCTTCCCCCTGCATCTATCTATCTATTATAGCAGATATATATAGCAGAAGCTTGTTTGTACCAAATGTTGTTGACACTTTTATCTGTACTTTCTGTTTCTGAGCATCACTGATGATTGGACTAAAACCCAGTGGAGACAGATTAATGGGGAACAGATGGATGTAGAGCTCAGAAGGTTTGCCAAGGCAGGTTCCATAGCTGTCTGCTTGTACAATTTATCTCTCTTGGTGCCACCCCTTCCTCACTCTTCCCACCCACTTTGATATTTCAGTGGATTTGTTGCTCATGTCCAAACTGAATGTTCTGGAACATGTTTTGGTTTGGGGCTTCCCTTTAAAACTTTATTCTTCTGGCTGAGTTTCCAATCCATGCGGAGGAACATGGTAAATCCATGCTGTCACTTTTCTGAATAGTGGAGGTGTGTGAACAAATAATGAAAGAATAATAAATGACCAGATGAAAGTCATTATTTTTAGAGACAAATTGAATTTGCAGAGGTTTATCTGCTCTACTCTTAGACATAGCTCCAGAGTAGTTGGATTAGCTTCATAGCTTCAGCAAAGACACTCATTTTTTCAAAGGGAAGGTACTTTGTTTGAAGTATTTGCAATGTGTTGTTGGTAGTAGTCTTACAGAAGAGAGTTTCAATGGGACAGAGGAAGAATGAAATAAAAATAAGAACAGAAGCACCCCAGATGATTTGGAGGACACTAAAGGAGTAGCTGTAATTCACAGACAATATTAAACTTGAGTACTGAATTAAGAAAGTCTTGAACCTAATGGGTATATTTCTCCTTATTCATGTATGTATTTCACTCAGAAATAAATAGGTTTCATTACATGATACCAGGAATAATGTGCTGTGGTAGGGGTAATAAAAGCAAGGACAAGACTGAGATCACTGTGTTGACCTTCTGCTTTCACATCATTCACTATGGCATATATGCCAGATCATGGAATAGGGAAGATGCTGATCACTGCCACTGCTGGTCGTCAGCTGATCGCTTGTGTCATGTTCATCACACTCAGGTGTACACAGAACTCTCCCTTATATCCAGAACTCCTATTCACAGAGGGTTATTGAATTTATGGATACTTTTATCTGCAGTGATATAATAAGAACATCGTTTAAGTCGTTGGAGCTGCAATGGAATAAATGGCTCTGATCCAACTGGAATTATAAAATCATTGTGTTAATAGTTGTTATTTATTATTTAAAGTATCATACTGGAAAGTAAATTTTCAGAGCTTTTGCTTTATCTACTGACCCCAATAAAATCTTCCACAGACTTGTGCTGTCCCAAACATCTGCATGTGAAACAGGAAAATAGAGCTTTCTGACAAATCTCATCATTTTTTCTCAGTTATCAACAAGGTAGTTTTCTTAGTAATCAACAGTAGAAACAAAAATCTCTTTACCTTGAGGGTGGCCAAACAGAGGAACAGGCTCCCTAGAGAGGTGGTTGATGCCCCAGGTCTGTCAGTGTTCAAGAGGCATTTGGACAATGCCCTCAATAACATGGTTTAACTTTTGGTTAGTCGTGGTCAGGCAGTTATACTACGTGATCTTTCAACTAGTTTATTCTAAGGTGGCTGTTAATAACAAGTAATTATTGTAGCTATTTTTATCCTATTCCATAGGAAATATATTCTTTGGATAATAAGGTTTGTGTCTGGGATGCATGTAGAGGCTTGGAGTTAAAGGTGAAGAATCTGATATCATCCTTGAGAGGAATATTGGAGAAGCAAAATTCTGCAGTCAGAGAGACATGATACCAGGTCAAGAAAGTGATGGGAGTAAGTATTCAGTTAAAGAGACCCCAGTAATGGTCTTTCATAGTCTACATATCTGCAAAAGTACACTCAGGCATGTGGTAGTGCTGCTGCTGCCAGCCATTCAATGTGGAAGTGGAACAGTGATTCAGGGTTTAGACAGAGCCATCTCAAGTACTGAGAAGAGAATCTGTGGTCTCTGCTCAGACAAAAGGACCCGACTCCCTGGGGGCACTCCCTGGGGGCACTCCCTGGGGGCATACCTCGCTTGCTAAATTAGAGGTTTGTTCAGTAGGTGTTTCTCTCCCTGCTGAGTTTAAGAGCAGCACTAAGCATAAAGAGTTCTCTGTTTTGTCTGAGACAGGAAATACTTACAAGTAATAATTCATATTAAATATTTAGAAGAAAAGCAAGCAATGTGGCTAGAAACTTTCCTGGATAGCAAAGAGAAGGTTTCTTGATAATGACCAGAGGAAATGAGGGGCAAAGTAAAAATGGAAAGAAAGGAAATAAATAAGCCACCTGAAGCATCAGCCTACTAGTAAATTCTTTAGGAATTAGTTTGTAGGGAGACTGTTGACAGAGGTTATAATTACTGTCGTTGTTTCCAGATTTTTGCAAAAATCAGCCAAATGTGGGCTGCCTTGGAATTTTCTTATGGAGAACATCACAGCAACAGAGCTCCTTTAATAAAGTCAATTGAACAGCTGCTTGAAACTCTAGATTAAAAAAAAAAAAAAAAAAAAAAAAAAAAAACAAGTAAAAGCTTAATAGAAATACTATTAGTATATCATTATTAGTTGTTCCTTTGATATGCTTGGTTAGTTAAAAACTTTTTTCATGAATCTTTGTTAGTGAGTTACATTTTCTCCAGATGTTAGTCCTGTGAAATTATATGCATGCTATGTAACTGTACATATTCTAAGAAAAGTCCTGTCTTGATGTAGGAGTTAATGAAATTACAGCTTTCTAAACTTATGTTTTCTTAGATTTTTTTATTATTCGATAATATGCTGTCCATGTGCAGCATTTAAAGATGTGTTCTGTTATGATATACAGTAATAACAAGAGAATTTATTGAACTCACCTTAGCCCTATTTCCTCTGATAAATTATTTTGATTAGTGCATTTTTTGAAGTTTTTTTTTTGTCTTTCTAGGTTCAGCTACAAACAATACTGAAAAGTAAATATGTGGTGTATTTCACTGAACAAATGAAAGGTTGACAAAATAAATGAAATGTGGCAGATTCTGTCATTTCCATTTGGATGGAAGTTCAATACACATGGGCTCATCTAGGAAGTATTTTCATTGTCTCTGATGAAATCAGAAGCCATTTGCCTGAAGATGTACATAGACTTAACGAAATCAATACAGGCTTCAGAGTAAGTAGAGTGAGTGTGTTATGTTAATTTATGTCTTGTATTTGAATTATATAGAGTGAGCAATTAAGCAGATATTTTTAAACAATACCATGTTGACAGTTTAGTCTGAGAATTTCTTTGATAGGTTTGTTTCTAACCCATTGAGTTAATGTTATTGCAGAAAGTATACTTAGGTGTAGTCTGCGTTCTTTATTATTAAAATTAAAGTATTTATTTGCCTTGTTTTCCTTTCACATGGACTGGCATGCAGATTGGCACATTATCACAGACCTCAGTAGTGGAAAAAGTTCTGTGGATGGTTCCTTCACATGACTTTAATATCTTCTTTTAGTTACTCTTTGTTAGCTTTTTAATCTCCCGGAGTTGCACAGAGATATGATACTTCTCAGTTAAGGAAATCCTTTCTGTGAAACTTCATATAATTTATGACAGTGATAGGTGAAATATAAGGTTATGATATACTGTTTATTAATGACCAAAAATGACAGCAGATCAGCCTAAGCATTTTCACTTACACAAAATATCACGTCTTAATTGTTCATTCTGACCAAACAAAAAAAGTCAGTGAACCCTTGTTGAGTAAAGAGAGTAACTTGCATTATGAACATACCTATAATTCAGTCTACATATGTCAGGGAAAATTCTGAGATCTCACTTTTCACTAGATGTGTTTCTGAAAAGCTAAGTTATGATAATGATCATTTCATAGGTTCTACATTTAAAACTTCAAATAAATTTCTAATTGTTTAAATCTGCAGCATAAGCAATATGGGCTGCAACATGTCTAACTATACACACAAAAAAACCCTACATTCACACCTTTGCATTAGTTGAAAACCTTGTTAAGAATGATGAAATTAGTCATGGCATTTAACATGCATGCTTTTCTTCATGATGCATATTGAAGAAGGCATGGGTCTTTCACATATAAGCAGAATTGTCATACAAGTTAATGTTTTTGGTGTAATCTGTCATTTTGTTAGAAGAGATCTAATAGTATAATCAAAGCAGTGTTTGTTTTTCTTCAATGGCTGTTCAAAGAAGAACTCAGTTGCCTGAGTTCCTTTTTCATTTTCTTCATGTTCAGTGTAAACATTGTGAAAATAAATGGTTGTGGATTTTCTTCTTTTGTCATTTAAAAAAAAAAAAAAAAACACAGAATCTTGAGCTGGTGAGGTTCCTTCTTCCACTTCCTTTTCCCTGTGCTTTCTTTGTCCCATTATACTAAATGGTATGAATTGGAAAAAATGTGAGGGGAATTCCACCTGTTGTAACTAATTTCCTCACAATTCTGTACAGGAATGACACAACAAAAACAAAAATGTGATAGAAGTTACCACCAAGCCATAGATGTATGAAAAATTGAAGATTTGCAGCACAGGTAAAATTTCCAGTATGACCATGAGTTGGAAATACAGTTCTGGAATAGTCGGGAAATGAGGGGTGTCAAGTCATGCTTGCTTTTTGTACAGTTTTGAAATTATATGATATATTTTTGTCATTCATTGCTATTTGAGGTACTGGACTTGTACAGTTTTTTGTATGATTAATTACATTTGAGGTATTATTTTGTTATTTATGAATTGCATGATGTAAACTTTTTCAAATGTCTTAAAAATATTTTCAGTTTTTATCAAATTTATTTTCTCCCTACACACAAACTTGTAGCTGAGAGTCTTCATTTCCCACTTTCAGCAGATATGTCATGCACAAATAAATGTGGTGTTTGTCTTATTTCCCCTGCAGATAGGCATGTAATTGAGCATTTTGAAGCTTAATACTTCTAGTGTCAATACCAGCATTTATTTTTGTGTTTGTTATTATTCACACATGAAAATGTATCTTAGGAGTCACTTCACACTCTCAATACAGTGGTTCATTGGGTTTTGCATTTTCAAAAATTTATTTTATCTATAAATATCTGCCCTGTCAAAAAGAAATCTTCTTGACCCTTGTTTTCTAAGGCTGGACTCTTTGGAAGAGTTGAAGAGGAGTTTCCATGTAGCCAAATGTACTTTCTCGGAGAATTCTCCGGTAACTTTCCGTTCTCATAGACTTCTTGGTCTGAAGGAGTGAAAAGAGCTGTTTTGAAAATATGTAAAGTTTGCCACTTTCCAGCTGTTTCTTACAGCTGGATCTATTGTTGGTACTTAAAATTAAAAGTAGACTGCATTGTTCTGTTTTACTGTTTCGTCTGATTTCCTCCTTAACTGGAAGAGAATTCTTGGTTTTAGGGTGGTTGAAGTCAAGTATCATTAAAATTTCTGTTTTCTTTCAGACTTCCTCTTTGGGAAAAAGCTCTGGGTGGATATTTAGAAACCAAGCACATAGCGTTTCCTCACTTCTATTTTGTTTCTTCAACAGACTTGCTAGCTATTCTTCCAATAGGAACACAGCTGGAACAGGTAAAATTCTTTGCACATTTTTGTACTTCATGTTGTCTATAGAAGGATATATTTCCAGGTTATGATGTGAGAAGATAGTATCATAGTACCTCACCTTTATTTTTGAATGTTGAGTGTTAATTTACTTATACAAAATAATTTCACATTTCTGAAGAAAGGCAGTAACCATTTCCTGACAGCTAGGAGAGGTACAAGGTCTTCATCAAGGAGAGATTAAACCATCATTCTGAGATATTAGAAATCTTGTGCTGTCTCTTACTGAAAATTTAGCTGTGTATGATTTGAATTTGTATGGATCATAACTTTGCAGGAATTAGAAATGGAAAAGGCCAATAAGATCATCAAATGAATTCTGCTTCTGGTGCTGACTGATCAAATTTCAGAAATGTTATGTGTAGTGGTGATAAGTAAGACTGAGAGATCCATGGTCTTTGTAACGTTGTTAATGGCTTTACTGCTGACCATTAATGTCAGCAATGTTTTTGTAGCTATCCTTGTTTTCTCTCCTTCAACAGTAATTTGTTAGATTTTGTGACATTTTGAGACCAGTTTGTATTAAAACACAGGCATTTTTCATTTCAGAAGCTCTATACTCTACATGCCAGATATATGTACATGCCAGATGATATTCCTGGCCTCAGTGATGATCCAGCTATGGCCATTAATTCTCTGAGTACTAGAGCTATTGGTGTGTCTCAGGCAAAGTTGTTTTAGGAGGGATGAGACATGTAACAGAAGAACTGATATTTTCCCAGAGGATGAATTATTTGATAGGCCTGAATGTTGAGCCTTTTTGGACATGATCATAGATTCTCCCATCTACTTTACACAACTAAATCTTAGTGACTTGTTTCATCCATTAATTGCTCTATGTTATATATAAGAAGAGCAGCCGGACAATCTTCTGTTCTACTTGTCAGGAATAGACCATGCCAGTGTGTAGACAGTGATCTTCAAAATCTATGGTCTTTGGAGAGGTGTGTTGTTACACAAGGCATTTAGACCTAAATCAACGGGGTTTTTTTGTGAAATAATCACTAACCATAATTAATAACAATTTCAAGACATCTGTTTCATATTGAGCTTAGACCTTCAGTCTCTTTGACAACTGACAATAGTGTCATTAACTCTATTCACTACTTGCTCTGTGAGCGTTTCCACCCAGCTTTTCCCATAAAAACCTCTTATGTAGTAATCATGCAACAGTCAGTGTTGCCGTGTCAGGCTGTGCCACCAGAGGAATCAGAAATATTCTTCTTATTTGTTTCATTGCCATAAGTGTTCTAATGTTATCAAAATACCATTTAAAAAAAAAATCTATTGTTTTTAAAACTTACAATTGAAGTGCTGTTAATCACCCCACCATTTGGTGCATTTTACTTGCTACAATCAATTGAATGTGAAGAAACATTTTCAAGAGCATGTAGAGGAATCTACAAATACCGCCTTTGGAATGTACAGCAGAGAAAAGGGGCATGTTCCTTTCCGCGAAGAGTGTGGTTGCAGTGGTCAGGTACATTGAGTTATATGAATTTTAGTTCATGAATTTTCCCTTCTTTGGGATGTAGATTAAATAGACACTTAGACTGGCATAAAATGTCACTTTTTAAAATGGAAACTTTAAAAAAAATCATAATAAAAAATTACAAATATCTTTTCCAAATTTCAAAATATTGTTATCATTATTACATTGCTCAGAGCTGCTTAATAAACTACTAACTTAATAAATAATCTAGTTGCCCTTTGTGTGGAAGCTTATAAAGAAGTGTAGAGAGTTAAGTGTTTAGGAGCAATCAAAAAAGAAAAATTGTGCTGAAAGCCACAGAACGTTGAACCCATACTAATAGTTCGTACTAATGAACCCTATAGTTAAATGTTATGTTCCTCATACTTCTCTCTTCTGCATTTCCATAACAATTTCAGTTCTCCTCCTCTCTAATCCTTTAAGGCACACCTCTCCAGACCTCAAGCTCTCTCCCATGTCCCCTATCAGCTGAACATGGGTTTAGCTGTTTTTGAGCCTCATGTTTGCTAATTGGCCAGCCAGTATGCATACTAACTGGGCAGTGGTAGGTCAGAAAGAACAGATCAGCAGCTTTTGAGACAATAACTTATTGTTCTCACAACAGTGCTGAATGGATAAGCATTCACATTGCATAAAATTGATGTTGCATGTAGTTCTAATGATTGATTGTCTCAGCAGGGAAGCCAGAGATTGAATGGGCAAATATATGCAGCTTGCCTCTTAGAGATAGTTTCTCCAAGACACAGCTACATTTGAGTGCCTGGAGACATAGGAAAGACTGTATTGTCTGTGTTTACTCTGTCTCTGCAGAACAGAAAAACTTCAGGCTTTTATATTTGGAGCTCTAAGACAGTAGGTCTGTGTGCTTCAGTCAAATGGATATGTAAAGCAAAACAATATCTGGTATCCCAGTAATTGGGAAAGGCTCCTCAGAATTAAATCCTACTGAAGAAGCAGTGTGGAAAGAGAAAATGGGGAAAAAAAGAAGAAAAGCAAACAAACAGAAAAACTCTCAGTTCAAGCTTGTAAAAAATGTTGATACGAAGAAAATCTTTTGTAAGGATTAAAAAGATGAGCTTCCTATTTTGTTAATATAAAACATAGCATTTATGCTATGTGAGTAGATTTATGCTTTTTTTTTTTTTTTCCAAAGATAGAGTCTTGGTTGCAACACCTTGGTGAAACTGTATGCAAAAACAGTGCGTCTCTTCATCAGTAAGGTGATAGTGGCCCATGAAGAAAAGCAGAGAGAACTTCTTGACTACTCAGGCTAGGTTGCACTTACCTGTTCAAAAATCTGGTGGGTTTGAGATGTAGAAATGGCATTCACTAGGCTGGAAGAGGGTTTGGAATCAGCTCTGAAGGATTACCACAAGAAATAGTTATTGATATCTTCTTTTTGCTTAATTCAGGGAAAATTAACACAGTGTGAAAATGGTCTCATAAAAAGATATTAGTGGCATATTTAATAATTTTAGTCTTATAGTAAATTAACTGCTACTAGCATTACGGGAAGGAAAAAAAAAAAAGAAAAAGAAATAGGCCTTTTGCTTCAGTTTTTGTTATCTCATGGGCCTTTTGAGTACATCTTTGTTGCTGGGTTTTCCATGGGACCATTCTGAACTGAGATGAAAGGTAAAAGCAAAGACTACCAGAGTTCATCCATGTTAGTGTAGCAAGAACGAAGTATGAAAGCAGTATAGATATAAATATTAAACCCATGTATTTGTTTAAGGAAGCAGAAACTGTTGTTTTTCTTTGAATCAAACCAAAGAGTTTACTTGTAATATTATTTATTTTAGTCCCGCTTCAGAAGAGTAGCTTCTGCTGTTTGAATTTTGTTTCACCTTTGCTTACCTCTGCTTCCTTTGAATACTTAAGTAGTCTGGTTTTCTTTACCAACTTAGAAAATCTGCCACATTGGAAATACAAATCGGAAAGACACCTGTAAGGAGAGGAAAATCTGATAGAGGTATCTAAAATTATCCCAATAATAGCGGAGATGGACAAAGATTCGTCTTTTGTTCAGTGTCTCTAATATAAATGTAAATAGGCACTACCTGAAACTATTAGGCAGCAGAGTTTTTTTTTTTTTTAAAAAAAAAGAAACACCTTCACACAGTGTGCAGTTTAAAATACAGAACAGTTGGCTACAGAATGACACAAGTATAAAAAAAGGTCAAATAAAGGGTTAGTCATATTTCAGTTCAGTTCATGGCTATTAAATATGATGATAAAATTGGTAGAGTGGTTTGTGGGGTGTGTTTTTTTTCCACTGGTTTGAGTTTGGACAGTTTTTGTTTGTTTTTGTATGTGTTTATTTTGTTTTTGTTGTTGTTTTGTTTTAGTAAATCCTGTCTGATGTGTCTGTGTGTGGGGGGAATATATGGCATATATTCCCAGGATATCCATCTCCTGGGCTTGCTTTTTTTATGTTTCTTTTTAAAAATAATTTCTGCTAGCTTCTATGAAAGACAAAGGGTGATCCACAATGAACCTTTGTGTGATGCAGCAAGGCTATGTTTCTGTGGTTGCTGCTGGTTCTGTGACTTCAAGCAGAGCACAGCACTGTCTCACATTGTCTCTGCTTCCTGACTGGACGTAGTCAGTGCTGGGGACTTTAGGACTTGTTCTGCTTTAAAAAAGGTGAGCAAGGAATGATAATCTGGACCTCTGTGCAGATGACATCTTCCTGTCATAAAGAAATGGAGCTCTGGTGTGTTTAAAACAAACAAACAAAAAACAGATACTTTTTGGGATACTAGACAGTTTCATTCCAAGTGTCGCTACTGATGTATCCTTTATAATTGCATTGGTACTTCCATCATGATATGATACAGAAAAATAAGAAGCCCAATGAAATTATCTGCTGGTTTTATTTTTGTAAGCATTTTCAAAATCTTTTAGGATTTAGACTAGGATTCTTAAGTAACTAATTTTCTGTAACTTGGTCCTGACAGGAGCTTGGGGATACTTTGAATTCAATTGCATCTCAGCAGAACTTCTGTTGGTGGTGGCAGTACAAGTAAAGATGATTCAGAATGTAATTAGGGACAAGAAAAAGAAGTATTTTTTCATTGCTTTTTTTCTTTTGTCCTTTACAGACCATGAATACTGAATCAGTAAAATCTTGCAAATTTCATCTGAAGTCTTTTGTAAATGCAATAAGGGAGTAGAGAATAACATTAAATCACCCGTGTAATATACTACGTCAACATAACTTCCTCTTCAAGATGTAGTAATAAATGTGAGTAACCTCCTGGCCCTACAGGAATGCAATTAAAGCTTTGCTGTTGAAATTCTGGTCTTGTTCAAGTCCTGCCATGTAAAATCATTGCACAGTATGGGCCAGAAATTTGTTGGGGTTCATTTTTTCAAGAAGTCTCAGGTTCCAGGGTTTCCCAGTGTTTTTGAGACAGGCCTTTTGTTTCCACTGTACCACATCATTCTCCTTCCTCTGCTTCTTTTCTGCAGTGCTGTCTCCTGGCCTTTTCAAGACCACCTCATCCCTGCCAGTCTCAGTCCTGTTTTATTGGCAGGCTCAGAGAGTTTATGGACTTGTGCTCTACACTTGCTTTCATCTTCAGTTCTGGCAGCTGCCTTGGCTCTACTGAGTGAGTGTACCTCTGTCCTGTACCATGTGAAGAACTGACCTCATTATATTTTCCTCAGAGAAGCAACCATCAGAATTTTCCTTTTTTACTCTTGTTCTTTGCATTTATAATGCATGTTTTAAAAGTTAGTTCCTTCTATATACGTATTTCAGCTGTAGGCACTCTTTGTTGCTCTAACTGTACAAACTTTTCTATCCAAATTATATGCTGGACAGTAGAAAGACAGGTTACTAAAAGCCGGTGCCCACCAGAGAATTCCCACTATGTTTCCTCTGCTAGCATAAACTTTCCTAAGCGTTTGCTTTTGGCCCTTGTGAGACATGATCTTGGGAAAGATGAACCTTTGTCATCTGATGACTGGTTTTGTATTATGCACTTGTTTACATCTAATCCAACAGTAAATATATGTGTGTGTGTATATATATATATATATGTAAAGGTAACAAAGATATTCCTTAGGCAAACCATTACACTGAAATCATCAGTTAGAACATTTATCACTATGAACCCAGGATATGCATATACCTGTGAGCACTAAAATGTACATACACACACAAGAATGTTTGCTGTCTAGTGGTAGGGATAGATTCCATAGATGGGAATCCTTACAGCTGGTTTAACCTAGTAAATTAACTACTTGTGTAAGTGCCTAGCTATCACATTCTGCCATGAGCATAGGTATGCCTACACAGATGTTTTGTGACTACCAGTTCCAAGTGAAGCCGTATGCTTTCCTAGTAAGCTACTGAATGTGTGATTGGTGAGAAGCTGTGAAAAGTATGGTACACAGCAAACAATTTCATATGCTTTTGGACACTGCAGGACAGCCTGTTATCTCTTTCTTAAAGTACATATTTATGCCTTATATCTTAACACCAGTCTCTCAAGGAAAAAAGTTTAGATTTTAAAAGATCTGACTATGTTTTGCAAGTTGCACTCAGTGAGTTAATATCAAAATGGTGTTCTGGGACTGAATTAATGATGCCAATTTATTCCAACAAAGTGTTGGAGCTGTGCTTTAAACTATGTGATGATGGTCTTTGACTTAAACAGTGCAGAGCTTGCTTAAAAAGAAGTTGTAACTTGCCTTGTTACTTGAAATCTATGCTCTTGCCTTGCTTTTCACTGATTTAACCAAGACTTGAGAACAATTTGATTCACTGAATTGATTTCTCAACATATTGAAGTTCAATAGGGCAAGCTGCAAGGCATTGTCAGGCTGTCTGGAGAGGCATGAGTATAGACGTGATATCTGGGATTGCTTTTCTGAGCAGTAAACCCCTTTGATTTTTAAAAGATAGAAACCTAGGGCAGAACTGGGCCTCACATTAGTGCTTCTGTGAGCAAGCTGAAATGGACGCTACTTTCTTATCTATTAAAATAGACCAACATTTTGGTATTTGTATTATTTTTGCTTTACCTATGACACCATACTCCTTCGTGCTTTCACAGCAGAAAGACACAGAAGTCTGCTAAAGTTGGAAAGCTGTTTGCTCAGGCACATCTCCTCTCACCAACCAAACATCCTGCTTCAGATGGCAGGGCTGGGCGGCAGCAGCAATTAGCTTTCTTGTTCTTTGGACCTAAATTTATAACAAGCAGGAAGCAACATCTGCTTATAAGGAGGAGGTTAGGATTTGAATTCATCTGCCTCTGCAAAGACTGTCACTAGAGAGGTTTCCATCAGTCCTCTCTTTATCCCAAGCAAGGTGGGGCAAAGCTCTGCTCCTAGCAAAAGGATTGCTTTTTCTTCAAATGCTCTGTACTCATTTTCTGAGGTGAAATCCTCCTAATCCAGATGACCTTAATGTCGTGAACCTTGGGGGATCTTTCCCCAGCTGTAACAGGGTGCGAGACAAAGCAACATAGATGTAGCAGTAGCTGAGCTCTGAAGGATGCAGCTAGCATGCAGCATTGCTACAGCATTCTGAGTAAGGCCAGTTGTAAACCGGTCTTATAAGACCCTTAAGTTGGGTCTTAGCAAAAATTGGAGGGACAATATCTTTCCCCACAAGTGCTTTTAGTGAATTATATCATTAGAGTTGTATTTTTGTTCCAGAAGTTTGAACTAATGGTTAAATTAAGGGGAGAAAAAATAAAAAAATAAAAAAGGAAGAAACAAACAAACACTGGAACCTCCAAAGGCAAACACAACCTTGTATAAGAGCATTAAACAACCCCCAAAATCCAAGTCCTTTTAAAAAAAAAAAAATATGGCCATTTCAGCAATGGCAGGGTGTAGCACCTGACTTCCAGACCCTGCACAGCTCCTGGCAATATCTTTTGGTCCTTCACGGCAAGTGACACTGCAGCAGACTGCCTGCTTGAAGTATCCCTAGTACCTGTCTTGCAAGCCCTGCATTTCTCAGCTGCCTCCTTTGTGTACAGCAATGTTACTGAATGCTAACAATCAACGGTTCCTAATTAGCTCCTTTTGCTTTGAAGTAAGGTCCTTGTTAGCTTTGACTGACACTCTTAATTGTGACTCTCTTGAGCTCTGTTTTTAAAAATGTTTGCACACATCAGTCATTTGATTTAAGTGACTTATTCTTACCATGTTTAAGTACTAATCTGTGTATCTGGATTACGGGGTTTGTTTTCTTCCTTAGACCCTGTGCCATGGTTGTCCCTGACATTGAACTGATCTGTGAAATTTTGTTGGTTGTTGAAGGGTTTATTGATGTGTGCTTGTTAGCCAGCAAGTTTAGCACCTTGTATACTCTCTGCAGGGAACTGTTCTCTAAACAGGTGAGGGTCTCTTTGGGCTTCTGGGTTTGCTATGTGTTAATTAACACGTATTCACTTGGAAACAGTGTAGCTGGACATTGTATAATAATTGTTGTGCGGTTTATTTTATTTTATTTTATTTTATTTTATTTTATTTTATTTTATTTTATTTTATTTTATTTTATTTTATTTTAATTATATGGTCTTTTTATTTTTAAGACACTTTAAATCACATACCCATCCCTACTTTATCATTAGATATGAATTTAGAATAAAGTGCCCTTTTCTCTGATCTTGGTACATTTGTAATGCATTAATTTCATGTTTAAAAAATTGTAAATTGCTGCCTAGTACCTGGGATGGCTGAACTAAATTGTGTTGTTGTTTTTGTATTAGAAAAAAAAAAAAACTACCTCTTGGAGAAGAGAAAAACTTTAAAGCAGGGTAGGAATTATTATGAATAACAATTAATTTATTCTGTTTGGGTGAATGTTTGTTTAAACTTTTGCCAGTGAATACAGTGGAGGATTGTTTAAAAAAAAAAAAGAAAAAGAAAAAGAAAAAAAAAAAAGAAAATAAAGCAGTGCTAAGTAATTATTAACCTAGGAAGAATTTATATTCAGAATAGCTATCCTAAAAATCTACATTTTTTTTTAAGCCCTTCCCTCACCATATGTTTCTAAGGTGTTTTTAGGCTGAATAGCTACCTGTGTCTCTTGTCCTTTAATTTTGGTGTTTGATGTAAAATATGTTGCTAGTCTACCCAGTCTTCTCTTTTGGAAACAGAAAAGTACTGTTAACATCAGGTCAAATTAGATGTTTGGCAGCAATTTTTCTGCTTTCCTTGTTTCATCATGGAGGCATAGTACTATTGAATACAATACTTTAAAATATAGTGGAAGATATATGAGGATGTAGTTAAATACAGCCTGTGAGTAAGTGCTGCGAATGACTAATATAAAGGACAGCTTCCCAAGAAAACTTGGTATTTGACATCATTTCTTCGTAGTTCCTACCCACAGCTTACCCCTGTGATAGAAAAATAACAGACATCGAAGTGACCTGAACCTAAGGATTAATAAGTTATTGAGTTTTTTAGAGTGCACCCTGACATCTTAAACTTGAGCCAAGTAAATGCTCAATCTGCGAGAAGAGGAAGGAGACATATTGCATCTGCGCTGGAAGAACAGTGTGTCGCCTCCTTCTGAAATCCATCCCTCCAGAGGAGTCAGCTCCTTGTGGCTGTAAATGGTGTCTATTAGTGTGAGATTGTCACTGGAGGAATCAAGGTGGAAATGCATCCAAAAGTTCATGACATCACATTCTCAAAGTATCATCCTGGACATTTTACTTCTGGTGCAAATCTGGTGCCATGTAAAGATAGATGGGATATTAGCAATTTGATAGATATACATATTTCACCCTTTTATGCTTTTACTTTGCTAGACTTCCAACACTGGCATAAAAACACTGCAAGGCTACAGCATAAACAGGGACCAAAAAGGTGTCACTTTAAACTTAGTGTTTTCTTATATATTAACACTTGGTTTATTTTCCTGTACTAACAAAATTCATTAAAATATTTTTCCAGGACCACTGTGACTGGGGACTTCATGCTATCAAGTCAGTTCTGGTAACTGCTGGCTTACTGAAATGGAGAAACAAGAACAGACCTGAGGATCAGGTACAACCTTCATTTAAAAGCGTACAGGAGTAGGAGCTGTTCCTGGTGTTCTCTCTTTGAATAAAACCAGAATCCTAAAAAGAGAAGGGTTTAATGCTCTTGTGATCTGTGGCTTCCCATCCTTTTCCAGGTGCTTATGTGAGCCTTAAGAGACTTCATTTTGCTTAAAATAGTGACAGATGATATCTCAGTTTTCATGGGCCTGATCAGTGACCTGTTTCCAGCTCTGGATGTTCCAGGGATAAGGAACCTGTAATTTGAACAGATGGTTAAACAATTTACCCTGGAGCTTGACTTGTAGCCTGAAAAGAGCTTTATTCTCCAAGTAAAAGAATTCATTGCCTTTAATTATTCCCCTTAAGAGTTTCAATCAAAATAATTGCAAATGGGTTGTATTAGACATGAAGGTTATTTTTGAGTATGTTACACTATTGATAAGGCATCCTCAAATTCTCGGTATTTCAAAGGCATTTTGTCATGGCAGTACAGGAACTCAGTATGATAAATATATCCATAAGGAAAATATATCTTTTCAAAAAGGCTGTCTCCACTGACAAGCATGTTTGTTTACTGCACCAAGTTCTTCTACACAGTAGCTTAGCAAATGTTGGTGACTATTTATAGGGGGGGAAGAAGGAAAAAGAAAACAAAACATATAAATATGAAGATATAGATTTGGAATGTGTGATTACCTGTGTTTTTTTCCTGTGTGTTCTGCTATTTCTGTATAATACAATGCATAATTAAGAGTAAGAACTCTATGCTTACTGAAAACATGCATGTGATTTTATACTCATAAGTATTACTCATCTATAAGCTAAACTGAAACACTAATTTTAATTTAAATTACAGACAGGTTGAAAAGGTGAAACTTAGAGATATTGAAACACCGTTTTGGTACGGACCAAATAAACTGTGGTTATTTGGACTACTAAGGAAATATTTTCCCACTGTCCTTCAAACACCATCTACATCTGAGGTATACAATAACACACAGCTATCCTTTATTAGGCTTTTTTGGAAACTGTAATAACCAAGCAGGTTAAATGTGACTGTCCTCAGGATTTATAAGGGACTTTCTGCTCCAGTCTATATTGTTCCTTTATCCTGACAACAGGGACAAAAGACAATAAGCTATACCTTGGAGTATTGTGAACTTTCCAATCAGTCTTCTTTAGGGTGTTCTGATTTCTGCTAACTGTGCGAATCAGATAACCAATGAGGAACATGAACTCACTCCTATTATACTTCAGAAAGTCAGTGTGGATGCTTTTCACTAAGACAGAAATTTATAAGCAGCCAGACTCTTTCCATTCTGCTTCTCACAGAACTAATTCTTTGGAAGAAATATTACTTTAGTGGGCTAATATTATATTTTACCAAACTATACGTGCACAACTGTTCTAACTTTGGAATGCACTCTGCTGAAGTGATCCTCTAAAGTGACGGCAAATTTGTGGTAACTCTTCTGTATCCCTGGTTTGGCACAATATTGGAGTGTATAGGTGTATAGCAAAATGATAAGATTTGTTCTCACTCATTGAAGTAACTACGTTTATTAAAAAAAAAGAAAGGAAAAAAAAAGCCAGCTCTCTTCCCATTTTGTGGAAGGCAAATGTTGTTGCTTGATGCAACATCGCTACAGCAGAGATAAGTGCTGAGAAGGTCTAAGTTCCTATTTCCTGTTAAAGGGAATAGGAAGGAGAGGAGAGAGAACTTTTGTGCATACTTCCCTCCCTTTGTTAAGAGGACAACAGGAGAGCAAAGGGTCTCACTATGTATCCCTCCTGTGTGGTAGGCTGTTCAACTGGAAGAGCAACTGGCAGTGTGTCACTCCATGTTTGCTGCTGGAAATGCAGGGACTGGAAAGAGCAAGGTACCTGCCGACCTACACAGTGGGTTTTTGATTTCACATTGCAAAGAAATTGCCTTGGTTCTTGCAGAAAACATTCTGCAGGATGATGATCTTTGTTTTAGGCTGTTGTATGGTAACATGCTGTTCAGGCCATCCAGTCAGCGACGTGGTGTGCAATGCCAAAACTCAAATGTACAATTTGCTCGTAACATTTTATATGTTGTTTGCAAATACCAAAGGAAAATTAATAGTGGCAGCAAGTAATAAGCATGCTATTTGACAGATAGACTAAGTAATACATTGTTCTGGAAGGAGAAGCAGGATGATTTAGTTAGACTTCTAGACAGAAATAGTGGAATATTTTGCCAAAACACTAGACAAGTATTTCTTATAGTGCCTATTTCTTATAACGCCTATTCTATAATGCCTATTTCTTATAATGCCTATTCCTGTTACAAAATTTTGGCCGGTATGAGGTTTTCTTTCCTTTTGAACATTTTCTGTTAGAGGAGATAGACTGTGGAGTGCAGCTGTATCAAAATGGGATTCTCCCTTGCAGTCATGGAATCACAGAATCATTCTGGTTGGAAAAGACTTCTGAAATCACCTGGTTCAACCTTTTAATCTAGTACTGACAAGTCCACCACTAAACCATGCTACTAAGTTCTACATCTACATGTTTAGACTTAATGGAAATTAGGTTTAATGTCATTAGGCTTAATAGAAATTTGGGGCTAAACTAGCACAGAGGCATGAGTAAATGAAGGTGAACAGTTGACTGAGTGTAGGCATTTGCAATCAGATACCCAGTTTAGAAAGGAATGCAAAAATTCCTACTGTGTCAAAATTGACACTAATGCACAGCCTCTCCATCCCCTTTAGGTGCTGAAAACTGCATTACACCTACTTGAACATGCAACAAAAGTCCATTTGGAATGGCCTCAACCCAAAAGCTCTGACAACTGATGAACTGTTTGGTTTTATACACAGTGCAACACAAGAGCAAAAAGATCACAGAATTGAAGGGGTTGGAAGGGACCTCGAAAGATCATCGGGTCCAACCCCGCTGCCAAAGCAGGTTCCTTAGAGCAGGCTGCCCAGATAGGTGTCCAAACAGGCCTTGAATATCTCCAGAGAAGGAGACTCCACAACCTCCCTGGGCAAATGGCACATGTCCTACTTATTAGGACCTGTTCCTAGAAACATAGTTCTCTATCAAAAATAGGCAATGCCAGAATTCAAGAAGGTGTTAGAGACTGAATTATTGTGTTGGCTTTTTTTCTGTGTTTTAATGCAATATGATGTGAATGCAGAGCACTGGTAATTGTGGAAAGACTGGAGGCAGGACAGGATGCTAGTAGACAGAAAAGTACTAAACTGAATGATGCTGATTCAGCTGCCAAAGAGGGCGGGTTATTTTCTCTCCAGACCCATGAAGCCTTCTGTATCTCACCAATATTGTTAAGACTAATGACATACTCTTCTGTAGCCAAAACAGAGATAGGTCCTTATTATATAAAATTGTCCTGGTTTCAGTTAGGTTAGAGTTAATTTTCCTCCTAGTACCTGGTAGGGTGCTATGTTTTGGACTAGGATGAGAAGAGTGTTAATAACACCCTGATGTTTTAATTGTTGCAGAGCAGTGTTTACACCAGGCCAAGGACTTTTCGGCTTCTCGCTCTGTCCTGCCAGCGGGCAGGCTGGGGGTGCAGCAGGAGCTGGGAGGGGACAGACCCAGGACAGCTGACCCAAACTGGCCAAAGGGGTATTCCATACCATCTAACGTCACGCTAAAAAAATATATAGGGGTGGCTAGTTGGGGTGGAGAGCCAGCTGCTCAGGGATAGGCTGGGCATCGGTCAGCGAGTGGTGAGCAATTGCATTGTGCATCACTTGTTTCGTACACATTATTATTAGTAGAACTATTATCATTATTATTATTTTCCTGTCTTAATAAACTGTCTTTATCTCAACTCACAGGCTTCACTTTCCCGTTTCTCTCCCCCATCCCAGAGAGGGAGGGGGGAGGGTGAGTGAACGGCTGTGTGGTGTTTAGCTGCTGGCTGGGTTAAACCACAACAAAAATGCAGTTATTCTGCTGTATCAAGAGTTCACTGAAAATATTTTTTATTTTACTATGAATAACCATTTACTAAGCAAAGCATGGTTTTCTTATGCTACATAAACTTCTTGTTTCAGTGATGCATTAGGAATCCTGAAGTTCTAATTGCTGTACGGAGCTATTATTCAAGCACTAAAGTGATGAGATTTTGTTGAAATACAATTTACAGTGGAAATTATATTCTGCTGTCTTTTCTTCTGAGAGAGCAAACTAATATTAACCATGAGGGGTCAAAATGGTTAGTTTTGGATGGGGATGTTAATTCCATGGGGATTGAGTCACTCAATACTGTTATAGATGATAACAAGGTGAGCAATTGGGAAGCAAGTGCACTAGATTCTTCTCTATCTGTTTTCCCCTTTCTTTATTTTTCTGAAGACAGTTTTTTTTTCCATTCCTTTCATTTCTTTTGGTTTTCACTGTTACTAAGTGATGCTTCAGCATCTGAGTAATACATTGCTTGCCTCTATGTACAACAAAAAGTCTTCAAGTTTCCTACATATACTGTAAGGCTCATTGTGCCTCCTAGTGTATAAATTGATGTAATTCAAGTTGTCAATCATAAGTTTATTGAAACCAGCATTTGGGAAACCTTCCAGTAAAACAGATGGAAGATTTCATGGATTAAGTCCTCACATCATTGTAGCAAGGAAGGCTAGCATTAGGAAATCTAAGTCAGTTTAAGAACTAACAGTAGTATCTAGACTTTTTATTCTCTTCTCATTAATTACACAGTGAAACCAATTTTGTTGTATGGTCAAAATGCTGCAATGTAATTAAATCCAAATCTAAAATCTAAATGTAACTTTCGAATGATGATTGTAGTTTGGTCCATTCTATTAAGTTTTCCTCTTTTAAGAACTTAAGCCCATCTCCGTGTGGTGACCTTCTCAGGTTACTCTGAAAGGTGCCTGTCTGGGGCTATCTGCATAGCCTGACTTTAGCTAATGAACAGAAAGTGTCATTCCCAAGGGAAGTTTTGGAGCACCCAAATTTAGGCTCCTCCTCTTAATCATTTTCTGTTTCTTTCTATTGACATTGAGAAAGATTTAGCTTCTCCTGCTTTTAGCGGCCTTCAGGAGTACTCTCATTGGTGAAGCAGGCTAATCTTCTTTTGAATGGATTAAACTGTGGAAAAACACAAGATCAAGTAAAACCTTTTGAACTTGTCCTCCTCTGTGTTTCTGAAGCAAAAACCATAGCCATGTTTGAACAAACTTTATTTAGCTGCATTTGAGATGTACTGATTCTTTCCAGGTTCTGACCCTTACAAGCAAAGAACGTGTGCTGGTGACTCCATCAATGTAGCTACTGTTTGAGGTGCACCATTTAAAAGCTGCAGCCACAGCTACAGGATCCAGAGCTGGCCTCCTCTGTCTGAACACACAGGACCTGAGCTGGAATCCGTGAGTATCTGATGACATTAGTTAACATTTTTAAGATACATCCTGAAGATTAATAGGAGTAGACATTATTATTTTACTATGATAATAGGGGGATGAATTAGTTGAAGGGTTATGTAAATTGTTAAATACAGTTTGGAAGATTTCAGCATAAGTTAAGTGTTTTATTTTTCCCTCTTATCCAGAGTGCTCAATAAGTAAATAAATTGGCTAGTGTTTCCTGTCCCTTTTAATAATAGTTGCAATCGTTGATACTGTTAAGGACATTATGGTTTACATCATCTTGGTTTTCTTTACCTCCTACCCCTTTTGATTGCAGTACTCCTCTTTTGACTTTTTATATGTGTGTTTTATTCAAATTAATCACAACAACAATTTTTTTAAAGAACATGGGTCTCCATGTATAAAAGGGAATTTAGTTGCTAAAAACACAATACATTAATTTAAGCAGTACAGTGTGATCTTTTCCTTTTGTCTTTTGTTGAGCTAAACCAAAACAGTTGTACAAATTTTAGTAAAAAGGGAGTTGAATATTTTCAATCAGTGTTTTTATTTTCAAGCAGCATTACTGCAGTTTCATGACAAAAATTGATTTTTCAGCACTCCAATACGTCATCAACATATCATCAATTTTAGTTCTAGCTATCCATTCTTAGAGTAGTGTGTCAGGACAACTGGAAAAGCCTTCAGTGCACATGTTTCCCAGAGAAGTCTTGTCAGTAGGAGAATTTAATTAAACAGCTTGAGTTGCTTCAAGCTGCCCACCTAGGGGGTCAGGATCAGAAGACTAGTATGGACATGGAGAGGCAATATGATCTCTCACAGCAAACAGGAATGTAGAGATGGAAACAGTAGGCAACAAACTGTTCAAGCAGAATAGCTGTGAATGAGTAAATAATTGGTTTAGGCAGTGTTTGACTAACACTTTGTGAGCACAAGTAGGGGATAAAATTGCCTAATCCTTTCGAATAGAGACAGTAAGGCATGTGGCTGCTAACCCGAAACATATGTTATAGTTAGCATAACGAAAAGGACTTTTAGGCCTTTGGTTGTGATAGGAACTAGCAGATGAGAAGAGTTACATTTTTATTATAATTGTCTCCAACTGTACTCAGCCAGACTTTTCAGATAGCCTGGGTTTTATACATACAACTGTAGATGTCTGCAGTGCCAGTCACGTTGAATTTGGGTGTCACATAATCATTGGTCTTGGGTACTACTTACACACTGGTATTTTAAGCATTTTTTTCTAAAACCACAGAAAAAAATATGGAATCCTTGGTCCCACCTGCTTTTTGTTGTCTGGCCCTCTGAAAGCAGGAGCAAACCATCATCTGGTTCCTTCTCCCTGCCCTCCCTAGAATAAAGGATATAGTCAAGGAAAATGGGTATAACTATATGTCAGTATACTCAGCTGTCAAAGCAGCTCTCAGAAATACAGTAGGACGATGACATTCACATGAACAAATAAAAATATTGTAAGACTGGTGACACCTATGTGTCACAAAGTACTGCACTGGGTGTGCATTCAGTTAAAGGTGGTTACATACAGTTTTCAAAATTCAACAAATCAATTTACATTTCAAATCCAGAGGGAAGAAATTTTGTTTTTCAAATTCTCCCTCATTAAATTGGAAAACAACCTTTTGTTTGTTTGTTTTGAAAGTATGTTGCCAGCTGGATAGAATAAAGGATACACCAATCCAAAAAGGCTAACAGGACTGTTCTCTTTGGTAAATATGTGCCTCCTTACTTGGAACAACTCAAAACAAACTCTAAAACTGTTGCTCGTATTCCTGAAAATATTATGGTACATGTAGGCATTAGGATTAAAGCTATTTATTTTTTAAGGAACAATATTTCTGAAAACATCCATTTCTGAAAACAGTATTTTTGAAACATCCATTGAGCACGTGGCCCTATGCAGAATAAAATAAACCTTTATTTATATATTTATTATTATTATTTAAAATTACTATAAATAAGATAGGTATGTGAGGTGAAGCTTAGAGACTCAGTACTGAAGTATGGCACATACTTGTGAGTGGAGAATTAGAAAGCATGAACTATTAGTAAACATTTAATTGCCTCATGGGGGCATTTAGTTAGTTTTGCTCTTTTTTCAGTATGATTCACATACAGTATTCTCAAGTGCTTTACAGTGTTTTGATTACATTATTTTTTAGGTCTTTTTAAATGCTTAGATAAGTAGGAATTTTCCTTGGGGGGATTAAAAGTTGATGGATATAGAAACATAGAGCTGCTGATCACATGTTATGCATTATCAGCTATCCTGAAATAAGATTTTTTGTTGTAGTATAATATTTGGTAGGAAAATATAGAGCTTGGAAAAGAAAGCTGTATAAGGCAGTGAAGGTTTTAGGTGCTCAGAGTAAGTAAGTAAAGTTAAACTGTTGCCAACTGCTTGCTGAAAGAGTTTTAGGTATGCTGAATGCCAGACCTAAAAGTAAATGAAATATTAATTGAAAAATTAAACAAAATGCCTGTTGCACCAACCTTTTGTTTCTCTTACCAGTTTTTGAGACACCAGAACTCCGTAAAAGTTGAGAAGGAATTGACACATTTCAGTTAAAACCTGATTTCAAAATTTTCCTACTACAAAAAATTGAGTACAAATTTTCAGGTAGAAATACTATGAACAAAAGAAATAATCCAGTAGAACATTCTGTTCCAGCAATTATGTTTTCAAATGAAAGAACAGTGTATCCCATTTCATTGCTTTTAGAGTTCAGTCCTAGGCATATATGGAGAAAAACAGAAATCAAAGTTGGCTTTTAAAACTAAACTGCGTTGCGCAAGTGTTTTTCTTTTTTCCTTTTCAATTTCAGCTAATTTTTGTTCTCACAGCTGAGGTGGCACCTCTCAAATGTTTTATTGATATACTTTTAACAGGCAAACCAGTCCTGCTTGTTGGAAATCCTGGAGTTGGACAAACTGTTTGTAGGCAATAGTCTTTGGAGAGATCAGCAAGGCTAACATTCCTCTCAACTGCTATACACCATCAGCAATGCTACAAAGTAAGTTCCATGCAGATGCAAGAATCTTATCTTCCCTCAAAGGTGAAAAGTTTTGTAGAGTTGTTATTATTGAATACAGCTGTTTTTCAGGATGGTGGATTGCAGAGGGCAGCAAAGAATTGAATGGCCATGGCCTTCCTACCTGTATACCCAGTTGAAAATTTCTCAGTTCCTGTCTCTTTCATGCATTACTGCTAGTGAATCAGATTGTCACTAGGCTTAAAAAGTATTAAATCCACAAATGTCTACTGAATAACTTTTTACCCTGCTTTTTCATTCCTGCCTTCTGTTGATTACTTCTATATTCAGGTTGGATAAGCAAACACTGCTTTCAGTTTACTTTGTAACTTAGTTCATTCTTTGAAGCGTTTCCAAGTTCATACTAAATTGTAATCCTACATTAACACAACTTAACCTTTCTACCCCCAAAATGGAGAGATCTGAAGAAATCTGATGTGCCTCAGAGAGAGATCATAAGTGAATATAAACTGTCAAAACTTCTTTAATGGAGAAACAGCCTTAGAAAGTTTTCAGATATTCCTGTTTTGGTAAGGATTGTTTAGCTAATGATTGCCATTCCGGCAGCAACCATGGCCAAGGCACTAGAGCACAAGGGCATAACACTTCCCATTGCAAAAGGAAGCTGATTAAAAAATTGGCAATTGATGCCAAAGGTTATATATTCTTTGTGCAGGAAATTTCTTAAATAAACCAAATAGGTGAATGCAGCATCACAGGGGCTTTCTATGCAAGTGTATAGCAGCACCCACTAACTGTACTATGGTCTAAAACTTGGGAGTTTATGAAGGCTTAAGGATTTGCTATGAAATGTTAGTATTATTCCTTCGGATTTTAAGTTGATACTGTAAAACATCTGCTGCTCCTTTTAACAGACTAACAAAGAAATGGACTCTATCTGCAGCTTTTCTTTCTCTCCACTGTTCTTCAGCCAAGTCCCTCTTTTCAAGTGCTCTTCTAGCAAGTCTGAGCAAGTTCCTAGCTGTGGGTGAAGAACTGCTTGACAATGCAGACCAACTATATTGTGTTTGCTTTCCATTGTGTTTACAACATCCTTCTGGTGAGTTGTAACAATATAATTTTGTACTGTCATGTATCGCTCAGAATGACTGCCTCTTATGTTATTTTTGTGTTTGTGGATACCAATGCTTCTTCCCATACAATGAATTCAAGTGATATATTTTGAAGCCTGCCTTATATATTTTTGGCTACCTCTCCAAGAAATTGTTTGGAACAATCAGGTTGTTGTTTAAATGGGAAGAGGCATCCACATCAAATTACACAAATGAGCAATTAAGTCTCAGCTCAAAAACAAGAGCTTAAAAGCTGAACTTGTTGAAGTACAGCTATTCTTCACATTGCCATGTTCCTTCCAGAGTTTAGAGTTTAAAAGATTTTTCTTACATATCATATCACTTTTAATTTGCAGTATTTTCTGCTAGCTCCCATCTTATCTCTATCTGCTTAACTTCTTTTGAGCTATCTGCTAGAGTGGGTGAGATTAGCATGAAGTGCCGGGTTTTATTTAGCATTCCCCAAGGCATATGACTCATCCGCTCTCCCTCTAGAAAATCAGAAAATTTCAAAATGTTACTTGATGATGGCAGTTTCTAATGCAAACTAATATCGGTACATTAAGTTTGGGATCGTCAGTAGTACTAAAGTCTGGAACGGTGCCACAGGGAAATTTGCATAAACATTTAAGTACAATGGGGTTTAGTGAAATATATTTCCTTATTGTACTGTAATAATACAGTATTTGAAAAAATATAATGGGATCAATAGGTTACAATTGTGGACACTAAAATTTGAGAAAGTTTAAGGATCAAGAAGAAGTGTTCCTAATTATGGGTTTAAAAGTACAGGTATATATGTACCTCTTCTAAATGAAGAAAATAATCTTTTTTCCTAAGATATTAAGGCAATTAAGATACTTTAGACCTTTCATATGCACATAGTTTCTGCATTTTTTCCCCTTTTGTGGTAGAAAATTAGGATAAGTACATACAGCTTATTTTTTTCCCCAAATTTGATCATCCAGCTGCAAATACACTAAGATTCTTCATTTTTGTCTTGTCCTCCAGTGCACCTTCACTCTTCATATGCTTGCTTTTGTTCTCCACAGTCAGTAACCATTCTTTTAGCTGACTGCGGCTAGACAGAAATGTATTTGAAAGCATTTGCTACCTTTCTTGAAGTGGCATGACAAACTCACTGTTGAGGTATGCAAAGAATTTATATCACTGTTTAAAGAATCTGAGATGACAACACAATGCCCCTTTTGTTCTAATGGAAGCTGTTTGCAGTGATATGTTTGTTCATACTGCTTTGCCATGAAACGAAAAAGTCTGTGACAAGTCAGAACTACAGTAGAGTTATGACATAAAGCATTTATATGTCACTACACAAGTGCTGCTTTCATTTCCTACAAGATCTCTTGATTGCATTGCCCTGTTGTTAAGAAAATAATCAAGACAAGCTTAAAAATGTATGTTTACTTTTCACTTTTCCTATCTAGCCAAAAAGATTTTAACATATAACCTACTATAATGCGTTTAAAAAAAAAAAAAAAAAAGTCTGTTGTCCACAATGTTAGGATATACTGAATGCATAATCTATTTAAATGCATAATCTATTCTACTTAGTATACATGGAAATAATTCTTCATTAAAGTTTCATAAACACCTTTGCTTCAAATCCCTGCTAAGAATGAAACCAAGAATGGTTCCAAAATTAGGCTGCTAACCAAATACATTAGCCATTTTCACTAGAACATGCTGAGAAGTTTACCTTGAAGTCCACCTATTCCTGTGATTTCATTTTCTGCAGAACATTTATATGATCATTTAAATAACAAAAATTAATGACATAAGAAGGGAAATGAGATGTTTTGATTCCAGCCCTGTTCTAATAAATTCCTAGTGATTTCCACAGGATCCTATTTCCATGCACAAAATAAAAGCAAGATTTGCTTGTGTGGTTGGAAGTCATATTTACATGAAGGTTGAATCCTGTGGAATACTTCACTAAGTGACAAAAAATGAGGATCACATTGTACTAAAATTCAATATTTTAATAATGCCTAATAAAAGTAGTTTTCTCTTATATTTTCAAGATATCTTATCAGCTTTCTCTAGTTATTCTTCCTCTTATGTCTGTAAGGAAAGACATGCAGCTGGCTAAAATCTGTATAAGCCTCAAATTCATGTCATAGGATTTTACAGGTGTAACGAATACGTGAAATTATTTGAATTAATTTGCTCACTGTTGTAGTAAGTTTATCTGATGGTCTGCATTCAACCTTATGTAAGCACCTCTGGGGAACAGGCTGAAATTTTATATAATCAGCTTAATATTCCTTAGTGATTAAATGATAGTTATCATTTGTATTTTTATACCTTTAGGTATATTAAAGTTCTCATTAATCCTTCTCAGGAGAAGAAGAAAATAAACTACTTCAGTGATAAAATTGTTGAATGTCAAATCCCTGGGGATTTTACATGCAAAAACATCTCAGTTCCAAAGGATACAGATATGTGGTGAGATTTTCAAAAGCCATGAAGTAGTCAAACTAAATCAAACAAGAATTTTCTGGAATTCAGAAGAATAGTCTGATATTTTTAAAGGCATTTTGTGAATATCATTGATTCCTAAGGACTTTGATAGTTTGAAAACCCTCATAGGTGGTGGAAATATTTCATAAATCTTAGCTAGAATGATTTTGATTTCTTGGTTTGTTTAGTTTCATCATTGCTTAATATGGTAATCATTTTTATGTATGCTGCGTGATCTTTCAGAGATGCTTGAAAAAAAAAATGTAGGAAAAATCCGGTTGTAACTGTGGCCCAGTAGGAAATAAACTTATCTATTTTATGGATGATTTGAATATGCCTAAAGTGGATAGATATGGTCTATACCTCATGTATTGATTCAGCAGCATATAGATTATGAACACTGGAGAGCATTTACTTCTTACAAAAATTATAGGATAACTTTCAATATTGTGGTCCATGATAGGCTCCCTAAACCACATAGAAATGAAAAACTTGAAGAATTACTTCAAAAACAACAACAAAAAGCATACTCTCCCTGGAGTTTTAAACAGTTTTAGAAAAGAGAAGCAGAAAGTGGAGAGGCTGTAGATAATCTTGGAAGGAAAGTATTCTTCAGCTTTGGTGGAGCATCCCGTGGATGGATGTGATGAGAACATGCATCTTTGAGGTATAGAACCTGATTCCCTAAACTACAGGTTGACAAATGCTCATCTTATAATACCATCTATCTCTTCATCACCCTGTAAAGACAGCAGGCAAAATCTGCAGAAACTTTACAGTACTGGTTCAAAGGAACAATTGCTCTTTCTCTGTAATGAGAAGAAAAACATACACAAAAAAAGCATGCTGAAGTTGATTTGGACAATTAAGGCTACTCCCCCCACTATCAAAAAAAAAAAAAAGCAAACCAACAACTGCCAAAACAAAATCATTTGGAAATTAAAATATATTAATATATTAGTAACCTGTTCCCAGATACTGTGAAAAGAGGAAGTTTTCAATTTAAAATCAACCAATTAATTTTTGATTTTGTTCTGATACAGGATCTGTGTCATATAAATATTTACAGTTGCTGTTATAAATACAATTGGCTTCTTCTTTTTACTGTACAAGCATGTCACTTATGTTCTATGTTTTCTTCATGCCACATGTAAAGAAAATGTTGTCTGTTGAGTAAAGGACAGAAGTGATCAACAATAAAAAAAAAAGAGTTACATACAGATATGTCAGTGTAATGTCAAAAGGAGGTGGACAGAGGGGCAGGCTATACGCTTACAAACGACGATACGTCAGTATTACGAGGCTGAGCGTATCTGCTCTGTGTTGTTCTTTGACATGTTCAGGTTGGTCTCACACACACATATACACCATCCTTAAAATACCCATACATTTTTGTTTCATAGAGCACTCTTTTCACTGTCACAGGTCCTGTAAGGAGGATGGTTGGACCAGATGATCTTGGAGGTCTTTTCCAACTTTAATGATTTTGTGATTCTGTGATCTCAGTAGGGTTGTGACCAACTGCGACCAATAGCTTCCATACAGTTCTTGATCTTTTAATGTGTGTTCGATTGAATTGTATAAGCATTTTATTAGGCAATATTTCATCTCGTGAAAGAACAATAACAGGTTTCAGCTGAATATTTTATTACGGAACAAGGCATAAAGAGAAAAAAGGAAGCAACTGCTCAAATCTAAAGCATCTCCAGCTCAGTGATATGAACTGGGTCTAATTTAGTGCTGTGCAAAGCTTGTGTGTTGTAGTGCCTTTCTGTTTTCTTGCCAGAGTTATATGCTATTAGAGCCTGTAATCTTTTTCTTTTCTCAAAAAAATTTCAAACTTTTATTCTCAATGGTTACCTGCTAAAGCTATTCAGGCTTCCCTGTTTTGAGTTGTTTCTTTTGAAACAAAACATAAAATTAAAAATCTATATTTTATAAAGCAATTCAAATTAGAGGAAGAGTTGACTTCGCCACTTAAGAATTTTAGACATAACCATTTGACAATTCTAAAATATAGCAGAATTTAATTGAGTTTTGTTGTACACATACAGGAAAAAAAAATGCAGTTCTTTGAGAAAGAGATGCATTTAAATATGGAATTGTGGGAAGGATTTATTGATTTAGTAGGGAAAGCCTGCATTACTTACAAATTTTCCTCTTACTGTAGGGTTTGGGGTTTTTTTTTGTTTGTTTGTTTATTGTTTTTTGTTTGTTTTTGTTGTTGTTGTTTGCTTGTTTTTGTTCGAGCTCCTTGGCCTCCTTCAGTTGTATGCTGATTTCTAAAGAAACAAGGCTGTCAACAGATTTGGGCAATTGGAACTCAAAATAGCCTGATACTGAAAACCCATTTTAAAAGTAGGCAACTTTTATTTTTAAAATTTACTTAGATCTATGCAGTATCATTTGGAGAGCCAGAAATAGTATTTATTGTATTATACAGCAGAACAGGAATGATCTTTTAACCTACCTTTTTTAATGTATAATGGTTTCTCTGAAATGTGCTTGGTTCCAATTGTTTTACACAGCTTTAAGAGACTTTCTTCATTCACGTGAAGATGATCTCTGCCATTTTTTTCATAGTGAAATCTGTTAATTTTATCTATTGTTATCTACCATGGCTGCACTCTCAAACTGATTTGAACTTCCATATTTTGCATTAGCAGCTGGGGGGGAGGGAGCAAGGGGAGTTTCTTGTTTGGTTTTGTTTTTAAAGTTTTTAAATGACCATCCTAATTTGATACTTCCATGGCCATTTGTATTCCAGAGTTTCCCGTAGGGCAGTAATGTTGGTTCTTCTACTGAGGGTAAGCCTGAAAAATGTACAGTATTTTGGCTCTAACATTAATCGAGCTACATTTTCTCTCAGACATGATAGGCAGAAGCTAACTATTAAAGAAGTTTGTAATTGTCGATATATTGCCTGTATGAATCCAACTACTGGGAGCTTCACAATCCACCCTAAGCTCCAGGTATGATTTTAAGTGTCATAACAATTCTGCATTTATTATTTAATACATGAGATAATTATCATTTACCCTATCACTGTAATAGGTAGGAAACTAATGGGGATAGGAGAAAACATATCTGTAGTTTAGCACAGGTTTCAAATCCTGCTCTTCCTATAGCTAAACAGAAAGAGAGAGAGAAGCCATGTGTATGACGATACTGAGAATCCACTGAATTTTATAGCAATTGCAGGCTCATGAAATTCACCTGGCAGATGTGCCCTTGGGGCTCTGAGCCAGACATGCAACTGCTGTGGAACTGCACCAAGGATGAGGCTAGAAATAAAGTATTTCCTGTGACACACAGGTAACTGCGTTTTCACCAGGCTGTATTGTCATTTAACACTCTATTGACTCTTATCTGCTGTCTTGTGATAAGGAATCTTTCTGTCTTTTTCCCTTTTCATTTTCAATGACATTTTGTGGTATTTGCTTTGAACTTCCTTTCCTCAGATTCCCTGACTACCATCTATAGCAAGCTAGTTTTTTTCCACTTCCAACAGCATGCTTTCAGTCCACCAGTACTGAAGAATATTCCAGCCATCACACAAGCAGCCACACGGCTTCACAAGGCAGTGATTCAAAACTTCTCACCAACTGCTGTTAAATTTCACTATGTCTTTAACCTGAGAGACCTCTCCAATGTCTTATGGGTCTGTATCATGGGTTATTTTTTTTGCTTGAAGACATTCTATTATTGCTGTTCTTTATAATTTAATGAGATAAATCCCTGTGGACCAATCTGAAGAACGGATGTTCTTTGTACAATGATAGTCCATGCCCTGAAGTGATTATGTTCAAGTAGATAGAAAACTAAGATAGAAAAGATATTTAATGAAAATAGAGTAATGGTTTGCAAATTTTGTTATGCTTACTTATTATTTTGACATGAGAACGTCAAAATCTGTTCCAAGGGAAGAGCAACTTTCTGGAGACTAGACTCCCCCAGAACAGTTCCCTTGTCTGCCCACCCCATGGACAGAGTGAACAAGGAGGCATGGATTTGTCAGGTTTCCTGATAACATTGCCCATTGCCCTGTATAACACAATCTCGGTTTGCATGAGGGGCTAGGGCATCTCCGTCATACCTGAACCCATACTGGTATGGGATTTGTTAAGGAAAGAATTCTGGGTAATGGTTTAATGGTTTTGAAAGTGCTAATTTTTTCACTAAGAACCGTGTTTTGTTTGTTTGTTTGGGGGGGGGTATTGCAAAATGGGGCTAGTGAACACATAAGATCCATAAGATCCTGGCAGTATGTGTCCTGTACTGCACCAGGTTGTCAGACCGTGACTGACCTCATGTGCCAGACCATGGAGAGCAGGCATTTGTTTTAACTATACTTTTGCAGACTCAGCTGGCTGAAGAACTTGCTAATTTACAGAGATGTTCTGGTTCATTTTAAAGGCTGTGTAGTTTCAAGCGTTAACACGTGTTAGATATCTAATCGGTAGGGTTAATGTCTTTAAGGAAAGAATCTGACTGATATCTAAACTGGTGGAAAACAAAGACTATAACTTACTTCATAAAATGACGATGGACGCTACGCACAGGCATTTTGAGGTATGTGTGAGTAGCTTGAAAATATTTTGCCTAATGCCAATGAATCGAAAACTGGGTAGAGAAAGCTCTTATTTACTGAAACTGTAAGTAGCAGTAGCATACTACCTTTTCATTCTCGGCCCCCACTGTAAGCATCTTCTTTACCAAGGAAAAGCAGGTGTCAGAGAAAGTGATAAGGAGAAACCAAGGAAGCTTTCCCCTTGAGAAGATTGGTTTTAGTCTTTACAGAGGTGGTAATTTCTTCCCTTGACTGTAATGTCAAATACCTCTGTTGCAGTGTTTTTAGTAACTTAAAGCAAACACCTGAGCCTTTGCTAGGATGGGGATGTAGCAACATGTCTGTGGACATGACTCTTCATGTCCTTCATTGTGTATGGAGAAACAAATTGTAGTCTTTGTTTTCTCAGTTTCCAAATTCTGTACTTCCAACCACAAGAATATACTTCTGTTTTTCCTGACTAATTGTTCCTTCTGTTTTATTTTTCCTTCCTTGAATAGTTTAACCTGAGTGTTAACTGTATGCGTATGTGTGTATATGTGTATACATATATATATAAAAGGAATTAAGTTATTTTTCAATTAATTTTAAACTACATTCTCCTTTGGGCATCAGAGTACGTCAGTAAAATGCATGTGCTTTTTGAACTGTGAGCATTGCTGGTAATCCAAAAAAAAGTATCTGTATTTAGAATTAAACTATAAGAGAGAATGCACTGTAAATTTCAAGACATACATAAAATAGGTATACAGGTTTCATTTTGGTATTTCTGCTCTATGTGGATGAGGCATAATACAACTATCTGGTTTTCAGAATGGAAACACTGCAGATATAAGCTGGGATACAAGTATGTTTCTTTGTCTTGATGTTCTCAGTTAAGCCTTGTAATGTATACCTTTTTTCCTTAACTTGTCATACATAACGAAATATAGTACTTCTCAGTATTGTTCATTTTATCAGACATGGCAGAAGGAAGACAAAATAGTGTCACGTATTATACAGTAGATATGGCATATATAGTTTCTTCTGGAACTAGTGCATGTTGGTGCCAATACCAAGTGAGGACCATGTTACTGTTTCTACACGCCCTTCAAAAACTTTTCACTTGAAAGCATGCTCATTTTGCACCAGACAAAGCAGCAGAAACATGAACTAAAATAAACATATTGAATTCACGTATGTTTGACTTAAAAAAAAAAAAACAAAAGTTTTCTTGACAGTTTGGAATAAGGGGGGGAGGGCAATATTTGAATTTATTCAATAAAAAGGGAAACTGAAAACATCATCTTTGTTTACTGACACTTTTTTCTTCCTTTCTATTTTCCATTTGCCAGTGAAAAAGGAGTGAGAGAGAGAGAATAAGTATATAAATGACATCAAAATAGACAAATTAAAATATTTGGTAGTCTGTGGACCTAGATTGAGCAGTGACTTCCTGTCACAAACAAATTATTGTTCCTTAGTTTTAAATAGTTTAGACATGAACAGTTAAAGGCATAGACAGCTATGCTAACAGTTGCTTGAAGCCTGGCTGTTTGGAGGCACTGTGTGAGTGCACCGATAGTGCATGGTTATGTCAATCACTACATTACTGGACTACTCTTTCAGAAAACATTTTTGTGCTATGTTTTGGGCAATTTTTAACTCTTTTTTTTTTTTTTCCTCTCACTTTCTGGTAGAATGTGGAAGACCAAGTGCTGCTGCAATTTCTGCTCATCTATTGCCATTTTGCAAACAGCAGAGCAGCCCCTTGCTACAAACCAGTGAAGGGATGGGAAGTACTAAGGAATGTACTTAAGGAGTTCCTAGAAAGCTACAATGAAATGCATGCTTTGATGAACCTAGACTTATTTGAGGGTAGCATGCAGCATGTGTAAGTAGAGTATCTATAAAATTTCCTGTGGGGAGCAAGTAATTAATGATGATTCTACTAATGTTTGCATGAAATCATTGCATCTGCTCTTTAGAGATGATTGCAGTGCTGACTCATAACACTCTTAATGCAAGGGTTATGGGAGGACATCATGCAGCAATACTTCTGCTAAACATAGTATATTGGTGCTGCTATGGAAAAGTAGATTGTGGCTCTGTGGTTAAAGCTAAGCTCCGTTTTGTTTATTTAAGCAGAGATTCAACCTTTTTTTGTGCTGCACAGATATTAACAACACTTACTCTCCAAGTTTGAAAAGACAATCAATAATTCTGTAGTCTGCTTTATTAGTTAATGAAGTAATTGGCCTTTATAAGAAAAGTAATATTTATCTTTTATGTCCAAGAAAGGGAAAATGCTTTTAAAATTAGATTAATTCAAAATAAGAACAAGTAAGAAAATACCTTAAGCATATAGATATTGAATGATACCACTGCATGGCAGGCCTTAAGTTGCCTAGCCTTGTGTGTTTTAGATCTAATCCAGCCCAAACTTCTAAGTGTGATCATATTTTTTTTTCACCTGTAGATTTTTTCATATGCATTCTTACCTTATCTCAATTTAATGTACTTTTTCTCATGTTGTGTAATTTCTTAATGTCACCATGGCCCAAAATAACAGTTTCTGTTTCTGAAAAGTTCAAAAGTACATTTGCTTTGTTTTCCTGTGCTGAAGAAAAACAGCCTATTTTCAGGAGATGAAGTGAAGATTTTGCTGAATCGATGAGTCACAGACATCATTGTTGCTCCTTGTCATTATTTATAAACCTTCTTCAACATATTCAGTCTTTCTAGTTATATGTATTATCAATGATTTCCAGAAAGAGAGAGAGAGGCCCATGCTGGCAGAGCTTAGTTTTGTTAAAGCATTTTCTATTATTTGCAGTGACAAATCATTTAACATGGAAGCTTTTCTTATTGAGTTGGATTAGAATTTCAATGTCATTGTTGTTTTCTCTTTGCACATATTCAGGTGGAAACCATATAAGAGAAGGCGCTCTTGACAAAGCAGTCTATTGTAGTAGTTTCTATCCAAGAGGATTAAAAAAGAGATTAAATTACAAAGATAATCGTATGGATCTTTCATAGGGACTGTAGATCTTGTTCTGCCGATTTAGAGGTTGATGTGATAATCATCAGCATTTCAGACAGAAGCCTTCTCAGGTATCACCAGTTTTGCTTGCAAATGTTGGTAAGCCATTATCTTCTTCTCTGAAGTCTAGTGACCGACGGTAGTATCCCAGTTTGGCAAATGAAGTGGCACGGTACATTAGCTTTACAGTTTGGCAGTCCCTGAAGAGTAAATGTGAAATTAAATCCTGTAAAGTTGTGGTGTTTTTTTTTCACCCACCTTTTATCATTTATTTTCATGGTTCCATTTTGAAATAATGAGTAAGGCTGACAAGATTCTACCATGAGGTCAGAGAGGATTGGCTTCCAGTAATATTTGGGTTGAACAGGTTTCTACCTCCCTATTAGGTTCATCAAAATTAGGTACATTGTCTTTGTATTTATTTATTTACAAATTTTCTCTTTTTTTTTGGGGGGGGGGGGAGGGCAGAATTATTTTTTTCAGGGCATGAGATATTAAGAGAATGAGGAGGTTGATATCCACCCCCCTTCCCCATATCTCCCCCCCCCCCCCCCCCCCAATGGAATTCTCATGCGTTCCTAGGACCCAGCTAACCAACCCTTCAAGTTAACTAGGTTTTTATTCTGAAGATAACTAGTTTTTTATCCTGAAGCAAGTCAGCATCTGTCAGGATCTTGGAATGATGCTTTAGAGCAGCTCAGTGTAAAGAATGAGCTGCCAGACAGCTCTGGTCATTGTAAACCACTACAGTTACCTTCAACATTTGACCAAGGAAAGCATCTCTTTCTGTTTGCTCGCATATTGGAAAGAAACTGGATGCTGACATGAACATAATGTACCTTTGGGTGTCAGGAGCACAGTGGCACAAAAGTGAACACGTTAAGTTCAATGTGCTAAAAAGAAGTTGAGAAAGTTTGCAGCTAGGGTTGCTGAAGTCTACGTTATGTTACTACTTTTTGTCACCAGCTGCCAGGCTGGTCATATTCTGGAAGTCCCTGGGTTACGTACTTCCAGTTGGAGTAGGTGGTAGTGGTAAACAAAGCCTGTCAAGGCTGGCAGCATACATCTACTCCATGGAGATTTTCCAAATCACACTGAAGAAAGACTATGAGATCCAGGACCTGAGGGTAAACTAATAGATATTATTTGAGTCTGTTGACAGTTAACTACTTCAAGAATGTGTTGCTTTGTTATTGCACATGCTTGATAAAATCACAGGCGAGGCAGTATAGTTCACAGTAACAAACCCTGTGGTTCACGTGGTTTTCAGCTGTACCTCTTATTTTCTTTATCTCTGAAAAACGGGGTGGTCAAAGGATATCTTGGTGTCTGTTTATGTGTTTCACAGAAATTTGGTAGTTTCTTCACTTCCTCCAAGACAGATACATCACACGCTACCAAGATGTGTTTGAAATTTTGGTAGTTAAAATTAACTGCTTGCTACAAATTTTTGCACATGTATTGATTTAGTGAATAAAACTGCTACGGGTGAACACAGGGCAAAATTTTGTCCTTGTTGCATGTGAATCGTTTAATCAGTGAAACTGCTCATGCAAAGATAAGGAAGGTTAGTAGAATGAGGTGCTTTATCAGGCTTATAGGCCTCAAGGCTTTGCTAGGCTGAGCCTTATCTATGTGAGCAAAGATGGAAGGAGCAAAATGTTTTCTTCCTCTTCACTCAAAGTGTACAACAATCAATGCTTCTAAATCTCAGACGAGGCTGAATGAGGATATGATTACCGCTAAATTTTGTGCATGGCAGTCTCCCCAGATGCTATATGTTAGCCTTGCAGCCTGAGACATCAGCTTTCAGAGAGGGGAGGAATGCACTGTTCTGTTTTGGCAAAGTGGTGACTATTCTTCAGTATCTTACATGGTCTCTCAAGTGTGCCCTCCTTCCCAGGGCAAATGATATGCAGTGCAAGGTGTAGGCACAAGTCATCACTCCCCTGTGCTGTTTCTGAGTGGGAAACTTACAATACTCTGCTAAAAAAAAAAAAAAACAAACAACAAGGATTTGCTGTCTGCTAGGTCATGTGGCAATATGTTCATATCAGTCAGCATTGACCTTATTCTTTATTTCAAATGTAATTACACTCCATCACAGCTGCTGGCGGGCCCAGCATGGGCTCATGAAAAGCAAATCCTGCCTGACCAACCTCATTTCCTTCTATGACCAGGTAACCGACCTGCTGGATGAGGAAAAGGCTGTTGATGTAGTCTACCTAGACTTCAGCCAAGACTTTGTCATGGTCTCCCACAGTATTCTCCTGGAGAAGCTGGCAGCCCATGGCTTGGATAGGTGCACTCATTGCTGGGTTAAAAACTATCTGGATGGCCAGGCCTAGAGAGCAGTGGTGAATGGAGTGAAATCCAGCTGGTGATCAGTCACCTGTGGTGTTCCCCAGGGGTCAGAGTTGGGGCCCATCCTCTTTAATATCTTTATTGATGACTTGGATGAGGGAATTGAGTGCACCCTCAGTAAGTTTGTAGATGACACCAAGTTGGGGGGAAGTGTCAATCTGCTGGAGGGTAGGAAGGCCCTGCAGAAGGACCTGGTCAGGTTGGGTCGATGGGCAGAGGCCAACAGGATGAGATTCAACATGGCTAAGTGCTGGGTCCTGCACTTTGACCACAACAACCCCATGCAGCACTACAGGCTTGGAGCAGAGTGGCTGGAAAGCTGTGCAGAGGAAAAGGATCTTGGGGTGCTGACTGATGCTCAGCTGAACATCAGCCAGCAGTGTGCCCAGGTGGCCAAGAAGGCCAGCAGCATCCTGGCTTGTGTCAGGAATAGTGTAGCCAGCAGGACCAGGGAGGTGATTGTCTGCCTGTACTCTGCTCTGGTGAGGCCGCACCTTGAGTACTGTGTCCAGCTTTGGGCCCCTCACTTCAAGAAAGACATCAAGGCCCTGGAGCATGTCCAGAGAAGGGCTACAAAGCTGGTGAAGGACCTGGAGCACAAGTCCTGTGAGGAGCGGCTGAGGGAACTGGGGTTGTTTAGTCTGGAGAAGAGGAGGCTCAGGGGAGACCTTATGGCTCTCTACAACTACCTGAAAGGAAGGTGTGGGGAGCTGGGGGTCAGCCTCTTCTCACAGGTAACCAGTGACAGGACTAGAGGGAATGGCCTCAAGTTGCGCCAGGGGAGGTTTAGGTTGGAAATTAGGAGACATTTCTTCTCAGAAGGAGTAGTCAGGCATTGGACCGGGTTGCCCAAGGAAGTGGTGGCGTCACCATCCCTGGGGTGTTTAAGGAAAGGTTGGACGTGGTGCTTAGGGACATGGTTAAGTGGGTGATATTGGTGGTAGGGGGACAGTTGGACCAGATGACCATGGAGATCTTTTCCAGCCTTTGATGATATGTTTGTACAGTTGCTACCACAATGGTCCCATGTCCCTCTCTGGAGCACCACTGTGTTTTGACAGAAAAAGTAGCAGCTCACTGCTCAGCCTTTAAGTAAATTTATTTAGGAGAGCTTTCTCATTTAAAAAAAAAAAAAAAAAAAAAAGACTCATGACAGTAGGGCTGCAATATACCTTTTTAGAATATTCATGGGAGGATTTCCTTCATTAGTGGCCTGTTCTTATCTTCAACACTTGGTCATGTCAAAACCTCAATGCTTGTTAGTAGATACAAGGACAGAGGCAAGATGCCTTTCACTTTGGATGTTATGCAGCAAATTACCAATATGTAAACAAACTGAAAAAAGGAAGAAGTCAGCAATGCGTTGCCATTCACTAACATGCATTTCATGCTTTCTCTGTATCGTTTTAACAGAACATGAATGATTGCCTCCTTTCCTTACAGGTAGATCTTGCCAGTTTGTACATCAAGACTGGTGCCAAGAACATGCCCACAGTGTTTTTGCTGACAGATGCCCAGGTTCCAGATGAACGCTTTCTTGTGCTGATTAATGATTTGTTGGCATCAGGTGATTAGACCAACACATTTCTTGAAAGATCTTCTCCAAAGACAAATGATCTGTGGTTTCACTGAACTTTGAAGTGATTATTTCTTTCAGGTATTTGTAAGAGAAGCCTTTAGAGAAGCCATATCAACCCAGCCAACTTGAGCATTGAGTCTAACCTGCCTAAGAAAACATAGCCCGCTGAAGAGACAAATTGCTAAGGCTTACCACGCATAAGTGCATTGATTTGGGGGAGATGGGAATTTCTTTCACTTAATATCATGTTTTCTTTGGTATGATTTCACTGACTTCAAGCAATTTCCTTGTGACTGTATGGGTATAACAGACAGTAACGCAGTTTCACCCATCTTTTGAAAATAAGAGAATCTGGATTCTGAATGTGAGGATGTGGAGAAAGGAAGAAAAAATGCTATACAGTTGAAGACCATCTTGAAGGGTTTTAACTGCTATTTATTTTTTTTTGCAAGCAAACTGGAAAACATTTTTCAAACAGCCTGAAGGGGGGGGGGGGGGGGGGGTGGGAAGGAACCACTATTCTGTGGGTTACACCATTAGCAGGTGAATTTCCTATCGGCAAGTATTTTTGCCTTTTTGAAGCAATGCTATTTCTTCTCCCTTGAAAAAGATTTGTTCTCTTTAGGTGAAAAGGTAAGGGAACAGGAGGTAAACTGTTTTGTTACTTGATCTATTATCATAACATATCTCTAGGTATGTGTCGCAACCCCTTCAAGCTAAATACCATGTAGATTATTTCTCTGGGTGTATTGTGTAAGGCTTCTCCTAACTTCCCCTTTGTCTTTTCACAGGAGAGGTTCCAGATCTGTTCAGTGATGAAGATGTGGAGGGCATAATTGCAGGAGTCCGAAAAGAAATCCCAGACATGGGATTGACAGACACCAAAGAAAACTGCTGGAGGTACTTCTCGGGTACTTCTTGTTGAACTTCAGTAGGTTAAAGTGGTTATTGTGAGGTTAAAGTGGTTATAATATACCACTTTCTCCCGCTTTTTTTTTTCTCCTGCTCATCTTCTCCTTTTTTCTTTCTTGCTTCAGTTTTGCTGATGTTCCCTCTTGTGTCTAATTTTGTTCCCATCACCTCTGTCCCTCCACAAATTTATTTTAAGTTATAGACCTTAAAAGCCAGTGGCGAATTGTCTTGTGTGACATATTCTGTCTGACTTATTCATACTGTTTTTACTTGTCTGGACTTCAGTGACAAGATCAATAGCAGTGCTTACCCTAAGTATATCTGTTTCTAGTCAGTACTATTTGTCTATGTTTCATGACCATTGCATATGTGTACATTTTTAAAGAAAGGACTGGAAAAATATGGTGTCTAATATCTCTTCATTTTCTTCTTCCCCATTTCTTTCCCTTTGTGTTTTCCTTAACCCCCCCCTACATTTTTTCTCTTTTTTTTTCTTTTTAAGAGCTTTTGAAAGCCAGCTTTCAAATGCCTTTTACCTTGCAACCATTTCACCAGTCCACCCACTGTGCAAATTAGCACTTCTGGAGGCAAGAACAGGAGATATCTATTCATATTGCAAGGAAGCAAAGTAGACACATTATAGTACTAAAGGAGACATAAATTTCACGAGTTAACACACTGGCAGATATCTGTATGGACTTTTAGTTAGTGCTGGGTGACCTCCTGCCTCCTACTTTCCCTGGGTTTGAAGAATAAAAGACCAGTAAAACATGAAAGGGAACAAAATGGGAGAATTTAGTTTCAGAATGTTGAACCTTAGTGAAGTGATATAGTCTCATTTTCCCATTTCATTTAAAAAAAAAAAAAATCAGGATCCTGTGCTAATCCACACAGAACCCAGCTCAAGAATCCAAACTATACAATGCTATACAATGCCATTCTTTGGACCACCATACCTCTTTGGTTTTGTGTTGTTTTTGTTTCATTGTTTTCAGTCTAGAAGTAACAATCAATTCTGCTATTAACATACTGAGAATGTGCCATTTTTGTAGGTGTAAATTTACATCAGTGTAAATTGGAAGCACGTCAGCTGAAGACAGTATATTGCACCATTAGAAAACATGGGTTCACAGCTGAAGTGTGTGCAGGGATGTATATGCACCTGAGGATTTCAAAAGCTTTGGTGATGAATGATGAAATAAATTAAAAATAAGAATACTCCTTAGGCAAACACTACTGATGGCTAAACACTGTAAATGGTAATGTACTGACAGAGCTTAAGGTATGCCATTACATAGGCTAACAGGTTTCTAAGGCTCACAGTTTGCTGGAGGTCCACTTTTTTTAATATGCCACATCTCTGTGCAGTAACCACTCTCGAATACTCTGCAAGTTACTATAATTTCTTAGAAAGAAAGGCAAGGATGAAATGCTTGAAAGAGTATACTTATCATAAAGTTTACATTTAAGAAGTATGTTTCTATAGGCCATGTGAGCTCCAAGATGTTTAGGCCTGGTCCCAGTTTGGGGAAAAAGTTGAAAGGTTGCCAAAAACAAACGAATTACAAAATCAGATGGAGTTCAAAGGACAGCAAGGATTAGCTGTTCTTGCCTCATATCCATGCCCTTGAGAAATAGTTGCTTCTTCAGGTCTTTACTTTTCTGAGTTCTACATTTCTTAATAGTTCTCTTGGTTTCCTCAGTGCTCTTAAACTTATTATATATTATAAAGCCTTACATATTATGTGGCTTTTTTTTCTAACTGAGTCTCAGTTATTCAATCTCTGTGTAGCCAGTTTTCTTCATGAGCTGCTGATCTCTGCTACAAATGTTTTCTCCCCTTTCTTGAACAGGTTTCCTCATTGACTGTTTTTCTCACTTTTCGAAGTTTATGGTCTCTCAATTCTGGCTGCTGTGAAGTCCCAGCAATAAGAACTAATTATTCTCCTGTTTGGGGGGAATGGCATTTCTCCAGTGCCTTTCCAATACTCAAACTGGACTGAACTACTTTAGCCATCACATCCTTATCATGTTCTCCTCCTTGCACAGTCCTCTTAGTATTTAGCTGGGTCCATATTTTCTAAGGGACTCAGCAGTCCAGCATTTTCATGCTTCAGCCAGAATTAATATAAAACATAGGCAGGTGCCCTGCATCGCATCACCACAGGTAATCTTGTGGTGTAATTAGTAATGTTATTACTAATACCTTTCTTTCAAATCATTATCTTCATTTCCAAATCCTCTTTCATCAGGGTATGTTAGCTTTTTCTTGTGGTCTGTTTCGCAACTGACAACATCTTTCATCTGTGAAGCAGAGAGGTACTTGTGCAGCTCCAGCATGGCCTGGCTTTTGGCCAGCTGTTACAGTTGTTTCTTCAAGGGGATAAATGCCTATCAAGTTGAATGCTTTAATTCTAGCCAGAGATACACGTTTTTAGGGATTCTGGTTCTGTGTTAGACTAATATTAGCCCAGACAAGATTATTTTTGACTGATTCATGGGAAGTAAGCGTACAAGAGATGGTGTGTGATGGGAAGAGACCGATCCCACCTCCCAGACAATTTCTGAAGTTACGAACCAGTTGCCACCACGGAGGCAGGTGGACCAGGGAGAGGCAGATGCAGCTACTGCTTCCCCAGCAAATGAAGGCTCAGTTATGCTCTTAGACAGCTGAGAACCTATTCAGAGTTCATAAGTTCTGTAGCACAAAAAACAGCTTCTCCTGTAATTGGCAAGCTCTTATGAAGTTCCTGTTTCTCCATGAAAAGTTCCAAGCTTTATTTATTTATTTGGATGTCAGCCTTTACATCTTGAGTGCTGTGGAGAACTGATTTTTAAGGATATTTCTATGTTAGTAAATTTGAAGTCCATTTTGTGATGCTGAAGACTAGTGTCATGACATGGCTGGCATCCACGTGACATAGCTTTTCCCTTCCTCTGCTCACAAAATGGCAGCGTCATTGCAGAGCCAGCTAGGGGTGATTCCTGGTCTATACAGCTCTTTACTCCTGCCACAGCACCACGTGGTTTCCCAGGGAACAAAACCATGCAAGTGAGTGTGCTGACACTTAAATGGGATGGGCTCTATCAGATCAATGGTCAAGCCTGTGCTGTGGCTCTCTTTAGTTCGTTAGTATTAAGATACTGTATAAGTATTAAGATCTGTCCTGCTTTGTTTGAAGCACTAAGTGAACCTAGAGAGCTCACATATCTGAGAACAACAAGAGGAGGCTGAGTTGACAAGCAACATAGTGACATCTGTAGTACTCCATCCACACTGATTGTCTTTGTTATACAATTGTGCCAATTTAAATCTTAAAAATGTCATATGAAAGACTTGTGTTGTACCTTTCAATCCATGTTTCTTTCAAAGAAAGGAATGGATTTACCTTGGAGAACTTCATAAGCCTTTCTATTACTGTATGAGATACTCTCACTGTAATTTTTATATCTTGGTCGCCTGCATGAAAATGATTCACTTGTTATGTTCACCAGCTTTTGCTAGATACTTCATCCATTTTTCTCCTGTCTGCCTTCACTCATCAGTCTGTTTACACCCTGTTCCTTACTTGTTTGTTATGGAAGTGTTGAGAGCCTGTGGTAATCCATATGAGCTCTAGTGCTAGATAAACATGAGATTAGAATAAAGATTAGAACATACTACTATAATGTACTCTAAAACTTTCAGATTTTTTTTTGGTGGGGTGGACAAGATCAAGGAGCAAACAGATGGATTCTGGGTATGGTTTACTAAATCTGACATTTAGAGACTAGCAGAAAGTTAGTAAGCAATCCTGAAATGCCACTATTATCTTCTCAAGGATCTGCAGTGTATATAACTTAATGCAGCTCCTTATAGATACTAGATCTTTTAAATCATTCCCATCAAATGACATTAGAGAAAGTACCTTCTTCCCTAAAGCTCAACGTAAGACTGATGTAAATAGACCAGGAATAATAATCATTCATACAAACAATTGTGTTTAATATTTAGGAAGCATAAAATGTTACATAAAGCACAAAATTAAGGAAAATGCTAAATACTGATTGCTGTTTGGCAAACAGCCCCAAACTTTGATTTGGACTCTTCTTGCAGCCCAATACTTAGAGGGTTAAGTCCAAATATGAGCAATGTGAGCAGTGTAGGAGGGTGGAAAAGATAACTTCCAGCATGTCTGTGTGTGTTTTGCAGCTTTGAAGGTGTGATAGATTGTTTGGCACCGCTGCTACAGCAAGGGCACTTGTAAGAAGAACATTAAAGGGTGGACAGATATCTCTAGGCTCTCCACTACTGTTGCTACTGTATCAAGGGTGGTATGCAGATCTGAGAAGGTGGCTGCTAGAGGAATGAGAGGAGAAAACGAGGTGCCCCAAACAGGAACATTTTTCACTGTGTTTCTGATAACATAACTGAATTTAGAATTTTATCAGAAATTGAGGTGACATGAATGAGAATGTCTAATCAAAGGGTTTATGGTGTAACAAAGAAGAAACTCCGGAAAGTTCAAAGATACTTCTAGTGTATTTGAGAATCCTGAATCAGACCTAGAAGATTCTTCATCTATATTACTTCTCTAACTCAGAGTTTTGGGGTGGAGACAATTTATTCTTGCATCCTTTTGATTACTTCTTCCTTGTTTGTTCCTCTCTCTGATCAGCATGATAAGATCTTGCTGTAAGTTCCAAGATCTTTCTGTGGTCTTTCTAAAATTCTATCACAGATTTCATTACTTTGCTAGAATGGACTTTTGTGTGGATAGTTCTGCCATTTGCTTCTCTTGAATACATTCAAAGTAGATGAAATCTTCTCTGTACCTCTGACCACTTTACTGATCTGGTGGCTGGTCTTTGTATTGTCCCTGGACAACCCAGACTCCATTTTCTTTTTGCATGAGCATAGACCAATGGTTATATTTCTGCCAAGACTCTAGAAGACAGCATTGGACATTCTTCTTTCAAATGTGAGAATGTGCATTGATGCTTGTAATTCTTGTCAAAGGCCACAACTGATTTTAAACCATTGGTTTCTCTTGATGACACGCTCTTAAATACGTTCTAGGCAAATCACCTGTGGTTAGAATTTTAGGCTCACCTGAGAGAGGTATTTTTTCTCTGACAATAAACTAGATCAGTAGGGGGATTCAAAACTCTGTTTTAACTTGAAATATTCTTCCACATCCGGTTTTATGAGACAGATTAAAAATGTACTGTGAAATGATGTAGCTATGGGAAGCTGGTAAGCATGTTGAAAATAGACTAGTGAATACCCTCCATTTAGAAACATAAAGAATTAAATGGATTTAAAAAGTGGAACATGCAGTTAGCTCACAGTGCAGTGGGGCTATAACTTATTTAATGCTTATGGTTCACCCATCAGTAAAGATTTCAGTGAATTCTTTATTTTATGCCACATATAATTTTCATCTGTATCATTTCTCTTCCAGTCTGCCACAATATGGAAGTCCATCATTACTTCTCTTTGCCTTTCTTGCTTCTTCCTCATACCCTTTTTCAGCTTTCTATCTCTTCTTTCTCTTATGATTGTTTCTCACTTCTGCCTTTCCTGCTTCCACTGTGATTCCCAACAGAAATGGACCATTTCTGTTTTTCTTGCTGTTATGCTTCTGAAAATGGTGCCATTGATCTGAAGCTTCCAATAATCTCAAAATCCCACTCATTTTATCCTGCTATGAGAAAGAAAGTTTCTCTGAGATACATACTGACCAGTGCTTGTGACCAAAGACCACTTCTTAATTGATTTTTCTAAAACGAGTGGAAATAAAAATGCATATTGCCTATGGTACAGCATAAAATCCAAGCCTTGCAAAGATATACATACCCTAGGAAACATTTTTCTGTCTGAGGGGGTTTCTGAACAATGGTAAAAGATTTTCTTGTTTTGACTCAGCTCTACTGAAACTTAATCATCTTTGCTCATAGCTAAAACTTAATTGCAGAAATTATCTGGTGTCTTCTAGTGCAGAGATGCATTTTAAAAACTACAAGATAGTAGCAAATCTTTTCCATTTTCTTTCAAGAATGCATAGAAGCTTTTTCCACTGTTACTCTATACTCACCACTTTTTCTCTCTGACTGCTTTAAAACCCATTGAGATATTGTCTCAGGTCAACCTCCTCCTTTTTTCCTTCTTTTCTTTCAACTCTCTGCACTTCTGTCTTTTTCATCTGGCTTAGCTTTCTTCCAGATAGTTTTCTCTTAACATGTAATGTCACTTACAGATTACTCCAGAGGTGGAAAAAAAACCAACAAACACTTCCCTAGTGTGCCCAACAAGACTGTCCTGCCTCTTGTGGTTGTTGGGGTAGTGATAATCTGTTCTGATACCATTTGGATATTTTGTGTTGAAATGAACAATATCAATGCTGTATGATTTGATTTGAGAAGTCCTGTACAGAACGAACAAAAAAAAAGAACTCATTTCATGGTATTCAGTGTATAAGACATTAGTCCTATACACTTCAGTGTTAAGACAGAACAATCCAGACCCATCTTAACAGCTTGATGTCTGTCATTTTGCTAATTAACCAAAAACAAACACAGTGGCCAAAACATGTGCTAACTGCAGTAAGTAGATCCACAGATAACAACTATGAGACTGGAATAATCCTTCTTAAATGTGAATTGCCTTGGGTAAGCCGAATACAGATTTAGTCTTCTCTGACTATTTTAGCCTCATTTGGGCATCCCTTTCCCCTTTTGTAAAAAAATGGCTCCTAAACATGCACATAGAAACCAAGATCCTAATCTCATTTCCTTTACATTCTTTTAATGGAATTGCAGTGTGTGTTAGAATGGCTGGAAGTGGCTTGAATAGGTTTAGGAACCCAAGAGCTGGCTTTGCGTCAGAGGGACTATCTGAATGCGTGCCTTCTGGCTGTCTGCGTGCCAGTGCAAGCGTGTGACTGCATTCCTACTTACAGACAGTAAACTGAGCGACTATCCCCAGGTGGAGAGACGGGGCAGAAACGGTAAGTATGCAGTGTACGTACAGTGGAAAAGGAGTAAATACCTATTTGCCCAAGGTAAAATGCTAGCTGACTGAATTTATTAGCTGCCAAATTTGTTCGGAGCCTCAGCTGCGAGCTGGCTTGCACGGGCGCGGGGCTACGGTTCACTGCATGCCTTTCTTTGAAGGCCTCCACTCGCCGTGTAATTCCTTTCTCCCTCTCTTCCTCCCTCCTCCCTGCAGATCATTCTGTGTTTCTCCCCGGCGGATGCATGCTGAGAGCTCCAGCTCGGAAGTTCCCAGCCATCGTGAGCTGCCTGGCTATTGACTGGCTTCGGCCGTGGCTGCAGGAGGCCCTCCGCTCTATCCGCAGGAGGCTCATTGAGGAACTGAGGGGTCAAGGTACAGAGCCTCCAGCTTGTCAGCCTTGTAAGAAAGCAACAGAGATCATTGAAAGATCGATAACTGAATAAGCTGGAAGAAAAAAAAACCACAATGCTTTTTTTTCACCCCTTCTTGCATACTTGTTGTCCTCAATTTTGCCCAAGCTCACCCTGCTGGAAGCTGCATTTTTGGGGCATGTCACTGCCCCGGTCCTTCAGAGGAATTTAGAGAGGTCTCACAGGCAAAAAAGTGAGTGGAAAAAGAAAAGGGCATTGTAATTTATAGCACACTCGTCTTTGCAGAATCCTTTAGTTCTAGAATGTTTAGGATCTTCATAGGTTGAGAATATATTTAACCCTTCCCAACATAGTAAAATATATATACTAGTGCTGTACCAATGAGGCTCCAATTTTGCAATGCACAGTCCAGGCTACCTAAAGCAAAGCTGCAAGTTTTCCTTCAGTTCAGCAACCAAGCAGGTGAAAATTTCCCCTGGAACCACACGACAAATGCATTTAGAGCTTTAATATCTGGGTACTTACTCCCTCGTTGCTCCTGATCAGTCTGGAGTGTGACTTTTTGTAAGGGGGGGGGGGGGGGAATTAAAATAATGATAATAATAAAAAGCCTGCAGGTGTCTGGGCACGCAAGTGCTGCGGGCCAGGGGCAGAGGCTGCTCCGCGGCGTGCTGGTGCCTCCTATAGGACTGCAAGGGAAGCAGAGGGCTGTGCTAAGCCTCCTCGCTTGTGTTTTCCACCAGCACCTCCTGCTTTATTTTAGCAGCTTACAGAAAATTTGAAGTGTGAGTAGAAGAGCTATTTGCTGTCCGGTGCGCTATGTGGGGTTTTTGTCTTTTTTTTTTTTTTAATATGATACCAATCTGCATCTTCCCATTTATTTTGAAAGAAACTGCAAAGACAATATGGAAAAAAAAAAAAGAAAATAGAAATTTGCTTTTTTTTTAATTTTATTTTCTGATCCTTAACTAATTATATTTTGCTCCTTTGAAAATACATCTGGTCATCAGAATTTAGGCCTTTAATACTGAAACTTTTTTTTTAATAGTTAAGGACTATATTTCTATATAATTCCAGTTCTTTAGGAAAGAATTCATTGATGTCAGCAACCATTTGTGAGCCTCTTTTGCACATAGGTGCTAATTGTTCCCAGTAGATATCTTTCCTGTTCAGTTCCCAGCAAGTGAAATAAATGGCAGGTAATGAAACAACATGATGCTGTATTGCTCGTGAGTGAAGAAGATATCTGTGTCGTCAACATACGTGGTGCAGTACGTGGTGCCTGAGTCATGCCTGCGTGTGCAGCCAAACAGAAAAGCAACAAAGAGAGCAGAATGTAAAAAAGTATTAGGAGGAGACAGGAAGAATTGGAAAGTGATGGAAAAAGTGAACCCAGAGCACAGAGGTCATAAGGAGGTGTGGAAATAAGAGACACTATGACAGTGCTATAAGAGAAGAGGAGAGGGGCTCAACTGGAGGAGAAGAGGATCAAAACTGAACTAGGAAGGTGAGAGAGGTGTACAGCAGATAGAGGATGAATAAATGGGAAGTGAAGGGAGAATGGTCACAGAAAGGTAGGTAGTAAAGGGAGCAGGTTCAGGAGCATTGCAGAGGTATTAGGCTATCAGAGTAAGAGGAGCAGGATGGCAAAGGACCACCCCAAAGTACAGGGAATATTGGCTGCAGACTGCCATCCCTGGTCTCTCAGAGATTTATAGCAGGCGGCCTCCTTTTCTGGGCCCTGGTGCTGCTGTGTTGATACAGTTTCTCTTGCCCCATTTCAGATATCTCAGGAATTTTGTTTGTTCTTAGTATAAAAATTGTTAGCAACAACTCATGTGTGCCTGAAACATACTATAACTGTGCTGCCCATCATGAAGAGCACTGCAAGATCAGTAATTATCTTGGCATAATTGACACTTAGCTCTTAATTATCCTGTTTCAGTATTAAAAAAAAAATAGTAATTGTTAGATTTTTTTTTTTACTGTATAATTATATTTCATATTATTTTTAATTAAGGTAGCTTGATGTTAAGCTAATGATTTTTTTTCCTCCTAAATGTTCTATACAGATATGTCACTACCTGATGAGGGTGTGGGAAATATCTGGGTTTAAACGCTAAGGGAAAACCGGGAAAAATCAAGGTGATTGTGAGAATTGGGAAAGAAGTCTTGGATTCTCCATCTCTGTATTTTCAAATCAAGTCCAGGTACTTTTCTGGAAGATACAGACTATCTGGGGAAGGAGGCTGCAGACTGAGCTTAGCAGGGAGATGGTGAGCTGCTCTGAAGGATGGTGTGAAAGTCCTGTCTGCCTTGCATGAAAGTATCTGGACAGAAAGAAGTGGTGATCCTACCTAGTTCTGGTGCCAGCTGAAGCTTCCCAGAACATAGGTCCCGTGCTCTCCTTTTCACTCAGGACACTGGCCAAATTGTGGGTTAAGAGGTAGACAGTTCAGAGATGGTCGGAGGGAAATGGAGAGTATCAAAAATTTAATTGATTTGGATGTCTTCAGTTTCCTTCAGAGAAAATAAAGGAAAAGAGCCCTCTTCTGTTTCAGTACTCAAATTGCTGAACTTACATGTAAAAAGAGCACAAGCAAAGAACACTGCAGCAATACTGAAATACATATACTGAGCTTAATGAACTTACATACCTCATTTGGTATAAAACATGATCTAATGTATTTTAACATAAATATTTCATCTCTGTATTCAACATGACATAGTCTTCCTTATTCAGCTACTTTCACATATCAGCACTGAGTACAGAATAAAAGAACCAGAATTATTTAATCAATCCCTTTTAAAATAAATTTGGTGTACATCTCTGCTATATGCTCTGAATATATATTTTGCTGCTGCTGTCTTACATGCTGCTTCTTCGTGTTTCAGCACTAAACATCACATACTATTAAGCATACCAAGGATAAATTAATTATGTTCTTAGTGTAACATACTCCAAAGTGTTTTACAACATGTGATATGGGAAAGAAGTCTAAAACAACTTTTTCCCTTCTCCCCTTGTATACTTTTCCCCATACACACATATACTTCCCAGTTTTCTCATCTTTTTGAAGCTGCATTGGTGTTACTCCCAGGCTTGATAATGGCCTGCAGGATGCATTCAAGTTCAGGGACGCTGCTCTTTCTTGATTTATCATGATTTGATTTGGTAAGGACAGATTTACATCTTTAGGAAAAAATGGAGGAGGATGCAGGCAAAACTCCTGTCTAAGCTCTCTTAGAAACTTCAAATTTTCACTTTTGCACCTGTCAGTCAGGCAAGGCCTAGAATAGAGATATTGTATATGAATGAACAGGCATCACCCTTATAGTTTCTTTCAGATTTTATATAGCTTTATTGCTCAGTAGTTTGGGGAACTATCGAATTTGATTCAGAACTCTATTCTTCATTACTGGCTTCAAGCTACGGTATACTTTCTAGTGAACTGCAGTTAAATCAGATTTTGTTACTGTATCAATTCTTTTTTTGTTTGATTTTTTGTAATAAGGCTAAATTAGCAATAATAATTTCCTTTGCCTACAACCCTGAATGGGCATATATTGAAAAATACAATGTAGTATTAGGGGAAAAAAAAAAAAAAGAGAGAGATAAATGAATGGCAGAATAAATAATTTATGCTAATGAAATTACTGCAATTAGTAGTTCCACAATGACCCTTTTAAAAGCCACAGCTGTTAATGTCAGGAAGTGCTGTCACTGCTGACCTTATCATAAGAGAAAGTGACAAATTGGAAATGCAGGAAAGACCAATCATCAAAGAGGTCTGTTCGGGAACGATTAGTGTTTTCTGAAAAACAGTGTGAATTACAACCAGCTGCTCTCTGGCTCGGCATGTCTCCCATGCTGTGCCATTTTGTTAAGCTTGATAACAATAGTTATTTTGCCCCATTGAGACAAGTTGTCTCGGGCCACTTCCAGCTCTACCGAAACCCACTTCTTCCCTCGCTGATTTACAAATGAAACTGTTGTTTGAGGGCTTTTCAGGGTTGCTGAGTAGAGACCTCTCATAAGGATCATGTGTGAGAAGGTTGTCTCTCTTAGGAAGATCTGTATGGCAGGGTATGCATATCATAAACAATGGGGAAAGGAGAGAAAGGCTGTAAGAGATTTAAGTGTGAAGCCAAGTGCTGGTCAAATCTGCATAAAATGTCCAATCCTACTGACCACTCTTGCTTTTAGAAACAGCTTTTTTTGGAAGTGTGTGTGATATTAGATGAATTTATGCTGGTTTTGCTTCAACTATTTTTTTTAACTTGTAAAGCAATTTATTTCTGCTTTCCCCAAATGCAGATCATTCTTCGTTTAGTCCTTGCTTTAATTTCTGTTGTAGTAATCACAGGTGAAATACGTATTCTTTCAAACTAGCCTTTTAAAGTCAAAAGAAAATAGTGAGGTTTCTTACTGAGAAAAAGGGCAAGCCTTTCTGCACCAGCCTGATTGTAATATTAATGATGTAGGCTTAAAACATTTAACTGCATCAACAACTACTCATGAGCAATTTTCCCAAAGTTCTCTAAGCATTATTGACAATGCTTTGGTAAATTATGTGTGACTTTCCTAAGAGTTGGTGTAGCTCATTTAATTCATATTAATTGATTTTTAGGCTTCCCTTGATTAATTGAACTGGGTTCATCTTGAACAGAATGCAATAAATAATCATTAAAATGAGGGAGATGTGACTCCACAAATTATAAAGTTAAGTATGCTAGAAGTCATAGAGGACAAAATGAAAGTTAGTTACAATGATGGAGTTAAATAGGCTTTCTTAATATTTCTCTGTTCATTTTGCATACAGTATTCCTGTTTAGACATGTAAATGGATATATTCTAATGGTATAAGTAGATAGAATCCTTTAAAACAAGCAAAAATTAATTTTGGGTGTTTCTTATTACATCTTTATCCAAGGAAAGTATACTGTAATTCAAAGCAATGTAGTAGCATCTTGTATTTGCTAGTTTAGTTTTCCAAAAATTTAGGAAAAGAACCTTTGAGCTTCAGCTCTCAGCCATGCCTTCCCCTTCTAAAGACAGGGATTTTACCTCTGCTCAGGACCATGCAGCTAAATGACCACCTGGAGCCATTTTAAATACACATAGCCCGTTTTGATTACCATATAGTCTATGAAAAGAGTTTTCCAGTCCCACTGCTGCATTTTCCTTCCCGCGATGAAAAGGAAAGCTCACATGATTCTGTGCGGTATCCAGTACAGCCCCTGCAGCTGACTGAGCTTCCGACCTGCGCCCTCCTCCACTCCCACAGGGTTGCCCTGGGGCCCTTCTGCAAGGTGCTGCCAGCTTCTGCTCTGAGCTGGAGGCGTGCTTCTTGGGCTGATGCATGGGTAGCATCTGGGGAAGGGAAAAATACCAACTCCAGTGCTGTTCAATCCAAAGTTAATGGCATAAAAAAATCCATTTCCCTCTGAATAGGAATTTGACGATATACAAGGAATGTAGAGATCAGTGTGATTACAGTAACAACTGCATTTATTTTTTTTAACCTATACAGGATTTTTTTATTATTTTTTTTAGGCAGGATTTCCAGAGGTGAAATGGAAAATCAATATAGTTTTAACTCTGCATATGGCAGCATAGAGACTGACATCATCTCTGGTTTTAGCTTTTAGGGGTATTTATTCAGAAAATGTAAGCATGGTGAAGCACTTAGCTCCTATGGATCTGAAGACTTTACGAATGCCAGCACAGAATTAACTAACTTGTATGCAAAAAAGTTGTGGGGAGAGTCACTTAGGTTTTAATAGTTTTTACATGCTGACAGAATTATGTTTTGGGTAGACTCTGATGAATGTTTTTGTGAATGAGCCATCTTTAACATAACCTTTTCTGACATTTTTGAAACATTTCTTTGCTCCTGTTTTTCATTTGTTCTTGTTCCTTGGGTATGTGCAGCCACTAGTCCAGGACTCCATCTGCGATTTCATGGCTTATGCCCACACCAGTGTGAAGACGCTGATTGCCAAATACAATCAGAATAAGAGGCGATACAATTGCACCACTCTGATGAGTTTCCTGGAGCAAATCGGACTGTTTAAGAGCCTACTGGGGAAAAAACATGAGAGGATGTCAGAGCACATGGAGCACTTGGTGAATGGTATACAAAAGCTGAAGGCAACAGCTTCTCAGGTAATCTGTGAAAGTCACAACTTTTTCTTTCATTCTTTATAAATAATCTGGATTTTATTGCTAATAAAACATAGTTCAGACTGCACCTTTTAATTAGACCAATTAGTTGCAGGATGGTACCTTTGTGTTTCATTGAAATTACATGATTTTGGAAACTTTTTTCTTCACATGGAAGCTGTTTCAGCTTTGTAGCTGGCTGTGGAAGGAGGGGTTTATCCATTTGATCAAGGACAAAGTCTGGACAGACGGGGGGTGGGGGGTGGGAGGGATGGGGGGGAGTAGAGGGTGTGGTGGTGGTGGTTCTGCCTGTGGCTCATTTGTAGCTAGTTGGTCCAAAAGACAGAAGGGGTGGAGACTGCTTTTGAAGCCTTTCCCCACCACACAACCTGTTCCTTAGTCTTTTGTGCAGCTGCTCATGACAAGCCATAGTCATGGAATTTCTTTATTCCAAGTAGAAAGTCTGTGTTTTACGTGAAGACTGCAAATGAAATGCTTGATTACATCCTTGCATGGCATTGTAGCTTTGCGCTGCTGCAGTGCGGTTAACAATGGGAGCTGACTGGCTTATTCCCACGTTTCAAGCTGAAGCTCTGCAAAAATAAATGGTCATTGGAAAAGGATGACTGCTCTTTTATAGTCTATTTTTAATAAGATATTTTAAGTAAATGATTAAAACATTTTTTCCTCTGAATTCTAATGTGATGATGACTGAATGGTAATTTGACAACTTCAAGTGTAGAATGCTCCTATCTAGCCAGCTACCTGAAAACTAAAGCATTTCTGTCCCTGTACTCTGGAGCTCTAGAGGAGAATATCAAATGCAGCACTGTTTAGATTTTCAGAAAGAACTACACATAAAGTTAAATCATTAAAAAAATAAAGTGAGTGGAGAGGTTTGGGATCGCTACAGTCATCTGTTTTGACAAATTCACTTTTACAGCTTTGTCTGCTCACTTCAAGATGGACAAATTTTGGAAATATGCATTTTTTAGGTTTTGTAATAGAATTCAGGAGTCCACCAAAGATGAACAATGCTCAAGAATTTCAGTGTGACAAAAGTTTAAGGCCTCTAATATTTGTCGTCTTTATCACCTCTATCCAGATCAGGTCAACGAGAGTCTCTTCTGATTAAGATTTAGCTTTTTGTCACGAAGAGCTGTAAGATAAAATGCTTGGAGAGACAGGGAAAAACTAAAAAGCAGGTATTTAAAACATTTGCATTACATGTGGAAAGATTGTGTCGCTTGGATATATTTATACAGGTTTCTAGCCTGTAAGGCTGTAAGGCTGTAAGTTGTTCTTTCATCAAACTAACAAGTAGTCTTTGTTAATCAATCTCTGAGTCTGTCTTAACCTTTCAGCAAACCTCTGCTTGAATTGTCTGCTCAGAGTGATTACTAAGCATTTTCCAGAATGTCCTCTTGCTTTTTCATTTGTACCTTTGCTCAGTCCTGCAGCAGAGTCTGGTTGCACTGCTGAGACACCTGGTTACAAAACCAACAACTGGACAGACATTTGAGCACCCTGAGGGAGCTGTGGAGTCCCTGGTGGGTGCAGTTAGACTGTTCTTATTCAGTTCTCCAAGTCATCAAAATCCTGTGTGAGCTAAAATGTGGAGCTGTCGTATGGAAATAAAAGAGGAAAAGGTGACACTTTCCGTACTAAGACCCATGAAACGTATGTGAATCTTATTTTCATTTTCAGCTTTTTGGGGCATATGTGGTAGAATCTCTCAGGAGTGATACCTAATGGCCCTCACTCCCAAATAATGCATTACCTTTTGCCCTGTAGGTAGAAGGTCTAAAATCCAAACTTGCTTCTGAAGACGCAGAACTGCAACTGAGAAATCAAGATGCTGAAGTTTTGATTGCTAAGATAGGGTTTCAGACTGAGAAAGTGAGCCAAGAAAAGGCCATTGCTGATGAAGAGGAGCAAAAGGTCAGCCTAATTCCCCCATTTAGTGCTGTTGAGCTATATTTAGCACAAAATAAACCTTTTTAGGTGAACAGTTTTGAACAACTTCCTCTCCAGGGAGCATAAAGTCTAAAGAATTATTATACTTACACATGTAACAGCATTTCACACCATGATTACCACTTGACCTTTCTTTACATTATGCCTTTTCCCAACCTTTTAGCTGTTTTAATGAGATGAAAGAACAATAAATACTGAGCTCATTCAAGCATTTAATGGATGTGGATCTTGAGAATCAGACCTATTTGTAATACAGTAAAGGTCAGAGAGTCATCTCTGAGCACTTCAGATTTCTAAAGGCTTTAAGGCTCTAGGTGAATTGAACAACTCAATTGATACAAAAGTCCATTCCAGTACATTGCAATGTTGCAAGGTGCAAACCTTGAATTTTAAGCTTATAATAGCATTTCTAATAGTATGTGTCTTCAGTGTTGAATCTTCCTCCTTTTCCTCTCAGTTAAGCCTACTAACATTAGTTATCAACTTCCATATTGGAAACAGAGAGGTTTATGTCTATTAGCACTCACCACAAAATAGATAGAAATGTCCCATCGCAATTCTAAAATTTTAATCTAATTTTAAAGGCACCATTTTTGAAAAAAAAGTCGTGGTATTGAATGCTATGAACTGAAGTTCCTCTATGTTAAAATCTGAAGGGCTCACTCAACTCTGTCATTTTGCTACAAAACCTAATGTCCATTGTGCCATTTATCAATACTGCAAAGAGGAAATTTTAAACGACTCACAATAGCACTTAACACCTGATTTTGAGCTATGGAAGCTTCAAGTTGCCAAAACCTTTGTAAACAGTCTTCAGATGCTGGTGAACAGGGAAAACTATACTGTTTGGAAGCAATTAAAACCGTCTTTCATTCTCTTCTGTTTTGCTTCCTTAAAATTTGTTGTTAGGTGTTATTTAGTGCTTTCAGTAATGACCTTATGTCTCATCTTAATTTTATTGAAAGAAAAGTGATTTTTGCCACTGATATAAGTGAAGACTAGGTCAGGACCTTTACGTTTCTTGGGTTTATGTTGATTACGGACTTCAGCCTTTCACTGGTCCATGTCTTCTATAGGGTTTAAAAAATTGCAATGAAATTTAAAGTCAAAATAGTGCAATTAATTAAGCTTGCACAAACTGAATCAGAAAGCTCAATGTCCTACCAACCACTTTTCAGTGATGCTTTTCCCGTATTGGTTCCATATGCTGCTGATGCATTTAGAATGATCAAAAAAACACCCTTAACAATTCAAATTACTTCATTAAGCAACTAGATGAAACACAGAGTGATTATTGTGGGAAAATCACACCTTTGGGCAACTTTGTTTCAGGGACGAGGTTCAGCACATGACACAAATGATTACTGTACTCCTCTGTTCATTGCTTTATTGCATTTCTGAAATGTTTCCATCGGAACGGAAGCGTCATTTTGTGCTACATTAATCTAAAACTATTTTATAAGGTTGATGATGGTTTCTAAATATTAATCTTCTCCTATAATTTTTGTTACCAAAAAAAAAGTGTATCAGCAAATGAAAATTCATCTTCTGGGTAAATAATATGTGAATAATATTCATAATTGATTAAATCTGCCACCCTTTTAAAAATTATCTTGGTTTATCTTTTCTGTAGGTTTCAAACTGAAGCTTATTAAGGTGGTGGTTTGTTTTTGTTTTGTTTTGTGTTTGTTTTTTTTGCTTGTTTTTTTGTTGAGTTTTACAGCGTTTAAGCCACTAAATGTCCTAGAGATAGTGTCTTAGAGTTAAGCATTACCTAAGAAAAGATGAAGAATGGAAGTCACTTAGATCAGACTCATCAGGAAAAGTGGGGTCACTCTGGATACCCCATAAACATGGTAGGGCTACATATCCATACAGTAATCAACAAGGGTCTGATTATGAACGTCATGCTGCTGAGGTTTAAAATAGTGAGCAGTAATGCTGCTGTCACTTTTCAGACTGTTTATGCGCTGTGAATGATGCCAGCCAGAGACATTTACAGATGATGATGCATGTGCCATTACTTTTTAAAATGGGCCCTACCCCTTCAGAGAAAAAAAACAAGCAGAGCACAGTGTAGTTAGGATGGGGGACAGTGACATTAGCAGAGGATTAGGAATAAAGATCAATCCAGACTGACCAGCATTTTTGATTTAACTCCCTCAGCTGAAGTACATTCTTTATTTACATGGTGTGTTTGAGCCACTCTACTCATGGTCTGATTGCTAAGGGCACACACAAGAGGCACACTGCTTCCAGCTTTTCTAACAGTTTAGCTGTCATTTAAGAGCTCTATACTGCTGAAATTATTGACGTGAAGGGGGCTAAACTTCTTGAGAAAGAATGAAAAACTCCTTCATCTCTTTGTGAGGGGAAGTAGATTTGAGAAATACTTTTCTAAGCCTTAACTGCAACCTACCCTGTTTACTTTTTCCTCCTCTAAGAAAAATAAGTGTAGTACTTGTTCATCTGGCTAGATCTTTAATGAGCTTGACCAAACGAGCATCTTAGCTAAGTTTTAAACTTCTTCCTTTAAATTAATTTCAATTACATGGGTGTCAAACCATGTTAGAAACCATATAAACAGATCCAAAGCTGTAACTGTATATGCACTATTTAATTTTGAAAATATGTTTTGCATAAGATGCAAACCAATAAACATTGGGAATTTCATCCTAAAAAGTACACCAGTTCTCTTCAGCACTTTTCTTTCATAAGAGACAGGAAAAGGATTCAACATTATTACTAACGTTTGTAATGTAATATTAATTTTAATTTTTTATTGTTTCTGCGGCTATAATGTCTGTGTGTGTCCCTTGTAATAAATGTATACATGAAAAGTTCCCCTGATAATTGTACGGCCAAGTTTTGTAAGGATATCAAAGTCTTACAGGGGCTTGTTGCTACCAATGCATAATGCTTGATCCAAATGTTAACATAGTGATCATTGTAATATCTTTTTTCTCTATAATTAGACTTTATTTAAGCAAGACCTAACAGGAAATGTGCCTGTGAGATGAGCATGAAGTAGAAGGATAAAGATGAACTTCAGCCTTAGGCAATGTATCCTTAGAAGTGTGCACGGTAATCTCCCAAATATGCAACTGCAGATTGTACAGAATGCCCTCCAGGGTTACTCTACCAGATAGATCTGCACCAATGAAATCATAATCAGCTTTTAAACAGATAATTAAATCAGTGCACAAAGTTGTGGAAGCACTCAGATTTCACTTAAAACTGATGCTAACTGATGTAAAGTCACTGATCTAAGCCACTGCTAAGCCAAAATAAGAGTTTTGACAAATATGCTTAGATTGGTATCTGCTTAATTTCCAAACCTGAAATTAAGCAAATACTGTTTTCATACGGGATATTTCCTTTTCTTCTGTTCCATTCCTTCTTTGAGGCCTATGGTTTCAGATACAGCACTGAAGAATTAAAAGAAAAAGTCAAATTTACCAAAAGATGGAGGCTGTTTTTGATGAATCCGATACATTTACCTAGACCTAAAAAATGCAGTCAGTGTTCTATTGGTTAGGGAAAACCACATTGCATCATTTGAATTTACTGTTGGATCCATGGTATTTTCTCAGATTTTCTAAAAGGGAAACCCTTTTAGAGATGAAAAATGGGGGAGTGAGGGGAAAAAATGTGATGGATCTCAAAATCTCATAATCTGTTGAAAAGTCTTCACTTCACCTTCCCATTTCTTGTTTATCTCCAGCTGCTGCATTTCAACATATACCTTTAAATGCTTTCAGCTTACCTGTTGAAATGGTGTAAGCTGGCGAGTTCTCCTATGTGTTTGGTAACTCCTCAAAAGTAACATGCTGCCCTAATATTCTCCAACTTTGTATTTCACATACCTTATCTGGTCTCCAGTTCTTCATTACTAAGTCCTTTGCATCCTTTGCAATCCTTTGATACCTTTGCATCCTACACTGTTGTATAGAGTCCTGACCAGGAGTACTTCTCAATTTTTGTATCTCACACAGTGATCTCCAGGTTCCTGTTGTAAACCTGGACCATTCACTATCTGATGTGTCTTCAGAAGTTTTCAGGGTCCTTTTTCCAAGTAATCTATATAAATAGGTGGTATTCCACATCCATATGGACATGCTTGGTCTTCTCATTTCAGCCTTCAGTGATCAACTTCCATATTGAAAAGTGAGGTTTACAGCTACATCTACCAGAAGGACAGTCTTCATACTATTTATTTTTCAGCAAGAGCTGTTAAAGGCTTATCTGGGGTAGGGAGGGGAACAGGATATGTCAATTGGTCTTGTAAATATATATTACCTTTCTCACAGCTGTACCTTTTTTATGTCCTTAGATATCAAGATGGCAAATAATGCATTACTGGTGATATTTTGTGTCATAACTTTCTAAGCAAGAACGAAACTGGGCATCACACATAATCTGTTAATTCAGTACCCATTTGAAAAACGTATACAGTTTATTATGGTCTCACTGAAATGAGTAGAAATTATATAAAGCTGACGCTTAGTCCTCCCATGACAATGGTATGATAGCATGTTGTACTTCCTTATCCTGAAGGCTACGCTAAGCAGCAGTTGGTTAACCAAACCGGGAGGCTTAGTCTTACAAACACCAAACAGGACTTTGAGACAGCTGTCTTCCTTTCTGCTTTGATCTAGAGAGTGCTACCAGAATTGTGCTGAAGTGCTGTATTTTCTTGAGTACAACAATGGTGAAACATTCATCAGGTTAACTACACGTACATCTAATATAAGAGTAAGAATAAGACAAAGTTCAGAGGCTGGAATCAGAGCATCCTATGAAAAAGAGAATTTGAAAAATAAGTATTTCAGATATAGACCATTTTTAGCAGGTAAAGCAGCTAAAGTTTCTTGATTTTCTATTTGCAAAACTGAGCTGTGAAGGATGATGGTGAATACTCTGTTATTATAAGAACCCAGATAAAGAGTCTTTGATGATACAGGCAGTTGTCCATAAATATAAACAAAAGTTATTTCAGGTATACCTATCTAAAGCTATTTGTTTCCTACCTCCTTAGTTTATGTATTCATCTCTTTCATACTCAGTCTGTATTTTCTCCAAAAAAAGGGGGAGTCAGCAGGTTTCCATCTCATGCTGTTGTCCTCAAGGGCAGAGCAACATGCAGAGATGCTTCATGATTCAAAGCAGCAGGGAGGAAAGGAACTTCATATACCAAATTTTCTCTCTGGCTCAATGAGAATAAATGTGATCTAGCTACCCAGAGGTTAAAATACTGTTTTGGTAGAAATAGCAGATACAATACAATGTGATAAGTAGTTCAGAAACCTGTTGACTTCTAGCGATTGTAGATGGCTGATTTGCGAGCACATGACACTATCTCCAGCTCTTCATTACCTTATCCCCAGAAGGCTTCCCTCCTGAGCAGCTGCATGGGTCAACTAACTTAGAGATTTACTGACACAAGCAGTGCCTGGTGGAACTTCTGGTACTACAGAACTCAGCTGTAATCGAGGCTCCATTCCCCCAGCTCTTCTGTCATACGATGGCACAAACAGGAGATGTTCATTCTCACAATGCAGAACATATGGAGTCTAGAGCCAGGCACAAACCTGCATAACTGTCAGTTGTAGATGTCTTTTGTTTTGTTGTTGTTGTTCTTTGTCTGGTTTGTTTCATATAAAATAAAATAATCTGTTCTAAAATCTCTTTGCATATACAGACATTGCAATGCAACTGTGAGTGCTTCAGCAGCTCTAATTTGATTTACTGTCTTAGTTTTCAATATAAATCTTAAGATTCATTGTTTTAATAGGTGAGAGCAATCCAAGGAGAAGTACATCAGAAACAGAAAAAATGTGAGGATGACCAGATGCAAGCTGAGCTGCTTCTTATTGTTGCTACAGCAGCCTTGGACATGCTTAATAAGGTAAAGATTTCACAGTTTGATGTCTGAAAACAATTTGTTCACTGTTCAAAGCTAAAAGGTCATTCCAGTGTCAAGTTGCCCAGCATGATCAAACTTCCATCATCTCTGGGCAGCAACAGGTACCTGACCTGGCTTTACACTTTGCGTCAGCCTACTTTGTCAAGTTGCACATAGGATTATAGAGCAAGGAAAGGGCTGTGATCATGAGTATTTTCACCTCAAAATATAATTAATGGTAGTCTTCAAATTGCTGGTAATCAGAAAGCTTCTGCAGAACAACATTGCTGTTGCACACTCCTACAACTGTTTCTCAGATCTTCTTTTTTCAGGTTAATTTTACAGTATTGAAAGCCTTCATCAACCCACCAATGTTATTGCTGCAGTAATGATTTTACTGGCACATAAAGGGATGTGCTCAAAGACCAAAGCAGGAACGCTGCAGAAGTCTTTATAGGAAAGGTAACGATCAGTGAGACATCATAGTATCTGAGATGAGAGAGGGGAAAAAAATAGTTAAAAATTTGAGCCAGAGATGGATAGACTAAATCACATCTTTGTTTTCTCACAGTTTGAGTCTATGGGGATAAGATCTGACACTGCATTGTCCTCTTTTATGTGGGCTTGGTGACAATCTTAAGCCAGCCTGGGCTCCATTGCAATTTATTAACAGGAAAAATAGAAGAAAAGTCAAAGGGAGAGAATTTCATGATATTTATCTGATCTCTAAAATTTTCTTAAGTGAGTCAAAAATCACAAAATATGTTTGTGAGGGTTAATATGTCCAGCTTTTTGGGGAAATTATATTTTTGTTTTGCACAACATTTCCAAAACAATAACCTAGTGCAGGATTCCAGTTTTGCGTTTGTGGTGAAAGTAGGAGAAAGTGTCTGGTTATCTGAAATGGAAAAGGGTTAATGTACTGGAACTTCTCTCAGGCTGATGACTTCTTGCAAACTTTAATCAGCCATGATAAGGAGGCATTCCTGAGAATTGTCTGAAAGTCATCAAGGAACATTTCTTGAAAGATCCAGATTTCAACCCAAATTATCTTCATACAAAATCCTTTGCAGCAGCTGCTCTCTGTGCCTGGGTTATCAATGTAGTAAAATTCAATGAGGTATATGTATTGTCAGTTCCTTTCTTTACTAACATTGATGGGAGAATTTCTCTTTTTAAAGGTCTTTATTATCTTAGTAAGCTTAGTGTTCTGGGGGGAATGCAACAGCAACCACAGATAGAGAGGGAGGTATTCAGTGCTTAACGACATGTACGCATGTGTTTATTTCTTGTAGAAGGCTGTAAAAGATGTGTGGCTGTCCCAGTCTTTTCAATTGTCATTATGACACAACAGTTGGGAAATATTCATCTCCAGATGTACGTTTCACTTGATAATGTCCATCTGAGTCTGGCTGTCTAGAATGTAAGACATGGAGTTCATCAGCAGTGATTCCCCTGAGCATGTGGTAGCAGGATTCCTCCATTCATCCTAGTTTGATAGCATACACATACCTCATATGATAGCATGTATTATACATCATGATATCATGCAATTACAAAATAGTAAGCAGCTACTCAATTTAGATATCTACTTAAACTTAATGCCTGAATTCCACCTGTATTCTAAAACCATGAAAGTGTTGCATATAAATTTATTTTAGCTTGAGAGTAGACCCACCTTAGGGATGTACTCAGTTCTGCTTAAGATATACTTACATAAACTATAATTAAACCTCCTGTAGTCTTTAGGTAAATATTGAAAGAAATCTCTGCATGCTTCACTAATGTGTAGAAGGATGACTCTAAAGCAAGTATATATAATAAGAGACTAGCAGGATTATATGAAAGACTTTCATCAGGAGTTATTTGCAATTTCAATAATGAATGTGAGACCAAATTTTTGTCTAATGTACTTACATTGCATGCCTTCTCAAGCTGTATGGCGAGGTAGAGTTGAAGCGCTGTGCATTGGTCCAGGCAAATGCTCAGTTTGCAGTAGCTACAGAAAAACTAGAAATGATTGGGAAAAAGCTTCTTTTAAGTACTGCTTTATTAATAAGCATTCTTCTCTAATATCTTGAGACCATTTATTTTTATTGATTTGTTGTTGTTGTTTAATTTAGTTGTTTTTTATTGATTTTATTACTTCCTAGTTTCAAGTATTAAGGATACCTTCACATTAAGCATTGTCACTATTTTTTCCTGCAAACCTATTGAAAAATTTGCAATGGTTTTGGCAGTAGTACACAAAATTGTTCATAAGAAATTCACTGAATTTCCTCAAAGCCATATAGGCACATTATACCCAATACATTAATAAACCAAAATGAGAATTGATATAACTAGTTGGCTATGATTTTTACTAGGTATATAGGCCAAGTGTTATATATGAGTTAGGACCTATTGAACTATAGGAATAACTTCCAGAAAGGGTTTGGTACCTCCTGTTTGTCTGTGTTTATGCTTGTCACTAATCATGTCATAAAAATGTCATCAAATCTCCTCTGATTTTTTGAACGACCTCCATACACATACACACATCTCCACACTCATAAGAAGTGGAAACTTTGACTATAGACTTCTACTGATGAAAGTTTTAGCTGTTATCTGAACAGACTAGGTTTATTGCCAAGTATACATTGAATTTTTCAGAGGGATAATTTGTTGTTTATTAATTATTCATTTAATGGAGTAGCTGCAACACAAAGCACTCTTGAAACAGACAAAGACATGTTGTGGTATCTTGAGAGATGGTAGGTGGAAGGAGTTCCTCTACTGCAGATAATTACCCTGACTTAGCAAACAAGGCTTTAAATTGTTCAAAAGACATGGCATTAATAGGCTTTAGAAGACTTTGACTTGCCTGAAGACTTTTTTTTTTTTGTAATATTTAGATATGAAATCCTACAGTTTTAGCTACCAAGCAATAAATGAAGGCTGAAAAATTTTGTAATGAGGGGATTATTCTCACTGTTTTCTCTTAAGGTATCAATTTAAGAGAATGAGTGAGATTTTCTTTTACTGAAAGACTTAGAAATCTTTGGGCAATCCTATCTGAAAGTTTCATTCTTTCTTTCAACAATTCCCTGTTATTTCTCCTGCTATCATAGTACCCAGTTTTTCTTGTTCGGAAGGAGATTCAGATTCAATGGTTAAGCAAAGATAGCATTCATTTCTTTTCCTCTTCTGGTACAACATGTATTTTGTACAACATGTTATACAGCCTTGTAACCTTGAAGTTGCCTATTCAGTTCAAAGCGCATCCGCACTAATGAAGCTTGTATCTACACTAAAAAATAGCTTGACTGAAAAATCATTTTTATTATTTCACACATCTATAGCAATGTATGTCTATTAAGTGCAAATAGTTTTTGGACAAAAATGCCATTAATGTTTTCTTATATTTTTTTTATTGTTAATTTTAATACACAGCAGTCACCCCTAAAACTCATGGAGTCTTATTTTTTTCCTTGCCTGGCCGTATCTCAAAGCACCTTCTCTTTTTTAAGGAATCTTGCTGTTCAGTAAGCTTCCAACTTAGAGTCTAGTCCTGTCTTTTCATATTTATTTACTTCTCCTTTCATCTCTTCATAAATTTTGCTGGAGATGGTTAGCAGCAGTTTTTTTTTTTAGCTGTGCTGAGTTCCTACTGGGAAGAATTCTGCACCACAGACAAAGCTGCAGTTCCCTCTGCAGTTATCTGTTTCCTGTGTTAGGCTAGCAGTTGACACGTTGTCATTTAATATGAGTATTTTTCCTAACTACTTTATACAACCCATAGTGCAAGTTCAGACAGGCTTCCTTTTACAAGGTGGGAGGTTCCAGTTAAAAGTATTATTTTTATAACTGATTCATACAATAGCTGATCAACTTGATGAACATTTTTAGGGAGCAGTAGCTATAACTTGTGATTCTCCAATAGCTATTACTCATAACAGTATGAACTCCTGAGCTCACAAGTCTATTGAATGGAGAGTACTATAGAATCATAGAATGGTTTGGGTTGGAAGGGGCCTTGAAAACCATCTAGTTCTAACCCCCCTGGCATGCCACACTCTAGACTGGGTTGCCTAGTGCCCTATCCAAGCTGACATTGAACACCTACACGGATGGGGCATCCACAGCTTCTCTGGGCAACCTGTTCCTGTGCCTCACCCCCCTCTGAGTGAAGAATTTGCTCCTAACATCTAATCTAAATTACTCCTCTTTTCGTTTAAAAGCTTTCCCCCTTGTCCTACCATTATCTGCCTGAGCTGGTGAAATTCACTGTTGATAAATGTAAAATAGTGTATATTGGAAGGAAAAAAAAAATGAGCTGTTTGTGAATACGTCTTGATTATTGTTCATTCATTATTCTTGGACATTTTTAACCTCATCAGTCAATGAGGTTGAAAAGTCAAGTTCAACCAGATGCAATTTTGAAGGCTTGGTTTGAGCTGGAACTTTGGTTCACTAACCTCCAGGGGTTCATCTGATAATATTTTGTAAAAATAAAAAAAAAAAAAAAAGATGAGTTTCAGTAAAAGAATAAAAAAGAAATATTTGTCTATGCAGTTTGTAAATAATGTGTGCTAAAATGTATTTGTAACAAGAGAGAAAGGTAAGAGAATGGTGTTTTGGTATAGTGAAAAAACGCTGCACACATTTTACTCAGAGAAACTTGCTTTGTGACTGAGTCCAGAAATCTGAAGATAGCAAAATAGGATTCAATTTTTATACGTGAAGGAACTTAAAAATATATATATATACTTCCATAATTCAGATTTTAATCTACCATCTAACTACTGAGGATATTGGTAAAATCTTGGTTTGAAGGTATATTATTCCTATCCAGAAAAGTCTGTTTGCTTCTCACAGTCCACATGTTATATCTCATCTCTCAAGAAAAATGTACGTCCTTCATTTTGTAATATTTTGCCATGTAATCTCCAAATATTTTACTTCAAAAGCTTCAATTACAGCACAATTCTTTGCACAGACCAATGCAAAATGATCATTCAAATGTATTGCAAATAGTCCAGCTGGCAATAGGGTTCTCAACTTGTTTGTCATGCTGCTTTCTGTACTGATTGAAGTAGTGACTGAAGTTGCTTATTAGTTACAAACTACTTACCTATACATAGTCTGTATCCAAATAGGGCATACCGTGCATAATCTTATGCGTACTTGGACTAATGATGATTTATATATCTATTGTACTGATAGAAAGAGTGTAATTTCTTGTTCGTTGAGAGATTTTAAAATGTCATTTAAAGAAAAGACTTGAAAGTGATTGCAGTAACTTAGTTTTAATTACATGTTTAAATTATGCCCTATCTGATAGCTGTGTGCCAGACTGGAAACGAGCAACGTGGCTATAAAAGCATAGTACGTATCATGAAGATGTGTATAAAAGCCTTTTTTTTTTTTTTTTCTCCCCAGGACTGGCAAGTAGATGAAAACATGAAAACAAAGTTGTAAATTAGCATGCAACAGAGCTTTTTTTTTTAAAAAAAAAAAAACTAGAAATCTTGACAGGAAGTTTAAGCATCTGGAATTATAAGAAGCTGGGGCTGTGTCACCCGCTTTACAAAATGTTAATCCAATAAGTTTCAAATATAAAAAAAAATAAAATTGTATGGCTGACAGATGCATTTCCACTGACATCCGGTCTTTAGTGCCCAGTTTTCTACCTAGAGGATTGAGGATAATGACAGGCTGAAACATTAATAAAGTTCAGTAGGTGGATTGAACCCTGCAGATTGGTAGGTACAGAGCAGGGTCCTTTCCTGCCTTTGCAGTTCTGCTTTTTAACAGAATTCACATTCATTAATTCCATGAAATCCAACAATAGTCTTGGTTTAGTTTTAACCATAGTTACAGCTGGCATTTCATAGAGCCTCCATGTAGCTTTCAGGGTTTAGTTTTTTTCTCCATCTAAACATACAGAAAACATGGTCAACAAGGAATAATTCAGTCTGCAGTTTTTCATTCCTACTAAATATCCTATATGTGATTGAGGAACTGTAGTGTCCAGCCTTACATTTAAAATCAGCTTGAGTTCCTCAGCTGGAAACTTGTATTAATCCCAAAGCTAAAGGACATGATGTTCAATACAATTTCCCAAGGTGAGGTCTGTTATGTACAGCAGCAGCATTAACCTTGATTAGCTGATGAAAAGATACAAGTTCAGAATGAAACCTTGACTTTCTGCTGGTTTCCATTTTTAGAGTTAGCATGCTGTATAAATATTCACCAATGTCTTCCTCTTTCTCAGAGGGACTTACATCTAGCAAACTTTCATCAGCTCCATTTTTCCAACCATGGTAACTTCTTGATCTTCTTCATTTAATATTTTGATTCAGTATTTTGTAATATGCACCTCTGTCCTGTGCAAACAGTTCCAAGTGGCTCATATCAGGCATCTTAACTCACTGTATAAGGGAGTCTGTGAAATGAGCATACAGAGAAGGCAAACTTGTATTTATTCTGAAAAACAAAGTACAATGGAGGCATTTCTCAGTGCCTAGATTTTGTTTACCTTAGCTGCTGATAACCCTATGTGCACCATTAGCCTGTAGAAAGCTCCTGTTCCTTACTTCAGTTGTATGCGTCCATAGCCTGTAAAAACAAAAAGTCCTCTAATGCTGAAGGAAGGTCACAAGTGCTGTGCAGGCATTCTTATATATTTCTCTCTATCTGAGCTGCCTGCTGGCTGGATCTGATCTGCAGGAAGTTTACATCTCAACGCTACTTCTTCAGAAGCAGACATGCTGTGCTGACCTATCAGCCGTCCACTGAGGAGCCAAATTTCTTTTAAGCTTGTACAAGGCCAGTATGCAGAGCTCACAGGAAGAAGGTACTCCACCAGTGTAAATCCATTTGCATCTGCATCAAATCAAGCAGTACGGCAAAGATAGAGATTTTGTTTGTCGTTTATTGATGCTAGCCTTCCAGTAGTCCTCTCCATTCTGGAGCTAAACAAATTCAGTAAGAGTGATGAACCAGTTACTCTTCTATCTTGTCTCTTTCAATTCACCACATTAAAGTGGCATTAAAGTTTTTCTTATCAGTATCCAGACATCAATCCATACATTCAGTTGCCCCCTATCCTTCAATTCATTCCCTGCCCTTTTCCTTCTGGTCATTTATTTAGCTGTCTCTTTCCCACCTTCCTCTCTCTGATTTTCTAAAGAATAGACTTTGAAGGCAGAGTATCAGTTGTTAGTGATGTTAGTGTCTGTTCCTGCATTCACGGATGTGCTGTGCTCCCTGACTCATAACTCAGCTTCTTTCTTCTAGCAGGGAGAGAGAGGAGAGTTATACATATTTTTCATATGGAAGTTTTTGTGGGCAGCAATTTTCAGTAATGATGATTGGTGCAGCTGTTAGTAATCAATAATACATCTTCAGCCTAGACAGCACAGTAAACTAACCTCCTTTCACTTTGCATGGCTTCCAGAATATATCTTTAAATGACAAATTAAATTCTTATCAAACTTGGGCAATATTGTAATAAATATTGTCACAGCATTTTTTTAATGTCAAACATACACAAACTAGTACTAATATTAATACAGTATGTTTTTTAAATATTTAGAATGTGTTAAAGATGACTGAAAATAACTCTGAGGATGATGGTGATGCCTACACATCCTTTATTTTATATTAAAACTTAAACATGCAAACACATACATTTGTCCATCCCGTTGAACAATTGCTATATATTTACACTAAATGGAAAGAAAAACAGGTTAGGAAATAGAAAAGAAAAAAAGTTTTTTTCATGAACAATTAGTTTGTAAGCATATTGAGTGAAATGAAATCAGATTTCCATCTTTAGAGACTGTAGTTTTCTACTAAAAATATTTGTGAAAACTATGATTTTGCATTCACATATAAGAAGTACGACTTGCATGCAAAAATAAAAGAGAAGATGAAGTAGTATGCTTATTAGAGTTAAGGCTAAAAAACATTTGGCCAAGTTAACCCTTTTGCAGAAAGATTGTGTAATTTGTACTTTACCACCGCTATTTTTACATGTGGACACGTGAATACTGTGAAATATTCTGTGCCTGAAAAGAATTGTGCAAGGGCACAATCCAAGCAGGATCAGTATGGAGAGTAATGGCTCTCTGCTCTGAGATGGAGAGCATAGATCCCAGCAATAACTTTCTCAGTAACAACTGATTTTAAAATGTGAATTATCCCAAAGATTACTGGGATATAAAATGCAGTATGTAATTCTGCTGTTGTTACCCTTTGTTGTGGTTTAACCCGGCCGGCAGCTAAACACCACACAGCCGTTCGCTCACCCTCCCCCCTCCCTCTCTGGGATGGGGGAGAGAAACGGGAAAGTGAAGCCGGTGAGTTGAGATAAAGACAGTTTATTAAGACAGGAAAATAATAATAACAATAATAACAATAGTAATAATAATAATATTACTACTAGTGTGTAAGAAACAAGTGATGCACAATGCAATTGCTCACCACCCGCTGACCGATGCCCAGCCTATCCCCGAGCAGCCGGCCCCCCCACCCCGGCCAGCCACCCCTATATATTGTTTAGCATGACCTCAGATGGTATGGAATACCCCTTTGGCCAGTTTGGGTCAGCTGTCCTGGGTCTGTCCCCTCCCAGCTCCTGCTGCACCCCCAGCCTGCTCGCTGGCAGGACAGAGCGAGAAGCTGAAAAGTCCTTGGCCTGGTGTAAACACTGCTCTGCAACAATTAAAACATCAGCATGTTATCAGCGCTCTTCTCATCCTAATCCAAAACATAGCACCCTACCAGCTACTAGGAGGAAAATTAACTCTGTCCTAACTGGAACCAGGACACCCTTAAATTTTATTTATGTTACATCCTATGAAAGAGTGACAAACAGGATTGGTGTGTTTTGTTGTAACACCTTGCCCATCCAGAGGTCGTGATATAGAAAGTGCTCTGATATAGGAGAATATTATGGCCCAAAAAAATTGCAACAGACCTTGCTGTTTTGCTCACTGTAGAAGGTTCTTGCCATCTATCCTGCTATTTACCACCTGAGCCTGGAGTCTTTGGATGAGTGCATCTTAACTATGGTCAGGTCTGTGTTGTTGTGCAGGCAAACTTGGAATGCTGTAAATAATAGTACCTGTGTTTAAAAAATAAAATAAAATAAAATAGAAAGCTGTGGGAAAGCTTCGTGGAGCTATGCGCTCCTTGCTCTGGCTGCTATTCTTCCATTAAACCTGAGATGCAATTTTTTTCTTCTAAAGTGGAAATTGCCATCCTTAGTTCTGTAGTTCCTCTAGAGAAACAAAGCAGTTTGCTGAGCTGGAAAGGAGTCTCTTTTTAATTCTGAGTAGGAAACAATGGAAATGTTTACCTTCTGATGACAGAAAAATAAATAAATACAGTGGCCATGCTTTTCCTCTTGTTTATTCTTTTTATGAACAAAAGCAACAGTTTGTCGTTTTTATTTTTTACAACCAGAAGAAACTTCTGCTTTTTTTTTCTTTTTCCCTCTCCTGTTGACTACTCTTGACTGATTATTACCATATTTCTTAGACTTCTTCAGGTGGACAGGTTCTTGAAACTTCAGCAACAATACAAAGATAGCTCCTGTTCTAAGTGTCTTTTGACATAGTTATATAGGTGCTAACAGAAAAATATATTTATATTAGATGTTTTATCTAACAATACCATGTCATCCTATGTGCTCAGTTAAGCAAATCTGGTTAAATTCTGCAGCCTTGTTATATGGCAGCTGTGGCTGATACTGAGTTCAGGTGCATTTGGTAGGAAATCTCTGAAAGCAGAGAGATGGCACGTTGCTGTCTTTTGAGCAGAGTGCATAAGGCCGTGGTTCAAGTGTGGATCATCATCCAGGACATCTGCCTTCTTTCCTACCACTAGTAAAGCCATCCTGTCTGCCCACTAGCAAACTGCTGGATCTCCTTATGCCATCAGGCTCCATAAAATAATAATAATAATAATAATAATAATAATAATAATAATAATAATAATAATAATAATAATAATAATGTGTCTTCTTGCATTTTTTTTTCTCACTGGTACAATTTTAAATGACACAGAACGCACAGAGCATAGTTACAATGTCCTAGGACACTTGTACTGTATCTAGCACAATAAACTTGCAGTTCTGTCTGGGATCTCCAGATTCTGCAATAATACAGATCATTGTCATCTAGCAGAAATATTTCCCTTCTTAAAATCATCTCCAAACACCTAATCTACATCATTTAAATAAATATTTCTTAAGGGATTTTAGTTATGGTTTTGTTCTCCATTGTTTTTATTTATCTTGTGCCAGGAGTTGTAGAAAGAACAAAGTGCAATAAACCTTTCTTCAGAAGTTTGTATCCTTCAGACTTAAAGGTGCTATCTACTAGTATTGTCATTCATATGTTATTTGAAACAAAAACAAAACAACAAAAACAAAAAGCAACCTTAAGCTATAACACTTTACCCATCCTTTTTCAAAATAGATCCTGGGTGGCAATCTGTGTAAACTCACAGCTTCATCATTTGAGAAAGCAGTTGCAGAGAAAGTCCAATGTCAAGATGATGTCAACCAACCAACCAAAACTATTGAGCTGGCTGAAGTGTTGGTCAAGGGCCTTGAGGTAAGAAGATTTTCTGAATGTTCTACGTAGTGTGAGTTTTGAAATATCTGAAGTGTTTTGTTAAACATGAAGTTAAATTTTGAGGATAGAGCATGGAAAAAAATCTGGGGTGACAGGCAACAAGATAACCCTCCTTAGAAATAATTTAAATGGAAGGAAAAATAAAAAAATAATAAAAATAAAATTCTGAGGAATAAAATGTGCTGCACCACACCTGAGAAATACTACTCTGCATTTCCTGTTAAAAACCCACAGGTATTACTGAATGGCTGATATTGGCGAGATTGCTAAGGAGAAATCTCGATAACTAAGTCACCACATTTATATACAACTGAGAACACATTGTGACAGTCTGGGCAGCCTCTAGTTAACGAGCAGAAAGACTGAATAATCCTCTAGGTCAGGATGGAGTTGCCCTGCGTCTGCCCCCACTGCACTTTAGATTGTAAATAAGTAGAAGGCACCAATCAGATACTTGCTGTTTGCTTCCTTTTTTTTTTTTCCTTTTGCAGAAACTATTCATTTTTAAATAAGAATGAAATGCATTTGTGTTAAAATTATACATATTTCAATGTGGTTATTACCTTTATTTGTAGACAAACATCATTAAAGCTAACACGTGCCTGTTTAATGGTCACTAACCATTCAAGTCAGCCACAGCATTGCTGTGCATCCTCTCCAAAGTCTTTACAGAAATCGTGCTGTCTTGATTCATCATCTAGAATTTTAACAATCCTTTTTTGATGGATAAATATAAATAACACTAAATTAAAATTGCAAAGAATAACTACACTACTACATGAGTTTCCACAGCAGTCTGAATAATTTTTTCATAAATGTTTTAACTTGGATTTCATAAGATTCCTGTGACTTTTCTTTCTGTGATCTTAGAAAGCACATTTTTGTTTCTGCAAATCTCTCAGCAGAATTTAGCAATTAAAAAGATTAAATCAGTTTAGAAGAAAAGCATTGTAGGAATATAGAACTAATAATAATAATAATAATAATATAAAAAGACATCAATTTTTTATACGTGATTCTAAAATAAGTATAGTTAGAAATTTAAAGCATGTGAATAATCTTTGTTTTGATAGAAAAAGCAGTGAAGTCAGTGATGTGTAGTGTTGTTTTCTGCATATGAGAATTTCTGTTTGTCTCAAGATGCCTTAATCAGTCACTGTTGGCCTGACCCTGCAGACCCTCAAAGCCTTTGGACACCCTGTGGAAGCCAATGGCTCTTGCCTATAGGTAGTCTCTGAGTCTTGGGTTTTGAATGTTTATGCGTGGTTAAAAGTTTTTCTCCAAGATGAGGTTTTATTAGCAATCTTATTGTGTAAGTTAAGGGGAAAATATTTAAAAGGATTAATTGAGAATGTCACATCTTTTCTGCTGAGAATAAATTCTTTTTGACTAGAACAGGAGACAGTTAACTTCTGAAAAGCATCAAGACTGATGATTTTGTCTATATAGCATTGACCTGGAAGCTCAACCATTCAGACTAATAAATCAGGCAATTTATATTTAATCATTAACTAACTCCCGAGCTGAACAGCTGTTCAAAATTAGAAATGGGTCACCCCGGCCAGGATGACATTACAGGCAATCTATAATGCATTAGAATAAAATTACAGTGATTTTTAACTGTCTGGAAATTTATTACACTGCATGTTCCAACTCTTAAACCCTTGTTAGCCAATGTCACTAGTGATTTATGGTGCTTGGACGGTATGGTAAAATTACTGAAGATTTAAATAGACGATCATTCTATGTTTAGTAAATCTTCAAATTTCAAAGCTATTTTGGAGAATGAGGTGGGTGCTCTTTATTGTTTATGACTTACCAGTCAGTGACAACAAGAAGAGAGAATGGATAAATCAAAAGCCTTCTTGTAAATTAATGGATTTATTGTCTTGTTGCATTCATTTAATGATTTAAAGAAGAATCCAATGACTTCTGTAGGAAAAATGGATGTCTAAAATACTTTAAAACAAAACCGCTACCTTACAAAGATTGTTGTTAGAGCTTTCAATAGGAGTAGCCCTTTACTTGTCATTTGCTGGGTATCTCTTTTGGACATAACTGGGGTTTAGGAAGCCTTCACATACTGAGTTCCTGCATTTTTACTGTGAAAAGTTTAAATGCTAACTCTTAAGCACTGAATTTTAAAGATAATTCAATTTCTTTAGTGGATATTTTATATTCCCACTTTATACTACAAGAGCTTGAATCTTCTGGTTAACCATTTTAGTAAATATTTCTGATTTTCTGAAAAACATAGATGGAATAAATATCAAGTTTAACAGTTGTTCTGTTTGTTTTTGTACACATAGAAATTTATTTTTTTTAATGAAAGAAACTATGGGGGATGCTTTCTATTCCATGGTTTTCACTGATTTTGATTAGATCATATAAAGGACTGGAAAAATACATTTTGATTAGTCATCACTCTGAAAAATGAACGTCCCATGAAATAAGAGTCAGTCTCATTTATGCTTAAAGGTGGCCTGTTCTTCCTATGTATTTCTTTTAAGTATTTGACAATCATTCGTTTTTTCTCTCACAAGTATAATTGGTATAGGTGCAAGTATCAGAAAGAAGGTAAAGTTTGTGAATTCCAGATCATTACAGCCCTTAGCTCAGTAAAGTTTCTGGAACTCATAGGTAAAACAAGCCAGACAAATAAGAGGAAAAAATATAGAAACTCTTTTTCTCTGCCCCATTCTTGGGAAAAAATAAATAAATAAATAAATAAATAAAAGTATAAGCCACATCTTTGTTGATGTTGAAACAGCTTTAAACTTTTTTTTTTAATTATTATTTTTTTTTCCTAGTAGTCTTCTTTCCTTATGCTGACTTCTGAATCTGGCTGGAAATGATTGCACAAAGCCCCACTGCCATGCTGTAGCTGCCAGCAGCATACCAGATGCTGCCAATATTGCAGTATGTCTGCTGTACTGTACCTGCCCTAAACAAAAGCACCAATTAGCTGGTGGGGGGGGGGGGGGGGGGGGGGAAATGACATAAAATGCTTTTGATGAAGAGCTCCATTCTAATTTTTCAGATTCAAAGGGTTCAAATTGCCACCAGAAAGCACAGATTGTTTTCAGCCTTATGGCCTTAGGAAGTTTATCCCTCACTGGCAAAGTACATTTCCTATAGTGCTTTTGTTTATTTAACATGGAGATTAAATGTTCTGTCACTTCTAAGTTGTTCAGGAGCTGTCATTTTCTAATTTGGCTTTGCAGTTTGAAAATGTGCATTGGAGCCAATTTGTTGAAAACCTCAAAGCACAAAAGAAAACTTTATGTGGTAGTGTCATGTTAGCAGCAGCATGTGTGTCTTACTTTGGACCCTTCACAAAACCATCTCTCCAGGAATTGATGGAACATTTCTGAATTCCCTTTCTAAAGCCACAAGTGGTAAATAAATAAATAAATAAATGTACAAAATGTAAGTCTCCAGTGAAGGGTCTGGTTTCCTAAAGTCACTGTTTTTCACAAATGTGAAATATTTTTATTGATTATTGACCATATTTGAAAGTGTCTATAAAATACCTATTGCAGTCTGTTTGTTTTCTAGTACATATATATTTTCCTCATTATTTTGAAGGGAATGGAAGAGAGAGGGGTAAGAAAAAGTAAGTTCCTTCCCTTTCCAATTCTCCATGTGAAATTCTGCTCTTTGTGACACCTGCGTAATAGCAAATGCTGTGAATACTGATAGCAATGTAGAGATACCTATTCTGTTTAGCTTTTCAGCTCCAAGCAGTGCATGTATTGCATAATGCTCCTTTCTCCATACATGGAGGAAACCATGACAGTATTCAATAAATGCAGACCGGCTCTAAGAGTTGTCTCTGCACATCTTTCTCACTCCTTGGCCTCTTAAATATATGCCTTGTACCTTATTTCACCCGCTGCTGCTGCTTCATCTCTCTTAACATTGCTCATATAGTATGGCTATAGCATAATGCGGTATGAGTAGCCTGAAATTTCTTCAAATGCTTCTGTTTCTGTACACTCTGTACTAGGATGTTCTCATGTCACCATCTTCACAGCTCTGTCACTGTGTCTTCCTCGCTAATCCTTCTTCATGAAGCTCTGGACATGTTCCTTTCCTCCTCGCTGCTCTAAGTGCTCCTGACTGGCTTGCTTCATATTTTGCATGTGCCACAAATCACAGTATTGTATCACAATCAATGTGGTGGATTCTCTCAAACACGTAAAGGGTGGAATGCTTTCCCCTATTTCAAATCGCAAAGTTAAGGCACACAAATGAGTTGATCTGCCTGAGGACGCTCTAGAAATACATATTTAAAGCCAAATCCAAGCTTCACAAGTTCAGCAGTCAATGACATCTCTTTGCAGTTTTTTTTTGTTTGTTTGTTTTTTGTTTGTTTGTTTGTTTGTTTTGCAAGAGTTTAACAATTTGTGTGAGGAAAAATGTCCTCTCTTTATTTGTTTTCACTAGTGGGGCCTTGGAAACAAACATCATTCTTTACTCTCTTAAGAATCTCCTCACATGGATGGAACACCTTTATAAATAAAAATAGTTTATACTCTTCGTATTTTTTAAGATGCTTTCACTGAAAAGTATTGAAATAAAGTAATTCCTTTCAGATTTGATTGTTTTCCTAAAGGTGGAGAAGAGTGGTAAAGGAAGAGAGAAAAGCATGTAGGAAGTGATGTTAAAAATAGATGATCATTAATAGTAATTTTTAGAAAGAATACCAACGAGTTCTGTGTCACAAAGTATCCATTTTGTGCATATGTAAGGACAGTAGATGTATCAGTATACTAAAATACATTTCTTGCATTGTGTCAAAATGTGTATTAGAAATTCTAATAGTACTCCAATGCTAGGTTTTTCCACAAGGAAGTATTTCAGCTCATGGAGCTGAACGTAGTGCTTTCCTTGCAGTGCAGGAATAAAAGAAAGAACATTGTCAGTCTTTTGGTACATATAAATAAATTATTATATGCAGGGAATTAATATGTCAAATATTTGCAGGGATGTCTGTCTAGTGCTTTTGTGCTTGGATTTTCAGCAAGTTCATCAAACGTTAAGTTTATTTTGGACTCTGTGATTAGAATCAGGGTTTAGCCAATTGTTTTCCTAGTATGCTAACTGTGACATTTGTGCCACAGAAACTGCACTGGATATATTGTTCTATTATTATTAATGCTAATGTGAAAATTTGGCTCAATTTAAATAGAAGAAATAATTTTCTTTATTAAATAACCATCACATTTGCATGTTTTTTGATTTTAGGGTGCACTTTTAAGATAATCTCAAATCTACAAGCCAGTACTAAGGACTATACATGTGTAATGAGGAGGAATTTTTTTACAGGAGTATTTAAAACACCTCTGAATGGTGCTGAAGATAGACAAATATGGATTACGCTATTATTTCCTTAATTTATATTTTTAGAATTCAATCCAGAAATGAGAAATAGGGAAGCCTGGGATAATGTGGTGAAGGAATTGGTGAGAGTTTGTCCTTTATCTCAGTATGGAAAAATTAGGGGCTACCAGTAAAAACCAGTAATATGTTGGTATCCAGCAAGGGGGGGCTGTCTGATGACTGCTTTAGTGTGCATGGAGCTCACAGCTTCCTTCTCAGTGAGCAGGCACTCACATGAGGGCTGCTGCTGGTGCTACACAGGGCTGCCTCTGACCTCTCTTATAAGTTTTGAAGGTGACCTCGTTAACACATAGCTGAGCTGTATTAATAAGATCCCAGGGGAATCCTCTTTGTAATTTTTGTGCTATTAAATACACATTTATATACCAGAAATACCTGCTCAAGAGCATACTTGAGCATGAAATTTGCAATATCAGAATCTAGATACACTGAAATTTATAATGTATGGGTTTACTTTATCACATATATTTTATGAATTAAATGTCTTAAATGAAAACACATCTTTTAAAACCCAAGATACATAAAATAAACTGATTCTCATCACATTTCCTAGTATGTTATTTTGCATCTGATAGTTTGCAGAGGTTCTCCTTACTTTCCTGCCTAGAAAATCTTAATTTATATCAGCCTAGCTCTATCTTGTGTGTTGCACTGAGTCATGCCTTGCTGCTTGGTAACCTGACTGGTTTATTATATTTCACTCAGCTTCAAAGGTTCCTGTTCCTGTGATGGAGGGCCTGGACCCAATTGCCACATTGACGGATGATGCTACGACTACAACATGGAGTAACAAGGGACTGCCTGCTGATCAGATGTCAGCAGAAAATGCCACCATTCTAACACACTGCAAGTGCTGTTTTTTTATGATAGATCCCCAGCAACAGGGAATTAAATAGATAAAGACTAAATACAGAGCTGACCTTAAAGTCATACGTGTAGGACAGAAAGGGTATGTGCATGCTGAAGGATCGTCTTTTGCATTCACTACCCCGAACTTCCTCTAAGTTTTGTAAGGGATTGATGCATCTTGGAATGTGTTTACTTGAAGACTTGAGATATTACAGCACTGCAGCTTATTTATCCATAATATCATTTTCTATTTGAAACAGTACATTTTTCATTTGAAATGACATAAATGTATCGAACTCAAAGATATAGAACTCTTAACAACTGAGAAAGTCTTTGCAAACAGTTTTGTATGGTTTAACCAAGCTCTTTCAGAAAAGCTTCTTCAATTCTATTATAGATGTCTTTCTATAAGCATCATTTATCTAATATTTGATATATTTTTTTTCATGGTAAGTTTTCTGAAGACCTTTGTCTTGTGGAGAGATTATACTAATCAAAACCATGGTGATTTTATTGATCCCATGCCTGATCTCCTGATTGGAAGGCATACAATTAAAAAGGGAAGGTAAGTATAGCTTGAGTAATCAGAATTTTTCTATGATGACTGGATCTACAATGCTTTGCTTTTCTACTTTTTGCTTACTGTTTCATAACACTTCATGAAGTTATTTATTCCTTTTTAAAATGCTATGCTTTAAAACTGTTGATAAGTAAATATTAAAATGTTAGTATCTGCATCTGATTAGATAAAAAAATTATTTTCTCAATTCTCAAATTGGACTAGAAATACAATATAGACATGCATAAGAGTTTTCTCAACCCACATTGAAAATGTTAAATTTTTTTTTTTTGAGTATAAGGGTATTTTCGTTTCTTCTGAGCCAAAATATAATACATGTTTCTTGATTTCCATTTTAGGCATCTATAGAAAATGGGAAAGTATTGGAAATGACAGGCTAGATTTGGATGTAACAATATATAGGATTTTCAAGCTGGAATATCAGCTTAAGGAAACCATACCTCCACTTTGCAGTGTGTTGCCATAGCTGTTTGTTGGGCCAACCCATGAAATAAATCAAGGAACTGGTTTAAAAATAAATAAATAAAATAAAAGGCTGATGAGGCAAAACTGATGTGCTACAACATGGGGCAGAGATGAGCAGCCGGTTTTTGGTTGCTATGATTGCCAGTGCCCTGAGTGTCAAACCAATCCAGTTGACAGTGTCCTCAAATCCTTTGAGGCAGACATAGTGGTGGTGTTAATGTCTCTTCAGCTTTACCTAGAAACCTAGTCTGTTGTCAACAAAAGTCACATGCCCCATTTCTTATGCAGTGTCTGAGGACAGAGCCTGTCCCAAAGTCTCACTCCTGATGGCAGCAACACAGCCCTGTGAGCTCCAGCCCAGAGGTCTGGAGGTGGGTATTCAAGTGGAAGATACATGTTTGAACCAGGTAACACACAACTGAGTTTATTGCGTCTTCCCTCTCTGAAATTGCTGTGGCAGGAGTGTAGATGGTACCAGATAAGCAGTCAGACATAGTATTCTGTCCTTTTCAGGGGCTGGCTGCAAATCCCATCTGTTGTCAAAATGTTTAGAACACATCATCAAAAATATTTCCTGTGATCTAGTTAAGGTACCTCTAGATACATTTTCAGGGATGATAATAGGAGAAGTAATTGAGTTTGTACTCAAGCACTTGGTGCAAGAGCATTTTAGTCTGTACTCTCTTCCATCACTTTTCATGAAAGCTTCCAGTGTTGAGTCTCCAATGCAGCTGTCAGCCTAAAGAATAATGTTGATTTTTGGTAGCGTGAGAGTAAACCTGATAAACCTCATTAAATACCTCATCCGGTGAACTGAAATGCTATGTTATTTTCTCCACTCAAATGTGGATTTATTTTTAAGACTTAAAGTATTCTTCTGCTCTATTCCTGTTTTCAAATAACATATTCATGAACTAGATCTTTCAAGTTTGAGAATATGATGCTTATTCTAATAAAAAATCAGAGGTACCCCTGAAGCACTCCTGGATCATTCTCAAATGTTACTCGAAGAGCATTTAGACTACTTGCACAGACTGTGATTTTTCAAAGAGAAAATATGAAAGATATATTAAATAAAAACTGATTTCTAGTTCTGGAGAGATTACTCAAGATTTTCTCCTTCCTCCTCCCTCCAGAATTTGAGGCTTTGATGTTCACACAGTAAATTTAAGTAACAGCTCACATCTCTGTGAATACTTGAAGCTCCTGGACGATACACTCTTACCCTGCAGTATGTCCTCTTGAAATGATTCTTTATTGTTGCCTTTCTATGTAATGGCAATAGTATTTGAAGTACTTCAATGTAAGACCATATAGGTTCATTTTCAGAATCTCCAGTGAAGACATTCTACTGAAAATTAGAATTATACTGGTCTAAAAGAGAGATGAGAGTCAGATTGCAAGGTATAACAAGGCTTAAGGCACAAGACAGAGGGATGTAAAACAGTAGAAAAAAAGTTGGACTGAAGAGGATGGGGGGCCCAGCAATAGAAATCTGCATTTACTCAGCAGAGGTTTCCATGTAGCACAGCAGACCAGTACACACTCACACAAGCATGAAGCTATTGTGATACAAATATAAGTTCTTTGTGTGAATATTTTAGCAACATTACGTGACCTAATGTTCCATTGCTCACTGAAGATGTAGCAGGTCTCCTCTGTGGGGCAATAGTAATATATACACCCCTTTATTACCAAATAAACAGAGTTTTCCTCATTCTGGATTAATTTCTATTATTTGTTTATCTTAGTAGTTGTGTCAGGCACTTTGGATTTTTTTTTTCTTCCTAATAAAGAAAGACTAGAAAGGTATTTGTGATAGATATGGTGTAGTCCAGCAGTTGAAGTTCATTAATAATTGGAATGTTGCAGAGTATGAAGTAATGAATACTAATTACTCCTTTCATGTCTGACAGCACCCCGTGGACCAATACATCAGCCCAGACTTTAATTTGGTTCTAGTAATGGTTTCATCAATAGTACATTAATTCTGTGTTTGAAAAGATATACAGTTGAACCTGACCCACACAGTAGATACCACTGTCATAAAATGGCCACATACTGACAACAACTGGATAATTACAAATAATTAAATCCACTGAGCTTCAGACAATCCTAATTTTAAGTAAAATATATCTTATCATATTAATCGACAGAAAGCATAGCTAGGGAGATTTATCAACATGTACTCCTTCCAAAGCAAATTTACTAGCCTGCATATTAGAGAACTTGCTGATCTGTGAAGCAACTTCATAAAATTATATTCCTCCCCACATTGTTTACCAAGATCGTTCTTGTGTCAGACTCCTTGATATTCTGTAACATCAGCTTCTGGTATTGTTTTTGAATGAAACCTGCAAAAGGGATTCTGAGCTTCAGAGAACTTCAGATATATGTATGAATTTACATTTTTCTCAAAAGTTGGGTGATTATAGTGTGAACTACAGTTACTTGTTATCTCTGCAAATCAGACTTTTTACTTGAGTGCTTTAGTTAAGAGTTAGAAGCCTAAGAAGCTTTAGGTGTTGAAGCTTGAGTATTTTAGTTTAGTTCAGGTTTCTGGACCTGCAACCTGCTCAGTGGGTCTTAATATATATTAGGCTGTGACCTGATGTTGACAATGGCTAAAAATTGCCAAGATGATTATTAAAATAATTTAGTATATTTTCTGGGAGGATGGAGAAAAGACAAAAGTGAATAAAATAATTTCAAAAACTATCTGTTGTGGTACATGTTTGTATGTAACCATGAAAGGCATAACCGGGGGCGGGGGGGGGGAGAAATTAGGTCTTAATAGCAAGGTATCCAAAAGTGATTCAGAATGCACGTACTGAGATCTAGTGGAGCAGATAAATCAAGGCATGGAAGTAAACAGGTGCCAATTCTGTACAGATTTTTTGGCACTAACCTGCTAGTTCAGAAAGAGAAGTGGTGCCATTGAATAGGTTTGGTCTGGACAGACCAAAGAGTTTTATCACTGTAATTTATCTCTGCAATTCCTATGCCATCTCCCCAGAACCACTGTTTTGGAGATAACTGGATGTAGGCATTTAACTGTACAGATCAATATCATTTTGACTCATATGGGAGATGGTAGAGGAATAAATTTGTTGTTCATAAGACCCTGCATGCACCATATGAACTGTTATACCCACTCATCTACTCTGCACCTTCAAAAAGTGGTAGTCATGTTTCTTCAGTTGAAAGATTAGGTTATTCAGGGTTATTTAAGATGTATTGAAATTTGATTTGTGTGCAAATGTAGCTTGTATTAACAAGTTTCCATTCTTATGAGGCATGACTATTATTCATGCACACGCACAGCAAGACAATTCCTTTGGTTTCTCCACAGGGATAGCTTTCCTTGCCTTGAACGTCTCGCCAGCTGTGCAACTTTAAGGCAGCATTTTCCAACTGAACTAGTTTGACCAACTTACACAGTTTGCCTACTGAGATTGCCTAGTAACAGCTCCATTCTGCACTTGTTTTCACCTGATTTATTCAACTGCTTTCTCTACGTTACTTGTTGGAGTTTGAAAGTCTTTTCCAGAAGCTTTTAATTTTAAGCAGCAGGAAGTGAAAGAAGGCTCCTTTGGAAAATGTGTTTATCCCTCTTTCTTCAAACAGAAAAATATTGTTTCCCTTTCCTTTTCTGTCCAAGAATTTATCACTTCTTTTCATTCTCGCTGAGCTGATACAAAACATTTATTTATAGGAAGCTATCCTAGTTTTTGCCATTTAGAGTCACAGCATGTTTTGGAGAACATCCACCCTGAAAGGTACTCTTTTTAATTTTGAGTGCATGAAAATGTTTGCTTAGAAAAGTGTTTGCATAAACTCAAGCCATTTCATGATAAGAGGTGATGTTTGAATGCTGAAGATTTTTTTCATCTTCATCAGATGCTCTTTTTGAAAGTCCTAGGCATTGTTTCCTTAGGCAGTATGTGACAAGGGAAAAGCAGTTCTTTGGGCTGGTAACGCAGATTTTGGCAGACTCATTCCTAGACTTCTCACAGATGAGAGTTTGCTGCATGTGTAAGCTTCTGCAATATATTCATTCTAAATATTTGTTTTTGCTAAAACTCAGTTATTCCTTAAAATTTACACAGGATTTTAAAAGTGCTTTGGAAACCCCTTTCAAATCTCTTAATCCATTTTTTCAAGATCTATGAGTATTTTGGCAGGAAAACACTAGCAGATAAGAATTTCTCTTTAATTTACTTTGCATGTTCTTAAATAACAGAGAGATACTTTTTTTTTTCCTAACTAGAATGGTACATTAATTCAGTCCATTCTAGCAGCCTCTGCTGGTGGAATAGGAGATTAAGAAGAAAAATTTACTAAAGACAAAATCTACTTTGGGTTATTTCTTTGGAGTAAATTTTTTGCTATGTCTTCTATCAAGGGCTTCCATAAATAGTGCCTATACCTGCTGCATTTCTTCAGAAACCAGAGTCAACCTTTAAATGGATGCATTTCATTTAAAAAAATGAAGCAGTTGTCTAAATAGTTGTTGCTTATACTCCTTGAACCGTGTGAGAACAATAACAAAACATTTATTTTTCCCAGATCTGTAATTAACAGAAAACCTAGAATAGCAGCAGTAATAAAAACCAACTGAGTCATTATGTAGTTTTTGCCTTTCATAGATGATAATCAAAGAACTTGGTAATTTATTGGTCCTGTGAACTGAGAACCCATAAAGTAAGTACTCGAATCCAGAACTTGAAAGCTTATTATATCACTACATAGACCTTCTGGAATGTAATGTGACTGTCTTAGTAAAGTGTTTCCACTAGCAAAGCAAACTGAAAGTCACCTTTTGTCAGATCTCTGCTTCTGTCTTTTGCCTTTGTGTATGTGTGTGTTGAAGGTACTGCAAAATTGCTCTGTGTCAAGCTCTAGTGCATCATTCTCTACAGCTGTAGCCAATTTACAATGGTATGAAGGGACCACAGTGTTGGAATTGAAATCCAAGTTGCAGAACTGAACGGTGAATTCAGCTCTATCTAAGGAAGGCTGAATTACCTGAAGGACAAAACCGTTTGGCTGAATGTATCTAGCTGAATGTGGCTACTATGCAAGCACAAGACAGGAATGCTCATCTCCAGTAGTTTGCATTGAATTAGTATACAGTGTGCACACATCCAATGTTGTCTTGTAGAGTCATGGGTTTCCTAGGACCAGTCGCATTAAGTTATTCTTAGGAATTCACTTGCAGTGTATCATAAGTGACTGCCTTTCCATCCTGGTCCTTGGTGAAATGCAGAAGTGCTTTCAGCACACCATTTTATTTAGCCTATGTCTTCTGGCTAAGGGGATGTCAGAGGCAGGCAAGAATGTTGACAGTTGAAATATATGCCCCTGACTCTGGCAGTGCACTGTGATATCCTAAAAAGTAAGCAATGTGTAAGTTTGAACAGAGAATTGCTTTATTCATGTACTGATGTGACTTTCATGAGTTGTGTTTTAATATTAAGTATCTGTAGTACTGCAATCACTTTAAAAATTGATTGGGCTTAATGTGAACTTGAGTTTTATGAAATTAGTTTCCATCTACTTGCATTCTATTGCATAAACGCTCTACAGACTTCTATAAAAAAAAAAAAAGATATTTGGAACTCCTTTCTTGGAAGAAAATATTCAAAGCAGCCATCGCTGTACAGAATAAATAAATAAATAAATAAAACTGTATTTAAAGAAACAATTGTAAGAACTAACAGCTATTTGATGAAGAATTGTTTGAAAACTCTCTTAAGCTTGTCATAAGCAATAAAGATAGAAGTTTACCCCTAAGCCACAGACTCTTCAGCACAGCAGTGAATAATCTACCAGTGTCTACTGTATGTGGAAAGGAAGCTATGCCAACTAGGAAACGCTGTATGTATTTTTCATATAGTTTTGGTGTGCTCAGTCATCATCATTTTGTTCCTTAAGGTTCAGGCACATAAAGTTTGGTTTGTATCCACTTCTTGTGCTGTCAAGATCACACAATGCTCATCTTTTTGTAATTAGGATATTTGTGATTTTTTCCCATTCTTGTGCATTTTATTCTTTCTCAGATATAACCAAATTGAAGAAAAAGAATGTGAATTCTACAGGAATTTCTGTCTCATCTTTCACACTAAGTTGGCTAACTCTCATACAAGCCAGAACTGCAGGCTCAGACCACTCTCATTAATCTCACTATCACCAGGGATGGGCTGGAAGAACAGTAGCTGGCTGTGTTGCTTGGTGCTGAAAGGCCAGACTTGGAAAATCGTAAGGTAAAGACTATCTTTTGATCTGTCCGTTGCTCCTTTTGAGATTGTAAGGCTAACTTTAATATGCCTGTTTGAATCTGCTGTACAGTAATTGCTAGCAACCCACATATTAGAAAGATTTTAAGGGTCAGATACCGCAAAGTGTAGAAAGTGTTTCTATAGATTTGCTCAAATTGGTGCTCCAAGAGGGCTGTGCTAGACCTAAAGCTTTCCTAGAAATTAAATGTATTGTGATCTTGTTCCCACACTTCTTTCTGCTGCTCAGTTTGCTCTGTGCATTGCAATTATTTTACAGTACAGTATTAAAGCCTTGTACAGTGCTTTGTGCTTTAGTGATATTCAGCCAATAAGTGCAAATAAAACTTCATGCCAGTCCATAAGAGGATATGATGGCATTTGGTTAGGACCTGGGGTACTTGGTTAATAAACTATAATTTATTCCTACAGAGGTGCAGTTCTGTGGTTCTTGCAGTCATAGCCAATGTATGGTACTTTATAAACAGAAATACTTTTATATATGATTATAAAGAGGACCTTGAGCAGACTGGTCTAAAAAATGGAAAAAGTACTTAAGGGTATCTTAAGGGTATGAAATGAGTAGTAAGAATTCTTCCTATTTCTCTGTCCAGTTAGCTCTTACACTTCACAAACTTCATCGGCAAAGATTAGCTGCATCTCTTTGAGGTACTTCTGCTTTATGCAAGGGCAGGCTGGGTCAGAGAGCTTAATTACCCCTTGAAGAATGAAAGCAGTATACTTGGGAACACCGTGTGAAAACAACTTTCCATTTTCTTCTGCATCTGCACATTGCTCCACATGTGGTTGTACACTTCCAACACCTACATCATGTAGGTTTTTTCAGTGTAAGGGTCAGATTCTGATGGAGAACTCCCAACAATACTGGTTAAACTCTTGCAGTGTCAGAGGGCCAGTCCAGCAGAGCAGACTGACCATACTTCCCCACCCTGCTTGCTCCCCTAGTGGGGTTCTCCAGCTTCATGCTATTCTTGGTTTCTCAACTGCCACGTAGATTACCACTCACCTTCTCTGGCAAGATCCCAATCCTTTTGTGTAGTCTGAGGAGGAAGGAAGTTAGGAGAGAACTGAAGTTCTAGTCCATGGTGAGTATGGTCTCCTCCTTGACCATGATCTTGACATTCTTGCTTTGGGTGTCCCGGAACTTTAATTCTAATGTACTGGGACAGAAGATGAACTACCTCCTTCAGAAATTAAATTAAATCATCTGGTGCGATTAAATAAAAATAGCTCACAAACGCTATAAACCAGCATTTTTACTGCTATTTTTTTTTGTTTGAGTACAGAGTTTTCATTCTCTCTGCTAGTCAGTGCTGGTCAAGCAGTAGAACTGCTTCAAGATTGAGCTCAAGCAGCTGGAGAAGGACATGCTGCTCAGTCTGTCAGCTGCCAGGAAAGTTTCTTAGATGACAATAAACTTGTAGAAAAACTCTAATCAGCAAAGTCAGCTGCAACAGAAATACAGTGCAACATAATAATGGTTGAACTGGTTTTAACAGCTTGAAGTCACTTGTAAAATGTGTATTATTAATTATTTTTAGTGAAATAGGTCTATGAACTAGAAACTGTCAAACTCCTGTCTGTCCAGCAAGTGCTGTCCACCCACGTATTCACAGTTTCGTATTTATGGTATGTAGCTGCCGCACAATTATTTTATTTTCCTTTTGATTTATGTGCTTGAGTTAGTACTTGTAAGAGAAATACCAGCATGAAATGTGAATAAATATATTTATATGTGATCTCCATGTTTTTACTAGTGAACAGGCACATTGCTGTGGAGAAGTTATTCCCTAATGTTTGTCCAAGCAGAAGCCTGCTTACCTTAAATATTCGCTGCTGTCTGAAATAGTCAGTTTGGTAGAGTGTATCCATATTTTTTTCTTGTACTGATAGGAATGTTTTGGTAATTGTGTGGTATAATCATGATGGATTAAAAAATAAGTGAGGCAACTGTCATCCTATAGATAGCTGAAGCCAAAGAAAATGAAGTTCAAAGTAATGTGATGAGACAGCTTTACAGACCAACAGCCATAAGAGCGTCTCTTTAATTCGTTAGTAATAGCCTGGACAGCATCAACCCTGTCTACTGGTACTCACTGAAGGTAAACAGTTATCTTGTTGATTTAGTTTTGCAGTGCAAGGAGCAAAATCCTACCCCCAGCAGTGATGCCCAATGTGTTGGTTATTATTTGTAGCAGAGGTGGTACGACATTACGGTAGCAAGGCTGCATGTCTGAGAAAGGAGAGTACTGTGATTTCCTGCTGATTCCTAGCACAGTACCTCCCCACTGGTCTCTCGTTGTTGGCTGCCTCTGTTCTGATGGTGTTTTCTGACCGTGCTTCTGAAGTTTGCCTGCCTTTTGTGCAGCTGTCCTGTGGGGTCAGGTAGCAAGAGTTGTCAGGGGTTCTCTATAAACAACCTGCTGTGGCAAATCATCCAAATTATTTGATGCTATAAGGAAGCAAGATAACCCGCTGCAAAATTATCATCTTTCTTGAGTGAGAGGGATATTCCTGCTGAGTTAAATAAGGAAGAAGAAGAGTATTGCAGTTTGCAGCCTTCATTCCTGGATTGCTGAGTTTCCTCAAAGCTTCTTGTCAGAAATGGTTCAACCCCTAGTGCCTTGCATTTTAGACTGCTAAGGACATCTCTTTCTAGAAGCCTACAGTCAGAAACTGATTGGTTATCTTGCATGCAGGAAAACAAACAGAATTCTGGAATTAAATAAATTAAAATAATTTTCTTTATTTACAGGCCTTCAAAGCAGTCTTCCACAAAGCAATTAAGCAGGCTGAAGACATTCAGTAGTGTATCTCCAGTCTGACAGAAGCTGTCACATACTCAACATTTGTTTTTATGAGCCAAGGACTTTTTGAAAAGGATAAGCTCATCTCCTGGCCCAAACTGCTTCTCAGGTGAGGAAAATTTTTCTGATTGATGTTGCTGATATTATTGGTTTCTGTTTCTTACCGTAGAAGGTGATGCCTCTGCCTAAGCAAGTTATCTTTTTGCATGATGGCTATGCAGTTTCTCACACAGTGTGATTTCTGCTTCAATATAAATCAGAATTGCAGAAATTCCAAAGACACTTTTATCCAACTCTATTTATTTAAAATACTGCAGTGACTTTTTGAAGCTACATTGATGATAGATGACATGATTTAACTGCTTGTGGTTATATAATTAATATTGGAATTGATGTGGTATAGTAAAATAAGAATTCTCTTAATAATACACATATCACATTCAGGCTGCTATTTTTCCTTTTAATTTTATAATCTGTAAATCCTGGAAAAAGATCAGGGATTACTTTTTCTTTGTGGTAGATTTTGCCCTGAAGAGCTTGCTCCAAAGATGTTGTATCACAGAGCTGATCAGTAACAAAAGTGGGGATTAAACTAGAAGATAACCATTCATGAAGGAAGTAAAAAGTTATAAAATGGGGAATCCACTTGGGGGGGGAGGGTGATAGGAAAAAGGGAATCACTCTACAGAGTGTATAAATGGAAGTAACAAGCAGACAAATATTTGGAAGAGAAAGAAGAGAGAAGGGCGAGGGGAGAGAAAACTGGTGATTTCTCTGCATCATAGTACAGATGGATTTCTTTGTATCACCCAGGCTTGTAGCACTGTGATGCTTAACTTTGACTTTTTTATAGCAGTGGTACTGGGATGGATCAAGAACACTGGAAATCTATACAAGAACTGAAAAATAAGCTCTGTCATAATTATAGTGTAGACAGAAGCCAGAATATGGGGCACAATAAATTTCTGATTTTTTAAATACATTTTTAGATGGAAAGAGAAGGGGCTATTAACAAAGGGAAAAAGATGTATTTATGTCAGGAAGCAGAGAGATTATAGAGTACCATGGCAAAGGTGTCACTTTTTTCTTCAATATATGTGATTAAATAGATAAAACAGCTAGAAGAAACCCTACTAGAAACTGAGGATCCTTTTTTTGGTATGCATTCAGTTCATGTACCAGAACTGATTCATTCAGTTGCTATAGTTCTGCAGCCTACTTCTACAAAGTCTAAATTGCCATCAAAAGAATACTGGATCTATCCCTCCAACAATATTTAAAAAAAAAAACAAACAAACAAACAAACAAACTACCACAATCATCATCAAAAAAATCAACTCAAGATTTGCAATTTTCCCAAAGCTTTGTGAGTGCTTGCAGTATACAGAGGGCCTAGAATGAAGATGGAGACAGGAGTGCACTATTTGCCCTTCTCTCCATCTTTCGAGCCATAAAAAGGACACATGGAGATAATTAGATGGAATTCAGAAGTATTTACTTTTTCAGTAGTAAAATAATTTGTAGCCAAGTTTGCGTAAGGTTAACTTCAGTGTGCAAGACTTATGTTTTTGTTTGTTTATGTTCCCACAAGCTAAAGGAAAAAAATGCTGATATTGTTTAGCTTATTTTAAAACTTGTGTGAATTTGGCATTCAGTACATAAATGAACAGTAATTACATTTTCTGCAAAAAGCTTTGACTGTCACATTGAATTTGATTTTCAAGGTGTCTTTAACAGTAAAGATAAATTCAGCTGTGTGTGTGTGAAGGAATGGTTTTGGGAAAATCTGTCACAACCTTTAAAGGCAGATATATAAGATTACTCTATTTGCAATAGATTTCAAATCAGTGTTTTAAAGCAATCTTAAAACAAGATGTTAATTCTTATGTCAGAGATTCAGAAAATGCAGCAATAGGAATTCTTGTGGCTTTGAGCTCCCTACTCGATGAGACTTTGAGTGGTGAATACTTCAAGGCAGAAGTGCCTCTGAACCAAGTCTGATGACCTTTTTCAATTTTGTACATTGTCAAGATTCTTCTAAGAAGTAAAGAGATAGAAGCACTTGAATTGGATTTCCTTCTTCGATTCAGAGTTGAATGCACTTACAAGAGTCCTGTTGACTTCTTAACTACTCAGTCATGGAGTGCCATTAGGGCAGGTTGTGAAAATTGCTTTTTAGTTCTAAATCCTTTTTGATGTTATTTCTGGAGGCAAGCTACAACTAGACAATCTCAGATAAAGTAATACATTCCACAGGAATTTGTAGTAGAAATAGTGATGCTTTCAAAGAGTTGTCTTTGATTTTGAATATATTTTTCCTTAGGCATTGTGTGTTGTGGTTTATGAGGAAATCCTGTTATACTATAATTTGTCCAGTTGCCTAGAAATATAATATTGATCTTCATACTGTTTCTTACTATAGTAAATGTCCCTTACAAGGTTTCCAGTTTGTCATATCTTGTTATTTAACAGTAAGCAGACAGTATGGTAATACTGACCAAAATAAACTCTTATAAATACTATTATATAGTAAAATAGTATTATATAGTTATAAATACCATATATATGTAATTTAGTATTTCAAAGTAAGTCCTGAGTCCCCTGTAATTGGTTAAATGAGACTTTTTGACATATCCCAATAGTAACAATATTTATCTTCCTCTTTCAGCCTTCACAGAGAAGGTACGTCCTCTGCATTTATATCTTTGGTATGTTTCCAGGCTATGGCAGTGATGGATGTGCTCAAGGAGGTAGATAAAGATATTGAATTATCCACCAAGAGGTAGAAGAAGAAGTAGGTGGACTCAGAATGTCCAGATACGGAAAAACAAAGGCTTTCTAGAGAAACTAATCATACTGAGGGTGCTCCATCCGGACAGAATGACGTATGCTCTCAGGTAAGAAACCTGACAGTACATCTGCCAGGGTGAGTATGTGAGAGGGTGGCTTCTGTGTTATCAGTGTGGAGAAGACAGAGATCTTAAGAAGCAGGCAAATAACTTCTAAAACTGAGTGGTCAACCGGAATTTGGAATCAGTGACTGTGGCCATTCCCAGACAATGTTTTGCTCGTGATGAATTTATGTAGAGATGGTGTAGTGAGACACAAGTTGTGGCATATTTGGAGAGCTCTGTTTGTGATTTCTTTTAGATTGCATATAGGTACCCTGAGGAGAGTGCTCATTAATAAACAAAAATAGAGTAAGTTATGTCATTAATAGCTGAAAGTGTTAGTTTTCATTATCATATCAGGACTGTTAACTAACCCCATGGGATGAAATTTTGGGGGGTCTCCCATTTTTAAAATTCTGTTCTACAACAAAGATTCAGTTGTGGATACTTACATGATCTCATCTCAGTTGTTCTATAGCGCTGTTTTAATCTTTTGATCCCAAGTGATGGTCTCATAGACCTGATCCTCCACACCACGCCATTACTGTTCTTACCTATTTAGATGCATTCTGCAAAAGCAGTTTCTTTGTTCTGGGTGTTTTTTTTGCCCAGCTACCATAGCTTTACATGGCAGCATTGCCTGCATATAATGACTTTTTGGATTCAGTTACTGAAAAGGTCCTTTCTCATTCAAAAGTAGCTAGTTTCTGTCATGTGGTCTCTATCCCATAGAAAAAACAAACTGATTGTCCTCTGTCTCACTTCACCATCTGGCTCCCCTTTTTGCCTTCAGTTCAATTCCCTGACGCCATCTTTAATGAAACCACTTAGACCATCGCTGTCAGCAGCTCCGGTCTAAGAATAGTGCAGGCTAGAAACCTGTAGCAGAAATCATTTCTGATCTTTAGCACGTTTTCTATACATATAAGAACTTTGTGGAGGAAAAGCTTGGCTCAAAATATGTGGAAGGCATGAAGATGGACTTAGCAAAATCATACGAAGAGAGCAGTCCAACCACTCCTGAGTTTTTTCTTGTCTCCAGGAGTGAATCCACTTGAAGACATGGAGACACTAGGTAAGCTTCTTATTTGCTTCTGGTGCAAGGATCACTCAGCTGTGCTCCAACTAAATAAGAAAAATTCAGCTCCCAATTGAAATGGAGCATACAGTGTCATATATGTAGATATATCAATATATGATATCGATGTATATGTCTGTATGTATGTGCCTATAAGCACGTGTGTGTATGAGTGTATTTTTACTAAACAGAACAAAGCCTTCTGGAATCATCTCTCATTAAAATGGAGTACACGTTAATATGGGAAAGTTGGGCAGGGTTTATTTTCAGCAGAAGATTCGATTTCTAAAGTTTCTTCCACCCCCACCATATTCACGGTAAATTGGGTGGATGAAAAGTGTAAGGCCATAAGTGTTACAGTAAGAAATTCTTAGACTGAGCATTCCTGTGCTTGGCATAATGCAGGTTTCCTTTGTACTGTTTTCTACCTTTTGACTAGATGAGGGCCAGAGGGCAATTTTCTCCATGCTCATGTAATCTTGTGCCCCCTGTGACTAAATAATGGTCATTATACAAACTATATTCAATTGTATAGGGCTCTGTCGCTTTATACTTAGGATTGCTATTCCCTGCAGACAATGGTGAGAATACCAGGTTAATACAGCTGTGACCTCACTGTGCTCAATTTAAACTCAGGCCTCACAAGGTGAGAGGCTTGTGCATTTACCCACTGAACCAATCAGTTAAAAAACTGATGTGGTATCTACCACATGTTGCTCCCTTTTTCATAACGGAATTGCTCTGTACCCCCTGTAAGAGTTTCTAAAGCTCAGTAACAATGCCGAGCATCTATCAAAATGTCAAAAGGTTCATTATCTTAAAACCAAGGGAACAGATTTCTGCAGGCTTTTTCTAATACCAGCAATAAGGCCACTGTTGAGAGCTCGCAATTTTGCTTGTTGAAATTGTAAGGGTTTAGTGAAGTGCTTCAGAAGAAGTAATATGTATTGCACAAGTGATAGTGAAATTAATGGGGGCATTATCATTCTTTTTCCTTTCTGCTCTGCTAATTTTCCTATCTCCTCCCCCTCTGTCACTCACTCTCCCCCAATTACTTCTTTTACAGGCGAAAAGCTTGGTTTCACTATAGACTCTGGAAGATTTCGTAACATCTCTTTAAGACAAGAGCAGGAGATAGTTGCAGAGGAGGCAATCAATGCCACACATGGCCACTGGGTTCTTCTCCAAGTGAGTGTTCAATGGCCTCTCTGATGGTGGGTGTCTGCTCAGTTGGAGGGATGTTCCCAGATTACACACAAAATATACAGCGGGTTACAGAAGAAGTGTTAAATGGCTAATAATCTTCTTCTTTTTAGCTTGAATTTGTAAAAGGATAAACATTATATTTATATGTTGTCAGATTTTGCTTAACACTATCCTCATCCTCCCAGGAGGAGCAGGAAAGATTACACACATGTGCCTAGGGAGAACCATCTCCAGGAATACATTTCCCCCGCATAATTAAGAACTCCTGGTCCGTTCAATGGGCCATGATGGAGACTTTAATAAAACGGGCCTGACTTGCTCTTGGAAACTGTATAATTACCGCTGGAGTGCTGCTCTCCCGAGATAGGAGCAACACCTTTGGCCAGCATTGTATGGATTGAGAACCCACTCTGCAGCAGACAAAAAGACCTGTGCAATGCCCTAGCAAACCGTGACTCCTGCCTTAATGATGGTGTTGACAGAGACACTACAACTGTCAATGCTACTGAAAGAAAGTGCTTCCCTCCCACTCTTTCATGCTAAATAGCTAGGAGATATTTGTAACAATCCCTTTGTCCAGAAACCTAGGAAAAATGCATGTTCCAGATCTTGATATTTAGGAGGTTATTGCTGGTGATCGCCGCCTCCTCTGGTTTTAACCTCAGCAACACACATTTGGCTGTCAACCAGGTTGCCCACAACAAATGAGGAGACAGGCTGGACTTAGGGTTGTCTGCCGACTGAAATAATGTCACTGAGGGGTCTTAACATGCCAAGCACTGTGCAGACATGCAAACTGACCGCTTCATCCACATTTCAGCTGAAAGAAATCTTTAACCAGGTTTCACAGGAGTAAGCTAGTTGCACTGGTCTGAAAATAGCCTGGCTTTTCCTGTAGTGAGCATAGAAGTGTTGCTGTGAAGGAAAGAAGAGAGATGGTTTTCAGATGTATTTCAGAGTTCCTAGCTGCTCTGGGGACTGAATGAGAAAATGGAAGATGGCAGGGACCTTAAATCAGCTTCATGGCATGTGTGAGGTCACAGGAATAAAGGGGAACAAGCAAGAGGCTTCTGGTATTGCAGAACTTCTCCATTTTCTAGTCTGTTACATAAGCCGTGCTCCTAAGGGAGGAAGGAGGTGACAATTCTGCTGTGAAGATTTTTGGTAGTGAAAGGTTGGGGAAAGTCCAAAAGAAGACTAAATAAAGATTTTGAACTAAATCCCGGGTGGTGGTAGGCCAACTGCAGCCAATGGGATTTGGATGTACAAAGTAATTCTCAAGCTTTAGTCTTCTGGGTTTTGATTCAAATACCTATAGCCTCCACCTTTATGTTAAAGAGAACTACATGAGCAAAAAGGTGAAGCTTTTTACTATGGATTGTGTTGTATAATTATACACAAAAAAACTTTTTGCTTTTCTGACTAACCTGGCATCACTTCTGGGAAATACTTTAAAAATAAATGAATAAATAAAATTGTGTTGGCTTCAGGCATATGCCCTTGAAGCAGGTAGGAAATTTATTACCTCCATGAGGTCAAGCTCTTATTTAAGGCTGTTCTTTACATTATCAATTTATTTAATAATAAAATGATGCTTTGAATTAAATAACTGTTTTTCATTATAAACCCACAATAATTATGTCTTAAGATAACAAATGTATCTGTTATCTTACCAGTGTCTGTTTTCCAACAGAATATTCATCTGGTAGCCAAGTGGCTAGTAACCTTGGAAAAACTCCTTGAGCAATACAGTGAAGAAAGTCACTCTGACTTCCACATCTGCATTAGTGCTGAACCAGCTCCAACCCCAGAAGAGCACATCATTCCTCATGAAATACTATAAAACTCTGTTAAAATTACCAGTGAACCTCCTATGGGGATACTAGCTAATCTACACATTACACTCCACAGTTTTGACCAGGTAAAAGCAAGATGGACTTTTTTTTCATTAGTTTGTTTTAAATATTCCTTCCTCTGTGGGGAGAATTGATGGTGTTCATGACTGTTGTGTAGCAGGCCAGAACTTTGGGATTTTTGTGTTTCCAAACTAAATGGCAGCTACAGGGTGTTGCCTGTGTCCTGTGCTGCCTCCATGTTTTCTGTCAATGTTGGGAAGAAAGGTGTGACAATAGTACCTGCATGCATATTATTAAATATCTTGGTATAGACATGAATAACTATGTTTAGAAAGACAGAAAAAGGTGCATTTATTACATGAGCTTTACCCAGTGGTGCAGTCTTATAAAAAAAAAAAAAAAAGTTATTTTATTCAATGGTACTTGCTAACTTTGTGAAGCTCTTAATTTTTGGTAGGTTAAACCACATCCATTCTCCCACAGTGTAGATTTATGCATCCAGATGTTCAAGCAATGCCTCACTACCCTATGTATGAATTCCTGTGGTTAGGCATAAAGAAGGAAAATTATGAGCAAGGGTTATGCACTGTTTGTTGTTGTCTTTTCCTCCTTTCCTGTGCAAGAGTTGCTTGGTGAGAGGAAGAAGCAGGTGAAGGAAGAGGTAAAAATGGGGAAAACAGGAGTGTCCCTGGATGGGCTCAGCCTGCATCCCTCCTAGTCCCTGGTTATCCCTGCTCTGAGGAACTTGTAGAGAGGTCTCCAAATTTGGTGCAAGTCGGCTGTGGAGGTGCTGCAGTAGCAAGCTTACTCATGCCAGCAAAGCATACCATGGTAAAGGTAAGCAGAACTTTTTACTTCAGCCATCTAGTAATATATTCAGGCTCCCCAGGGAAGTCCTCACAACACAAAGCCTGCTGGAGTTCAAGGAGTGTTTGGACAATGCTCTTGGATTCAAGACTCTTGAGGGTCTCAAGACCCTCAAGACTCTTTGCCAACACTACAAAAGCAAAAGAAAAGTGATTAAACTTAACTTTCAAACATGACTTTTTGGGAAACAGCGTAAAATCTGAAGGAACAGTGTGCTTTTCAATAAATGTTAAACTGGTAAATATTCTACTTGGAATAAATAAAATCTATGGAGTTTTCTGCTAAGAAACTATAGTGCTTATCTGAGTGATATTTATAGAGCTCTACTTTCGTTAGTTTCAGTCGCACAACAGGTCTCTTTCCTAAGGGACGTTTGTAAATAAAAAGGTAAATAAAAATCAACAATTTTGTTTCTGGGAAATACTGCCAAAAATACTGCCTAATAGTCGCTTATCACAGTATCTCACTCTTCTTCAGACCTCAGGCTTGTGAGTGCTCCATTTCAGCAGCTGAGGTGGGAACAGCTATCAATTACATTGCCAGTTGTTAAGTGGATAAATGTATTCCTTTTTTATTTTGGCATGATACCCTTAAACTGCGTAGCAGAGAACAGGAATTTAAAAGCATCCTTTTCTCTCTTTGCTATTTTCACACTTGCATTGCTAGTAGACTCAGGTTTGGCCCTCCAGGCTGGAATCAAAGATACCTGTTCAGTACTAGAGACCTCACTGTTTGCCTCAACGTCCTCTGCAATTATTTGGAGACTCATACAGAGGTAAGATGTGGTCAAGTAACCCACACACCAAAGTTATTTCAACTCAACTGTTTATACTGAATAAGGGGGACACAATTTTTCTCTGAAGCTGTTATTTAAATATCTGGCATTATGTGATTCTGTTGCTGAGTATGAAAATAAACCAGATCAAAGGTGGGGTTTTTTTATTATTATTTTTTTCTTTATTTTCCTGGTGGGGGATGCTTGAACTTTATAATATAGGTCAAACCAGTTCCACATCAGTAGCTAAGGGGGGAAAAAAATGCCCTTCATTATGTTAACAAAAACAGTGGTTTACATGTGCATATATGCCAAATTCATTAGGCAGGTAATGAAGCATTTGCACAAATGTAATTACATACAGCAATTTTGACAGTTCATAACACTGCATTAATAATCACTACAATTAGTTCTGATGATGGAAGCAATTTACAGCACGTCACATGTATAAATAATGGTGCATTTCCTGCATGTGTCATTATTATGTATTAAGGATGCCACCTTGTTGTGACTTTCTCAGTAATGTTCCCCTTGAGTCGAAGTTAAGGGTAGATGAGTGATTTTATTTCTGAGCTACAGCATGTTTTACACTTGTATAGTTTAAATACTCGGTTGAGGTCATTTATGTAAGTTCTGCAAATGCAATGTCTAAATAATTGCAATAGTTATTTATTACTGAATAATGTAGGTAGTACTGAATAAGTCCTCCTATGTTCATAATTTAAAAAAATCTAAAAGATATTTATAGCTTTAAAGGGAAAAAAAAGAGAGAGAGAAATGTTACCCCTTGGTGATATGCTTTTCTCTGTATCTTCCAACTTGTAATTAGTCTTAGAAATTAATTTTCCTTTTTTCTTTTTCCCCTACTGACCTTTTTTTTCTTTTTCTTTTTTTCTTTTTTTTTTTTTTTTAGCTAATAGAACTTGAAACTGGTTTTCCTTTCTGTGGTACTTCGTGTCACATTGAAATAATTGCTTAATTTTATAGTGATGATTTAATAATGCTTCCCATTTAGAAAACAAGTCTATAAAATCAGCTTATTCCAACCCTTAGTTTTCTTTGCTAATAAATCTTGCTGCTCTTTAAGCTTGGTTCTTTTCAAACCACAATTCATAAGCTTGATAATTAATTCTGCTAATTAATGAGAGGGAGGGTTCTGATGGCAGGAAGGGCTAGAAAGGTCTGTAAGAGCAAGAAACACTTCAGCTCTCCTGTTGGTAATACTGCTTATTGGCCCTTCTCATTGTATTGGTTAGCGATTCATTACATTGTGGCTTTATAAGCATTTTAAACATAGATATTGTAGAGAGAAGAGAGAGAACAGATTTTCAAGATGCAACTTTGTATGTATATACACATGTGCATATGTGTATAAACACACACACACACACACACACATACATATATTGCTACAGCTATAGCTCTCATTTGGTACCTTTTGTGGACAAATTTATTTAATACAGGTAGGGAATGACCAGAAAACATAAACTGGAAAACTTTAGCTAGCCCATCAGCTAGTGGAGTGTCTTAACTCCATCATCATTGGTACCAGTTTTGCTCTTTCCTTGTGAATATTTAACCTCCTTGCATCTCAGTTTGATTTAACCTATTTTCCTATTGCTAAGATGAACTCCACTGTTGTCACCTCTGATAGCTAAGGTCTTTTCAGGTGAAGTGCAGGATGCATGATCCTACCTCATTGTCCCACTCTTTCCCTCCACTTTCTTGTCCCCATACGCATGTTCATGGAGTCGTTGTTGAGTGTTGAGGGGAATGTGGACTCCGGCCTCTCTGTGTCCATCCAACAAGCTATGTGTCAAGGGTTTTTTGAGTTCAAACAGACCATTTTCCCCTGGATTACAATAACAGCAGTTATGCAAACCTGACAGCCTAAAAGATTTCTAATGCAAAACCCTCAGTTTTCTCACATTAGTAAAAATGTCCCACTTCTATTGCAAGCTTTGATTATTCTTGTGTTATCAATGTCCCCAAAGGTATGCAGCTGAATGAGCTTGTAATAATAGAATATTGTCTTCTAAAAGACGAAGGCAAACAACCATTTATAGAGATAAATATATATGAAATGAGAAAAATATTAAATGTGTTTCTATTGCCAACAAATAGAGAAGCAAGTTTCTTCTTACTGAACGAACATATTATTTTAAACCAAAGTTGACATTTTTTACAGGGATTCTCTGTCTGGGCTTCTCATCACCAGCTTGCAGCATTGTCCATTATATCCTGGTGGCCTTTTTTTTTTTTCTTCTTCCTTTTTTTTTTCTCCATTGTCTTCAACCCTATTTAAAAGAAAGATGGATTAGAGTTTCACATATTCAAACTGAAATAAACTTGTAACAAACACACCGGAATAGCTGCAGCTATTTTACATGTTCTGTTCTGTCACATCATGCAATATTTAAAGCCTGTAATTAAGTTTTTACTTGAACTGTTGGGAGGCAAATGCTGCCCCCAAGGGCGTAAAGGTTCCCGTCTGGAAAGGCTTCATCACAAACTGGCATATTTTGCAAACCAAAGGGTAGCAAAAAGAAGCTTCAAACTCTGTGAAGCCAAATAAAACAGAAAGACAGTAGTTCGTGGAATAAAATGTGTTACCACTGCTAATCACAAGCTATAAAAGCAGCATTATGGCTACAGCTCTACAATAAACATAGTGCTTACATGATGTGGTAGTAATGGGATTAATATTAATTCAATTTTTACTGAACTTTTTGAATACATCCCAAATTCAAATAATGTAGAATTTCAGTTACTTGGTGTTTCCTAGTGAGGAGATATAAAAGGCTGCAATCAGATACAAGTTTTTTATTTCTCCTCTAAGAAAGGCACAGTAGGTTACCTTCCTGTCACTCATGAGGATTATGTTTTTAAAGATCTGTATAGGAAAATACATGCACTTGTTAATGAGTTATGTTCTCGTATATCATGCAGTGTTTTGAAAATGTACTATTCTCTTAAAATCTTTTTATAAGGGATAAGGTAGAAAATAACGACATAAGGCTCCGATGATACTGCTTTATGCCATTAGACAATTTTAGTCATAAACTTGATATTTTTACTCAGGTATTTATAGATACCTCTCACTGAATTGGAAAAAAAAATAAAAAATAAAAATAAAAAAAGGGGGGAGGGGAAGGAAGAAATAATACTGTTTCAAAGTAGTTATTTTCTAAACAACAGCAATAAAAAACAGCAACAAGAATACATAGCCATGAAGCTTTGTGGAAGGATTTGATTTTCTTGTTTCTCATAACAGTGTTTATTCTGAGCAGCTTAGGTTTGTTCTTTTCAAAGCTTCTGTTGTTTTATTTAATGTTGTTACCTTGGGTCATAGACTTGTGTTTTCTCTTTGGTGAAATTTTGTATGGTGGCCACATCACTGATGCCTGGGACCGCAGTCTCTGCTGTATATATCTGCAAGAAGTCAAGGCCTCATCTGTGATAATATCTTTCACATATATAGCTAGAGCTCTTGAATGAGTATATACTTTGTTAACCCTGAGAGAAATTCATCTTTCAGAAATGGAGCCTTTTGGGAAGCACGCGAGCTTTCTTGTCTTTGCGGTCCCACCCATACCAAGGTCTTGTCTAGCTGTCGTGGAATAAATGACCCAACTTGTAATGAGTACCATGACTCATCATGTGCAGATTTTGTCTGCAAGGGTTTGTGACTTGGCACATGGCTTGTTTAAACACTTCTGCAGGCGCTTACTTGGCACCTTCAGCTCAGTGTTTTGTAACACGGCTTGTATAGCCAGCCTTATGACATTAGGGTTCAGTGCATTTAGGTTTTCATTTTCCTAGTTTAATTACTCTCTTTATTAATAAATTAATATAATTACTTAAAGGAGTTGCTGTTTAGAAATGTCTGGGCAGGCATAAGGAGGTGTCTTTTATAAAACTGTGCTTTAACCAATGGAATTGATAGATTCACCAGTTACAGCAGTCCAGAATGGCACAATCCTCAAAACTTGCCTTTAACTGTTTGCATGCCATCTTCTCTGAATACATTATGCATTTCCTTGGGTGTTTTCCTGTTCCCAAAATAGGAAAAACAGCTTGTAAGACTACACATCATTTTTCATTTCCCTCTCACACATCTGTTTCTGTAGCTGCAGTTTTGTCAGATCATCGCCAGCTGACGCATACTGCATGACTTGAATTTTGTCTTTGAGATTTGGTCCTGGACAGCAGTGCATGTGGAGCATCCGTGAGTCTAAGGTGCAAGACTGCCAAAGCTGCTCCTAGCCGGAAAGAAGTGTCAGAACTTTGAAGGGTACCAAAAGAAAATGTTACTTTTTGTTCTAGAAGCTTTGCATGGTAAATACTTTAATCTGTTTTCATGTGTACATACATATAGATAGATTTATATCATATATATAGATATATGTATAAAAGGAAAACAAAACAAACCTGGCTGATTCTCCTAAGCTGCTAACTAGTCACTTCAGAGAATTTACTGCACAATTTGCTAAAATCAGCCGAGAGCTTTCTCAAGAGCTTTCCAGACTTGTTATTTTTCTTTGTCCATAGGTAAAAGGCTTATTTGTAAGAAAAATAAAAAAATAAAGAAAAAAAAAAAAGAAAGGGGGAAAGAAAAAGCACGTTATGTTTGAGCAGGCCATTTGTTGCGGCTTGCTAGCTTAGGCAAAGCGCGCTTTTCACCCTCAGCCACGCTGCTGAAGCCTGCCTTAAGGCTCCGGGCGAGATGAGTTTGCTCGTGTCTCCCCCACCTGTACCGAGTGGGTTTTCCGATGTCAAAGAGCCACGTGCAGATTAACGCAATTGGAAGTAACTGCTCCGAAGAAGAGGCCCAAGCACGAGTTGCCATGGAGATGGGGAGGCTGACCTCCACTGTACTTGTGACCTCCGCCGAGGCTGATTTCTCCAAATGACAGCTGGGGTTGCGGGGGCGCGCTGGGAAGCTCGTTCTGGCGGTCCCTTCTCTGCATCTAGCCCGTGGATGAGTAAAGAATTACTGCTTCCAGTTTAGGCAGTCCATTAACCTTCACAAGCCTGAACTTTCATTCAAATAATTGTAAAATAAGTATAGGTGGTGAAACCTGAGGAGAATCACTGCTATTTGTATGGCCTTTGGAAAGTTTAGGGACCCAACCCCGAGCGGGGATCTGCTGGTATTTCAAACAGCGAGATGATATCTTTCCAAGCGTTTTGCCTTAATTGGAATTGTTACAGCACCAAATTACTGGCAAAAACAGAAACCCGTGCATTGACTGGTGGCCAAATGAATGCAAACAGGTTGGACGCGCATCTCATCAGTGCTGGTGTTGTGCGTTGGCTGGACAGATTGCCTGTTTTACCTACCTGTGTTGCTGAGCAATTCTTTTAGCTGAGAACCCAACCAGAAGGTATGTTAGAATAAACCACACAGTACCTCACGCGGGATCCGTCGTAGGGACACAAGGGTGGCGAGTTCCTGGTAGGAGCTTCAGTAGCCCCCAGCCTCCCATTGCAGGTGTGGCTCCCAGGAATACAGCACAGCACATCCTAAATGCCAGCACAGAGAGCAGTAAGTGCCGACTGACTGTCTGATGGAATTGATCTTTCACTCGAGGTGATTAGCGGGGCTTTTTTCAACACCCAGGCACTGCTTCAAAGTGGGGTCTTAAGGCACAGCTTATTGTGGGTGAGGTTAGCGGCTCCGGTGCAGGTAAATAGCTGGTTGCAGAACCAAAATGACTTCAGAAATAAGTGCTTACTGGTATTAGTGGGAGCAGCAGCTTGTTGTTGACTGTTCTAAATGCCAAAAGCCTTTAAATTTTATTGTGATTTTGTGGAGTGGACGCTGCATTAGGAAGAAATAGCTCCTGTGAAAAGCACCACTTATAGCCAGAAATAGGTTGCAGCAAAAACAACTTGCAAGTCCAGCCTAAATCCCAGACTGGTCTAGTCTGGGCTAGACTAGGCTAGTTCAGAGAAACATTTTGAATCCAGTGAAGTCCTTACCGCATAAGAGCTGGGAGACTAGAAAACAAATATGACTGCTACAGCTCTTATTCTGCTCTGTCATCAGTTGGAGGGTAGTTGTGAGCACAGTGTGTGTTTGTGCAACACCCCTAATTAGCTGCACACTGAGCAGAATTAAAGCTGTGACTCATGTATTGGGTTCAGGTGGATTGAGGCTCTTGTCCTGCCTCTCCCACAGGTGTCCCGTGTGGCTTTTACCGGTGCGTCTCAGGCCCTCATCTGCAAAAATGGCATAATAATCCTTGCTCATCTTCTGAGGGGATGCAGAAATTCAGTACTAAAAATAACACTCGCCTCAGTAGGGGCAGTCCTTAAAATAAACTCAGAGCATCCTCATAAAGGAAGAGGAAGCGGTATCAGTCCTTCAATACTACAGAAAATGGGAATGTCATAAAAGTGTGCAAATAGCAACCATCTTAAAATAGTTTGATAACCCTATTCCACTGTGGCGGAATGTATAGGTGCCATAATAGACTCCAGACATATTTCTGAAACTTTTTAGATGAAGAAGAATGAAAAAAGAATGGCAAAGATGAGTTGAATATTAACAGTAGTGGTGACAACGTGCCAACCTGTGTGATGGACTGCACTAGGGAGGAATTTGGACCAGAGGAGTTTGGATCAGAGGAACACTTAGCTCATTATGGAGACTGTTTCTTTTTAGCTTTGAATTTAACATGGGGTGTGAAACAAAAGATGTATCTATCTTGCATTTTTGTGTGTTTTTAAAAACAAACGTGGCAATAGTAACTCGGTAAAAATATGTTAAGGGTGGCTGAGCTGGTGAGCCTAGCCTTCACCCCAGTGCTATGTTCCCACTGCTGCATGACAAACCCTTCTGTGCTGAGCCCAGCCTGTACTCCTGCATTGTCTCCACATCCACTTCTCTTCTCACAGGTAACTAGTGATAGGACTAGAGGGAATGGCCTCAAGTTGCACCAGGGGAGGTTCAGGCTGGAAATGAGGAGACATTTCTTCCCAGAAGGAGCAGTCAGGCATTGGAAAGGGTTGCCCCAGGAGGTGGTGGAGTCACCGACCATGGGGGTGTTCAAGGAAAGGTTGGACGTGGTGCTTAGGGACATGGTTTAGTGGGTGACATTGGTGGTAGGGGGATGGTTGGACCGGATGATCTTGGAGGTCTTTTTCAACCTTAATGATTCTATGATCCAACGCCCGGCCTGGCCAGGACGAGTCAGGCCTCCATGCTGGGAGGAGCAGCCAGGGCAGAGCACGCTCCCACCAGTCCCAGCCTTGGCCCTTGCTCTGAGCCTTGGGGGGGGGGGGGGGGCTTCCCTGGAAAGCTGTGGTAGAGAAGGAGGAAGCTTTCTGGGATTTGTAGTTTTCTGATAGTCTGAAGGGGAGAAATCTGAGCAAGGAGGCTGTTTGATTACTTCTCAGCCTCAGTGCCTCCCTTATAACACGTGGAGTTTAGCAGAACAGTACCATCAATACCTGCAAGCCGTTGGATGCTGTGTTGAAGGGTATGGGTACTGATATCTCACATACCCAGATACCCTACTGCAGCCAAAATGACTGTGGAAACATGTGAAAGACTGGGTTTTAAGCGTGGAACAGCGCTACTACTGCACTTAATAGATTAAATGAAAATGGATGAGCAGGAAAAGAAATTGTAGTTAGCAATCTCTGCTAGCTCTGTTCTCAGGCCCTGCTGTCTTCTGTACCTTCCTTTCTGAATGTAGCACAGAGACACAATGCTCAGATACCCCAAAAGCTGGCGTGATATGAGACAGCCTTCAGCTCCTCGTTTTCCTCATCCTCACCAGTTAATGCGGTTCCGCTGTGACTGCCATTCTTGCTCTGTAATTCTCCAACCCTTGCCTTCCTCCCTCATATTCCTCTGGGCACCTATTTTCACCATTAGGTCACAGAGGTTTTGCAGCTGCGAATGCAACAGCTCTGGATACAAGCAGCAAAAACGTGCTTCAGTCTCACATTTTCCAGGGGAGCTTGCACTGTGCATTTTTTGGTTCCTGTTCAGAGCGTGGAAAATTATTTATGGCATTCATCATTAATTCTGCTAAAGCCAAGGGCTGAAATGGAGCTGCATTACTGTTTTGGTTTCAGTTCTTGGTCATTAGTGCTGTTAGGAATTGTTTTTCATTTGTGTTCTGACTCGATTCCAGAGCAAGCCTGCAGGGGAGAGAGGCTCTTTTTGGGTTGAGACGTGCGTGTGCGTGCCTGCGCTGTATTCTGCCTAATGCCTGAGATACCAAGGACTGGGGGGAAGGTGGGAAGCGATGGAAGCTACTAGGCACTACAGAAATACAAATCATCATGCTTGCAACATGATCTCAGGGTACATCACTATAGCAATGGTCATCCCAAGGCCAGGGACACATTGGCAGGACTTGGTAGTAACATTACTTGAAAACTTAAGAGGTAAATCGAGGTTAAGTGTCAATTGGTTGCTGAAGAGTCAGCAAAGGTGGGAGAGCACTTCTGTTTTTTATCTGCTTAGGAAAGTGGGATGTTTGCTCACTCCTGTAGAATAAATGAGACTTTCAAAAAGGAGTTGAAGAGTTCCTCACAGCAGTGATTGCTAATGGGTCTCTTTGTATTGGCCTGGAAATGTTAGGAAATGTGCTGGGTGATATTCTGGAGATGCTTCCTGAGGAGTTTAACGTAGCAGAAATCATGCAGAACAATACTGCCAGGAGCCCCTGTACCCTTGTTTGCCTTCAGGAGTGTGAAAGGATGAACCTCCCCCCTGTCAGACATCTGAAAGTCTCTTAAGAGCTGGACTCAAGGCAAGTGACTTTATTATTAACGGTATTGTTGCTCTTGTATGAGTTTTGGGACTTTTTGTTGCTTGGTTTTGAAGTGAAAGAATAGCTGTTCTTTATGATGCCAGTATGCTTGTTATTGTTCTCCAGACAAAGGGAGAGCTGTTGTTTTCTCCTCACATGGAAGAGCTGCAGTCTGCACTCTTCTGTGATGCTGTGCCAGACACATGGACTAAGCTAGCACCCATCTGCATACAGCCTTGCCCACTGGCAAGTACACTGCCCTATCTGCCAACAGCAAACTGTGTTTAGCTAGCTAGTACGCAGTTATTCCAGGGAAGTGCTGTTTGTTTCATTTTTGTCTAACACTTGTCTTAATGGAATCAGTTTTACTTTGAAGTGAGTTTTGCAGAAGCGCTAAGCACTTTGCTAAAGCAAGGCTTTGTCACCTCCTGTTGTCAGTAGTGGTAGGGTTGTTCAGCATCTTGCAAAATTCCCTTTCCCCTTGCCAGCAGCAGTATTTACTTGCAGGCAGAATGACATGGAGAAAAACAGGCAGTGTTTTTACTCTGTTTTTGGAAATTCCTTTGACATCTCTCAGCAATGTGTGCTGCACTAAGCTGTTATGCCGTCTGTCAGACCCTCTCGTGCTCTTGATTTGTATTTGTCCTGGCTTATCTTGAGGTTTTAAGTGCACCACTGAAGATGGTACCAGACAATTTGCATTTAAGAATCTATCAACTGTTGTTACCAATTTCAGGCAGTTTCTGAGCGTGTGCTAATGTGACTAATGGTGATGCTCAGGTTTCTCCCCGAGACAAACATTACACAACCGAGCACGCTCACATATGCTACAGTCAGCAACTTTACTCATGCTGATCACCTTCTACAATTGATTTCAGACTTTCAGACATGAAGACAACAGGGAAATAGCTAAAACTGTGACCTTATGCTTATGTAAGCATATACCTTCTGCTTACTTCAGCCATGTATCTTCTCCATAGACAAAGGAATAATGACTCTTGCACTGGAAGTTTGTAATTTATTTTGTCTAAAAAAAAAATCACAGTACAAACAGTTTAAGGCAGAAGCTTTTGCTGCTTCTCTGTTAGGGTGACTGATCTTCTGTGGTATGGAAAACTTGATGTCTGGACACAGGACCTTGTGCTGCCAGCAGTGGTGTGGCTTTCTGGCTTGTTCAATCCTCGGTCCTTTCTGACAGGTAAGCAGTGATGTTTATAAGGAACCAGGTATGTTGTTTCACTGCCAGACACTGATTTTTTATTTTTATTTTTTTACCTTTGGTGTTAGCTGTGTTTGTGCTGCTGTTTGGAGAGTTAAGTGCAGTTTAAATGAAAAAAATATATATATTAAAAATGAGCCAAATATTTAAGCTGAATAGAAAAGTTAAGAAATGACAAAAATGGCAGGAAAACTAAGACTGAAATGCCTTGGTTGTAATCATGTGCTATAAATTAACAGCTTTTTTTTTCTTCTTTAGTAAGTCTCTCTTTAAAGAGAGACTCCTTTTTATCAGGGACCCCTAGCAGAGAGTTGTCCCATTTTTAAAATCCTATAGTCCAAGTTCTTCTCCTGTAGACTTTGTTATCAGAATAATAATCTCTTAAAAGCAGGGGGTACCCATTCGAACTATCCTTCAGTCCTGCATAGAAGCGAGAAGACAAAGCTGCTAAGGAAATAAATGCTCAATTTCATAGTTTAAAAAGGTTCAGTGCAAGTTTTCCTGCCAGAATCATTTAACCACTTCAGTGTGCATGCTATAGTACCATTCTGTTTTATTTGTTAGTATTAACTGACAGTTACCAGACTAAGTAGGGAAAGCCAAGCAGTCTGCACATCCTCTTTGTGCAGTTGTTGCTACAGTAGGGAATGAAAAATTTCCAGCAGTGTACTGATAACAGCACATATCAAATCCCATGTGGCCACGTATTATTCCATGTATACTTAGATAATCCTTTGCTAGCCTAGCCAAAAGGGGTCCAGGAGCTTACAGGACACTTTGTCCAGGCTGCCGTGGTTCCCTGAAGAAGATGGGCAGTGGGGGTCCAGGCCACATTTGCAGCCCAGCTACTGAAACATCTCCCCCTGTACATGGAGGCAGAAGAGGGAAGGAGCTTGAGGGCTGACAGCAGCTGCTGCTCTGTGCTGAGGTCCCCAAATAGTGCTCACTTAGTGCCACAGGCATAAAGAAACCCCAGGGTATTTTTCATTCCTCTTACCATCTGTCTCCAAACTTTCTGTTCAGGGCTCTTTTTCCTGTTAAGGGATGGGGGGATGTAAGGACAATAAGAAGGCTACAATATATTTTAACAATGGCTTGTTCTGAACAGGGACACAGCTAGAGAGAAGCCTGATTGTGGATCGCAAAGCAATCTTGCTCTCTTGCCAGCAAGCTGGGAGGTTGGTTTGTTCTATACTGTGCAGAACTTGTTTCAAAATAATTGCATTCATACTGCTTTTTTGCCTTATTTCAATTAATGGCCAAAGGGGAAAAAAAAAAAAAGCACACACACACACACACACACACAAAAAAAGACAAAAACAGTCATTCTCATTCTTGTGCACAACAGGCCTGAGAAGGACATGTTTACAGTTCTGGCATCAATATTATTGTCCAGATACTGAATTATTGTGATTATTATTTTTAAAGCTGTTTAGCAGAGCATGGCATCCAAGAACAACTTGACTTTGGATAAGGTCTGCTTGACGGGAGATGTTACCAAAAAGACCAAAGAAGATTAAGGCCACAGGGAAGAAGCCTGTATTTGCCAGCTTTTCATAGAAAGTAAGAAATAAATGTCAATTTCTTGATCTCAGTACGCTATTACAGGGACTGCAGCTCCCTTCAAGTAAGTTCATCAGGAGCTGGACTCAAGTGCTGTGATCCTATGAACAGCACTGATGATGTTTAGGAATGATGGTGGATTGTCAGCATTGGTCCATTGTGACTTTAAATTTCATACCAGCTTGGTGTCCTTGTCACTGTCCGGAGTTCATGCACTTAAATTACTGTTAACTGAGACTAAACATAGTCTGCACTGTAGAAAAGCAGCAGCTCTGATCTAATTGAGGATTAGAAGCCTAAAGTCCAGAGATTTTAAACTTCAGTCTCTGATACTGGTGACCTATTTTCTGCAGCTCTTAGTCTTACCAGATGTTGGTAACCCGGATCAAACCACCTGCACAGCCCCACCTTTTTTTTTTAAACTATTCACAAGATCCTCTTTTTTTCTTCCCCCTGGGCACAAAGTTATCACTCAACAAAGCTGATCTAACCCTTTTCATTTGCCAGATTATAGTACTTACAGGTTGTTGGGGAAACATACCAGGAAACAAGGAAATAATTGAGAATCCTGTATTAGCATGAGGTATGACACACCCAGACGGGTGATGCGTATGTACAACAAGCATAGCACTTTCACCTGGGTTTCTAAGGAGTCAATTAGTGCAGGAGCTAGAACATAGTTTGAGGATGTCCCTGAACTTTTGGAAACCATGTTCAGCTGTAGAGCCATGTTTTAACAACTTGCAGAGGATAAACACTGTAGCTTGCACTTTTGGAACTTTATTCTTCGTGATACTGAAGTATCTAGTTTAGGAATGACAAGTAAGGCCAGCAGTCAAAACGTGGTTTTAATTTTAACGTAGAAAGGCTGTCAACTAAGTTACAGCTAATTAGAAGAAAGGCGCATGACTCCAAGAGGCAATTAGAGAAACATAACTATTACTCACCCTCTTCACTGGGCCTGAATGTAATCAAAGGAAAGCAACTCTTCTGAAAGGGAGTTGCTTCTTCAGGAGATAAAACACAAGGGGAAACCCAGGGTGGGGGATTGTGGTGATGATGAGCATGTAATTCAACTAGTGATTTGAAAAGGTAACATGGTTACTCAAAGGGCAATACTATTAATTCCGCCTCCAGCTATGAGGCACTGTGTGAGGCTGCAGTCTCTGTGCTTGTGTTGGTATTTGCAAACATAATCTTTCCTACCTAAACTCCTAAAATCCCCTACAAGCAACACTTTCTATGCAGGTTTATATTAGAACAAACAGTAAAACCTAGTACCATTCAGAAAGTGCATAGCCCTTCAGCAGTACAGCACTGATCTGTCATAATTACGCTGAAGCACAGTTAATGTCTCACTATCAAACATTCTAGTTACACTTCAGTGTAGTTCTCCAATTTTGGGAATACTTGACCACATACTAGTGAAGAGCTAGGAGAAAAATCTGAGCATTCGGCTGTGTATGCCTGTGACCCAGTATGTGCATCGAAGTCCCAACTGTAGGCATTTTTCAGTTTCTGCTTTCAACAAAAGGGCACAGATAAAAACAGAAGTCCAGTCCAAACCTCATATTCATCTTCACGTTCATACAACAGATGAAGCAAGAGGCCATGTTACAACATTCCACATTAAATTTGTATGTTCAAGTGTAGTTTTAAATATTTAGCAATAAGCAACTGTTTAGATTTAAATGTTTCTGGTAATCTCTGTGCCTATGTTTACTGCAGGTGCCAGGTGGGACATCCAACTGGAGACCGTAGCTGAAATCCTGCTCAGGGAATCGAATCCAGCAATGCCAGTCATTTTTGTAAGAACTATGCCCCTGGATCAAAGGGAAACTAAGGATGTTTATGAACGTCCAATTTATAAAAGCAAAAACATTTGGACTTTTAAACTGAGAAGCAAAGAGAAGCCAGCTAAATAGGTTCTGACGGGTGTAGCTTTACTCTTGGCTTTTTAGGACTAAGCTTTCATGCTTAGTCCTGCTTAGTCCATGCTTAGTACATGCTGCTTTCTCAATCTGCCTTGTAGTTAAAGCAAAAGGAGAAAAACATTTTTCACAGTCAGCTAGAGCACATTTGCCTCACAAAAAAACCTTCCTCAGTATGACAGTTAGGTGCTGTATTTCCTAATCCTTCAAGTGTTGTGTTTCTATGCTTTTCTATATAATTATTATTGATCTACAAACATTCCTTCATTACACCAGTTATGGGAAAGCAAATGCAAAACATTGTATCAGCTGAGTGCAGTTTCACTTATAAAATGTTCCTCTTGATTATTCTTTATTGTCTCTACATAAAATGAAATATGTATCTTACATAAATTTTAACATAATCATACTGCAATACAAACATATTGCTTAAACTTGTTTGAAAGCTTAGTTGCACAAATGAAAAAAAGATCTAACTATGAATTGTATTTCAAAAAAAACATTGTGAACATTGTGGTTTAAACCAATTAACTAGTTATGATTGCTGTGCTGGTTCAGGCAGCAGGTATATCATAAGATTTTTTTTTAAATTTTTCTTTATTTTTTTATTTTTTTACAAAACACTTCCACTTTCATGTTTCAGTGGTTAATTGCACTTTGGGTTAAAAAAAAATTCATCCTCCCACTGGTAGGTTACATCAGCTTTGGCTGGAATATAATGGCAATCAGATGAAAAGTACCCTTCTCTTTGCAGAGATAAGTTCTAAATATTACAAGTGGAAGAATAGGTTCAGAAAGCAAGGATTGGAAAATCGAGTCTTTGTGGTCAAATTGGAACAGAAGGAGTTTTGGGGTGTTGTGTTGTTTTGTTTTTGTTTTTTAAACAAGGTAGGCTTTATAAGTAGTTGTTAAACACCCTTTTTGCAAATTCACACAATTACATAAATAAAAATATTGCTCAAATCACCAAAGTTTTCCATCATGTAGTTGTGCAGTAGCCCTATTAGAAATTAACCACTCCAAGGTTCAAGAGTGCCATTCCACTTAACGTATAGGTCTGTGCACGTAGATTTCTCTACCAAACATTTTCCTGAGAGATCTTTTGCATAAGACCACATTAATCAAAAAGTTCCACACATAGAAATGTATATACTATACTCTAAAATTCTATCTTATATAAAACATAGTAACAACCTTTTGAAGTAAAAACTTGTGAAGATATTTTGCAGGCACAGCTTGAGTTCAGTGTTCTCAATTGCCATCCGCCAGTTGTTTTTGTAAACTAGAATACATATGAGAAAACAGTGTTAGTAGTTTTTAGGAAACTCAGATTCCCCATGAACAGGCGTTTTCCACTTTTGAAAATGACAATTTCCGCAACAACATTGCTATATACTAGAAGCAGCCTATACTGATTTCAAAATAGGGAAAAGCATTTCAATTTCTATAGCAAGTTAGTTGTTTGCACAGGGATATGACCCACTCCAAAAAAGCTGATTTCAGCCTAGGAGAAATCTGAAGAGACTTTTTTTGTAAAGGTACAGGATCTGCCCCAGGCCACAGAAGTCAAGTGTTAAAGGGCTTCAACATTTTAAAAAAGGAACTAATATGACTTTCATCTTGGTTTAAAGCCTAGAAAGTAAATAATTGTTATTAAAGCAAAACCACCCACGATTAAGTTTCCAGTAAGACTCCAAAATAAAGAAATACTCTGTACAGTTACTTGTTCTCCCAGAGACTAATCCTCAAGCTAAGTGTAAGGTCAGATAGTAATAAGGACATGTAAAGCTATTTTGGAGTGACAGAGTCAGAGACACTTGTAACCAACTATGTCTGTAATGAAGACACGTTTCAAAAGAGCTCAGCTCAAGCCTAGGCAGCAGTCTTGGAGTAATACCTGAGCTCACAGGATGCCCACTGGGCACAACCCTCACCTTTCCAGGTATTCTTTCACATTGTTGTAGCCATAGAACTTTGCCAGGTGGATGAGCATCCCCGTGGCACAGCGACCGTCGCGCCTGCGGCAGTAACTGCAGTTACACACCCCACGACAAGGAGGGCAGATCCAGTCCTGCAAGGAGGAGTGGGGGGAGTTAAAGGCAAGCAAAAAGTAAGGTTATATTCTCCTTTGCATTGCTCTACCAGACAATAATATGGCTTCCTTATCACATAATTATTCAGGGTGAGATTTTAGAAGTCTGAATCAGAAGCCAACCACACTTGTTACAGTTTCCAAATTCTGCAGAATTAAAGATACCATCAAGTACTACTCTCTTTGCTTGAATACATTTTACTCTTAAGACTCGGAGTCCCTGGATGAATTTCTCAATATTTATTCAAAATAGACTAAAAGCAGCTGTAATACTGCCTAATGATAATCATCCTGTGCCAGGCTGACCCTAGTGAGCTTCCCAGAAAGAGATGGGTACCCACTGTTAAAAGTTCCATTAGATCTGCCTGCTGCACAGCATGATTCTTGAGACCAAACTAACCAGAACGTACACGAAGTCAGGCATCTCGCAGCTGCTCAACAACCGAACACGGAGGTTCAGGTGCTAACAGCCTGCATTACAGCGCATCTGTGCCAGCACACTGGAGACCTTAGTTCTTAGTCTTTCAGAATGGATTGTAAGACTGTCTCTAAAGCAGATGTGAGGGAAAGACCGTATGAGAACACACTGCGCATGCTCCTTGTTCAGCACCTTGCGGGGAGAAAAGTTGCATTCCAACAAGATCCATGTCAGTCATGATGGTACTACAGACCTTCTTATGCCAAAAAGCTTCAAACACCATGTTACCATAAGCATACACTCATCACAACTAGCAAATCCGTATTCATAATATTTTCTTTCCAAATCCAAGAAATGATACTTACTGGATCAAGCAGTGCTGATTTCACATCTTCCCCATATCTATTTCGAAGACACGGTCCACAAAACTGCCCCCTTACACCTCCACAGCCCTGGCTGCGGCAGATGGTCTTTGTATCAATTGTCTTTTGACGACACTGGTGGCAAGTACTACCCTAAAGAAGTTGGAGAGGAGAAATAAGTATGCTTGAAGGACCTTAAATGCCTGTTGCCAAACTTTCCTAATACGTCTGCTATGAGCAAAGCACAGACTTCAAACCAAAGTCAAGTCCAGCAATGAGAATCTTAGTAAGAACTGTAAGTTCTGTCATTATAATCAATTATATAGTATTTCATAAAACAATACAGATTTTACAGTGACAGTGCCTGTCCTCACTTGCTTTGGAGTCTCAGACTATCTGAACCTTATTGCTGCAGTTCTGATCACTCCTCCTTCCCCAATCTGGCAAAAAGCTTATGTATGCTTATGGTATACGCAGATAATGACCTTGTGACTCAGCTCTGCAAATACAGTGATGCATAAAACATAGTAAGATGATCATCTAGCTCTTGATGACCATTAATAATAGCAAAATAAGGTGAAAGAATGGAAGAGGAGCTCCAACCAGTGCTTTGAAAACTAGCCAACCCCCGCAGAAACGTAGTTTCTAGGGGGTATAAGGAGTAGAGATCACTAACATTTAAGTGTACGGCCACCACAACAGCAAAAAATAAATTAAGCAAGAATAAAAGATAAGTGGGATTTCAACTCTTATCACTGATGAGTCATAGCTGTAACAACTTCCACTTAATTCTATGGCAAGGAAGCACTTTCCAGAGGCAAAAATTGTTGAGGTGTATTAACCAGCATAGGCAAGCCCACAGAAGTCTGGCAAAGCTTTCAAGCTGTGCTTGTGCTCGTAGCTGCCCTCTCCAAAACTTCCGGAAAGTACACCTTTTAGCAAGCGCCAGATGAACTATTAGAAGACAATAGATCCCAGAAAAAAAACAGCAGCTACTTACTAGAACTTTGTCATAGATTTTGTCTTTAACAGTGATTGCAATGTTGTCCAAGTCCTCATCAGTAATATCCTCTACTGGACGGTAAGATGAATACTTTGATGATCTCCTCCGTTTGCGCACGCCACAATTCCCCTGCTAAACAAACTCATCTCAACACCTCTGTGGCATGAAGACTCTGTCACCACACTTGGTGACAAATTCTTTCATTTATAATGCATATGCAGCCTAAAGGGGGTAGACTACATGTTTGTGGACCACTGGAAGAACAGGGAATAGAGCTGGGTTTCCATCCAACCCACCCCCCCAACTCTCTTCTCTCCCTCTCCTCCCTAATCCTCTCTCTACTCCATATACTATTTATTCTATGTTCTTCTTTCCCATCATTCTATCCTTGTTATTTCTACTCCCACTATTTTCAGATAATAAACACTAGAATAAGTAAACTGCCTTGTTATGCTTGGACAAGACAAGTCACAAGCAGAGCCCCACTAATGGATGAAAGACGGGGCAGGAAGGCCTGAAGGCAACTTCCTCTTGCTAATTCCAAACGAAAGGTTCTCATCAACTAACTTGCTGTAGGATATGATGTCTACTCTAAGTGCTGGCCAATAATCTATATGAATGTTTCCTAATCCCTGACTAGCAGAAATATCAAAGTCTGCCAAATACCATGCTCAGTCTTTTCTTTAAGAGGTTTTGTTGTTTGTAACTATGGAACTGTTCTGCAAATCTGATGGCCGACACAGTAAATTTTTCCAAGGCAAATTTCTCTGGTGGACGAGCATTTCTGGTTGGGTTCATGCGACGTGTTATCTGGCCTTCGGAAAACGCCCTCCTTGGGATTTTCCTCTGTTTCTAGAAAAAGAAAAAAAAAAATCTATAGACGGCATATTAAGATAGAAGCTAGTTCTCGCTATTCTTCAGCGCTAAAGGTTCGGATTTTCCCACAATCTAAACATACCTAAGGATCTAAGCATGTAAAGGATCTAAACAAAAAGGACAGCAACTACTCTTCCTAATCAGCACATACACAGGCATTTGTCTAGCATCCCAAAAGAACTTACAGGGCAAAAAATGACAAAATAGAACCTTGTCTTAGTCTTTTTATTTGTTCACACATTATCTTTTCAAAGTCCATTTCCTCACATAACCTTCGGCACTTGCATACCGACCAACAGCAAATACAGACAAAGTATTGCTACACCTTGGTGAAAGCGTTTCATGAAGAAACGCATTAATCACAAGTCTAGCACAAATGTCTTTCATCTCTAGCCAGTGCACGAAGACTTACCGAAGGAGTCGAGGCAGGTGTCTTCACTGGGAACAGGTCAGGTACAGAATTCAGTTCTGCTAATAACTGGGCAAGCTGAAAGCAACAGTGATACCATATTGAAGTCATTCTGAACTTGCACATATTTGACACATCATCCCCTCTTTTTGTATACACTCTGAATTATATCTGAACACAGTAAGTTGAAGTGCCTACAGTATGGTTTTGTGCAGTGAATGCAGGTGGAGCTCATTTATCCCCAAGTGAAAAAAATTTTGCATACAAAACTAAATTCAGAGCTCCAGACAGTAACGTTAAATACCAATCGCTTTGCACACACCCAGCAACAGGCGTGCACATTCATTTGCAAAGCTATAAAGCAACTAGGCCCTCTAGTCCTTTCCCTAACCATGGTGTGTGCAGTATCAGAAGTACTTCAGCAGGAAGAGCTTGCTGCATCATGTGGGAGATGTCCCAGATGTGCACTTCAACAGAAGTGGTGGCTGACGGTCCAAAACAATTAGGCCTTGTTCTGGAAGGCCAGAATGAGGCTACTTACCAAAAAGCCAGCAACAGAAAGGGTTAGCCAGGCTACTAGCCACTAGCTCCTGGTTTAGCCATGCTACTAGTTGTCTCTGACACAGCCAGAGCAATCACGAGATTAGCAGCACTTCTCAATAAATGCTTCACTGTGGTGTTTATTATGAGTGTCCTCAGCTAGGACACTACTGAATTTTACAGTGGTTGAATTGAAACGAGAAGGAAGGCTGGGAGGTAAGAAGGAACAGCAGCAAGAACACAACAGCAGTGAAGAAAGAAGGTAAGATTAGAAACAGATACAAATTAAATCAAAGTTTTAGTTGGGAGCTGCAGGCCCACACACCCAAGAGGTGTACAGAAGACTGCCTGGAGGCTGCAACATAGCCTGGAGTACAGTAACACTGAAGGAGTCACAGAGGACACAAAATGAATACAGATTTGCACAATATTGTAATAATTAAGAGGCCTAGTAGAATTTTAGACAACAGAACAAAAAAATGTTCAGGAGTGATCAGAGTCTCACTTCTCCCTTATCTGTATGCACATAAACACACACTTTCAGTAGTTATATAGCAAAGTATAACTGTAAGCATCACATCCCACACAACTGAAACGTTCATAATCCTCAGTGGTTTTGGGTTGGCTTTCCAATCAGTAACTGCAGAAGATCTCTCAGACACAAATGGAAAGTAGAAACTCTATTGCACAAACAACACCGAACCACCTGAAAGGACCAGCTGGTTTTCTGACAGGTCCTGAATATGGCTGTGACCTGTATATCTAACTGTGTTCACATCCACATACAAAATGTTTGGTTCGACATTGCTTTTAAACTTGAGTTGACTAGTCTTACTTGAGACTATTCTAGCAGGAAATGTCTGAGTGCTGATGGTTCTCCAGAGTCCTCCCTGATTTAAAAAAAAAAAAAAAAATCTACCTCAAACCACCATGAGATTTTCCCAGAGTCCCCACCCATCACCAGAAAGGACCCTAAAATTCAAGTGTGCCAAATTCAAGTGCTCAGTTGCCGATGTCTGAGAACAAAGAACTGTTCACAAGTCTTACCATGGCTTTATTTTCTTTAATATTCATAGCTCTTTTAAGCAGAGCACTGGAACTTTCTTCCTGTGTTTCTTTAATGTCTTCTTCAGATTCTGAAGCAGAGCCGTCTAGTTTGTCCCATCGCTTGCAATTTCTTTCTTTTGAAAGAGCAGTGGGGGATTTACTGTCCTTTATAGGTAACTTAGAAAAATCCTGTTCAGGCACTTTTTTCTCAGAAGACTTTCTGGTTGGAAACTGAAAAGCAACACGAAGACCAAAGCTTCTTCTCTTGGGGGAAACTTTCTTCTTTGACTCTTCCTCCTCTTCTTCCTCAGTACCCAATAAATTATCACGTTCTTCATCGCTCACATCTGACTCCATCTCCTACAGGAAGCAAGAATGAATCTATGTTACATTTTGCTGCTGTGACGCATAAAAGGGCATTTTTTAATCACTAATTTTAAGCAGCAGCCTCTCCACCTAAAACGCTGTTATAAATTCACCTAAATCAACAGATTTTAAAGAGCTACTAGTATGCAAGCTCTCCCAACACAAAATCTTCACGTCAATGTTGTTTGGTATACCAACAAGGCTGTCTTCAGAGGAACAGCATTGCCTATCACAGTCAGTCTGCAAGCAGGGGGAGAAGTTCTCATTTCTGATGTTATATTGCATTAAATAAAGGTCTTTTTACTTTTTCAATGTAATATATATTTTTCTTCGGTATGAATAATGAACATCACAGTCTATCAGAAACATGCTTACTGGAACATGAAGTTTACATGGAAGAAACAGAAAAAAAATAATAATATGTACATACTGCCTTTACCAAAACTCCTTTTTTCTTCACATCCACTTCACTTGAAGCAAAGCCTTCAAACGCTTCAGTTTCAGAGTCAGTGTCTTCAGTGAAAATCTTCTGCAGTTCTTCTGTAAGGTATCTGGGCTGATATTGAACACCCTGTAAAAATACCAGCCAGCAGGTATGAGAAACAGTCATACACAAAGTAGTCACCCAGTCAAAATCAACAGGTTCTAAGGCTTAAGGAGGTACCAGCTAGATTGCATATACTGTGAGAACACTTCACAGACAACACTCGTCAAAATAAGAAAAAAAAAAAAGCAGAAGACAACATTCAAAGTTTCAGCACTGAGTTATTTTAACTTTTTAGGATTTTTTTTCCTTCATTTTGAGCACAGGACAAATTGAGCTGCATCTCATGGTAGAAATTTTCTTCTTCACTTCTTCCTCCTCCTCTTCTTCACTACTACTCAATAAAAATAAATTATTCTTTTCTCTTATTTTTGAATTGCCAGGTTGTTGTGCTTGTTTCTTCTGGATTTTAAAAAAAAAAAAAGCAGCAGGCCTTAAAGAAAAAAAAAAGAAAACTACAACAAGACACAAACATAGTAAGAAAGAACCCTCCCTTTTCACTTAACAGTAGAAATAAAATCTCCTTTGGGTTTGCTGCTGGAGAGTTTGCTGCTCCTTCTCACACTACTAACATCATTACTGAAGCAGCAGATACCAACACAAAAGCAAAAAGCCTTCAACAGTCTCACTACTATCCCTCCACCTTCCCACTTCTCAACTTTCTATTTTATCATTCAGACATGTTCCAGCCTAGAGAGATCCCAAACTTCTGTCTACAGACTAGGAAGTGAAACGTCAGTCCATGAAAAAAATTAAGTCTTACTAGAACACTTCCCACGATATACACACACATGCCAAATAAGGGATAAATCCAGTGTTTGGTTTTGACATCTCTGAACACATTTACTAAATCGGAAATATATTTCCACACTTCTAATCAATATCAGCAGAAGGCCATCTGACAACTCGTCCCTGTAAGTCCCCTGAAAGAAGTGTTCATAGTAGGCATGTTCACACCACACCTGCTTTTTGAGAGCCTGCAACATTCACTTCAGTTTGTTTCCCCAATTTTCCTCTGCTATTTCTTCCTCCCACGCAAGATACAAAAATGACCTTTCATATGATTCAATTGCTAAATATCTTTATTCTTCCTTTCAATTCCCTCCCTTCCCCGACTTTAATTACACACTTCTTTACATTAAGATAATATCTGGCGAAAAACAGATACAATACATTGAGTGGAAAAACTTACAGGAGAATGGGAGCGGGAGCTACTGCATGTGTTGTTTCTTTACGCTTAAACATCTAGAAATTATTAGGGGTAATTGGAATGAGTTTTCTCTGAGCAAAATTACTTTATTCCTTTGTTGATAGCTGCAGTGCAGCTGCTTGAGAAAGGAACAAACACAATAGGGAAGTTACTTTAAAGTTAAATTGCATTTCTCGGAGGGAAACTGAAGTTTGTATGTGTTCTGTTTTCCTGAAATTCCACAATGAAGGTTAAGGGGTGGGAGGTGGGGAAAATCTTAACCTGTTTGTTCGCTAAAGTGACTGAAAATAGCACACCTAGAGCTAAGCTGTGTTACACCTATGAATAATGGCCTATGCATGGTGAAATAAGCATCAGGGATACCTATAGCAGAAACTGCTGAAACTCAGCAAAGCACAGAGATTTCTGCAGTAGGACTGCAAAAAGCCTGGAGGAGAAAAAACAGACACACACAGGTCAATACTTATGAATGTATTTGTGCATCGACGCCCAAGGGAACACCCAACACACGAACATCCCACTCATCACCCCTGCAAGGCAGCTGCCTCGCCTCCTCCTAACCATCACCGCTTTTTCTGAACTTCTCATCATTTTGCTCTTTACACCAAAACCTTATTGTTTCTTGCAGATAAAGTACCCGTGGTCCTTCACAGAAACAGTGCTGTCTGGCATCATAAATGGATGGAACCCAGGGGGGGAAAAAAAAAAAAGATTTTTTTTTAGAGTAACATTTAGTAGCAAAGGAATTAAGCTCTCAGTGATTTAAAATAATCATTAGCCCAAGGCAAAAAGAAATGGTGAGAGAGGCTACACCGCCAGCCGTAAATCCTGAACAAGTCTCACTTGGGGCAAGGAATATTATAGGATTCGCAGCAACACACGTTAATAGTACCTAGTTCCTGCACAACATTTTCCATCAGAGGATTTTAAAACGCTTCACGGCTCAGATCGTTACCATAATCTCCTTTTTACATGTTAGGAAACCAAGGCAGAGAGAAGCAATGCAAGGCGCCTGCAGTCACCAAGCAGGCAGCAGAAGCGCAGGCTGCCGCACAAGGCTCTTGCACACGAGCAAGCCACCTCCGGGTTGTCCCCAGTTCCCTGGCACTGCCACTGAGCAACAAGGTCGCAAAGTGACTTAGAGCCCGGTATATTTCACTTGGGTTTAGTCACCGTCTATCCCTATAGCACAGGCTGCAGCTCTACTCCGAATCCACTTCCACGCTTTGTACAAACCTCTCCTGACAGCGTTTCCTTCTGAAGGCTCAGAAGCAGTACGTCCTTGAACAAGCCTCGTTCTGCTTGTTCCCTTTGCTAATGCTAGCCATTGACTTCAGCAACTTTTAACCTGATGGGCTAAAAACATAATACAGACATTCTCAGTTTTGTTATTACGGCAATGGAAGGACCTTGGCTATGACGTAGCCAACAAAGGTATCTTTTAGCACACTGGACCACATTAAGTATGTAATTATAAGCTCCTAAAAGGCTGAAAACAGAACTTCCTGGCAGCCAACACAGCACACCAGTTCTCCTTGCTTGGGGATTCAGCTGATACTTCCAGTTAACAAATGAAAAAGATTGCAAAATATCATTTTTTTATGATAATCCACGCTATCTCACCACTAAGACATCAGAGAACCAGCAAATCTCACAGAGACGGCCTCTGGGGCCACCACCGCTAAAACAGCAATTTCAGTGAAGAAACAGCAACAGAGGGATATTAATTTCTGAAAGAAATACTTTGAAGTTTGCTGGGATACTCACAAAACCCATCTATTTTCATGCCTTTCCGCTGTCCTATTTATCCAGTGCACGCTACCCCAGGATGGCCATTTTCTCTCTCCTATTTGTGACACCTACCTATTCCACCTAGGCTTCCCTTCCACTGAAACCCATTTTCCTTTTCATATTATGAAACAGTTTTAAAAAGCAATCATCGATATAAGAAATAACAGACAGTTTGTATAAATGTATTTTTTAATATGAGGACTGCAGATTCCTGGTTTTGCTGTGAATTTATGGCTTGTGCAGCCTGGACACAGGCTCAGAGTACAACTGCACCAGGAGAGCACAGCCAGACTATGGCAATCCCTTCCTGGAATTATTCCTGACTCTTGGGTATCAAAACTACCATAGCTGTCCTCTGACAACAACCTCTGTCTGGAAGCATCCTCTTGGAACCCCAGAAAATCTTCCTTGTCGCCTGGGGCATTAAAAACGTCAGCCACTTCTTTGGGTATCTGTCTCCGATTCAAAACAAGACAGAAGACACAAGTCAGAGACACCAACTTCACAGGAAAACAAACTGGCAACAGCACAACTTTTATTTTTATGCTCCTATTCAAGCGCAAGTATGTATTATAAAACACGTCACGCTTAGCAGAACTGCGTCTCATTTAGCTAAACTCCAGGATATTTGGTGCAGACTGTTTTAATCCCTTAACGCAGATGCCAGACTTGGGACCAGGGAGGGGATGCAATATGCAGGCTGTTAACTCCACACAACAGCACTTCTCAGGCACAAAAACGTGTGTGCACCCTTGCAAGTGCATGATCACGGCACCTTTCTCTGCAGCGAAACCCATCTCACTATCACTACTCCTCATCTCACTGAGCCATGACGGCTCAGAACTGAGGATCACGCATTCAGACACAACGAAATGATGAACAAGTACAGAGAAATCTTACCATTGCATCTGGTAACAGTACCGTTACTTATTTTAGCAAACACTTAGCTAATTCCAAAAATAAAACCAATGCAACTCCTCTTTCATCAGTGCTTATCCGGGGTTCTTTCTGAGATACTCAGTAAGAAAGTGAAAACCCACACTGATCGAGAACGTCTCTTGTTTGCCAGAAGCTCCAGATCGAGCCATCAGGAGGCACTGCCAAAGGAAGGCTGTGGCACTTTTGGAGGTGACCAAGTTCACCACGTAAGAGTTCGCCAAGTTCAGCCCCAGCTCCAAAGGAGACCCATGTCACCAGAGCTGAACATTTCCCACTGTCAGGTACTCCATCAGCCACTTCTGGCAGGCCTCTCTATGTAACAGGCTAGTAAGGAGCCTTCAGCCAGGTCTCACCTAGGCCATTTTAGGATTTGGTGTGTGGAAGGATAGGATGAGCAGAGACTTAAAAAAAAAAAAAAAAAAAAAAAAAAGAAAAAAAAAAAGAGAGAGAGAGAGAAAGAAAGAGAGGCAGAAGGCATTGTTTTGTGCCAAGGTAACTGCCCAAAGGCAGATCATTCTCCAAAAGTAACACTACTGATGAGATACCGCTTCTGTTAGAAGATCAAGCAACATCTCGACCAAGACTTTGCTCCCTCAAATAAGCTACAGCTAATTTTAGTCTTGCTTTGCTTTTACAAAACCAATGTAGTCTGATTCAAAACTGATTTACCACTCCTTGAGCAAGAGCAGAATCCACCTCTATGCAACTGACCCTTGCAGGCATGTAACGGCACGACACAGTGCTCTGCTGCAGAAGTCCTGCTGTCTGTGTTCGAAAGCTTTTGGATATTTCCTTATCCCCATCTCTTAAAATGAACAGTCAGAGTCCAGCCCCATTGCTGTGATGGAATTCTCTCAATACAGAGCAGCCTGAAAAACGAAGCATTATGCATTTTAATGGCAAAACACACAAGGAGCTGTGAGCCTCCTTGCTATGAATAAATTGCTTCCAGGAGCCACTGCATTAGCTCTCGCGCTATTGTACAGCGAGTTAGCCACTGCTGTGATTACTGTATGCCTAACTAACTCCTTCTTCTTCGTCTATTACTTCTGCATCTGCACCAGAGGAGCCATTATGGGGGTGTAATTACTGATTTTGAACAAAGAAAAAAAATGCTTTCCCAGTATTAGACCTTTTTTGATCTTTATGCATTCTCAAATACTAAGGTACTGATTTAAGTAACTTACTGCAGAACTTCGGAGAGTTTTAGGTTGTGACTTAATCCCCACACTTTGACTACAAGAATCCCATTAAATCATTGGCGAGCCCTCATTTCACCGAAATGGCTCAATTTAATAGCAAGGAACACACACCAACACACATAAGGTGGACATACTGCAAGAGTTTGAAAAGAGTACCCTGGCAACCCACATTAAAAACTGTGTTCTTAGCGCCAAGAGCTGTCATTTTCTTCTTTGCCTGCTTTAAAATATACGCTTTAAAATATTTTGACCTGTTTATTCAGTTTATGCATGATTTACTGACTACCGTGAAGAACAGATACAATGCTTAGCTGTGCAGTTAGTCTTCCAGTTTGACCTTATAGTATCTAAAAACCAAAGAAATAGCAAGTTTTTATTCATTTTTTTTAGATAAACATAGGAAAATGAGGGCTTAGAATATGGACAAAAGGGTGATACTGAATTAGAGTGCTTGACCAAAATCTCAGTTATCTCTACAAATATTGGTAGTTTTAAAGCAGAACTCTTGAAGGTGCCAACTGCTAATTTACATAAGACTAATTAAGACTTGTATTCCTACAGCACCATGTCTGTCTGCAACGTCAGAAACGTGCTTAACACAAGTCTTATTTCAAACAGCTCTCAGAAGGTAACAGGATGTGAGTTACTGAACTATTCTGCACTTATACAGGGGTGAAGGCTTTAGACAGTTCTTATTTGCTGTAAAAAAGCTGTGCCTCTGATCTTCTAAACAGGACTTTGCTGATCCTGAAACTCTAGACTGCGGGTTTGCTCACCCACACCAGCACGGCACACACACCAACTCATCACACACACCTCTGCATCTTCCTCATGACCAAGCTCATTAACAATATCTTGCATCTGAAATCACAAATCGAGGTCATTCCCAACATCAGCCCACTGCCATCAGCAGCCAGATCTCAAACAGCGACTTGCACTGGAAACCTCTGCCACAATGGATCCTCCATTACTCACAGTGCAGTCCTGGAAGCCCCAGGCTTTTTCATTGTTAATTTTCAATTAAAGCACATTCAGAAACTGATTTATAATCAGCAACCAAGCCCATCATTGCAACTCTGTCAACAAAGTAGCATACACCAAGGAATAAAATACACACATGCTTGAAGAGAGATGTTAAAATATTAATCTGTTCTAAGCACTTGAAAGATGCAGGCACTTCAAGACAGGGTCTTTTTGCTGCTAAGCCTCTAAAAAATGTGACAGAAAGGCAGAGAGGTGATGAACATTTCAAGCTTGCACAGGGAAAATATTTCAACATGAGAAAACCCACGGGTTCAGAGAAAACGCAAGTCTGCTGTAATGTTGCAATTTGAGAAATGTTGTCTTTTGAAGATAACAGCTACAAAAAGCACTGAAAGTCTAGTGAAAACTGGAAATAATTCACAGCTGCAGAGAAAGTCTAAATATTATTCCCGGTAAGAAATCGTATGCCTATCAAGTTCAGTTATTTTTGCAAATAAAGTTACAGTTACTTGGTTATAACACCCAGAAGGCACTTTTCAAAAGCAGAAGAAAACACTCCCTTCTACAAACAGCACACAATCCAACAACTTCCAGAATAACCACACCTAAGTATGTTTCTTCAGCGGAAGATCAAAGTTCATTATATTCCCGTTGTCATTTCTTCTCTCTGAAGAAATATTGCCAGTACAATCAAGGCTGCCCTCAAATCTGGCAGCCTGCAGTGAGAATTACTGGGAACTGGGAGCATTTAAGCTCATTTGTGTCCATGCAGGCTGACAGACCTGTCAGCAGAGGCAAAGCATGACGGAGAGGGAAAACAAGGCTGAGAGGGATGTCAGACCTGTTTCCACGATGCTCTGGCACTCAGCACATGACTGACAGAAAGTAATGCACCTGAGGTCTCCACCAGTCACAACACGACTTCTCTCACCGCCGTCCCCACAAATTCCACCTGTCTCGTTAGGCAAGGAGAAAAAGAAGAGCCCGAGGTCAGACATTTTACTTTCCACATCAACAGGAAGAATTCTGGCGTCTCAATTTAAAACTCAGCTTTACTGACACCAAAGCCAAGCAACTTCCCCTCCTGCAAGCCAGTGCCCTGCTAAGCCAAGAAGAGGGCTGCCTGTGTACACACCCTGGCTTCTGGTAGGAGTCTTCAACATTGTTTGAACGCCACTGTCAGCTGTATGCACAAATGCCCCTTAACAGTTTAAAATATTGGTTTTGTTGACAATTGACCCACACCAGCACTTTCTTCTGTAACAACATATCAGGAGAATGTCATGGGTGAGAGAGCACGGAATGATGTAACCCACTATTTTTGCTTCTACCACTAAAAAAAGAAATATTTCAGGTGTCTTCCCCTCATTGAAATGTATACAATGCATGGACAATCCTCTGTGAAGCAGAGGACGGGTAATTTCAGCAATGTTCAAACTTTGTTTATTCATTTTAGTCCAACCGAAGTAATCCCAGTTTAATATCAAATGAATATTCACACAACCTAAACTTGTGCAAACCTGCACCTCCATCTCGTGCTGGAAAACCTCTCGACTTGTTCCAGGCTCAGTAGGCAGGCGAGCCCAAGGAACGCCACCCAGGGCTACAGGCGCTGCACTTGGCGCGCATCCCCAAAAACAATTGAGCGGAGAAGTGCTCCCAGGCTGACAATTATCACCAGCATTGCAAGAATAGAGGGCCCCAGCCAGAACGCTGATAGGTGCCAAACCAAAACCCCAGAACTATTCACAAGTCAAGATCCCAGTCTTTCCACTGGAACCATAATGGTGAACAGCATTGTATGAATGCTTAATTTTAAACATCCTACAAACATGACAAAGAAACGGAAGGCGGAGGGAAGCCAGGTCACGTATTGCTGTGCAGAAGGATCACCCAACTACACACATGGTCAAAAGGACTGTGACCACCATCTGACCAGCCTGAGACAGAGAGAGGAACAACCCTCACCCCAACGAAATATCGGAAGACAAAGATGATACCAGACGATCACAGCAATTTCTCAAAAGCATCAGGGCACAAAAGCCTGGAACCTGGACAATGACGTATACCTGGCACAAGGTAGCATGATGAAAGGCAAGCACGTGTTCAGAGAAAGGGAGAAACTCGCCGAACCAAACCATAGCAACAATTATTTCTAAATTAATTTTGCATAATTCAAGATCATTCCTTTTTATCTGTGGTGTCTAATTGTTTTCCAGGTCCTGGTGTTCCAAGCAAAGCACTTTTGTATGATGCCACTGCCACAAAGACTTGGCCACCACCCACATTTTGACAGCACACGCAGAAGCAGGCACAGTGGTTCAAGAGAGTCTGTAAAACCATGCCGCTTCATGGGAATTCAGGCATGCAATGCATCCCCTCTTTGTGTCCAGGCAGCCAGTGCCCAGGCCCTTTGGGTGCCAAGGCTTAGTCCATCAGTGCCCCTTAAACAAACCCCAAGAACTGAAGCGGTGGTGCCAGAACCTTTCAAATCAGCCCCTGGGACAGGGACCAGATCCAGCCGCAGGTCTCGCGATTCAAACCAATTCTGTACTACTGACTTGGCAGTTCTTTGCAACAGGGACATGTGTTTACTTACAAATTTACTTACTAATTTACTAGTCAGCAGATGCCACATCGCTTCAGAGAGACAAGGAAGCCTTGGCTGCCAAGTCCTTCTGGCTCAAGCCCGAGTGACACCCACCGCTTGCTTACCAGTGAGCTGCAAGGAACAGCGAGAGCCAGCAGAAGACCACAGCCCAAAACAAGCCCCCACAAGAAACGTGAGAGCACTGACAACAGATTGCACCTCTCTTCCCTTTGCTGGGCCTTAAGGAAGCGTGATGCAACAGCTTTTAGGTATAGCAGGAAGGATCGCTATAGGATCGGAGGTGAGAAGTGCCAGATGCATCCAGTGTGCCATGATCAGGGCTCCCTAAGAGCTCCCCAGACTGGCATGCGATGCTGTTGCGCCCGCTCTGCCCTGGAGAACGTGGGGCTGTGCACAGCTGGGAGGGTCACCGAGTCCCTGGGAGGTCAGAGGTACCACAGAGGTACCGACAGGCATCTCCACAACACTCCCGTATCCTTCTGCTGCGCAGCCAGGCACGCAGCCCCCTTACCTGCTGTATCAGCAAAAGCCGATTAGCGTGCTGATAATTAAATCTGGTTATCCTGCCTGCCTCCCACCGCCTCGGCGAGCCCTGATGCTTGTTGCCTCCCAAGACCCGGGCCATACAAGCAGCCTGGCGCATCCACGCTGAGGCCAAACCCCACTTGGGGGCACGCTGGGGGCCCCCCCAACCACCCGCCCGCACCCCTCGATGCAGCCCTGCGGCACCACGACACCACCCCCCGCGGACAACACGCGAGGGCACCACCAACCCAACACCCATTATTCCTGAAACTCCCGCTCCCAGCCCCCAGGAAGCCCCTCCCCGGCCCGCAGCGCGGGTTTTTGGGCAACCCCACAGCACCGCGGCGCCCGAGCTCCCCTTGCACCGGGGCCGGGGCCGCGCCACGTGGAGGGCCCGGGCGGGTCGTGGCGCCCCGGGCCCCTCGCGGCCGCCCCGGCGGACAAAGGCCGCCTCACCTTGCCGCGGCCCGCCGCCGCCAGCCTCACCGGGCCCGCCGCCGCCGCCGCCGCCGCCCCCCGGCCGGCCGGCCCCCGCCGCCGCCGCCGCCGCCGCCCCATCGCGCCGGGAGCCGCCGGAGGAAGGAGGGAGGGAAGGAGAGGGAAGGGAGGAGCGCGGGGGGCGCCGCCGCCGCCGGCTGCGCGGGCAGCGGGAGGCGGGCGAGGCGGCGGCGGGGAGGAGCCGGCCGGCGGCGGCGGGAAAGGCGGGGGTGGGCCCGGCGCTGAGGGGCGGCCGCTGAGGGGCTGCGGGGAGGGACCGGGGAGGCGGCGGGGAGCGGGGTCCGGGGCGGTCCGCAGCCCGTCAGGGGGCTCCCGTGGTGCGGGGAGGGATGGGCTCGGGGTGCAGCCCCTCAGCCCCTTCCTTTGGCTCGTACGCACCCCGTGAGGCCAAAGCTGCGGTCTTGCCTGGCAAGGGGCCTCCCTTAATTTAAAATGTTTATTTCTGTGCTACACGCGTGAGGTGTTAGCCTTTGGAAAGCGCTATAAAAGGAGATGTCACTTCCAAATGTTGAGCGTTCCCAAGCCTCCCAAGTCCTTTAACTTACAGTTATCATGCCAGTGAAATGTGAAGATGAAACCAATGTGAGGCAGCGCTGTTCTTCAGCAGCAAATCAAGAGTTCAGATTCCATAATGCCACAAATGGTGGGATGGAAATCAAATTATTAAAAATGGAATGGGAACACGCTAATTTTTAAAACATCTTTTCTCCAAGCATTTTCCCATTTTACTGTATTCTTCTGGTGTTCATCTAGCAGGAAGAAAAATGAACACAAAGACGTGGAAACTACTTTTCTTTGAATAACCTTCTCTACTCCTCAGCTAAGCGGTTCGGTTTTTATAGAAACTTGGAGTATTTCACGTATACGTGTATTAATCCAAAGGGTTGCTACTAGGTTAGGCACTTTATCCGATGGTTGCCCAGTAATTCAGTAAGAGAAACAGCCCTTTGCTGGTCCCAGCTGCATGCCCTGGGCAGTGGGGTGGAGGTCAGTGCACCCCTTCACGCTGTCCCATGGATGCTGTGAGTCTTGGGGTGCTCAAGGCAGTGTGAAACAGGCCCAGAGGAAGCCTGCTGAGATCATAGATCATAGAATCATTAAGGTTGGAAAAGACCTCCAAGATCACCTGGTCTAACCATCCCCCTACCACCAATGTTACCCACTAAACCGTGTCTCCAAGCACCACGTCCAACCTTTCCTTGAACACCCCCAGGGACGGTGACTCCACCACCTCCCTGGGCAACCCGTTCCAGTGCCTGACTGCTCTTTCTGAGAAGAAATGTCTCCTCATTTCCAACCTGAACCTCCCCTAGCACAACTTGAGGCCATTCCCTCTAGTCCTATCACTAGTTACCTGTGAGAAGAGGCCGACCCCCAGCTCCCCACACCTTCCTTTCAGGTAGTTGTAGAGAACAATAAGGTCTCCCCTGAGCCTCTTCCCCAGACTAAACAACCCCAGTTCCCTCAGCTGCTCCTCACAGGACTTGTGTTCCAGGCCCTTCACCAGCTTCGTAGCCCTTCTCTGGACATGCTCCAGGGCCTCAATGTCCTTGTACTGAGGGTCCCAAAGCTGAACACAGTACTCAAGGTGCGGCCTCACGAGAGCTGAGTACAGGGGACGATCACCTCCCTGGTCCTCCTGGCTACGCTATTCCTGACACAAACCAGGGTGCCATTGGCCTTCTTTTTCACCTGGGCACACTGCCAGCTCATGTTCAGGGGAGCATCAGTCAGCACCCCCAAATCCTTTATCTTTATCCTGCAATTTCTGATGGTGCAATTTCCAGTGTGGCTGTAACTAACTTTGCTCTTGTATTTAGGGCACGCTTTTGAATGTCCCCCTCACTTTTCCCATTCTTGCATCTGAACGTTTCTCCCATGGTGACCCTGAGGAGTGTAGTTCATCTTGACAGTATTGCAAGCACACACACCTCCTCTGCTGGGGCTGAAGCCAGCTGCTCCTCAACCATCTCACCAAGATGGCGTCCGCAGGCGGCTGATAGGTAAAGAGCCCTCTCAGGGTCAGCAGGGAAGTACCTTCAGTGTCTGCAGTGCCATGAAATGCATGTCTTAACTGTTCTCTCCCTGGGATTTGAGAAGATAGAAGAAGACTCAATGGCTATGTGTAAACCAGGGGATGTCAGGATAAGGTCTGGGGGCATGTTCCACACACAAGTTTCTGTCTAGCAGCATGGGGGTGTGCTTCCACAAGGCCACAGGTCTGGATATTTGGACTAGGAAAGTGAGGCATTCATCTGCCCTCTAATCTAGCTGAAGTAAGCCTATGATTAGCCTATGATTACGCTTACTTCTATCTTAGAGGTTTTGCATTGATAAAAACAAATCATATGAACTGACTATGTTCCTCCATGGCTTGCCTTCAAACCCAGTGGTGGATTACCACACTAAAAATAAATTCAGTTGTTTTGACTATTTTAATATTTTCTGAATATCATAGAATTATATGTTTTATATATAACATTTTAATTTAGGGGAGAGCTCCAAAATGCATTGTGCAGTTTGCCTACTATCATGGGTTCCCGGTCCTGACTATGTATTTTAAATACTGTTCTGTAAATATTGACTTACAATAAAAGTCACAGAAAAGTAATTGTCTTGTGGGAAAGCGAAGGACAGATGAGAAATGATCTTTTTCTGCCGTTCTCTGTAAACCACTCTAAAGTGTGAAGGAAGAGCTGCCACATTTGCCTCTGTGCAATATAATATCTGATCCTCGGTATAACACCCACTATGGATTCCCAAGGTGGACTACCCACTGAAGTTCTTCCAAGCCTTTATATTCAGGCCATGTGGAGAGTATTTGTTAGAAATGAATGTGAGGAAAGTAGTTACATGCAAACAAAGAACCGTTTAGCCAAAGCAGGCCATTTAAATACTGGTTTGCATTGCAATATCCACTATAGAGGCACCTGCAGTTGTCACTCAGACTGCAGAAATAAGAAGCTTTGTGGATAAGGTGGGGAGGAGGGAGTTAGTAGCAGACGAAATGTGGGAATTATGTATAATATCAGCAAAACCAAAATGAAGACTTTTTAAATTATGAAAGAATAAAAATCTCTTGTGCAATGTGGAGCTCACACATTCCTGAAAGATGTGTGGTTTATGTATTTGATTGCTGACCCTGGGTTTGGTTCTTTTGCTTGTCCTCAGCAGTCTACATTATGAAGCACTTCATTTGTTAAAAGCTGTCAAGATGCTATCTTGGGTTGTGAACAACAGGTTTGAAATGATTGCGTTGACTGTCCCACGCTAAACTAGAGTGAATAAAATTGCATTCCGTTACAATAGAGATGTGCAGCCATTATGCTGTTACAAATACATTATGAACCACCTGGTAATATCTTGTGCTATTTTATGCAATTTGGTGCTTTGTTTCTCTTTTTCTGTTAACTTTCCACTTCATTTTATACTTTCACAACCATTCTCCTTCCCAGCATTTTCAAGCCCTTTGTGCCAACTGTTGCTCTTTACGTTGCTCTTTTAGAAATGAGGTTTTGAAAATTCCCTTAGTTTAATTTGTCTGAGGTGGCACTGCAAATACTTATCAGCGTGGATTTTCTGTCACTGAATACCTGCCCATTTTCTGTATCTCTTTTCATATTACTTCAAAGTTTGTTTTTCTAATCCCCGCTAGCTTTCATGTTTTTGCCCTGCCAGTGGAATCTCATCAGCTGCTCAGATGAGGTTCAGCCAGATTCCAGGTACACTTTACCTTCAGCCGTGTATATTAAACCTGATTTTTTTTGCAATGACCAGGTCCAGAATAGCTTCTGACCCTGCTCATCGTCCTGTGAGAGCATTGCCAATAATGTCTCAGTCCAGGACTTCAGACTCTTAAACTGTATAATGAAACTCATAAAATAAGTTTTATTTCAGGCTCAGTGAGACCATTATAACTGGACTATAACTTCCTGAATGGAACAGATATGGACTGAAGGAATTACTAGCTGCTCTGAATATGTATCCAGAATAGCACTTCTATCAGTTTATGTGGACCACCTTAGTAACACGCAGATGCACAGTAAAATTACAGAATAGGGCTGCCATCTCTACAAGTGGCCTTGTAAATGAGAAATTTGTTTGCTGTTTGTTTCAAATGAATAGATACCCTTGTAGGATATACTTCTGGACTTTAGTGCTGTAAATTCACCAAGCTGGGTAAACACAAAAATCAGTTGTCACTCCTGAGCTCTGTTTTCACTGCCCCCTCCAACAGTCCCTAATTTGGGGGCCATTGTAATCACGACTGGGGGTTTCGCTCCTATCTTCCTGCCACCACATTTCTCTGAGACCTGTCAAGCATTTTAAGTAGCATGCACTTTCCCACACTTCTCAATGAATGCTGACATACCTACCTTAAAAGGATTACTTTCTGCTGAGAGGAATTGTAATCCTCTTTTCCTGCTCTGCAAATCCTCTAGTAAGTGTAAAAGAAAGGCCAAGATCTGTTCTGCTGTGCAGGGCAATTCATCATCTCAGAAGGTATAGAAGAAAACAACAAATCTGAGATTTACTTGTGGTCACGCTTTTCCAGGAGCTGTGTGCCTGAGTATTAACTCATTGACATTTTCCATCACTGGTTTTGGTTCTTTAATTTTTTCTGTTTTAGTTTCTAATAGCTATATGAATACACACACCATTGCTACATGAACGGTGCCCAGGACAAAGCAATTCTCTCAAATGTTGTCTACAAAGAACTACAGATGCTGAATGGCCTTAACTTGAACCCAGTTTTTAATATGATGTATTCTCTTAATAAGCCACAGAAACATAACTTTAACTTGCATACAAAAACTAGGATTTTTCTGAACTGCCTAAGGTCAATGTGCGAAGCTAGTGTTGAAGATGGTGGTGGTGACTTGTGCTCCGAGCGCGGGGTGTGGGTCAGTGGTAGCTGACACAGGAACATGAGCACAAATGGTCCTACAACTTTGATTTCCACCCACCCATCTCAAAACCTTTCCTCATACCTGGTTGCTGTTGCAACAAGTTGGTTTGTGGGTGAAGCTGAGGGCAAGGTTTGCGTCATCTTACCATACCATCTGATACCGATGCCTCAGGTTATTCTACTGCAATAGCAACCTGAATAGTAAGAGAGTCTTCTCCATGCTCTCCTGTAGTTTATTTAGAACAGCTGTACTGAGGTTTGAGGGTGTGTGAGGGTCACCAGTAAAGATTTCATTGTTGAAAATTTCATTTTCTTCTTTCAAATTGTAAACGGATGTTTTGTTTCCAGTCATTCACAAGTAGATGAACCAGCTTAGTACCGCCTTTCCCCCTTTTCCAGTACAATTGGCCAGCCAGCTGTACTCACGAGGTTGATGAACATCAGTTTCCATGATCCTCACAGGAGGTATTTTCCTTTCTAGTACACTACTGCTGCAGCAATATATAAATAAAAATAAATAAAAATTCACGCTCCAAGTTTGTGGGACCATCCTTGGCATTCTTGTCTTGATCTAATTCTACAACTCTCAGGTCAAGGTAGGCAGCCACATATTAGTCCTTGGTAGTATTAGTCCATTGATCCTAGATTTCCTTGTTGACATTTGCATATGTCAGATAGTTTTAGTAATTTTTAGATGTGTTTCAGCCCTCTCTGACTGATGGCTTCTTCCAAACTGCCTGTTGACAGAGTTGCGTTAATACTAGCTGATTCCTCCTTGGGTCAATTCTTCAGCATCAGCAGAGCTAGGCCATTTCAGTTGGCTAGGGGAAATGCCCTTCTCTCCCCTACCTTCCCAGCCATTCATCTGGGACAAATGAGCCTTATTGTTTGAAGAAGTGAGCTTTGGATTTTCCCTTCAGAGGAAGTGTTGTTTTGTATCATGTGAGCTGGGAGCATCTGACCTTTCCCCTTCTGCTTTTCCATGGGTTAAAAAAAGGCCAGGAGCATATGGCAATGTCCCATTTCATCCATATTCTCTAGGGGGTTCTCTTCCTGATTCTTTTCCCTATGATCTGTCATCCTTTTTATTTCTTTTAGAGGCTGATTTGTCAGTTCGGTAAATCCTGCTAAAGATCATTGTTGCTTGCAAACTCCAGATTAACCAAAGTTTGCCTGGCATAAATTTCCTCTGACAATCTGCTGTCACTCTTCATCACTTCTTGGGATGCTTCAGGCTTATTTCAGTACTTTTGGCAAGTTCAGTTTCAGTTTCAAATACATGAGTCAATATTGAAGTTTTGCAAGTCTACAACCTGACATAAGGATTCCCTCAATTCAGTTACATCATGACTCAATGGATTTTTCTCCTCTGCTTCTGGATCTTGCTTAGAAATTACCTACATGATTTAAGCAATGAGTTGAAAGCACAGGCAATTACAGCTTGTTTCACTGAGAAGTAGAAAATGAAGGAGTATGATAGGTATTTATTTGGTGCATTCCCATTTACTTACAATACACTTACAGACTCATTTCTGCAATAAAATAGGAAAAAGAAAAAATTGGACTATTTTATTCTGCACAGTTCCAGTCCACCCATCCCATCCAGTTGTCTGCCCAACCTCAGAGTTTACTTTCTATTTTTTAGCTTCCATTCAGGCCAAGTGTCCTTGCTGCTTTCTACATCGGAAACCAGTTTCAGTCTTGGTCTTGTGCTTGTATTGACATTCCTGGGAAAGCCTCTCTTCTTTCCTCTTGAGATAATTTTTGCAATGGCATTTCATATGAGCAACACTTTGGCAGGTGGCCTCTATTGTGTTAGTTCATTTAATCCCTGAAAGGCTTAATCACTTCTTTTACATAGTATGCCTAGAATCTACCTAGAGGACTCATCAGCTTCAACCCACATTAGCTACACTTAATAGCAGCTAGCAGTATCACATCATATACTGTGTCACTTACAGTGTAAGTTTGCCTCTGAATACACCGTCTCCACACTACTGCTGAAAATATAGTGAAAGGAGAAAGGAAGAAGTTTTTGCTGTCCAAGTTATGTACGTTTCAGCTGAAGGAAGCAGTTTCTCCATTCTGAAATCTGCCCCTTTCCTTTCCCTGGCCCCCTCTTGGAGGGCACACAGGAAAAATAAAGTATGAAAGCAATAATGGAATATTACAAATTGTACTGCACATTGAATAGTATATAATAAACAGACATATCATCCATGTCTAAGCCACAAGGGTAGAGAAGCAAAGACAACGGGTAAGGCATGAGAAAGTAAAAGTTTTGCCTTCCTGTGACACAGTGTTGCGCCATCTGGATTCCTCAAAAAATCCTCATTATGTGATGCCATTTTGCCTTTCACAGCCACTAAACAGAAAGTGGAGATTAATTTATTACCAGGAGTTGCTATCAGTGCACCATGTACTAAATCTGTGCAGCAAGAGGAAAAGGAGCCAAGATAACATGCCAGAGAGTATTGGACAAAATGTAAACCAGAGCTGGAAAATCAGGCCACAGCAGCACAGATCCTGGAGGTGAAGAGAAGTGGGAGATGAAAACACAAAAGCAGAGCACAGATCTTTGCACTCCTCCTCTCTGGCAGCCAAAGCGGCACATCCCTTGGGACACCTAAGAGGATTCAAGCCTAGTCTGGACCATGCCACCACTTTCCCACCTTGATATAGCAGCCAGATGGAAATTCACACTGGAGACTGCCCTGTCTCAGAGAGCTCTGTGTGAGACGAGAGCTCCCCAGTTCACCCAGTTTCCCCTGCCAGCAGGGGAGAAGGATGACCAGTATACTGCCTCATGAACCACAGCACTCTGCTCTCCCAGATCTCCAGTTGCTTAGGGAATGCGTTGCTTTTGTCTATTTGAGTGTGTTTTATTTTCTGGCAGATGGGCTATTCCTCAGTAAATGCTTCTGTGTGTGTGAGAGAGTCTCTTAGTAAAATCATTTTATTAATGGCTTGCATTTAATTCCAGCAACTGGAATAGAAGTGACTATACTCAGTAGTAAGAAACATTGGCCCTCACCCAGCTTTTCAAATACCTCTTTAATTTAGGGGGGAAAAAAATGGTACCTGTGCTAATGCAGCTTCTCCTCTTAGCCCTGTCTTGTGGGAACAGCCTTGTTTCCCTCCTTCTCCTGGATGTGGACTTAATTCTCAAGGTGCGTCCACAGTCTGCTGGCTCTGGCCTACAAAAACAGCATAACTGACACTTTCCCCTTTTCTTCTCATAGGTTGGGCAGGATCATTGAGTGACATTCTGCCAGCACCACACATCTGCTCAGGGCATTGTAAAACCTTTAGCCGGATGTCTGCAATTCAAGCTTATCATCATGCCCCAAAGAATTACATGGCAAAAAACTACCAGCATGCAAAAAAAATCTGTATCTCAGGTATTATTTCGTGGCACTTTGATGCTGGCAATGGGTAAGCATCCATAAACTTCTCTCAACCTTCCACCAACACCTGTACAGCATCTGTGCGAGGTTTTTTCCTGCCGGCATTCTGCAGAGAGAAGCAGATAATGGGCTTACATGTGCCCTCAGTGGCCCTATTGCAGCTCACTGAAAGCCTGCAATTATTTTGGGAATACTGCCCTTCTTTTGCCACCTGCAAATGAACTGAAGCAATAACTCCCCCAGCAAGCATCCATAACTATGGGTTTAGTGGGTGGCTTGCCAGTTGCAAAGCTTAGTGGGTGGCTTGCCAGGGATCTGCAGCAATCTGGCCAGTCACCTTCCACTTCTGGCCCTGTCCACCTGAGTCTTTTACAACCATGTGGGCCAAAACAAGCTCCTCGCCCAGCTCGAGAGGTATCATCTACTCATGCAAAACACCTGGGCTCATTGCCAGGCATCCCGTGTCTTGTCGAGGGTGCAGTCTATGACTGTGGCCTGATGGGCTTTCCCATCAGCAAGGAGCGTTGCTGCTTCTGCAGCTCAGCAAGGAGCCACAAACCCTCCTTCAGCAAGAGTTGGCTAGAGCCACAGCACAAAAAAAAAAGCATGTGCCAGCATCTCTCTTATCACTGGAGAGACTGAGACTTGTGCTAGTGCTCAGTGTCTGGTAGACACAACCGCCCGTGTTGGATCTACATTTTGTCACTGGCTGGAGCATGTGTTGCAAGCACAGGTCAGGAGAGTGCCAAAGTGCAACTAGCGTAATTCAAATCAACTTTTTCCTGTGCTTTATTCACTCTTCATCTGCTAAAGGACCAAACAAGTCTTCTCACAGCACAGGAAAATTTATCAAGAAGCAGTGCATTTCATTAGAAATGCAGGCTTTGAAAAGTAGGTGTTCGGTTCCCTGCTTCTATAGTCAACCATGTCATACTCTTTATTTAAATACATTGATTGAAATCCACTGTAAAAGGATTTCCAATGCCATTTTCCTAGAATACAGTTTCAAAATCTCATAACTTTAACTTCTCAGGTGCATGTTAAAGAACTTTATCCTCTGCATTTAGAAGTGGTACAGATCAAGAGAATTTACATTCTACTATAGAAAACCTGGAAAATACTGTCTACTGTAGAAATTAATTTAAATCCAACTTATACCCATGTAGCTGTAAGCACCTCCAGTGATCACTTCAAATCACTTTCGAGATAAAACAGAAAGCTCTTACAAAACCACTACAAAATTCTGTTATTTTAACAACGTTTTAGTACTAAATTTTGAAAGGTGCTAATAGCACTGAATGCAAGAAGCCCAAGCCCCTGCAAGAGCCTAAGTGGTACCTAATCAGTGCCTGGTGTTTGGTGCTAAGGAGTAATACCATCACTCGCAGTCTGAAAAATAGAGTATGTCGATGTACCGATCGGTAAGTGGGAAGGAGAGGAAGAGTCACAGATTCAAGATGTCTTGATTGCATTTGTGCTCCTAAACTACCAAGATTTCCCTCTTAGGGACAAGGAGAGGACGCATGGAGCAAGGGAAATCTTTTGATACTGTCTGTCATGCTGCAACGTCATTAATACCTGACTTTCTTTTGATACCAAGTTGTACCTAACCTGGGGTACAGCTGCCGTACACACTACTGACATCAATGGTGGGCAGAATCCTGTGGGAAATTGTGGGTGTGCTTTCTTTTACTAAAACAAGAGAGTGCAGTAGGATTCTCCATCTTGTCTCATAAAGCACAAAACCAAACTCCCCATAATTCCTTGTATTTTTAAGATCTTTTCCTGCACAAGTCAGTGGCTCAAGGAAGTCAAGAATGTAAAAATCTGTTATAGGAATAGCCTCCTTTCTTCTTATTTCTATGTATTGATGACTAGAATTATCCTCTCTATTGTATCAGTGCAAAGACTCTCTGGACCAGACCCTATCTTTAGTAAAAGTAAACAGTTAATTTATTAGTCCGAAGACTTATGGGCATATCTATTACAGAGATACAGCTTTATACTACCATACAATTAGGAAAGTACTCTATATTTAAGAGTCCTTATGTCATTTGCTAAGAACTCTTTTTTTTTTCTTTGTTTTTTAGTTGTTGTAGGAGTGAACTCATTAAAATAAAGCTTGCTCCATGCTTCAGAGGAGGGTAAGGTAGTAATTAAGTGAATTGCACATACCTCTCACCTGCCCTTACCAAAAGTATAATTCAAAAGATTGATGGGGGAATCGCCACTTTCCCCCACAAACAGACAGAAGCTCTTACACACTGTCTGGGGGCCAAACCCTGGCTCCAGAATGTCCTCCCATTGAATTGTTGTCTTTCACAGTTTGGAAAATGAATATGTCCCCTTCTCCTGCAGGGATGCAACAAGGGTTGCAATAAGAACAAAGAAGATTGGCAGACTCAGGAGAAGTCATGACCTCATCTATACTCCCACATCACACATCCCCCATAGGAGCATGGGATGAATGTGCAGGGTAGGGGAAGCCTTTTGATACCACCAAACTTTTTCCAGCAATAATAACGCTCAAATGTCTTCAGTGACACCTCTCCCGTATGCACACACGTGACACTGCACGTGTTTTTGAGCAACTCATCAGGCAGCGGTTACTGGCTGAATCTAGAGTACAGAGGAACAGATAGGATAGGGAAATAGTTTGAGGGAAACTCAGACACAAGTAAAAACCTGAAGAGAACAGTTATGTATCCTTTGTGGTAGGCTACATGTTATAGCATTACATACGTCAAGTTATTCAGATTGATCCTCATGACAGGGACAATACCTCCTACATGCTGAAACGGAGCCTAACGAGATAAGGCCTGAAGGCACTCTGGCAACACAGTTAAAAAGCATATCTCCAGGTTGATTGGCAGAACACGGAGAAACAGATCACTGCTTACACTTCCCTCAGGAAGCTCCTGTTTCAAAAGTGGCAACTCAGTCACAGAATCCACTAAATCCCTCAGGACAGAAGATGAGCCCTTTCCTAACATTCCGTAGCAAACAGCAATAGGAGCCTGATTTATTTTTTTTTTCTGCAGGGACATGTGCCACAGGAAGGATGGAAAACAAGGGAAATTTCACACAAGGGAAAGAGTAGTCGCATAGCAAATGGAAGGATGGGGGCAGGTTTGTGTGACTGCTAGTTCAGAAATGCATCAGCCCAGCGCCCTTCCCTCCTACTCCTGTAGGTTCTTGGCAGAAGTTCTCCTTTCATCTTCAACAGTGTAACTGATAGAGCTGAACTGAAAAAGTGGGACTTTGGCAGACCAAGAAGATGAGTTCTCACATCCCAGCAAAGAGGAGGCGGTGATAGCCACAGCAGGAGGATTACATCTCCTCAGAATGGCTTGTCACCAGCAAAGCAGAGATTTCAGGAAACTCAAGTTTGTCTACATAATCTATGTGAGCTATGCTAGCTCACAGGAGAGCCCATCAGGAAGGAAGATTCCTTCAGAATAACCACCTACCTGAAGGGGCAACCATCACTAGTTGCCATACATTTTCTCTCTGGTCTTTGCAGTGCTAAGATGCATTTACAACAAAGCTTGTTGAACATTGAAGGCACAAGGTGGTCCCCAATGGCAAACCTATGTCATGTCTGCCTAAGGAGTTCAGCACAATCCAAAGCAGCATGAGTAGCAGCTCTACTGGAGCAGAAGAAATGGGTTGTGTGCATGCAGCCTGCCTAATGCAGGGAAGCAAATGATACTTTAAACAGGGTATTGAACAGTTTAGGAGGCATTAAAGTTTGTATTGGCCTAGATATAAGCTTGTTCCTAAAAGTAAATTTTCACTAAGGTTTTGATAGAGATCCTTCAAGAGTCTGACTGACCATCTGTTAGACTCACATCTAGTTACTATCCCCATCTTCTGCCACATGTCCATATCTGTGTGAGTTTCACTAGTTAGTTGATGGTTACCACTTATATTCAGCAAGCATTATGTTTTTATGCTTTTGATAATCCGTAAGAAGGAATGACACTTTGTGGTCACCACACCCAGTTGTTGCATCTCCCAAGACATGAACTTTTTGTAAGTTATAATCCTAGTCTAGGTTGTAGGTCTAGGTACAAGGAATGCCTTCAAGACTCTTATTAGCATGCTGTAGTTCCATCACTATTACTACAAAAAATCTTTTTATATTAAAAAACCTGGACCAATTGCTCTGAAATGAGTTCTGCACCTCTACTTTAATGCCTGTATTTTACGCTGAAACACGGGTTACAGGGAAATGTGAACATAATGTATTTGCTTGTTGGTCTAGCAGGCAACTACCTTGAGCCAAGCAAATAAAACACATTTTTTTAAAAAAAAGCCTTTTGCTTCCTGTAGAATACTGCTTTGTTTGCCATCATTGTTTGGCAAATAGGAAAGGGCTTATCTCTCCTTCCCAGAAACTATTGCAGCTATAGAAGAGCTCCAGAAACTTGTCAGTCTTCACTAAGAAAAAAAATATTGGTTTAGCAGCTCTTGCCAGGAAATTATCTGAAGCTTCAGAAAGAGAGAAGGTGTAAAAATTAGTTCACTGGACCATGTCATTCTTTCCTGGTTTTTAGTGTTCTGTTCAAATTCAAGCTTCTTATCAGGTGCATTTTCAAAGGCAAACTACACTAATCTTTAACATTACACCATTCGCATATTAGATATTTCTTGGTTAGCTACAAAATTAGTAGCTAATTTTGCCCCTCCAGTGCAAAATGTGCCATATTTTTGTTTGATTAATTTGTAATTAAAATTTAAGTGACTTTGTATGGTTTCTAGCAGATGGAAGTAAAGGCATAGCTTTGACCCTAGTTACAGTTTTGTTTAACCCCCTCCAGAGAAACATAGTTACTGTGCATTAATATACAGCCTTTCACCACCAGACCTGTTAGTGTACATTATGGACTAATAATAATAATTATATTGTCAAACAATTCAAACTGCGTAACAATACAAGCTCCTCTGAAATGTGAAGCGCTATAGGTAATGAAACCTACTTTTCTTTATACAGTCAGCTCAAACCTCTTTTTGAACAATCTGGTGTTAAATAAATAATGGGCCTGGTTGCCCCCTCCTCCAGGAGAAACCATAGGAGGGAGCAGAGTGGGAGGAAATCTCCAGGAAGTTTTTCCATGTTGAGACTGTGCCTAAGCTTTTCCCTTGAGATTGGAGTTGTTCATTCCCTGCATTGCCCTCTCCTTTTGTGCGTCTGAATGGGGGTGTAAGAAGGCAATCCACCTGGAGAAGATTCTGGTGAAGGTCTCAGGCAGGCTGGGAGAGGAAAGGTGTGCTGTTCCTGGCATGGCTGTTTTGCTTGTGGTTCTCTGGGCACACAGCAAGGACAATCTTGAAGCATAGCATCATTACTGCAGTGGCAGCTGTTCTTTTTTAAGGGCAGCATCAAGCATGGTGACGGCCAGGCATTGCATCCTCTCAGCTCTGGGGTGTGGCCCAGGCTGTGTGGTAGGACTGGGACACTGTTTTGACTTTCATTGGTGTTAGCAACCTGCACATTTCTAAAGCCCTGTGTTACAGTTCTCCATGCCATCACTCAGCTCAGTGTACCCAGATGACTCATGTTCTCACTAGCACTTTATGTTAATTTAGTTCTTCATTGAAAATAAGAGCTGTGAAAGCAGATGAAACTCAAAGACTTGTGCAGTTTTGGTACGGCACAAGCTGAAGGAAGCTATCAGGTTTTTTCCTAATTCTGAGCATATGCTCATATGAGCAGGAGACATGGGGTGCAGTGCTGCACAGGCTTACAGGTGTGTGCTGTGAGAGGATTTGCTGGGAAACATTCATCTGCCCAGTTTTGTTCAGAAGTTGCTTCCCCACAGGTGAGGTGCTGCAATAGTTACAGTCCACTCAGCTCCCATCAACCACTGCCATCTGTGGGGCTCACTGCCCCGGGCCGGGATGGATGCTCACATACAGGACCTACCAGTGAGGCTGCTGGGACAACAATCTTCAGCAGCAATGCAGCAACAAGCAGGCGGAGACAGTAGCTTCAGCTGCTTTCACTGTCTCAGATGCTGCCGTGCGATTGAGGACAGTACTGGGAAACACACATGCAGAGAAGGAGGGATCAGGAGGATATTGTGGGGTGGGAGACGATCCATTCATACTTCTCACAGCTTATATAGTGACCTACGGCAGATGCAGACCTGCTCTTCTAGGTCAAAGCCCCATGTGAGAGGTGTGGTACAAGAAAGAGATGATTCAACTACTTTTTCCACAGGCATTCCTTAACTATATCACTTCTTCCCCCATGAAACCAGGAACACCCAGGTAAAGTTACCATGCATAATGGCATTTTCTGGCACCTGTCTCACCACTTCGGTCTTCAGACTCACATTAAAAAAACAAACAAACAAAACCTTCCCAAACAGAAAAAATAAGCCCAGCGCCCCGAGGTCCCCCCCTCAGGAGCAGCCGCGCCCCGCGGCCTGCTGCCTCCTGCCGCCCTTCCGTGCTGCAAGGCCGCCATCTTCTGGAGCAAAGCCGAAGGGCACGGTCTGGCCCAAGCGTTGGCATCCCCGACACCGCACTCGGTTACAGAAGGTTGGGTTGGTGGCCAGCTGGCCTGTGGAAGGTCAAAAGGGCTTGGTACGAAGGTGTGAGCGCCGGGCATGTACCGTCCCGAGACGCTGTGCTGGGTCTTGGTGGTGTTACGAATGACAGCGGGCAGAATGAGGGGAGCCACGTGGAAAATGTTAGCCACGGTGGCCCAGACTGGGTATATTACCTGGGCTTCACCAAAACTCATGTGAGGAAACCTTGGTTTTGAGACGCACGTTTAAAAAAAATCCTCACGGCTGAACTTCTCTGCCTCCTGGTATAAGTCCCTGGATGTTGCTAGAATGTGTCCTGTGGAAACCAGAGGCAAGCTAAGCCCATAGCAGAGCCTCATAAACTAATTTATCACGCTGAAAATCTGGCTCAGCCATCCCAGCTGGGACACAGAGCTTTGGCTGCAGAAAGGGGTCCCGTCCCTGAATTACTCCATCCCCCTGCGGAGGTACCTGGCCATGGTAGTACTGCGCCAGGGAAAGCTGGTAAAAGCCTTGAGGTGACAGTGAAACCAGGTAAACTTCCACTCTGTCCTTCAGAGCACGAAGAGGGTGGAACAATGATTGCTGCTGAGGCAAGAAAATAACCAGGATCTAAAACATTTCTAAGAAAAAAAATCCTAAAAAAAAAAAAAAGAGAGAGAGAGAGAGAGAAGTCCCTATTAGTTCATTCTGTCCACCCCCTGACTGTCAGAAAAACAGCAAACAACAACTTGTCCTCTAGCACACAGTATTGTACAGTATGGGTCCAAATTCTCCTCCCACTTATATTGGTTTAAATCAAGAAACCAGTGGAGTTACACAGGTATAAAACTGGCATTATCAGTTCCTAGGTCTCTTTAAATATTACTGAACCCTACTGCTGATTCTTCTTTGTCTGCCTGTTAGAAATGATTGTTAAAAAGGCACATGCATTTTTCCATGGCACACTGTATCATGTGAAGGGGTTCTTTTATTGGCTTTGATCTTTCTTTTTACTTTTATTATTTCTTTGAAGAAATGCAGGATTATTACCTCAATCTAGCCAGCTGGCCTGCTGGGGCTCCCTTTGCTACATCAGGGGTTTCTCTTTTTTCTAATCCTCTCTTTATGGATAATCCTTCTCTACCTTCTAATGACTCTTGGCTAAGGAGTGTATTTTATTATTACTACCTGTTGTTTAGAAATTCATTTTATTTGGTGTAGGCGTTGCTAATTGTTTGCTAGTGAAAACCTTACCGCAATCAATGCAGGTCAGGATTATGCTGGTCTTCATGGCAATTAACCCTTTCTTCCTATCTGTTCTTATTTAGGTTCTCTCATGCATTTTTCAGTTTTTAAATATCAAAACAAATTCTATTTTTTGGGGGGCCCATGGCAGAGGTTTTTATGCAATTACAGGTAGCACTGGGAACCTTTACTTCCCACAAGAGATTTTAGAAGGGCAGAAATTGGTGTTTTTTAATTTGCAAAGTGTTTGTGCATGCAAATGCAGTAATGTCAAAGGTAAATCCTGGAGCAAAATATGTGGGACAAATCTACAGCTTAGGACAAGAAATGGAGACCATTCTATTTTATGGAAATGTGGATAACCTCAAGGCAGGCAAGACTGCGTACTCTTAAGGACTCTGTGTTCCTCCACATCACAAATGCTATTTAGATGCAATATGTACCCCCTTTACACGTAGAGAATGAAGAATAAGCCCCGCTTTGAAGAATTTACAGTTTAAGAAGACAAAGGCAGATCAACAACATTAGGAAGACAAAGAGCAACAGCTGCGCAAGATAATAAAAACATAAAGCTTCTCGGGTACCATTCCCTCCTCCCCCTTTTTTTCATTCCATCAGCGTGACCTTATATCTCATGAGTTTCCTTACATACACGTTATCAAGAGGAACAATGGTTTCTAGCAGGTGAATGCCCCCAGCCCACACGCTGCCCAGACTATGGATCTGTGAATATTGAGGCATATAACAGTATCAGGGCTTTTAGGAGGAAGCTGCAACACAGGACCCATCTCCTGGGGTAGACATGCCTGAGAAACAGGCCCCTCTGTCCTTGCTTAGGAGTGGAGTTTTGCCTCCACTTTGCGACTGCTGGAAAAAGGGTGAAGCTCTGACTGCACAAAGAGGAAGATGCCTCTGCCACTGTGCCTCTTTTCCTTAGGAAAGGAGAAGGGAAGAAGCAAAGGACTAATGTGGGTCAGGGGCATAGCTGTTTGGAGAAGAAGCAAGCAAAAGCCCTGACCTTCAGCCTGGAAAACTCAAGGGACTCTTGCTGATAAGGGATTCATGAGTTTGACTTCTGGCTCTGTCAAAGGCAATCAGAGCTCATCTATGGCTTCAGGTCATTCCTATACCAAAGAGCCTCAAGTTTTTTGTGAGTTAAGACTTTTTACCTCAAACAAGTTTTGTTTTTTAAAAAAACAAGCCTGAATGTTTTCATACTCTTCAGTACCTCAGATTTGAGTAACATGGCTCAGAACAGCCATACTTTGCATTGCCATACACTGTGTAAGCTATTGTTGTATGATGAAGAATTCACAGTAACTGGCCAAGATAAAACCAGGAATGCTACCTCTATAGCTGCAGCTAGCAGCTATAACAAGCAAGGAAGTAAGTAATACTGAAAAAAATAAAAATAAAATTTAAAAAGTGAGGGAGAGACGGGGTCATATATCAAAGGCCATAAGGCTTTTGTTTGTTTCCTTCAGTATTGTCCTGGTTGCTGAATACTAATGTGCTTTAACTAACTGTTTTATCAGAGCCTAGACCTTTCTGAGTTCCTTTGACAGCTGACTCTATAAGGCCAAGACATTATGGTACATCACTAGGATGTTATTCAGCTGATGTCTCCATAATAAAAATATAAATGTCTTTATTATTTTTTCCAGCCACCATTGCCAGTTCTGCTGAGTGCCAGACAACAGTGCTACTGTGTGTGATTGATGGCACTCTGCCAGTCTTGTGTAACTATATTATTCATTTGTTCATTTAGGCTCAAAGCAAAAACAGGTTGGCACTGGCTTTTCAAAGCTGGCTTCAGCAAAGGCTCTTTTCTTTGAGCAACCAATGTGCAGAAGGAGAAATAGAATAGTAGAAGGACCAGGGCAAGCCAAGACTGAAACTGAGCAGCATGTTAGCTTGCTCAGGTTGCTTTTCTCCTAACTCTTTAGGAGAATGAGGGAGTGGGAAAAAACAGGCAGTCTGGATTACCAAATTACAACAGACCTGAGCTGCTGCCATGGCAGCTTGGGTGATACTCCTCATCCTCTCATGCTTTTTTGGCTCAGGTAAAGGCTATCGGGTCCAGGACCAGCATGTTTGCTGCACTGACCCAGGCTCAAGTCCCTTCTCAGAAGCAGGATTACAAAGCAGTGACAGCCACGTGGCTCCGGGCCCAGCCAGGGCTGAGGCTGAGCTGAGCCACCCTGCCAGGCTGAAGCACTGGCCAAGCTTCTTGCCTTGGGCTCAGAGCCACAGCACTGCTGGTGGCTGCTGGCTTCTGCAAGAGCGCTGTGGCATTTGCACAGCACTTTCAGACATAAGCTAATGTGCCTGGTAGGACCCAAGCTGGGTTTGCCTAGAGTCATCATAAACTTCTCTGCACCCACGGTACAGGTTAACAGCAAAGTGGACGACTGGAGCACGGGTGGCAATGAGCTGAACTCCTACACGCCAGCCATTCACTGGGTCCTGTAAGCCCCTGAGCAGGTAGGTGCTGGTGCCATGCAGTGATAACTCAGCTGCAGTCTGCAAACTAGGGCAAGGCACGACTCCTACAGATCCAGCCAGTGCTAGCACAAAGTACAGAGCACAGCATGCTGATGTTGGGGAGATCCTGGAGAAGACCCGCAGAACAACCAGTGGTGTTGTGGCCCGCAGGCCATGATGATAGAAAATCACTGTGACTGACTATAAAATACAGAAGATTCAGTTTATTATTTTTTTTTTCAGAAGAGTTCTCCAGATGGCAGGTAAGCCACTGTCAACTGAACAAATTAAAAATGTGGGATGGGACACACTTGGAAGCATGAATAAACCCTACTTATTTGGAGTCTGAAGGTCTTTTAAAATCTAAATAGAAGTTTTCCTTCATCTTCCTCTCGTTTCCTCACCATTTTTGAAACTTCTCACTTGCTCTTCTGCCCATTCAGTTCATTATTTCTGGGGCAGATGCTTTTCCTGCCTTCAGTCAAGCTCATCTCAGTGCAGTTTCTGGGTAACTGCCTGTGTGTCCTGAGTCTAGACAAACATCCTGTTACAGTCTAACTGCTTCTAAGAGCAGAGGGCTTCAAAGGGCTTGCACTTCTTTTCTTACACCTGGGGCCTCTTCACCCAGCTCAGCTGCAGCCACAGCATGACTGGCAGAAACCTACGTCTGTGAAAGCTCAGTGAAGAGTAACCAGCTCTTCTTTTTGATGCAGACCGGTATCAGCAGACAAGGGAAAGGCAGCTCAGTTTAACGGCATAGAGACAGTAGTGCAGAGAGCCAGAGGCAAGTGCTATCCTAAGGCTTTTTTTTTTCTTTCTTTTTTTTTTTTTAAGACCATTGAAGCAGCAAAATCTATAGGTAGGAACTTAATTCCTGATTTGCACACTGTTCTGTCTTATTGAAACTTTGTTGGGCCAGATGCTAATTTTGGCCTTTCCTTGCACCAGCAAAGCTGCAGGTATATTTGGGTACCTCGTCTCACAAGCTATCCTGTTGTTAACATACACCATTACTCTTGCATTAGAAATGAACTATTTATTTTTACCAAAACAAGATCTTGCTGGCAGGCTGCTGAAATCTTTGGGGTTTGAGATGTTAGTTTTGTTGTTGTTGTTGTTGATGATGGTGTTGTTTTTAAAGAGCCTAGCTTAGAGGTATGATATGCTCTGCAAGGTATAGCATAAACGCATCAAATCATATTGCCACATATTTCCTTTTGGCTTAAGGCAGTTCTGTGGTGGCCCTTATCATAGCAGCAGTTGCTGTTTTAACAGACGTTGGTTTGACCTCCTTCTAGCTCAGTGAATATGACCAAAAGAATTTACTTTCATTTCTTTCACAATGCATATGTCTAGATTTAACTTAATTCTTTCTTTTTTGAGATTGCTGGTGCAGAGCAGGTTGTGTCATACTCTACCTTATCCTGCTAGACACAGAATCTCATCTGCAGTTTCAACAAGTCCCCAGACGTCCAAGGAGGTATAATCCATTTCTTTTTTTAGCCATATGCACCAAATACCAAAGGCATGCCAGTGAATCAGTGACTCTATAGCAATGTAAAGTTCACGTTGATTTCCTGGTACTGCTTTGCTGACAAATAGCTATAGATAATGGAATTGTAGATTGAAAACTGCCCTGAAATTAAGATCTTGGCTTGTGTTGGGTGAAGATCCTGGTATAGTTTAAAGAGGGCTGTTCATTAAAAAAAAAAAAAAAAGACTAAAAACAATTCCTGATAAACCTCTCTGAAAATGCCTACCAGGAAAGGATGCTACCAGGAAAGGTCCAAGGACCATACATGATATCAAAAGAATTTTAATGGCATGTTAAAAGAATTAAACTGTTTCTCTGTGTCAACCTGTGGAGAAAAAGATGACTGTTGAAGTATGGGCATCCTCTGTCTGTGACTGTGGACATCTTGCTATATGATCTGTGGTGCGGCTGCAAAACTTTGCCATAGACAGACTCCTGTTGCTCAATTCTTTTCCTACACAGTTTTTATCTCTAGAGAAAAATTATAGTTTTGAATTGAGATGAGGGTTGTGTATTTGCTCTCCTGGCCATGGGTGCTCAAAGGAAGAAAAACAGCCTCCAGAACTCAAAGGGGTCTGGAAGGGTGAATGTTTCACCAGCGTGGGAATGGAGAACTGCTGGCTTCTGTGCTCATGTGAACAAAGGCCTCCAGAGTGAGCTTGGGAGGGGCTGGGAGAGCACATGTGAGTCTACACCTGTAAGTCATGAACCAGCCATGTAAGACCAGGGAAGCACGTGTTAAACTGAGTATGTGTTGGATCTAAGACACAGGACCAGTGCAATCCATGAAGCTTCAGCCCATAGCTCTTGGCAGTACCCGTAGTCCGTGCTTCATAGGTTCTTATAAAGGTCCATTAATCCCTTACCTAAGCTCACTTCTATGATGAAGCAACATAATGGATGATTGTCACATGCATTTAGTTGTTCTCTTTTATCCTCATTCAAGAACTTTGCAGTGTAACATTTTGGGAGGGTCCTTGAAACGTCCTTAAGAGGTTTTACAACTGAGAAAGGTTTGTCCCAGTCTCTGTACTGAGGACTTCAGTCTTATAGAAGAAATGTGATTTGGAACTCAGGAGCTGTGAAAGACAATCCTGAACTTTGAGGTAACTTTGAGCTCCTAAGTGCCTTGAAGAGGAGACCCCATGACTTTGAATTTGAGTTAGGCAGGGCACTGCAGAGCAGGGAGTAGGGATGAGGCACTTAGGATGTTGCCAAGGAGGTACTGGCAATCTTTTGTGTTAGGTCAACATTTCATGTGGATTGGTTCACTGCACGAACAAAGTTGGTGATCTCATTAAGTTGTCTGCATTAATGATCACCTTTTTTTTCCAAGTGTCATTTATCAACCTTTCGGTCATGTTATAACACTGTGGCAGAGGGCTATCTATATTTTGGGATCTGGTGCTGTAGATAATTTAATCTTATGTACTCCAGAGGAACTATCCTAATTCATGAAATACTGCATTTTTCCAGGACACCATCTGTCTTCAATCTTGCTGAGTTGTCATTCTTTATCTAGTGACATATTTATTGAGCTCCCATGAAGATCAGTTCTTCTTTGAAAAGAAGCATCAACATAGTTTTGTCTTACAATGCAAGACTTTCAATATACTATATCAACACTTGTTTTGGTACAAGTTCCTTGTATATCCAACTGACCTCCAAATATAGAAGATGCAGAAAAAATATAGGAAAATATAAACAGATTTACCCTGTTGTCATCAGTGATTTCTTTATTTCTTATCACTTCTAGGTAACATTCATAATGAATTCTCAGACCCATGTAGTCAAAATGTAAGAGAAATCTTTTTCAATATGCAGTTGCCTAGGCAGTGTTGCTGTTTTGTGTCTCGTTTGCCTTGAAAATATCAGTACAGGTCCTTTACAAAACTCCACCACCAGCTTTGATAGAATTGTTCTTTTATGACAAGATGCTTTTCTTCCTTGCAGCAATGGGTTGAGATTTTAGAGTTCTAATCAAAAACTGTGGGACAATAGCACAAAACCAGAGATCTGGCCTAAGAGGTGATGTTCCAGTTCTGTTCCAGAAGTTCTGGTTCTGTTTAATGAAAATCAATCCTGGGGCCTGATGCTGGAAACAAGGAATATACTCCTCCTCCCCTGCCTTGTCTATCAGGCTTGAAAACACTTTGGGGCAAGCGCTGTTGTAATGTGCATTGGTGTGCCCTGAGCCCAGCTGCAGCAGAAAGCACAGCTGCAGCAGAAATAGTCAGCTTGAACAGTCATTCCGTTAAACCTTTTTGAAGACTGACACATGCAACATTACTTTAGTATATGCATACAGCACCTAAAGGTGAAATTCAGTATGCATGTCAGAGGGTTTTGTACACTGAGTTCACAATGAAGCACACATGAAATAAAGCTGGGGCTGCACTCAAAAACCATAATTTCCCACAACTTTGGCTAGACATATGGAGACAAAAACCTAACAGTAGAGGTGCAGGAAATAAAATGTAGCTAATTTAAAATATCTTTTTAATCACAAATCTGGCTTTCCTACATGAACACAAAGGCTTCTGAAAGGGGAGATTTTGTTTCCCATAATAGTAATTTTTTTGCTATTAAATGCTTTTTTTTATCCTTCTCCACTTCTGGACTAAATGAATGATGTGGAGACACATGACTGGCTTGGTGAAATCAGCCACTTAGCAACACTAAGACCAGATGCCCATGCAATAGAATGCCAAAGAAAAGTGCTGGCGTCCTCCATGGTTTGGAAAACTGTCTGGGTCTAATGACTCCATGGCATTCCCATCTGCAGAAGCTTCAGGGGCATGATCACAGCCTGCAGAGAACTACACCCAGCAGCAAACCCTCGAGTGGCAAATCTGGGCGGCTACTGGCTATTTTTCAGCCATTACTTTGGCAAAAGTACTGGTGACTTTTTGCAAGTGTCTCTGCAACTAACTAAATAATAAATAAACACAGTTTTGTGTGCTTTCCCCATTTTACTAGTGGGCTTGATCAGCCCACAAAATAAAATTGAAAAAATTAAAATTAGAGAAAATAAATCTGTATGCCTGCTGTCAGACTGGTAACGGCAAAGAAGTTGTATCATGTGGCTTGTGCCAGTTCTATTAATTCTTATTTCGTCTTTTTTGAGGATTTCAGAGCTTCCTCCATAACAGAAATTTACTTAATGCAGTAGCTCAATAGCTTGATATGATTACTTAATGTGAAGCACCTACTAAAATAAAAAAGAAGTAAACTTTCAGCCCTCTCTTCTTGGAAGAAAAGAATGAAACTCTGACTAAATTAAACCCACATTTTCCAAGAGGAAAGGAAGTACAAAGCTGAAAGACATTTTGTTTCTTAAGTCATAACTTTTAAGCCAGTTTTATGAGTTTTGGTTTGTGAATGTTGGATGATAAAACTTAAGGTTAGAGCTACATTTAGTGTTAAGGGAAAATAACATATTGCTAAGACATCCAGGTAACCTCTGTGTCAATGTTCTGGTTATCTCCTTAGAGAGAAGGTGGGTTGCATGACCACCAATTCTGTAAATAGCGGCCAAAGCCAACCGAGGCTCTGCATAAACAACCATATGATAACAATCTTTGTCACTGATGCCCTGGTTTAATCCACCTGGAAAGACACAGCCTTCCTTGTTGCACAGACTTTACACCAGTGTCGTTTTCCAGCACAACAGGTCCAGGAGCCAAGGCAGCAGTGTGACCCCCGTCAGCTTCATGGTAGGTGAGAGGAAGAAAGATGGGCTTTGTGATTCAAGCACTTGGTTGGCACTGAGGAGATTGGGCTGAATTTCCAGAGTCTGCTTCAGGTTTCCTGCCTGTCAGTGAGCAAATCACCCCAAGGAAATCCATGTAGGAAAGTCTTCCATAAACCACAACAGCCCGGTCAGAATTTCTGGGTCCTTAGACTCCATGAGGAGATGTAACTGGGTGGCTCAACTATACTTGGAAGGACCGTATAGGGGCTTAAGGACTAAAGGGGCAGGGCTGTGGTTGGCAGGAGTTAGAGCTGGAGAAGAGGTGAAAGCAGCCTCTGCACCCAGAGCTGCCCATGAGGTGGAAAAGATGCTGATCCCAAGGGTCAGGCCCTGGACACATGGAGAAAGCTGTGAAGAGGCTTATTGTTGGGAGCTCAAGCACTAGCCTGTCACTTATGAAACTGTGAGGAGAAACTTAAATTGCAGCTGAGCACGGTTACAATGGCTGATTATAATACAGAGCAAAGTATTTCTAGCAACAAAGGGCCTAGGCATATTAATTCATTCAGCTAGTTGCATTGTGTGTAATTCTTGCTTACACTTGCTGTCATGCAATAGAGTTAAAATTTACAATCTTACTGATGTGAGAAGATATTTTTATATATACTACTTTGTTAGCCATTTTGCTTCCTAATAATTAATCAAATTCCTAAGAAGTATCATGTTGGGGAGTGTGGATTTATTTGTGTTATTAAACTATTCTAGCAGAGCATTTATGTGTGGTAACAGCTCTGTTACAATATGGCCCACTTGTTTTATGACAAGTTACAATTTTCTTGTAATGTTAGCTGCAATTCATCTCAATAATTATGCTAAATTAAGTACTCATGCACATATAGAAATAAACATTAAATACATTAAAATAAAGTGAGAAACATAATTTAATCTCTCTCAAGCTAAATAGAGCTGGGATTGCATAGAAGTTCTTAACTCAGCCAGCCTGGCTGAGGAGCTCCAGGGCTTTTGGATCTCGGGGCGGGGGGCAGTGGGTTTGGAAAGGACTTTGTGGTGACTGATTTCTGCCATCTTCCAGCAAACCTTCCTGCTTTAGTGTGCTCAAGCCCTGCCTGTACTCAGGTCTGGCTCTGCAGCCCCACAGCACCTGGGAGTGGCTGTCCCAGAGCCTTGCTGCTCTCCATGCTAAAAATCTCCTTGCATTCAGGGCCAGGGAGATGTCAAATCCAGAAACCAGGAGATGCTATGGTCATGCCTCTGCCCAGGGAGTCTGCCTCTGCTGCCTATGCTCCTCTGTAGGGGTGAGTCTGAGGAGAGCCCCATGTTGTAGGAGGAGATATTAAGAACACAGTGGTTGTGTGTTTGCCCCATGTGCACGTTAGGGTGTTAGGCAGAGCCAGGATCACTCACAAGGCATCAGCTGTGTGCCCGTGTCCTGTGGAGAATTGGGCACAACATGCCTCTCACCCCTCTATGTCTTCCCTCGACTCAGCAATAGGCAGAGAAAGATCTCTGACTGAGTAAAAGGGTGGTGAGGAACCTGGGAAGGAGACAGGATGGAGAATGTGTTGTCCTATTGCTTTGAAAATCTGCTTAGTCATCAAAATAAGAACTATTAAAAAAAAAAAAAAGTCCAAAGTTAACTATTGAATCCATTGTTAAATCCTTTGTAAACAAGGTGTATGCTGCTGTTTTCTTGTCTTATGTTTTTCTCTCTTTTCATCACTGTTGAAAAGACTTGTATTAACCAGAGAGGATTGTGGTCAGGATGGCACCTCTTTAAAGAGCCATCATGAAGCTGAGGGGCAGCACCTCAAACCGTGCACAGTGTTCAGAACAGCTCCGTCTTCACCTCTGGAGTAGCAAGGTTGTAATGAAAATGCACGGGAGACCCTCACCTGTGTCAGGTCTGCTGTGAGCCATTCTAATAAACAGCACGTTTTTCTTCCCTCTCATTTGAAAAAAGAGGTTTCCCTAGAAACCATTTTTCTGGTAAATAAAGTCACTGTTTGTAGGTAGATTTGCCTGATACTGCTGAAACTGCTTTAATGGCCTTAAAAATAATGACAGGTTATGTGCCTTTGACTGTCACTATGGAAAGGAAGTGACATAAAGGAAATAAGACAAACTCCACTGGAAAAGCAAAGTACATGGAGATAGAGATTTTCCCAAGAGCCTTCATGAAGGCTTCCATTGTCAGGATTCCCCAGCTAGCCACCACTACTCCTGTCCCCAGCACTAGCTACTATCACAGTGCCAGGTGCAGTAACTACATGGTCACTAGTCACAGCAAAGTTGCATAGTCCTATAGCTCTGACTGCAACTACACTACAGTCCCAGGCTTTTTTTTTTTAAGTAATTATATCCTTTTGATTGATTTTTATCATCTAGGAACAGAAGCACCATCAAAAATAAAGATTTGGTTGAGTTAGTAGCCATAAAAGGATATGCTGTTTGAGATTGCTCCCACATGTGAGTCTGAAGCTGGACTGCCTTACCTGTTTTATTCATCATCACCTGCCAGGAAGAGACCTGCGAGGGTGTTCAGCATCTTGAAATCCTTCTTTGCCTGATTTTTGCTGTAAATCCATTTCCTGTACAATCTAAAAAATAGATAAAATCTATAAGAAACAAAAAATTGGGAAGAAAAAATTCTTCTCGTGAATTAAAATTCAGCAGGGTTAGAACAAGGAATGGTTTACAAATGAGTCTCGTGACTGTTTCCCCTCTTGAACTTTCTTTCCATAGAGGGAAAAAATTGCTAATCCCATTCTGTGCTGTGCCCATAGAACAAAGCCCAAAGTGATCAAAACATACAAACCAGTTTAAATATATATATGTGGAATAAACCAACCCAAAGAGGTGGTTTCCTTCTCCATGTGCCATGTGATGGTGCTGTGGAGTCATTCTTGCCCATTCAGTAGACCAGCCCTCTCCCTCAATAGCTTTATCTATACCGAGGAGTAGCTGTTAGCCAGGTAAGAATGGCACTCACAGGGCACATGACATACATCAGGTCAGGTCACCTTATTGAATGAGACAGAGACGGAAATCTCTTCTGGGTGTCCCTTAGCCACAGAGGTAAGTGCTGTTTCAAGGTGTCATATCCTGACAGCTTGGTATCCTCTAATGAAAAATCCCAATCAGCTGCAATCAGTACCAGGAAGATACAATTCAAAGCAGGAGGATCTTCTGAATGAACAAACTTGTTTGTGCACACATCAAGTGATGCTATAAGACCAGCATGCCCTCCCTGTCTGAGAACATTTTTTCATTTCACATTTCTGTGGGAAGCATTGTAATTGTTGGCTTGATCTTGACTGTTTTCAGTGAGACACGTGCCACACACCTTTCAGCTTTAAAAGTTTCTTGTATCAAATTTTATGCACTGCATAGGTAAGAATACTTAGGTAAGGTAACTTCTCAGGGATATGGTGCTCCACAAATAATGACATAGCAAGTTACAAACATCTCATTGTCTTAGAGCAAGTTGTCAGGGATTTTCAGGTTCTGAATTTTATTTTCAGGATTGACCCTTTTCACCACTGGTGCTTCCCATTTAAGAATTCCTAACTTGGTTCTCAGATCACTCGTTTTTATTTCCTGCGTTGGATTATTTTGTTTGGCAAACTGAATTTGACTGAAAATTGAAGCCACCTTCAACTTGTAGGTGTTCAGGAAAACGAAGCTCTGAAATATTTTGAATCAATTGTGTTTAGATTTGCAGTAAACTAGATTATTTGCTTTCAAAACAGATTAAATCTACTGAGAAATATTGAATTAAAGAAACTATTACCCTTTACAATTTTCCATTACTGTCAACAGTGTCCTGAAGTACTCAGTGCTTTCCAAACACAGCTTGGGTAAGTATATCAATATCCCGAAATCCATACGTCCTTGAGAATTCTGGTATGTGTTTCAAATGCAAATCAAAGTAAACAAAACCATTAGGTCATGAGCCTCTGATGATGAGGCAGTTGTGAATTATTCTAATCTTTGGAGGCCATGTGCAGTCTCTCTCCAAACAATAAATGGCATATTGAGCTGCACACCAGAGGCTAAACCACCATATACTGCTATGCTTCACCAATCCTGAATACAGTAATTTGATTATTTCCAACGTATTTGGAACTGGTGATTGCTCAGTGCACATGAGATACTGAAGTTTACTATTTTTGCTGCAATTTTCTCATTTCTTCAAGCTTTGCTTTTTTCATTCCCAGGGCTTGTTGATGTCCATTGTAATGAAACGCCAAATATGGGTGTCCAAATGCTTTTTCAAATACTGCAATTAACCCTACATTCACATCAACTGCACTTGGTGTGCCATCTGTTACAACACATATAGCATTTGATGTATCAGTATCAATTTCAGATGACCACTTGTATCATTGTTTTACAGGCACCTTCACCCTTTGTTGCTGAAGCTTTACCAACTTTACTAATTAATTCTTCCCTTAGTTCAGTGCATTGTTTAGATCTATTTTTGGTCTAGTCATATGGAAGAAAACTCACTTTTAAATTATTTTATAGGTAGTTTTTAATTCATCAGTCATGTCTAGCTCTATATAGTCCTACTGCGTTACATATATTTGACACATTATCTATTGTAAAGACTTTGTACAAAATACATTGTTTCTTTTACGTAATTTCTGTCAGATAATGGTTTTTGATGGAAAGCCATGCAGTGTGACAGTCAATGGCTTCCTAAAACAATATTGTTGCTATTACAGACCTACACCACTGAGGCCGTGTAGTGGTAGATATATATAACTAAAAGATAGGCAGACAGACAGACAGACATAATAGATATGTGACTATATAACTAAATAACTAGCTAAACTAAAGTAAGTTCTTGTAATAGTTTAGTTCATTTGCTTTTCTTCTTCCTCTCTGACATCTGACGTGAAGATTTAAAAAGAGAAAGAACATAAACCAGTATTTACACTGAAATTCTCACTAACAACGTTCACATCATCCACCTAACTTCATGTATTCTTAGCAGCACCTACATAACGTTTTATCTCTTATCTCTAGACCTCAGTACTCCTCACAGAAGAGATAAGTATCATCGTTTCTTCCACAAGGTGTGTCACATGAAATGAAATAAGCCACCTCCTAGAAGGCTGAGCTGAGGTGGCAGAGCTATGAGCAAATGTAGGTTTCCTGAGTCCCAGCCACACTCACAATGTCTGCAGCTCATCAGGTAGGATCTGTAGCAATGAATCAAAGATCTGTCATTACAGCCTTCTCTAAAAGGCCCTGCTTTAAATCCAGAATACCTTCAGCGATGTAAAAGCCAGCTTGAATTTACACTCCCACAAAGTGCAGGGAGAATTTAATTCCTGATGACTCTCATAGGGACCAAGAAAGGTCTGAAGACACTTTGATACCAAATATTGAGAATGCACAAGACAGCTACATTAGAGCAGAACAAAGATTTTTTAACCAATTTTTGGTGACTTTATCTTCAGAAGCGGGGAGGGAGATTTTTCTTCATACAAATTCTTAAAGGTAAGAATTTAGATGGCTACAGAAGAAGGTCGAGTTAAATCCCCATAGTTCTGACTAATGAGCAAGAGTTAAGGAGTATAATGACTGCTTAGCTCACTTCTCCTTGCAAGGCTCACTTTCCTACCAGGCTGACTCACAACAGCAAGCCACCAGGAAGGGTGCTGCCTTGGGGACGTTTACAATGGAGCCATGTGATTCCTACAACCAATTTACTCAGTGGGAAAATCCCTATCTTGTAACTACTATTCTTTCCCAGAGCCTTGTTTTACTTTTATTTGCCACAGCAGGGGCAACTTTTCCATCTCGATTACTGCACTGCAACTCTGCCTGTGAAAATGAGGAGAATGTGGCTGCAGAAGTGGAAATGGATGCTATCACTCTGTAGCACAGAAAGGTTCCTAGGCTGATTGAACTTTCTTTTCTTCCACGACACCAATTTAGTTTTCAGAAATACGTATGTAAAGGCTGACTCCTGGAGATGTTTAAGAGAGAAGGTAAACTAATGCAGCAGAGCAAATGCAGGGCTGGTGCAGTGTAAATAGCTTGTTTCTGTTTGGCTCAAGTTTATTTATTTTTCCTCATTGAAACAAACAGGCAAAAATTTCATCAGACTTGAAACATTCCCTTCAGCTTGTAACAAAACACGTTGGGTACTCCTGAAAGAAAAGAAACACTGGGCTCACATAACAGGAGGAAAAAGCTTCTCCTTTTTCTCAGGAGGTCAGTCACTGGTGCACTAACCCCAGAATAATGGAAACTCTCGTTTAAAGCCCTTCTCCTCAGTCTGGGATTTCCCCTACCTCTCTCATCCTTAGTAGCAGCATGCATTAGCCACACATTTACAAATTATTCTGGGAGCATGTAAATATTTTGTACCACTCTGCATAAATACAAACATTTGTATGAATAAAAGAGCTGTAACCCGCTGGTTAAGGCAGTCCTGGGAAATGGGTGAGCAAGCTTCAACCTTCACACTGACATAGGTGAACAGGAAATGTCAGTATGGGATGTCTTATTAGAAGTGGAGAACTCTAACTGGTATCTAACAGAGTATTCCTGTGTCCCAGATAAACGTGGCGTTTCTTTTTTATTCTGGAACATAACAGTGGACAACCATACGCTACTAGCCAATCCTTTTTTTTTTTAATCTCTTACCACTTTTTTATTCTTCATTCACATTTCTCAGCTAATAAAAAGAAACAGTATTAATAAGCACTACAGATGCATGGACTACCTTGTACCTCCAGACGGTACTGTATGAACACCTTGCCTCCAGAGCAGGATAGCTCTTGAATCCAGATGTCTTAGCCATAAATAGTTTGGGCTCTGCAGGTTCTTGGGAGGACGGCTTACTTACCAGGCTGCACAGTTAGTAAGGACTTTCCTATATTATGAGGTGAATAGCTTCAGTGCTGCTGGCATTTTACCCTGTGTCTGGTGGACTGAGACTTCCCTGAGCTACCCAGTAAGATATTTCCATGTAGCTATAGAATTAGACTGAATATAGAAATACATGTGTATAATGACTTCCTATTGTATAGCACTTTCAATGCTTGAGAGGTTTATTCAAATACCTAATTTTTATTTTACAAAAGATTTCAATTACAATGGTACAGAATATGGAATAGATGCAAAATATACTAATGCTTTTAGCTGAAGACAAAAGTGGCTTACAAAAAACAAAATGTGGCAGGAAGCACTGACAACCATGCAATTTGAGCATTGTACAGGAGTGCCAGCAGCAGCAGTGTAATTGTTTTTCTAGTTTTTGTTTGGTCCTCATGCTGGCTCGCAGTGTTAATCTCCATATGACTTTTTTTAAAAAATCAAGTAAATAAAAGAAAAACAAAGCTCCAAATGTACACACTGATTTTACTTGTTTCTTTGTCTAAATGTGAGAGGAGGATGGGTTATGTGGGTATGTAATATACTGAAAGTTGATCCAAAGCTATTTTCCTACTACTTGCTAGTAGGGGAACAGAATATCACTCACAGTTCCTTGGTCAGGAAAGCAAAAACAAGTTCACAGTAACCATATTAGAAGAAAACACTTTTTTTTTTTCCACTGGATGGCCCAAATGTTGCTGAATGCTGCCATCATTTTCATTGTGATAAACAAGTATGCCTTTTCATTGTTTTATTTACAGCAATTGAAATTAAGAGAAATTGCATTGTCTCACAATTTAGTTTGGTGCAGAGGTAAGTGCATTTATTCCCTTAGGCATCTCTTGCATTCCATTTATTCATCCCCACATCATCTTTTTTTTTTTTTAAGCTCTTTTTTCTGTCCTTCTATTTTGCACTAGCTTTAAAATCTAATTAATTATTTTTATCAGTTTAATTTTCTTGTTCTCTCTTGTTCTTCTTCATGATTCCTTAGAAACTGAAGCTGAAAACCTGCCAATTAGTTCCTGTGTGGCTGTGTCCACATGAAGATTCCTCAATTTCAGAAGCTAAGCCCTTTAATCAAACCCAATCAAGAAATGCATTTCCAAATTTTTGGTTGGGTTGGAAGGGACCTTAAGGATCATTTAATAATAAAAGATCATCTAATAAATTTTACAACTTACATTACAGCCAGCTTACCTGATCACTAAACGATATTTCTAACACCAACAATTTACTTCCCTTGACACTTTCTCTGAAACATTAATGACAAATCTTAATGACTTTCTTTTAAAAGCAGAAGATTTATAGGTAATGAAAATAACAGACCCTTAGAGAAAAATTACGACCGCAACATCTTCTAGAACATCAGTTCACCAGATGTAAAGCTGACCTACGTGTGGTCACTTTCTTTTGCTGGCTGCCCCAGAACCACACTCATGAGGATGGGGATAGGGACTGGAGAAAGAAATGAATTTCCAAGCTATCTTTGTTTACAGATTACAAAGCACAAGTTACTACTTGCCTGATTGACATATGAACAAATCTTGATCAAGAGATGCTCATCATTAGGACTTCTGGTTATTTTTCATATCCGAGTGGATATGAAATGGTACACCTGGTATGGCACGCTGTGTTCTTGATTTTGAGTCTGTATTCCTTGAAAGCCAGGGCCTGAGGACTTGGAGACAGGCAAATAATTATTTGTGTGTTAATCAAACAATTTTAGTGAAGATAAAGATATGGATTTTAAAGGCAAAACCAGAGATTAATACAGAAATATTTGGGGGATGGAAGTGGGGGGATGGAGAGGAGAAGTCCTCATTTGAGTAGTGGACGTTTCCAACTGGACAAAGAACAAACCAGAATTATTTTGATAACTACTAATTGGTTTGTACCATTGGACTTGAAAGGGAGACCGTATGCTGACTATTGTGATTTAAATTCAGATTCACTTCTGAATAAAGTTTGAAACAAAAACATCAAAATACTTTCCCCAAAAACTTAAACCATAAACTTTTATTTCTCTCTTTTGAATCCATTTTGTTATTTTGTGGGAAGTTTACAGATAGCTTTTGTTGTTTCCTACCTGGGTTTGGGGGAGGAGATCAGAAGGGCCTCATGAAGATTTTGAAGACGCTCTGTAGATCCTGCAGGGTTTCTTTTGCTTAGTCTGCTGCTTGTTTAAATAACTTGTTTTTTAAAAGGAACTCTGCCACCAGAGATATTCTCAATGCAATGAGTAAATAAATCAACTGTAAAAATATTTCTTAAATATGAGACATTGTACACAGGCAGCTGCCAGTGTGAGAGTTTGTTGCTGCCAGTTAGGATGCAGGGACTGCACCTCACCATCTGAATACACAAAGCTCACAAACTGAGCACAAGCCAACTTCGATTAAATATTTTACAACTTCTACAATGATAACATTTGGGTTAAACAACCATTTGGTTAGCCAGTTTTTAATAGAATTAACCTTGCCACATTTACAAATGCTCATCACAAAGACAGATTTTCAACATTGTCATATTTTTTCCTTTAAGTTTGGATAGCTGAACAGTTTTAGGAGCTGTTCCTGAGTGCAGTGCTGTACTTCTTTTCACGTCTGAGCACTGGTCTGGTAAAATGTTGCTCCAGCCACAGGTAGAGACACAACCAACTGCATGCATATCCACATTATATGAAACTTCTTGAAGCAAGAAGCTGAAGTTTGCTAGGAAAGCCATGGTTACACACTTCCATCATGCCCTCCAAATAAAAATGGACATAAAAAACTGATTCATAACCTCTCCATCCTTTGAATGCCCCCTGTGCATGGATCTACATCCCTGAACTCCCAAGAGAAAAGATAGTCTGGTAGCTACACCGAGGAGCAGAGCTAGCTTTCTTTTCTGTGCTGAGCTCTGTCATAAGCCCCAGTCTGACACTGGGCCAGCCAGGTCACATCACATTGCTTTATGCAAAAATTCAGGGGAAAAATTAAATGCTGATAGTATTTGTGCTTGGTCTGTGCAGCAGTAAGGGCATGTAGACCCTGGTGTACTGGGTGGGATCCAAGGCACATCCAGTTCAGTGTTTTGCCTCAGACAGTGATCGGGGTGGCCAGAGAAGGAACAGAGGAAGCAGGGAAAGTACATACAGTGTGGTCATTTCCCAGCATAACTTCCCAGTTGGTGTTTAACACAAAATTCCAGAGCCTTGGGCCGTACCCTGACCACCTATAAGCAGCGATAACCTTTTCCTCCATTAATATTTCCTGCAAAGTATTCTTGCTTTGATTTTCACAGCAATTACTTACAAATGTTCCATGTGCTAGGTTGAAATATATAGCCTTGTATTTGTTTTAAAAGACCAAAATTCAGACTAATTTGCATAGCTAACAATCATATGGAACTCTTGTTTTCTGTCCTGGTGACTCTTTTCTCAGATGAAAATCCTGGTCTCAAGCTTGGGATTTCTGTTGCCCTTCTCTACACTTTCTATTTTTAACTAGTACCCAAGACACAAGCGCACCAGTAGTTTACAGAGCAGCAAAATGATGTTTTCTGGCTTGTGCTCAGTTCCTCCCCTAGCAATTGCTAACTTTCTATTTCTCTTCTGAGTACTCAGCTATTGAAAGACATGGACACTAGTCACTGTGGGTGTCCTTCGTTTGTCTAAAGGTTGCAGTGTCTTCACAATGAAGAACAAATTGGGAGGTAGCCAGAAAACAGAGAAATTTGGAGTAGATGGGCCTTGTGAATTTGAAGGTAACAGAGCAATCCTGTAAGTCTTCAAACAAGGGAAGTATGGATCTATGGAACCTACTGAAATACTCTGGCTTAAATATAATGATATTATCAATTTTAGGTGAAACTAACCTCAGATATAGAGGTTTGCGTGTGAACAGATAGCTCACAGGAAAACAGTTCAGTGTGATCTCCTGCCAGGTAGGCGATTTGGCAGATCCTGGAGATCTGGCACATCCCACGCTGTGTGCAAATGGTTGGTGGACTAAGGACATTTCTGCCCCAGCACCATAAAGACCCCTTCAGTGCTGATAAACCAGAGAATATGAAGCTTAATGAAGTAGATGCCGCAAGCTGACAGGAGTGTTGGAAAGGGATAGAGAGAAACCGGAATGATCATGGGCAGAATTGGCAGAAGAAGCGGCTGGCTATTAGACAGAGGGAAATAGAGTGTAGCTGAGCATTCACCATGGCCAGCTGGTGAGAACAGAAAGGGAGCACAAGGAAGTAGTAAAAAACAAAAGCTCAGACAGGACGGAGTTGTGTTTAGAACCCCAAGTTACTCCTGAAGCAATAAACGGAAGGGGAAGGGGAAAGGGAAGCCTGCCAGCACTATATATTAAAGCTATGATGGTGAGAGAAAGAAACTCGCTTGGCCTCAAAATTCTGTAAGCAAGCACAGAGAAGTGAAAGTTTCTCTGAGGAAAAAGGGCAGGCATGAAACACGAGAGGAAAAACAAAATGCATTTACAGAAGGACTCTGGGCCTGAATTCTCACTGTTTTGTATTTTAGCATCTGTTACATAAGGTGAATTTAAAGTTCTGCTGAACAAATAGCAATATGCATCAGCATAAACTGTCATATATTTAAGAAATGTATGTACAATGTATACATATGTATGAAATGTATACATTTTCCTTTTCAACGCAAAATTCCAGTCCTTCCATCTGACATGTTTTTTCTTCCCAGAAAACTCAGTAACCTGCTACCAAAATCACTAAAAATGACATAATTAAAAACTTGAGATTTGTTGTGCAATACAAAGCCCTGCTGAAGCTGGCGGAAGCCTTGCCTGGTGAAAGATAAGAACACTTCAGAACCGTAAATTCTTTGGAGGTTTTGGAAAAGAAAACTAGTTCTTCTTTGGGAATGATGTTGTCTTGGCTAGCAGAATTTCATTAGTTAACTTTATAAAAACATGCCTCTTGTCGATTCATGCTATTTGACTGAAGGAATCTACATGCTCTAATCTTGTTTTTTACCAATTTGAAGAGATGGGGTGGCAGTGTGTGTGTGTGTGTGTGCGTGTGTATGTATGCATGCAACAAAATGGATTATGAATTTGAAAATTGCCAATTATGTTGCATCACACAGCTCAGAGCACTGGCACAATGATGAACCGCAATCCAGATTTTTCAGCTTAAATGGCTTTACATTCAAGCAAGCAAATTAACCATAAAATAAAGGAGGGGGGGTACAAAATATCCCAAGAAAGAATAAACTGCAGATAATAAGCACCAATCTGGTGTTGAATGCAGCCCAAGATACCAATTGTTTTAAGTCACGACAAAGACAGCTGAATGCTCATCTTGTGGATATAGAGCATGGATGATTGCTTGCCATGAGTATCTTCTCTCACAAATAACAGTTTTTTCGCTCTTAATTTTCTGCTAAATTGGAAGCTAACTGCTTCCCACATTGTCGTCGGAGCACCTGCAGCTGTGCTGGATTTCTGCGCACCATTTCTTTTAGGTAAAACAGCACTCCACTTCCTTGAGCTCATCATTATGTTTATGTCTTCCTTTCATTGCACTGCCGCACTAATGATTCAGGCAGGCTGGTCAGTCATTAAGTGACAAGCAAATGATACCATATGCAACGTGTGACTAATCGGTCTGAACAAATGAAATCACAGACTTGCTTTTCCCATCATTCATTTCACAAACAGTAGCAATGTGGTGCACAGCAGGTAGTTCAGTTAAAACCAGCCTTGTAAAACAAATTTCCTGCAGCCGTTTAAGTGTGCTGTGACGGATTCAATGCTTTAGCTGGTAGATGATGCCCAGGGGAACTAAGGATGGTTTGGGCGAAGGGAAGTGGGGAGGAGGAGAAATGCTCAGTACATACATTACAGTAATTAAAGGTTTAGTTATCTTATTGGTTTGTGTATTTTGTTTGTATGGATCACAGAAATGACTACTGGATTACACACCCCAAAACATACATAACATACACAATGCTTATCAAGAGAGAACACACAGCTCTTTAAATAAAGTTCCCCTAAGATGCATATTTTATGCAGTTCTAAGCAAAATTATCTCTGATAGCTGTAATGGGAAGACAGTGTGAGCTTTGTGTATACCAAGAAAGGGCTGTCACATACCTTTAGAGAAGTTATATTCTGTTTTTCTTACTGAAACACTGCCTACAGTTCTGCTTTCCCAGATTCAAGACCTGAAGTGATATATTCATAGTGGTCAAAGAAGTGCCCAAGTGCCCTCTAGTCAAATCTGCCAGAGAGCACTGCCTAAATATTCAATCAGCAAATCAGATAAAAAAAAAAACAAACTAATGTGTTATATTTCAAAACAAAAACAACAACAACAAAACACCTTTAAATACCTATAGGAAAAACTATGAGAGCAACTAGAATGTATCAAAGCAAAATGATGAGCCCAATATCATCTCTTTAGCAGCACCACAAATGAGAAAGAGAGTATAATGACAGAGCAAATTTGTGATGCTTCTCTCTAAAACTCTCCTACCTCCAAAGCATTTTTAGTTCAGGGACTTTTGGCAGCTCGTGTTGTTTCTATGCATGTAACAGTCATCGATGGATTTCTCTTTCATGAATGTGTCCAGTCCCCTGTGGAACTGTGATAACAAACAAGCAATCAAAGACAATAATGAGATCTAAGAGCTGGAAGTAGAATCTCAACACATTTAGAGTATGGGGAGCACCTGGTTTTCCCAGTTGGGCTAATTAATGATTGGAATGGTGTAACGAGGATTGGAGGGGGTTGCAGAGCAATAACAAATCTTACATCATTTTGGCTGATTAATTTATTTTAAAACTTGCTCTAGTTCAAAGGGCTGTTTAGGCAACCAATAGGCCATGTGCTGTTCCAAATACTATTATTTTTACAGTTGAGAGACACCTTGCTATTAGTCTACTATGGAAATTAAAAAAACTATACCTTCAGTGACATACATTATTGCACTCTTAAAAATAGCAAAGGCCTTCTTCATTTATATCATATCATAGCTTACTGTGTTATTACAACCTCAGAAGTCTCCATGTGAGCTAAAGATATACTGATTTGGTCCTGTTTATTAACATCGCTCCAGCACTACAATTTCCGCATGGTACCTTGGTAGTGCTTTCTCACCAATGTTGTGATGTCTTTTAAGTATCAAACATTTCTGCAACAGGTTTTTTTTGTATGTTTATTTGTTTTATTTTGTTTTGTTTTGTTTCGTTTTGTTTTCCCAAGGGGCCCTGTTCATTTTTTAAGCCATATTGCAACAGTGAAGAAAAAATATATTGCCTGTTTCTACTGCATTTTTTCCTTACTATTCCATAACCCAGAAGTCTTTTTCATAAGATGTCTCACTCAGATTCTTTTTCTTCGGAGAAAATAAAGATATAAATATCCCAATTACAACAAATACAGTATTTCACAGGTGGCCACATAACCTTCAATATAATTTAGTGCTTATATTAGTACATGTTTATCTACACACCTAATGTTGCCTATTCCAGGATGCATTAATGATGTACCTTTTTCATATTCTGCAGCTCTGAAGAATCTTTTAATCCTTTTTAAGTATAACTAAAGAACAGAGAATGATAAAGTATGGAAAAACACATGGTAAAAATAAAAAATAAAAAAGACAACCTTGCTAGCATCGAAAGCTGAAAATCAATGCTCATATATTTCCTAGTGACTTTTGTTTCTTTCTCTCCTTTCTTTTAAACAACACCATTAAAAAAAATGCAAAGGAAGATGCTCCCCATAGTTTTCTGTCAGATACTATCTTATTTGTATATATTTTTTGTGGTTTAATTACTCCCTTTGTTGTTTTTTTCCTCTTGGTTAAAGAACAAATCTCCAGATTGTTCCATGATCTTTGTATCTATGCAGATTAGATTTGGAAATTAAGGCAACTTACATCAGCTACATAATTAAGTGCATTAAAAAAAAAAGATCTGCCACAGTTTATTTTTTTGTTTTATTGTTACTAATGAATGCATGTAATAGGAAATGTTTAGGGGTTTTAGGGTTGAAATAAATATTTTCTGGGAAAGCCCTACCAAAATCAGGTTGTGTAAGTAAGCAGTGAATTTCAGCTTTAATAGTAAAGCTTTAACCTTTCCAGTCTCAACCCTCCTGTCCATTGGGCATTATTCCTCCTGCCCGTCCACCTACTTGAATAAAACATATAACTATCATGACTTATGACTGCTTCTGTACCAGCATCCTTGGAGCGTGCTGTGCAAAACCAAGGTTATAGCAAGAAGGTTGAAAAAGCAATAACACAGACTGTATACATGGGACTAGGCATGTCACGTTACTTGCTTCATAATGGTTATGAAGCCTGCAGTGCCCATGGAGGTTTTCTGGAGGATTTGCATGCAGAGCTGCTCTGGCACACTTTGTCAGAGTTACTAGTGGACTAATTCTGCAAACAGCAAAGAGGGAAATTCCCAGGTTGATTGGCCCCTCTTACTCTATGCTCTCTTTCTACATGAGGAGGTTCAAGGATGAAAATTAGCGTGTCTGACATGGGAAAGATCCTTTTCTTACGGTAATTTCAACAGAAAACTTGGCTTCTACCTCCTCCAGCCAGCCAAAATTGTGCCTGGATGAAATGATGCCTTCCCCAGAATGATTGCGAACTGGACTCGCGGAAATTGTAGGAAAGATTTTACAAAAATGCCCACAAATTCTCAGTGGGAATAGCAATAAAAAACTCAGTTATTCCTAACCATTTGACCACTTTGATCATAGACTGCTCAGGACATAAAGGAGTCTGTACAAAGGAAACAGATTTTGAGGCCAGCAGCCCCCAAAAGTGAGTCTGTAACCATCCAACCCAACCCAACTTCACTCACTTTTCCCACCATGAAAGGATTATGCATTCTGCATGGTAAATTTCCCTTATATTACCAACATAAGACACTATCAACCCCCAGTTTACTCATCTACTTTCTTCATTCAGCATGCCACTAGCAGTTCTTCAAATGCTCTTCATATGTCGATGTCTCCTCTGGACTTTGGCTTCCCAAGTCACTTCAGCCCGGTTTTCTAAAGAAAGGAGCCTGATGCGATCCTATCATCCATTTTCTGCTGAATTACTCAGCCTTAACTCATGAATTCTTCAGCCAACTGCAACTTAACTTGATATACAAATTTCTCATACATTTTCTGAAGAGCTGCAACTGAAGAGAAGGGAAAGACTCAAGATAACATCTTCTCCTTTCCCCTGAAGAACTGTCAAGTGAGGTCCACCTCATCAGCAGCAGGACATGCCAAGCTAGGGCTGAGCTGTGATGGACGTAGCCTGTGGCTGTCCGAGCAAACAGCTGAGGGTGCTGAGCCCTGGGGGAGGTGGGCAGAAGGAGAGTCAGTGCTGAGGGTGGAGAGTGGGGGGAGAGGCTGAGAGTAAACTGGTATATGGGGGGAAAAGCAGGGTCTGTCACAGTGGATATGCACAGAGATAGAAAGCATAGAAATTAACATAGAAATCACCAATTTAAAAACAGGTTTCATTAATTTCACTGTTCGCAGAACAATATGTTTAACAAAGAAATCGGTATTCAGCATCTCATTGGTACTATAATGGTGGGCTGGGGAAAAATGGAAAGAAGTGGATTTTGAAAAAGAAAAGTATTTTTCTAACGCAAACCTGATGTCAGTGTTGCTGGCAACACTGAAATCTGCAAACACATTTATTAAGGAAATTATGTCCACAGTGCAGAAACTGCAGGTAAAAGGTAGCATTATTACCTAGCTTTAACCCAAATATTCAATAGTATAGATATTGTGTTAAAATAAAACTCTTGGAAACAATAATAAGAAAACTTTTTGAAAAGTTTTAAAGAAAATGCAGAAAGTGTCTGTGATCCTGACACACTCCCACAGAGTATTTTGACATCTCTTGGTGAAAATCTTCTGTTTCAGGGTAGCGTGAGAGGCACTACCACACAGAAGGGGAAGGAAAAGAAAAACCAGTAAAAGCAAAACAAATAACTCTTCCCCTGCTGCCCTCCTTCCCCCAGGGCAGGGGAAGGGTGCCCGATGACTGCCCAAGCTGCTCAGATCATAGCTGGGTGTGAGAGAGAACCTCAACCCTACTGAGCAATTCCATGCAGAGAGCACTGGGGTTTTTCACTGTTCAAGGAAGGAGCTAATCCCAGTAATTTTAACTTTCAGGTTTACTCGTAGGTAATCTAATTTGTGGAGTTGATACTGTTCTTTAGCAAACTTGCCGTGTTGTGTAAAAAACTACTCATGGTACATTATGAGAAGCAGGCACTTGTTTAATTTGATTCTTTTATCCCTTGAAGACGTATACATGTTTGTATGTTATGCAGTGAGATGAAATTCAAGTTTTTGTATCCCAGCATCTGATTAACACAAATCAATTATCTCTACTGAAAAGAGGCAAAATTTTACCCAGATATTGCTGCTTCTTCCTGCTGCCAGTGCCTGACATTTGTAGAGTGTAGCAGGTTGGATCTGAAAGTGCGTAATAGTATTTGTGCTGAATTAATACGGAAAATAAACTAGAAGAAACTGTTCAATTTTCAGTGTTGCCTGAAAATATTGCCTTGGCAAATTGCATGGAAGATGTGAAGATATGACATGCAATTCTAAAAGAAAAAATCCCTCCAAAAATTAGAAAAGGCCACAAAATGTCTCTTTTTATTTCCTCCTTCTTAAAAAATGTATTCTCCCTGCTTTCTCCCTCCCCCCCAAAAAACTATCTTTTTTTCTTCCTCTCCTGACACCCTTTAATTAATGCTCTTATTTGGTGACACTGCACACTGTGGATTACATGCAGGAGTGGATGTGTACCCCTGCCGAGCAATCAGGCACCCCGCAGGGCACAAACAAAAAGCCCCAGTGTCCGACCCGGCTGTCTCCTATGAATAGATCGCCCTTTCTTTATTAGGATAAGAGATGTGCAAGTGCCTGTGTGTGCTGGATTTGGAGAGGAGAGATATACATCTAGGTAGAAATATAGTATGTCTTGGGGAAATTTCAGAATGTGACAGACATCACTTGGTCCAAAAAGGGATTTGGGGCGTGCAATATCTACAATGTTTCTCAAGAAGGGTCACCACCACCCCAAACCAAAACAAATGGAAAGCCCCCCAGAAAACTTCGTGTTGCTTCTCTGTTGATGCTGAGAGTTGTCAGACCTGCCACCCACCACCTCGCCTGTCCCCCAGGGTGGCCTAGCATCGACTGCCAGGTGTGGGAAATACAAAGTCTCGGAGGCAATGGGCTGGTGCATGGGTATATAGCCAAAAGATGCAAATAAGCTGTTTCAAAAGTTAAATTTCTGCAGTAAAAGGGTAAAATCTGAAATGCACTGGAATACAAATGTCACCAATGTCAACAGAGGCTTGGCCAGCAATTTAGCTCACCTACACAACTATATATCTATGATTGGTACTTAAAGCCAATACGATATTAAATTTCAGAGAGCAGGCGCTGTAGTAACTTTCTCCTGACATTGCATCTGATGTGCCAAACACAACATACCACTCAAACAATGCTCTCCTGCCTGCTTTATTTCAGCTTAAACCCCAGTAATACCTGGCACACTGAAAGGAGGGCAGGTCATGGAGGAAGAGTTAAAATCTGACTCATGCCACCTGATGCATGAAGGGACACGTGGTTACTTGGGGCACCATGAAGCACAGTCGGTAAGAATTTGAATACACATGAGTTAAATCATTAAATAATCTACATTTCAATTGTGCCAACCTGTCAGTTTCAGAAGGATTATCTTGAAGGTAAACAGATAAAAATAAATAAATAAATAAAATAAAGATCTAGCACCACTGTACTTGGTCAGGTTACACTGCAAAAATTCCTGAGGATGTATGACATAGACTGGAGTCTTAGTTCTTGGTCTAGCTCTCCTGAAATTAGGGAAACCCTAACTGCCTTGACAGAAGAGTTAGTGAGTATGGGCTGAACATTATAGCAAGTGTACAAGGAAGAACTGGCATTAACAGAGCAGGGCTGTCCCTGCAGCTCTGATGCCCATTGCACGGTGGAGGTGCTGCACTGCAACGTTTGTGTACCCAGAACTACGTGCACTGCACGCCTGTTGTACAAGCACTGCGTATCACATCGAGGGCTGTGTTCATGCTGTAGCAGCCTGCAGGTGGCTGTTAAAGCATCAAACCCTCAGATTAAGCTTGTGATATCTGATAGCTACTATGCCAAATATGTAGGAATCCAGTTAATTTTCCAGTCTTAAACAGAGGTCTTCATGCTTTGTCCAGTAACATGGCAGAGATGCTAAGCGGCAGATAAGGACTTCCATGATGCCGTTCAAGAAAGCAGAGGGTGTGGAGGGTCACTTCAGCTGCAGTGCTGCCGAAGGGCTGATCGGTGGTAAAGATGCTGGACTGAGGCTCAGGATGTAGATGTTCGACCCCTAACTGCCATATGCTATAACAGTGACTTCAGGCACACCAGCTAAAACTAAAATCCCTAAAAATCTCAGATGCTTCAAAGTTAGTTCCAGCATCAGTGCTGGCTGCTCCCTTGGCCACCTGGAGGCTCCACCTTAGGACTTTGTGCACCTTAGGCTGAAGGCACTGATCAGACAAACACAGAAAGGGCTCCAAGCACAGGAACAAAGCCCAGGCTTCCCCTGCCCCTGCCCAGCACACAGCCAAGAGCTTACCAGGATGCAGAGTCTGGCTCCCTCTTGTGCTCTGTCCTTTTAACGAATTAATTTGGGAAATACAATGCAGTGGAATATTTTTAACAGGTTGTCTGCAAGTGCCTCTAACATGGGGTTGGGGCACTCATGAACACTGTGAACTGGAAATCCTTCAGGTAAGGAGTTCAGCTTCTCACTCATTTGGTTAAGCATGTCTTGGGATAGGAAAAAAATGAAAAAAAAAAAAAAGTGGGTTAGGAATGCTGAACAGGTTCTAACATTTCTAATCTTTTTTTTGCAGGTTTCCCTTTTCCACAAAGCCTCAGCTTATGGCTTGTCAACCTGGGCACATTTGTGCAGCCCAGCAGGGAAAAGCCACTTCTCTGTAGGGATGTCTGCTTCAGAAGCTGCATCAGCAGCTCTCTGCCAACATCTAGGTTAGAAATTTCCAAGGCAGAATGAATGACAAGAACATGACATTTCTAGTGTTTTACAGAAGGTGTCATTGTTGCGCTGCTCTGTTTGACAAACTCCTTCTGACTGTTCAGTAGCACATGGAGCGAGTCACTTCAGAAAATGAACCTTTCTTTTTTTTCCTTCTCATTCAGCTGCAGTCTATCCCACATTAAACTCAAGATGAAATGTTTCCTCTCATGGAGTTTGACTCTCACAGAATAGACACCTCACTACTGGAGGCTACTTCTCCAATTCATTTTTTAAGATTAATCGAGGGTGTGTAACCTCACAAAATGTTGCCTTACATTTCTGGTAATAATAGGAATTCTGCTTGAACCATAAAAAGCACGTTAAAAGCAGTGTGACACTCATTATAACATGTTATCTGCACTCTCCTACCACGACCAGCACACCTGTATTCAGGAGTACTTTGGTCATGACGTGGGCACTGGGAACACCGAGGCTCCTGAAAACAAAGGGGAAACATCTCCAGCAGCCCTCGGAAACCTGCTGGCTACCCCTATTCAGAGACATTGCACCAGTTATCAAAAATACCCCAAACACCATTCCTCTCTGAAGGAGACCTAGAGTGGGAAAAATAATCTATGTGTAAAAAAGAGAGTCTAAAATAGCTTCTGCAGTGGCAGAGGAAGGGCCTAGAATGCCAAAAGCCTGTGTCTTACTGTGGTGTTATGCACTCCTGCTTTATCAACATGACCCAGAGTCATCCCTGCCACCACTGCTGCTGTAGTTACAGTTGACGTGATACCTTTGTTCCAAAGCTTTCGCTTCAGAAGAACTGTGTGATGATGCCACTTCCCCAAATCAAATTCTGCCATAGACACTCACCTCACCCGTAAATGATTTTTGACTCTCCTTGTGCTCAGCAAAGCCCACAAATGAATTTTGTGCTTAGCAAAACACCTGAAAAACCAGGACCTAGAAACAAGTGCAGAATGAGGTGAGGACTACCTTTCCTGGACAGAAACGTGTCATTCAGTACCAAAACCCTGCTACTGAGTAGAGGAGCAAAGTCTGGTCAAGTTGCCTGCCACAACTAAGATTACTCTTTGCTTGTTTGCACACAAATTAGGGAACTAGTAAATACTTATCCATATGTTTTTCAGATGTGAGCTTACCCAAGATCTCTCAGGGATTGCAGGTATATGCCCATACCCCTTGACAGCACATCTCTCCAATATTTTATGACTCTCTCCCTTATGAGAGGGGGGCTCAGTAATAAACTATTATCCGTTGTTGGGACTACTTTTGGCAAGGTGAGAGCAGCTAAAACACTGCCAGCTTCCAGCTACTGGCAACTTCCCCGTCGCTCTCCTGAGCACAGCAGCCCCTAGATGGCGCTGCGAGACTCCTCTTCCACTTGGCAGCATTGAGCGCTACCTGAAAATAGATTTTTCCCTCTTTTTGCTTCTTTTTTACACAACAGGGTGAGAAGATAATAAATAAATATATACAAAACAACCTCAGACAAATATCAGTTCACATTACTTAAGCTCAATTCCATGTTACTACTTGAAAACAAGGCAGGAAACTTGATCTGATTCCCATCCAACCTGCTCCAACTAGAAACGTCCTTTTATTGATTAAAAGCCAGCATAAAATGTTGTTGCAGTAAAGTGTACTTGCACTACTATCTGCTTTGCGTAACCACTGTTCTGCCTCAGATCGGTGCCACTCTGTTATATTCAGATTGTATCATCTTGCTGAGCCAGACAAGGTTTAAGACCTCCATGGATCCTTCCTTTTGGGAGCCCTAAAGCAGTTGTGCTCCGTCAGAAAATATGCTGTATGGCAGTCAAACACTCGTCTTTGAACTGTGAAATATCCAGGATAGAAATAGGACTGGTGTTCAATTTCTGTTCCCCTGATGTTCAATTTCTGTTCCCTCTTCCACTTCTCCATACAGCAGCCGAAGACATAAAAAGCAAGAAAGCAAGAAAAAAAAAGACATACACACCCCATTTACAAATATTGAATGGCACTGCTGTTTTACTGGTAGTAGTCAGCTAGGAATGGGGCAACACTAACACTAGGACATCAGCAATAACATTAGGTAAAATCAGGAACTGGTTCATCAATGCCTTGCCAGCTCTACCAGCCATTAAACCTTCAGGATGAAAAGCAAGGTGTGCTAATGGTACCTTGCTTGAACGTGCCCACACACCGATTCCTGTGACCTGCAAAATTTCCACCGAGCACGAGCTAACATAGCATTGGGCACGAGCTGGCTTTCTGCCCGCCGCAGAGCCAAGGGGCTGGGGAGCGGTGCTGCACCCTCCTGCCTGACTCCCTTGCATCTCTCCCAGCTGCCCTCCACATTCCCCACGGGCACATAATTATTTCTGAAGCCTTCATTACACTTTCAGTTTTGGATGAATGAGTCTCAAGTACTAGAAAGTTAACAAGGGATAAGACGGAGCAAGCAAATGAGACATTTTTTCTTTAGAAACTAGGTTAAAAATGCTTCCTGTTCTCCCTCAATTGTATCAGCAGCAAATTCTTGCTCCCACAAGCACTTCAGGTTACTACAAACATGATTGCTGGCATAAAGGAGAACAAAACTCAAGCAGAATTTAGTCTTATAGTTCCTTCTTCTGCCAATCATCTGATGGTGCGATCCTCTGCACAAGACAGGACAGGATTTTCCTAGAGCCAATTATCTGCTTTTTGGTCACAGTATGCTCTTGCTGGCATTCAGCCTGAGATATTGCAATGTAAGGAATACAAAAGTAACCCTCTCTTCAACCTCCCTTAACAAAGATATTCACAGAAAAAATAAAACCATTAAACTATATACTAATGAAACCCAAGCCAGTAAGATCTGGTTGCTGTTTTGGCAGAGTGGGAGGCCCAGGGAGTAAACTCCTGCTAGTAGCAGCCTGTTGAGAAAGGTGTCAGGGTGAAGACTGGGGCCATGCCTGTAGCAAGCAAGGAGAAACAGAAGAAACAGTCCCCAGGAAGAGGGGCTCTTTGTCTACTAAAAAGGGTTGCTCTGAGGAGCCTGAGAAAGGTGCTCCACCTTTCTCCAGCTTCTAAAATGTCCCCTCAGGTCTGTGGTTGTTGACTGTGGTATCTAGCTCTATGCACATCAGCTTTCCTATACTCAGAATGACTTGTTTCCTTGGGCTTGTCACAGAGTACATTACTTGAGCAACCATCAGCCAGCCACGGGAAGTGGAAGTGGGCTTTGGAGAAGCAGCAGATGTGGATAGCTCACTGGCCAGGCTGGACACTGGCTGAGTTTCCAGTCCCGAGGGGAAGACCTATGCCATCCCTGGAGGTGTTGAAGAGGTGTATAGACATGGTGTTTAGGGACATGGTTTCGTGATGTACTTAGAAGTGTTAGGCTGATAGTTGTATGTGATAATCTTAAGGATCTTTTCCAACCTAAACCTAGATCATGATTTCCGTAAGATCTTGGCCAAGCCTTTTTGCTGCTCTCTTAAGTTGCTGTGTGTGTGAAACAGGGACAGTAACTTCTCTCTGCTGATGCTGTCTGGGGGACTTCAGCCAGGTAGCATTTTTATGTGCTTTCAGATCCCTCTAAATGGCACTAAGTGAATAAGATTTATTAACATTTCTTTTATCTGCTGCTCACAAACACCTGAGCTCAGGGAAGAGCAAGTGTTAACAGCCCCTGTCACCGCCCCAGGCTGAGCAGTGACAATCGCTGTGACCACAGTCACAACCGCACAGCAGCTAGTCCCTGGGGAGATCCCATAATGATCTGCAGGCTTTAGTGGTAGGATAGAGTTAACAAGTTGTGTGTGTTTTTTTTAATAAGAGGGTTACTACATAGAGGAGGAGGATGGCCTTGCGACGAGGACATCTCCCGGGTTCATGATCTGGCTTAGCCCGCAGGCTCAGGAGCAGTGGCATTGTGCTTCTTCATAACTAAATGATAAATGTATGATAAAACTGCAGTGCTCCCAGTCCCCAAGTCACACCAAAATCTGGTTATTATTTTGGGGGAAATTCAGATTTTCCCAGAGTCCCTACAACCTGCAGCTGTCACTGACCAGCAGCAGAGATGTTCAGCTTTTCTGAGTTTTACTCTTTTTGGTAGTCACTGGCTTCCAACCAGCAACTTGTAACACAACTGATTCCCAAACGCTCCATTGTCTTATATATTTGCAGCTTCCCTGTGACACCATACGCCAGCTCCAGCTGGCTGGCCCCAGCTGTGCTCAGTCCCTCACCCAGCTGTGCACATGGGGGCACTACAGAAATGGGGAGTTTGGGGTGCTGTGCCCAGAATGAAGAGGACATAACCCATGATGGCACAGAGATTGCAGACCAACCCCAAACAACAACCCCAGGTGCAGCACTGCCCCATGTCTGCTCCAGGGGACAACCCAGCAGGGCCGTGCCTTCTGGCCTGCTGACAGAGACACCTGAGAGATCTGAAATCAGGAGCAACCTGTTTTCCTTTCACAGCACGATACGTTTGCAGCACGTTGTATTTGGGATCAAAGCCCAGCACTGCTACACAAAACAGTTCAACCTCCTCCTTTTCAAAGGTTGGGTGAACTTAGCTGCCGACAACCACCAACAGAGCACATGTACAACAGCACCTTCCTCAAAAACAAAAAACATACAAACAAAAAAACCACCAGCACCAACAACAAAAACACTCCTTGGGCTCACAAAACCACTACTTACATGAAACAACAAACTCAGCATTGTGCTATTAACCCAGCAGGTTGGGAATTTGCTTGTTTCTGTCAAATGCATGCAGACAACTCTGTGGTGTGTTTGGAGAAGCTAGCCCAGACCAAATGCTCATGTTACAGCCAGCAGCTTTGGGTGAGATGCTGACTTGGGGGGCTACGGGCAGATGAGGAGGTGGAGGTCTTTATTCCCGTTAGCATCTGTCCTAAGTGAATGTGCCCTCTCATCATAAAAACTGGCAACTAAATCCAAGGGGAAATGTGCACAAAAAGGCTGAACAGATAATCGCATCAATCCACTTAAACGGGAATCTGAGTCAACAGATCTAATAAACAGAGGCCAGTGGACCACACAGATGATAGAGGAGCCTCTCACGGCTGCACTATGCCCTTCAGTCCCTCGAGATCACACAGGCAGTTTTAATGCAATAAACTGGCTCTCCAGGCACAGGATTTCACCACTAGATGTCAATGGCATCTGAGTTTTTGAAAGAGAAGCTACAGCTATGAGCAGGTTGGCTGCAGGAAAAGTTTGTTCAAGCTGGCAGCAGCTTTTGCTGGAAGCAACCATGTCAATCAAGCCCTCTCCTTGGTCAAAATGATGATGTGCTCCCTGTAAGATGCTCCCTGTAAGAACCCTGACTGTCTTTTCATAAAACATGGTGCTGGCAGCTTCTTGTCTAGTTCTTGCCAGGAAAGATCCCTCAACAGAAGTCTGTACTAGCCACCTCCACTGACAGCACACTTTGTGGGAGCAAGCCTATGCAGGAATCAGGCCCAGGTGGCCTCAGCAGCAGTTTAATTACTCATCAAGCAAGATAAACCTTGCAAAAAAAGAGAGCTCTCACAAGCATTTGTTAAAAGCTTGTATAACTTAGTGTGGAATTGCTTGATCTGGGGTTTGATGCTCATCATCCGCTGTCATCCCTAGGTTTGAATCATCACTATTTATATTTCTTGGTAAATTCCCCTCCAGCAAAGCATGGCTCTGTGCTCTCAAGCCATCTGTCACAGCTGGTGGAGCCTCTCTCAAGGGGCACTTCACCACTTAGGTTAAACGGGTGACTTCTGCCAGTGTCACGTCCCCATGACAAGTAATGCTCCCATCAAACCCATATTCCTGTGGAGAGGAAAGGACTTGCACCTGTGACAGAGCAACAGCAGGATGCCAAGACAAGAGCCCAACCTGCTCAAATTTTAGAAGCCTCGACAATTTTCTGCAAGACTTCAGGTGCAAGACAAAAAGAAAACCTGTTCCAAACTTCGTACAGTCCATATCCCATCTTCCCACAGAAGTCATCATTTAAATTGATCAAGGGAAGCTACCACAGTGACTGTCCTTTGGTGTTCTTTTGCTCATTTGGTTCTGATTAAAATCTTAATTTCTTACTCATTTTAGACAAGTACCTCTCTAACCTTCTGTAAGTTAAAGAAGGTCAAGTAACTTTGGTTTTGCTACCAAATTTTATTCTAATCACTGCTGAATCAGTATTTCTTAGCACCCCCAGGACTGCTCTGACTCCTTTCTTCAGAGATAGCTGAAACCTTACGGAGAGGAACTAACAGCACCAGGACCTTATGGCACACCACAGCTAGTCCACACACAAACTGCTTACACACAAACCCTGCATTCTCCACTTCTCCCTACAAGGTAACAACTTAAGCAGGCCGATGTACAGGTGCAATCAATCACAAAGAGCTTCCCCTTCACCTGCTGGGTTTATGTGGCCTCCTGAATGGCTCTTCTCTCTCCTGAGACCCAAATTAAATTCATCCTGGGACTTAAATGCTTTCTCTCTGCTTGCTGTGTTTTTAATAATGGTAAGGACAAGAATTACCTCTAACTTGAGGATTCCCCCTGCAGACGCAGGACCAGGAAAGAGTTAGCAACACCCTTCAGAGCAAAGGAAGCTTTCTGAGGCTTTCAAGATGATGCCCCTTTCCCTCCTTCCATAGTCTGCCTGGGATAGGAGAGGGATGGAAGATAATGCTGAAGCCCAGCCAGTTCCCAAAATTGCAGGGTCTGGGGTGATTTGTGAACTATGGTGCCTCTGCAAATCACTGGCAGTACAGTCCTCCGAGGTGGTGGAGTGAAAATGACAGTGAAAGCTAAAAGCCAGCATGCAGACTGCATCATCCCTGACCTCCGAGGCCAGGCACATGCCAAAGCTCACTTTTTCTAGGCTTTCAGGACTTTTATAAAGGTCTTATGAAGTCCACCAGCCTTCCCCCAGCCTGGAGGGAAAGCAGAGGAGAATATTTCTCTCCTTGCTTCAAAGATTGTTTATTTGCTCTGTGTCTGCAGGCCTCCACTGATATATTAACTGCACTGTGTGATTCTCTGAGCTCTGATAAAACCACGGGTATTTCACGGTATTACAGTAGCTACCTGTGCATGGTGCTGTCAGCGTGACATGGTGGTCACTGTAGGAAGTGTAAAGGTAGAGTGCTGGAGCCCGAGGAGGTGTTGTTTAACCTGCTGCTTTGGGCTGTGCTGTGTGTGTGCTCAGCTGCCTTCCCCACGGCAGAAGAGAGCGTGACCCAGGGCAGGTGCCCAGTGTGGCAGGGAAACCTGCTGAGATGTGAAACAGAACAAATCTTCAGGTTTATTTTTCAGGCTTGGCTCTTTCTTAGACAGAGAAGAGGGAATCACCTCAGGGCAGATAAGTCCTGTTTTGTACAGTTCACCCCAGCAAACTGCCCCCACCTGCTTCCTCCTGCCTTCCCACGGCAGCTTAAATTACAAGTTTTTGCCAATGAAGCACTTTTCTGGTTAACAAGAACAAGGGATCCCTTGCCTTAATAGTTCAGCAAGATGGTTTGAAGGAACCACGTTTGGAGATCAGCTGCTGAGTGCAGCAGCCTCTTCTTATGGCTCTTCTGGCACAGCTGGAGCTGAGGCACTCGTCCTACAGGTCCTACACATCTCCATGGTCCTGATAGCATGGAAAAGTCTTTAAACATTGTTATAGAACTGGGTCAACATTTTGGGCTTGTACTGTTTCAATTATTCCAGTTGCAATTATTACACACCCTTCTCAGCTGTTACACTGGCACACACACTTTGTTGATGAAGTTTAAGTCTAGGTAAGGTTCAGCCACTTAGAGGATGCAGTATTGCCTGTTTACAAAGCACTTCAAACAGACATCACACCATAGGTACCAAGTGTTATTTGTGTGTGAAATAGCCAGGTTTGACCTAGTGGTTCCTACAGTTTATGAGTGGAATGGATGGAAGGAGCAGACAAGCCTCAGATGCGTTACAGAGCACTCACTGCTCATCACAGTCTCTGACTTTCATACTCCAGACAAGCTGAGAGAAGGGAGAGGAAACCAGAGAAGCAGCAGCAGGGACAAATGATGCGAGGGGAGAGCATTTGCTCCCCTCACTAAGAGGATCAAGTGCTGATAAGCAGACTCCTGGGAATTTGAAGATAGATGTACTCCTACCCTCTCCCACAGGGACTTCTCACCGTGGCTCCAGGCCCCTCTTAGACTGTGCAGTGACGATAAGGAACAGCTGAGACCCCATTAATATAATCTCTGCTTCTGAAAACACCTACTATTTATCAGCATTAGCAAGACCCACCAACCAGAGAGGTACCAGTGGCTCTGAATGGAGCCAGGCTCCCAAGCCAGGCCCACACTGCATCCACCTCGCAAACACAGGGAGGGGCTGCAGAACTGAAGAAGTATGAGCATAAAATATTCTGGTTAGGAATAAAAAGGATGTGTGATAGGCAGGAAGGCACAGAGCCCGGTCTTCATTAAGGTAGTTTTTATATTTTGAAAAGCAATATTAAAAAACACTGGAAAATGCAAGATAAATGTAACAGTTGCTTCTACAAGTTTTAACCTTGTATTGCTTGGCCATTTTGACATATAAATTATTGCTTACTAGCTCTCATAAATACACAACACAATTAATATGTACAGAGGCAGACAAGCATGAAATATGAAAAGGAAAACATTGGCAACATTGATTCTGGTAAATCAGATTATTTCATACATACCAGGTCTCATAGCGGTGGATAACTACTAGCTGTAGTCCCTGAGAAGTTAGGTAAATACCTTGATTTGGGGTTTTCTGTTTTATTACTTTTAATGCAAGCTGACAGCATTATGGCACCCAGAGAGAACATAACAGGCAGGTGTTCTTACCTCAGCTCACTGACTTCATCCCAGTATTTCTTAACAGTGTAATAAGATGACAATAAATAGGCTATGCAAATAAATATTACTCTGCTAAAATGTTTAGTATTTACATCTTTCTTTGTAATTTTACAGCCGCATATCTTATTGTTTCAATATATTTTTATTTATTTTTTTGCCAGTGTCATGCAAATGCAGTTAACTTCTATCTGAAATGGGGCTAGAATCAAACAAGTACTGGAAGCATCTACATTTGATGCAGCAAAATCACACACCAAAGGTACAGAGTGACCTGGCTTTTTCCGTGGTTTTGTCTAATTACTCCTCCTAGCTACTCATGAAAATATGCGATATATTTAGCCTCAGGTGTGACTGTGATATACTGAACTTACGGGATTCATGGATTTTATCCACGTAACATAAATGTGCTATTAGGCAAGGATGAACAGTTCAAAAATCACAGTTTTACCTGTGCTGGACCCCAGGAGAGGCTATGTAGTGCCCCTGGCATTTTCACAGGGTTTGTTTCTCCTCCCACCACACCTTCAAAGTGCTTGCCAGTCTGAAGCCCAGCTCTGCAATACTTTAGGTGTTGAAGGAAGACTTTGACAGGCCTTTTTGTTTGTTAGACATATTATTTGGGCTACTTGCCTTTCCTTCAAGGTAACAGTTTTAAGACCCATATTTTCAATGTGAAATTGATGCACCAAAGTCGGCCCCTCAGACCATTAAGTCATATTCAAATAATAAAGGCCACTATGAACACTAGTTCGTAAAGTTTTAAAAAATAGTCCAGTTAGCCAGAACTTGGATAACATGCTTAGTGCTGGCTTTGTGCCTTCAAACTGTTTTCACGCCAGCTGTAAGGGACAGACAACACCCGATTCAGTATGAAGTTACAGTGATGCAGAAAGCAAATGCTCAGGCTGGCTCGAAGCCCACCGGTACAACGTTACCCAACGATTTGCTTCAGCCAGTTTGAACTGGCAGTGAGGAGCCTTCAAGCTGGCTTTAGCATACTTTAAAATCAAAGCCAGAGCAGTTGTCTTTTATATATATATATATATTTATTTTTTTTCCCTCCCTTCTTTCATTTCCTTTATTCTTCTCTGGCACTGCTGCTGCTTCAACAGCATTAACCACCAAAACTATCACAGAGCTGAATGCAGTGAACCGCAAATACTTTCTTATGCTCCCTCTCCCACAGATTTCAACAGAACAACTTGTGGAATAACATTATAACATATGTGCTAATGCATGCAGTCAGGTCTACATGCAGGCTCTTAAAAATAATGTCGTAGTAATGAGATTTCACAAGGGGGAGCTCAAAAACCAGCAGACAATGCAGGTAATGCAACTAGGGTGGGGATTCAGGGAATGCTGGAGCCAGAGGAAGAACTGCAACAGAACAAGAAGCAAATTCAACCCATGGTTTGTGTTCTTACACTGCAAAAAGGGAGTCCACTGCAGCTAGTATCCTCATCGGAACAGTTTTGGTCTGTTTGCACAAAAGACTTATTTACAGTATGTGCAGTCACATCTACAGAAGAACATAGGAAATTTTTACTCCATGGCCAGCAAGAGTTTATTTTTTCTTTCTTTTTACTGGGTAAAAAGAAGATTTTTTTTCTTAAAAAAAAAAAAAATCATATAGTATTTGATAATAACAAAGTACAAGCAAATACATTTCTGAAACATCTGTTTCCTTTACAATAGATCTATACAATATTTCACAGATGGGAAAACTGAATCCATTCTACAGATTTCCCCCACAGACTACTTATTAAAGCTGCTTTTTAAAAATCCCTTTAAACCAGAGATAACACAATGATGAAGAGCATGCTACTTCAGTAGATCCACATTTCAGTAAAGGAGTATCTTCTTGGAAATCTTCCTCATGTGGAAAACATAGGATAGAGACGGGCAAAGTGGTGCAACGTATCCACCTTCCTGCTCTGCAAAGGGACTGTTACTGCAAGTCTGTGTATGAACGCGAGTGCCAGGCAGAGCAGCACACATTATTTTGTGTAGCTTCTTCATGCTGAAAACCGGAGCTATGGTGACAGTGGTGTGTAGATTTAGGTCAGCTGTAGACAGGACGTTAGAAATGCTGCCTCAGTATGTGCCCAGAAGTACTACTATTAACTACATGAAAATTGGCTAAGGAAAATATGTGAGGTGCACAGAAGCAGTAAGGGACCCAAATGCTGACAGCCTGATGTGTATGCAGGTCGTTACACTGGTACCCTGAAGGGTGTACAGTGCTGTTCTTTAGGAACTGGAAGCTTGTGCAAGTTAGGTGAAATTTTACCTGCTGAAACAGAGCATTTCCAGAAGGTTAGTTAGGAATGTAGGTGAGCCTAGGCATTGCCTCTGAATTGACACAAAGGAGGGTGTAATACAAGCTGAAAAAAAAGTAGCTCCTGCCATAACAGTCTATAACTCTTCAGCTGCAGAAGCTAGTACTAAATCTGAGATAAATGAAAAGGAAGAAAGTAACGCATTTTCTGTGTACAAACAATTGTGTCCAGAAACTGCAACAAAAGTGGATTGGCTCCTACGGTGTGTTTTATAAAGCAGATTCTTAAGGGACCATTACAGTATCAACTGTTTACTGACCTCCAAATTGTGACACACTCTTGAAGTTCACCTGCTGTGCTGCCTTTTTATGTTCCAGTTCTTGGCTGTCCACAGTTATCCCAAACAAAATGCTCCAGTGGACGCAGGGGAGCTGCCTGGATTGCACAGTATTTTTGGCAACCTTGAATTAGTGAGGTACACACTGCGAAGAATTGCGAACCCCCTTGCTTCATGTTGCTTGCTGCAATGGTTTGCTGCTGTGTCACGACGCTTCCTTTCTAATACTGGCAGAATCTGCATTGAAAGCTACACTGGACCAAACAATATTTTCACAGAAACCAAGCTCTTGAGCTCAAAGAACACTGCTCCGCTTGGTGACGAGCAGGGACGGCACCAAGCTTGCCCTGTAGCTCTGTGAGCAGCTTCTTTGCTTGCTCTGCCCGATTTTCCTGTGCATGTTGTGTGAGCTACTGATAAAACTCAGTAAACTGTTCTCATATAGGGAAGCAACATGCTTGGCATAAACATTCACTTAATTCAAAGTGCTGCAGTTACAAGGTTATACGAAGCTGTGTACGCTCACACGCGCGGCTCTATCCTGTGAGAAAGCTCGAAGAGAGCTTGCTGGTTGTCGATGACATGCAGGTGGTGGACGTATGGCTTCAGTTCGTGGTGCTCTTTCGAAGGAACTTCATTGCCTATGGGACAGAGAAAGGGAAGGAATCAGAGAGCTGAGCCTTGCCTGCTGCTCATTTCTGCGTGCCAGCGACCCAAAGGACTTGCCACTTCAGTGCAACCCATGAGGTAACAGATACAGGAAAGGGGAGGAGGAAGGAAGAAGTAGACAACACCAGCCAGCTAGCATGCATGTAGGCGTAGCAGGAGGGGTAGGCGGGTGGCAAGACACTGAACTTCCCAAGAGGAAGATGTGCTCCTGCTGGGAGCATGTGCAGCATGTCCCCTGCCAGGGCAGTGCAAGGGCTCCCTCGTGCTGCTCTGGCAGAGCAACAGGTAACCCCAAGCGTGGGTGGGTGATCCACTTACACAGTTCACAGGGTGAACTCTTACACAGTTTCAGCACAAATAGGTAAGACAGCAGGCCCCTCAGTCATTTCCTTTGGAGCAGGTGAAAGGCAACAGTGCAGCAGACGGATGCTGAAGTACTTCAAAGCTGCTTTGGCAGGCCCCTGGGTTTTCATCTGTTATGCTTTTGATTTCTGCCTAATAACAGTCTTGCTGCTCTTTCATGGGAGCTTATATGGCAAGAGGAATCAGCTGTACAACTTGCATGTTCAAGGGTGGCTTGAATAGCATGTGTTTTCTGCTACAGTTGCTAAGCTTGGCATGAGTTTTTGGGAACTCACTGCCTGTGAAACCTTCCAGCATTGCTGGTGACATTGACAGCAGAGGCAGAAAAGGAAAAGCTAAGTCCATTGCTACTGAGACAGCCAGAGGAAACGACGAGACATTGCCCTCTGTTGCTGACTGCTGACAAACCGGCGAAGGCTGAAGAGCTCTGTTCCAGTCCTTGTCCTCAGGGAATTTTTAATAACATTACCATAAATTAAAGAAGAAAACCCTTAAAACTCCCCAAACCAATCAGCTTAACTTGCATGCTCCCTCCCTCTCTTTTGTTTCATTATCATCCTTTTTTCCACACTTCCCAGCTACATGAGAACCTTTCCAGGAACCAACCGTCCTACTCATTTCTACTGAGCGCTATTTGATGCTATGCAAGTAACATGGGATGTCAAAGCAGCAGCTTCTGCATGCAGCTGCTAATGGTGTTCCTGGGAAGCTATTTTTAGGAGCTATTTCTGAGCACCTATCTGACTTCAGAAATGTGGACAGGACAATGTGATAAATCTGTGTCAGAATATATCAGTGACCTTTCTGGTCCTAGGGAATAGATCACAGCAGCTGTGCTGCATGTATTGAGAAACATTTGTATTTCTCATTAACACCTGAAATTACAAAAAACTTCAACTGTGTTATTTGTTCAGGCTGCCTTGCCTGATTTTGGAAGTGCTATTATTTGTTTTCAGGATATAAAAGCATTATTTCCATTAAAAATGAATTTTAGTCTTGCTTGAAACCTAATCAGCTTCTGATCCAGAAAGACACTTACTAGACAAGATACAGTTCATAAACAATAATAATATTCCTTGCTTGGCTTTGTTTGAATTCTTTCCTATAGTAAGGTGCCTGCTGCTCTCAGGCCAATCTGGGAGTTGATGCAGTAGAAAGATTCACATTCCTGAGAGCAAAATAAGCCCACTAGAAAAGGAAACTGTCCATAAAGTCTCAATAAATATTCAGTGAATTCATTTCATGCCTAAACGAATCTAACCAAAAAAAAAAAAAAGTGTGCCTACAGGGATATCTGTATAAGCTGCTTTTTAATGCCAGCTTCACAATAAATCAAGTCTGTGGTAAAATAAAATAACAATCGTGCACTTCAAACAACCAGATTATATGATGAATCTCAGGTATTAACCTTAGATTTATGTTGCAACACTTACAAAACCACTCATAAAAATAAAATTAAAAAAGCAAAGATGAGATGAAAGCTTTGCAAAGAAGCTGCAAAAAAAATCACCTCATTATAAGGAACCAATGCTACTATTTTATAATGCCAAATAAAAGGCATTCTAACTTATAGAGATATGGGTTGGATTAATCATTATTTCCTTCAGTTTCTGGTTTAACAGAAGAAAAACAAAAAGTGTGTCATTCTTCCTCTTCCATTCTTTCTTTCTGTATGTATTAAAATAACACAAAAACCATAATAGTAAGCAACCTTTCTTTTTTAAAAAAGTCAGTGCATATGCAAGTAATTTTATAGAAAAAAAGTATTCAAAAATCTTAATAGTACCTATAGTTCTCCAAGGTAAATGTATTTACCCACTTTTTTTTTTTTTTTTTGTCAGAGTCTGTGCTGCCAGCTGCTGAAAATACAGCTGCAAAGAAGACGATTCAAACTTTCTCCCTAACCATGAAAATCCCACTTTCATGCTACAGTACAGTTCTGAAGCTCTTTGGAAAAGAGGTTTTAGTGGCCCCAGTAAATTACATGTTCAGCGTGTTTGGCTTAAAAGTGGCTCTAACCACTTCCTAAAGAAGTGTGGTGTTTGTCCCCCCTCTTGTGTTTAACCTCTCTGCAGAGAATGAGAACTGCTGAGAAGGAGAAAAACAAGGTTCCTCCTCTGTTAGCAGCAGAGGAAAGCAAGCTGGGGTCTTCTAACATGGGCCCTTAGGGTTTGATCCTCTGGTGTCTAATGCTTCTGTGGTGGCAGTCTCTCCAGAACAGACTGAGGTAACTGAGTTATAGCTGGGAAACGGAGAAACAGCAGCCTCCTTTATTAAGTGTAGTTTGCACATCTATACTTGTATCTTGTTTTTTTGTTCCCAGTATTTTGGGAAGGTAGTAATTTTTGCAGGAAAATCATTTTTATAAAAAAAATCTAGAAGTGCTCTACAAACATTTTATAAAGTAAAACTTTATCCAACTATGGTTACTGCTGCTTTGGCCTTCCAAAAATTACATCCCCTCTTGCCAGTTGCTTAAACAACTGGCAATAATGTTTTGCTGCTGAAATAAAGCAAAGCAAGTGGAAAGAAAGGATGAAAACAAACAAAACCAAACAAAACAGAAAAAACAATCACCCTCAAGTCTGTAAAAAGGCAAACCAAGTAGGAAATCTGGCTACTCACCAAACTGGTTATTTCTGCAATGTCTCAATGATCGAACAGTATCTGCAATCATGTGCTGCAAAGACAAGACAGATAAAACATCAGTGCAAAAATCTGAGATGGCTTCTGTCATTAGAAAATCCTGAAAAATCTCCTCGCCTTACCATGTAAAGCAAAAATCAACTGTAGTAAAGTAGTAAAAGAGGACAGTGGGGGAACAACAGAAAGGCTACCCTGCTCTCTGGCTCAGTGGTAATATATGATGAAACAAAGTTAGTTGAGGAGGTCTTTATTGGTATTGCACAGATTAAATGAGAACAACTCCCAAAGAGCCCGTGGAAAGCAGTGATGAAAAACAGCTGTACAATTACTTATTCTTTGTTCCCGTGACTTCTATTAAACTGAAAAGCTACAGGAGGGAAGTTGTGTGGATTAGCTGGGTATTTCTGCATTCAACTTGTCCTGGTTCCAGTTAGGACAGAGTTAAGTAGCTCATAGTAGCTGGTAGGGTGCTATGTTTTGGATTAGGATGAGAAGAGCGCTGATAACATGCTGATGTTTTAATTGTTGCAGAGCAGTGTTTGCACCAGGCCAGGGACTTTTCGGCTTCTCGCTCTGTCCTGCCGGCGAGCGGGCTGGGGGTGCAGCGGGAGCTGGGAGGGGACAGACCCGGGACAGCTGACCCAGACTGGCCAGGGGGGTATTGCATACCATCTGACGTCATGCTAAACAATATATAGGGGTGGCTGGCCGGGGTGGGGGGCCGACTGCTCGGGGATAGGCTGGGCATCGGTCAGCGGGTGGTGAGCAATTGCATTGTGCATCACTTGTTTCGTACACATTATTATTGTTAATACTATTACCATTATCACTATTATTATTATTATTGTTATTATTATATTCCTTATATTCCTTATATTCCTGTCTTAATAAACTGTCTTTATCTCAACTCACCGGCTTCACTTTCCCGTTTCTCTCCCCCATCCCAGAGAGGGAGGGGGGAGGGTGAGCGAATGGCTGTGTGGTGTTTAGCTGCCGGCCGGGTTAAACCACAACACAACTCCAGTCTTTAGTGCACTGTCCAGGGCTTCCAATATTCTGCAACCTCTCCTGTATCCACGTGTTGTTTAATTGGGCTGCAAGCTCTCTGTGGCCCAGCCAAAACCTCAGCATATATCCATACACTGCCAAGCATGAGCAGGTCCTGGTATCAGTTAGGCAGTTTTCTGCAGTATGATAACCAACATACAAAAATAACAGCCTACATCCCAGATAGAGCAAGCACCCTGACATCTCCACAGACGTTTTCCAAAGAATGGCACACCATTTAAAAAAAGCTGTTGCTAACAAGAATATATTATCCTCTTGCCCCCCAAAAGGAGAATTTTTTCCCATTCGGCAGAACAAAGTATAAGCACAGTAAATTACTTGGAACCTTCCACACTCTCAAAATACCTGCCTATAGAATAGGGAACAAAAAGCATTCCTAGGTAATTAGAACAGCAAGTTGCATTGCGGAAGAACATAAGTAATAATGAACCAGTCTTCCCCTATGTGCCTCTAAGAATGATGTATTTTTTAATTTACTGGGCTTTCCAATCAAAGAAGAAAGATTTTAATGCTCTGAGAAAATGAAGTCCTGGAAAAATGAAATGTAAATTTGGAATACCATTGTAAAAAATTTGACTTTTGGTCTGAACAAAGCATTAATGATGGCTTTGCATGGTTCTTCAAGATTTGACTCCAGAATTCACCTTCAATTGATCCTGGAACAAAAAAATATCTTTAAACTTGAACTTTAATTCTTCTTTCTAACCCACAAATCAGAGGTAAGAAAGATTAAGAAAGATGCATTTGTAGTTGTCAACTTCTTCCCATTTAGCGTGGGGCCATGTACAACGTTTCAGCAGCTATTTATATTCAGATTCCCTCATGGTAGAATAATTAAAGCCATCTTTGTATCATTGGTTACAGAATCATAATTCATCTGAAAGACTGCTGCCAACTGCCATACAGTAGTGCCACAAGTACTGAAAACGTCTTTCCTTGGCCATTCACTGGAAGAATATCATGGTAGTGCAGGTAGGAAATTCAGGCTACATGGGAGATTTCTCTTCAGTGCTTCTTATTACACTCCTGCAAGTATTTTTCCTCCCCTGAGTTACAAATATCTATCCATTTTACGGTTCCAACAAATCATAACTCATGATATATGGTTTACTTTGATATGGCATTTATTTAAAACATTGCCATTTTACTGTTCTTCTGAGGTACAGTAAATTTTGGATGTTCACTTAGATTACGCAGAGGAAATAAAAGGTTTAAGTCTGGTTTTTCATTCAGGCTCAGGTCTTCAGCCTATGAAAACTGGAACTGTTCAGTACAAGTCAGCAAAGTATACTCATTTTCACTAGATTTCACCCATACATTTGTTGAGGCATTACTCTTATTTATTTATTTATTTAATTGCTTTAGTGATAGAAAAGTGAAAACATACAGAATTTGGCCAACAACTTCTCACCAAATCTGATCACTAATTTAAGCAAATTGCTTAACTGCTCATTGCAAAACTGTTGATGGTGTTCTCACATCTCTCTCAAAAATAAACAGAGGTGGAACAGATTACCTGTCCTCAGCAAAATATGTTTAAGATCAGAATAACATAGAACAGCTCATCTCTCAACGCTCAGAGAGTAGCTTACAGAATTCCTCCGCAGGAAAGCTTATCACAGGAAAAACAGCTTTAATGGAAATTTCATATTCAGTGAATCAATTTTTAAAATATATTTTTGCTACGTGTTGTGCTTCATTTGCCATGCAATCACGCAATCTCTTGTGCTGATGTTCTTGCACCGATTATAATGAAGTTCCCAAGAGATGTCCTTCATGGTCAATAGTGCGAGTATTGGGAAAGCTACAACTTCCACCACTGCTGCCGCTCTGATATTTTTAACATAGAAACATGGAATGTTTTTCATAATTTTTAGCTGCTACCCTTTGAAACTAGCTTCTAGAAGAGAAACCCCCCTTAGCGCACACACTGTCATTCTTTGCTGATTCTTTTGTCAGTCAATGTGGGGTCCATCCCAAGATAGCTTCTGAAGGTGATGTTCTGGTGGTGAAGAACCTATTTGTGTAACACTCTATTAAAGCAGAATCCCAAATCTCTCTTCTTTACTAGCCCAATTAGAGCCTCTGTCCATTTCCAACTCTCTGGGATCCAATTGTAATACAGAAAATCAGCTTATTCATCTGCAAAGTAAATGCTATTTCCTGACTGTTTAAACAGATGCTCGTGTACCATTAGTGTGATGAATAACACATTTCTTGTGGGTTTTCAGCCTCCCAGCTACCTAGAATCATTAGCACTCCTTTAACTGATGATAGCAAAAGCTCAGTCTTGGGAATTGTAGAGATATTTGGGGGGTGGGGGAGGTTGAAATTCTTCAGCTGCATGTACAGTTCTCACTGCTGAAGATACTATGTAAGATGGCATTATCTAAAATGGTAATGGCCACTGACCTGTATTAGAGTTTGTTGAAGTGTATCTAAGACATGTCATTGTTAAGATATGGGTGATGGCTGCTTACTGAAAAAAAAAAAATTGAAGCCACAATTCAGTGAAACAGCTCAGTAAATCTTCAGATGTAACGATATAAGGCTGTATTTTCATTTATAGATGAAGAGTGTATGGTACTAAGTAGTGATCTAACTCTATTGTAGAGTTTACCCAAAATCAAGTTAAACAAACCACTGCAATCCTTTCAACTTTTGCTATTACTGGGTAACATTCCAAAGACAAAAGATCATTTCTTTTTCTACTCCTTGCAAATTCTTTTCTTTATATTTTGAATTAACTTTGTCTTCATTGCAATCATGTCATGTCAAATCAAGTTCAGTCATGGTAGGATTTTGTGGCCATGATGGCCTAAGAATATAAAATAAGCAGGGACTGTAGTAAGAGATTATATATTTTATTAAACCTACTGATATTGTTGGAAAAAACAATGGTTCAGACTAACAAGTCTTCCTTCAGGTCAAGTGCTTAATGCAGACCTGAAATATTTCAAAAGTACTGACTCAAATGAAGACATAATAAACCATCTTTGCTTTGAAATTCATAAGCAGAAACTCTACGCATTTATGACAGTGAGTAAGTTCCTTCCCCAAAGCAGTAATCTGCTATGGTAGAATGATTCTTTTCTTCTTTTTCTGCAACAGCAAATTTGCAGGTGAGGTTCTGCAGCTTGACCCAAACTAAGCAGGAGTCAATGTCAACCCTAATTTTTCTCAAGCAGTCAGAAAGTGCTCAGCACAGTAATAAAACACCAGAAAAGACTTTCTTCACTGGGACAAAGCCTTTACAAGTAAAAAAGAAACATGTACGTATACATGGTGATGTGTGAAGCGTCTTGTTAGTACATTCATGCCCAGAGACTAAACACCTTAGAATCCAAATGAACCAGTGTGATACATATACCGTCTGAGTTTCCACTACGCCCCTATTTAAATTTCTTCTAAGCTTCCACTTCTGTAGCTTGCACTATTGTCTGCATTCATATGTACACAGGGCTTGGGACAACCATGAGACAACACGTTCCCCAGGGCGTGATCTGACTAACAATTTGGAGGAAGTGTCAGTGTTAGCAACCTTCACCCCACCACCATCACAGACTCTTCCCCCATTTAAGATGCCCATTTATCCTTTTGCATCAAAAAGGTGAAATCCTGGCTCACTTAAGTCAATTAGCAAAAATCCCACCACCTCTGGGGACACAGTGGAGACAGGAAGGATAAGAAATCTTACCAAGCAAGCCCAGCATGCATTAAATGTATACGTGACATTAAACAAACAAACAAACAAACAACAAGGTCTGGCTAAGACTGAAATAAGAATCATATCCTACATATCAACTAAATTAATATACGGGCCAGTGGGGGGATTTCAGTAACAATTATTGTGCATCAAGGGCTAGTTTAATTTACATGTTAATTGGATGTACTTCCAAGAGGCAATGAAGAAGAACATGCTAATGAGTTTTATGCAAACACCTAAAGGTCAAACAGTTAATGGACTTGGGACAAGGAAACCTTTCATTAAATGTAAATCAGTGGTCTCCTAAACTCTGCAACAAGAAAAGGTACAAGAATCAAAAAGAAAACAAGAACAGAGGATCTCAGGTTCAAAAGACAAAGTCTACATCCGCTTTTAGGTTGAAAGACAATGTATATTATGATAGGATGTGGAAAAAAAAAAAGTTCAACATCTAGCTCATGAATAACTCCCTGTTTGCATGTTCATTCTTGAACAAGTGTAAACACATGGAGAAAATACGTAGCAACAATTCCCCAGGAACAACCATCTGGACTCACAGTCCCATGGCACACCTAGAGCAACCAGGAAGAACATTTTGGTTTCTTGATCAAATAGGCCAGCTGAACAAAATCAAAGCTTCTCCATGCCAACACTGCTCTGATGTGTAAGCTATGGTTTTCAGTGCTACAGAAGTGTTATCAACAAAGAACTAGAGCAAATGAAAGAAATCAAAACTCCATCTGGAATATCATGCCAGCATAGGTGTCATGTCTAGAGTAGATGTACACAAAGATACAAAGCTATTAAGTTGCCTTCTATATAACAATTAATATAGTGACATGTACAGTCAGTTTAATTCACATTTTAGGCATTAGTATCTTCATCATCTAACCTAGACCAAAAATTTTACTTTAATTTGAGATCCCTGGAATTAGCATACCAGGCACTAGTGTTGAACTAGACCTACCTTTTCTATGGTGCCTTGAGAAAACAGAAAACAACTCAGAGAGAGCTCAAGCAGGTGAACTTAACTGAGGAGAAACAGTCCACAGGTGGTGTAAAGGAACAGGTCTCTTTGGGAAGGAACTGAGTGGACTGTGTGGCACTGACGATGGATACCACTGGCTTAACTATTTTACAGGACAAAAGCAGGGAGGAAGGAATGAGAAGAGGAGCAGAGGAAGGAGGCAGGGGGGTTCAACTGTTGGCTGTTTTATCCTGTTTGCTGTTTGAAGCAGCAGAGCTAACCTCTGTTCACTTCCTCTTCTTTCACTCACAAGAAAACCTTTTAGTCTTATAAGTGGGGGAAAGGGAAGAAGAGAATGAGAATTTCTATGAAAAACAGGAACGACAAAATTAACTTACCAGTTTTTCAAAATTAACAAGGTTATCCAGAAATGTTTTATTTCCTTCATGGATGAATGTTACATCTGAAAAAAAAATAATAATAATAAGGCAAAAGAATTATTTTTCATGGCTTTGTGGTTCAATATGAAGAAATAAAATGACTGAACAGAAAAAGAAAAAAAAAAAGAGGAAAATATCCCACTAAGGATTGCCACAACACCTTACAAAAAGGGAACAAAAGCTTGGCATAATGAGAGACATTACATACATATGGTAATAAGAGGATTTTCAAGTGAGAGCCCAGGTTTCTTCCTGTTCTCTGCACCCTCGGGATTTATCCAGCCACACTACCCAAAGCTGTGCCCAGGCTGGGGCTGGCCTGTCCCTGAGCCCAGAGCTCCAGAGGGGCACAGCTACCAGGCATGGGGTCAGCTCTGACACCCCTTCATCTCTCTTCACTGGGCACCATGACTCTGAAGTCCCCACAGAGATGTGGACTACAGCAGCGGCCAGACAGTGAGGTTAAACACAAGCAACTAAACTGGAGCTGAAAGCCTAGGTTGGAGTAAGCATTGTGGCTAGGCAAACCCCAGGGAGTTAAAAGACTCTTACACAGCATTGTTGGAGAGAATTTGCAAAGGTAAAAAAAGGTCAGTGAGAGGAAAAGGAAAAGGTCTATATTTGTATCCAGGAAGGGAACTGAACACGCTGTAATGAACTGGAGGGGGAAGAAAAAAATAAAAATTAAAAAATCAGGCAAAACAAACATTGTGAGGTTAAGATTACAATTAAAACTGTAACTGGAGGTCATTTTTTTCCCATTTTTCTTATGCCTGCTATGACACGAAGCAATACCTGCCTCTGACATGAAATCCCGAGGTCATGGGCAGACTCCCCGTGGGGACTGAAGCTCTGCCTCCAGTGGTGCATCTTCTGGGCAACAAAAGTACTAGCAGGGCCACCACCACCATCCATACCCCCTTATCACCTCCCTCCTGCTTTAGCTGCGCACTGCATGGATGCACGTGTACCCACGAGGACCAGGAGCAGCCAGCACTGATTTAACGAGATGGGACTCTGACACCACTACTTCATAAGTCACAGCTCTCTCTCTGCTGAGGTGCCAACCTCCAGTACACCAGTGTAACTGCACATCTCAGCATTTCCCTGTGTGCATCTCCAGGACTCCTTCTCATGTCCACTTGGTCCCCAAGCTGAGAGCTAGTTTCGGGTGGGTTTAGGACAGGAACCTGCAGCTGACACAGGGGGTTGCTTTACCATCTCCCTCATCCTACCCCGAAACAGCCAACCGGATTTATTTCCTTTTGTTTCAAAGATTCGCTCTGTGCCCGAGGGAGATTTTGTAATTGCTTAGAATGGAAATGTTAATGGCTCAATATGAGGTTGGAAACCCGAGGCTGGGACTCATTAGGCAGAGCTCTGCCTGCGGGGTGTTGGGGAGCCGGGATCTGCTCAGGGACTCCTGAGCAAGTGGGGCAAGCATGGGGATACGCTGGGCATGCCTCCAGCTCCTCTCTGCTTCTGGGTGGGACCCTAAAAAATCAGAGGGGAAGGAGGGAACAGGACCATCTGCACCTCCTCCACCTTTGGGGCACCCGGGAAAAAGGACAGGGAAAGGACACAGCTTCAGGACCAGGCTGGCAGGCAAGCATTACTTGTCTCTGTATCAGTGCAGTGAAAAAATGTCACTTCTAATGAGGAACTTCTACTGGAAGCAGAAATTTCCAGACAGCTTTTTAAGTCTGTGACTGCAATGGATATCTCTCAGGGTGGAAGGAAGAGAAATTTGTTTTGCGGCCAACAACTAAGAGTCTAGATAAATTCAGTGGAGCAGAAAATTGCATCTGAGCTATGTTGTAATGGTACAACACAGCATTTTATTGCATATTTGAAAAATCTGCCTGATTTTCTAATGCTGTCTGTGCTATAAGGGAGCTCTGCATTTAAATTTAATTAACTTTAAAAGGACACTCTGAACTTATTTTTCATAATTAGCAAAAGATTTTTACTGATCGTAATTTTTTTCTTGAAACTACTTTCCTTCCTCCTGTGTTGAAATACAGTAATTTGTTGACTTATTAATGATTTCTGTGCTATTGATGCTTATTTTATTGGTCCTGTAAATAATTTTAATACAAACATGTTTGATGCAGAATGTTTGATGCAGAATGTAGTCGTATGTACTGTACAATGCATTGAGAATTACCAACTTGGACAACATCTCCTTATGGATCACTGTATTGAAGAAGCTTACTTTATCGTTTTGCAGTCTCCTTGTTATATCCAACACACTTTAGAGACATGAGAGCACGCTGCATGAATGCACTTATAAAAACCTGTGCGCTTTTATATCCTGTATTGCAGCGCTGAGCAAACATCATTGCTACACGTTACTTGTTTATGTTTGCCTTCTTTTGAAGTCTTGATAATTGTATCTATCGGAATTTATGCAACTCCTTTGATGCGTGCAAAGAGCCTTATGGCTCCCAAACTGTCATCAGCTTGTTTGGAGAACTGTCTTCAAACATTTTAAACCTGCAGCAGTAGCAGGTTAGCATAAACAGCCTAACAAGAACACTTTCAGAATACAGGACTAATCAAATGAATTTGTCATGTTCAAGACAAGACGATTAATAATTAATGACGCTGAGATAATGGAGTATTTGAAATACCTGCCACTGAATTAGCTGCCCATCTCACTGTGTTAAGCAAGCAGTTTTATTGCATCTCTCAGACCTACGGGAGGCTTGACAACCTTCTGCACTCAGGACAGAGGGAGTGGGTAGATCCTGTTCTCCGTAGCTTTACAAAATCAGTAACACCAGCCAGTTTTGCTTCAAGGAGGCCAGGCAAACCCTTCCAACAGCAGCGTGACCCCGGCTTCTTGCGTGCATGCAGGCTGCAGGACCCATGGCACTGCTTTCTGCCTGCTAGCCTCAAGGGGACGCGACCACAGCCACCGCAGGCTGCTCTGCCCATGCCTGCCGGGGAAAGCACTGCCATTTGGAAACCTGTGTGAAAATTGCCATTTTCCCCATCTTAAAAAGCAGCTGTGTTTATTATTATCAAGACTGAGCGCTATCTTGTAGGTATCCTCGTGTCTGCCACACACATCATAACCCCATGTGAAGGAAAAATCACCTTATAATTATATTAACTAACCATCACAAATTTCTGTACACGCACTGGCATGACAAAACAAAAAAAAAAAAGAGCAGACAAGCTTCAACAATACCTTTCAGAAGTAAGGGCATGAAGGGAATTTTCGGAGATTTCATTTTCTTGAATGCATCTCTGTAAGCTTTGTGATTCAGAGAAGGGTCCTACAAAACCATTTGGGTAATAGAGAGAAAAATCAATAGGCTATAAAAAGAGCAATTCTAAATCCATTATCAGCTTACGATCTGAACATGACTTAGATATAAAAAGGTTTCTCTGGGAAACAAGGTAGATAAAGGTTTTCTAAACTAGGTGACTTACTAAACTGAACAGGAAATGTAAACAATGAAAACAACAAAAGCAATTATGTTCCTCCAGATGAAACAGTTCTAAAAATGGAGTAAGCTGCAGAACAGATTCACTTTGCTCTATGATCTCCCCACAAATTTCTATTATCAAAATCTCTGCAGCTTATTTTCTAGCATAGAATATACCTTCGGAATGTATTGCTAATTAATTTCTTCTTAAAAAGCAAAACACCTCCTTCCTTGCTCCCTCTCCCCCCAATAACCAAGAAACAAAACTCCCTAAGCTCGGATCAAAGGAACATATTGGTCATTGTCAAAGAAAATAAGAGACTATGTTTCAGCGGTGTTGTGCAATTCAAAAACTCATCAAGGTTTCCACTATAAACAAGCGGTTTTGTACACCAGCTCACAGACAATCTTGAAAACATGTTAATTAATAAAGGACTCAAAGTGCAAAAGCATGACAATTGTTAAAGGCTGGATTTCATGCTCTCCACGCTAGGCAGCGATCTCACCAGGCATCCAGCTCCCTGGCAGCCAAAGGAAACGCTTGTTTACTCAGCTTTGATAATGGTGACAAAGATCCCATGCCTCTGATTTTTTATTTTATTTTTTTTAACTTTCTAAAGCTATCCTCCTTGTCTCCTGATCTGCAGCATATTTCTTTGGATAGAGGACGATTAACCACCAGAGCAACAGAACAGTTTCCAAACTGGTACTGGTGAACTAGCAATGTGTTTGCCTCTCTCTGCCTTTCCTCCAGCTGTCAGGAACAGGGCCTGTTTCTTTTTTGGAGACCACCTCTGAGCTCTGGAGAGCTTTGTGGCCTATGGAAAATCTCAGATGTGACATAACCAAGTTCCAGCTCCAGATAATGACAGGAGGTCTTAAAATAAATTACAAAGAAGGATGGCAAGTAAAGACAAGTAACTCTGTTGGGCTGTTATCACTGTACTTACTGTCAAGCTTTCCAGTTCAGTGAAAAGTTTCTTGAACTTCCCAGGAATTTTCTGAAGTGGGGAACACAGAGAAAAAAAAAACAGAACATTTGATTTTAAAAAGGTAGAAAAATGTTTTGTTTTGTTTTTTCCATGAGACTGATTCTTTGCACTTCCTCAGGCAGTTGCCTCTGCTCCTCAGCTCCAAACACCCTACTTACAGACCTGAACATAACATCTGTGCCTGCAGCCTCACCTCCACACCTTCACCATTCTTCTACAAAAAAATGCATGTTAGTAGCTGTTTTTATTTTCTTGCCCAGCCTCCATATCTGTTGCATTTATCAAGACAGAAATAGTAGCACTGACTGAGGATTCAGATTCTGTAATCACAACCAGGTTAAATATTCTTTTTGTAATTGCTCTCTCTCTCTAAACTATGGGCTCTGGAAATGAATAGGCATAACACTCAGTGCTGTTCAATACACCGCCCTGGTGCTTACCCATGGTATTCCATGCTGCTCTCAGAGAACGAGAACTTCCCTTAAAAAATGAGTACCCCATCTCTGAGGTCTCATCCTAATCCCACAGGGAATTGCACAAAATGCCCTCCTTGGGAGCCCAGGTACAACATAACTTCTTCCTTCATCCCCTATATGCTAATGCCTGCTCTATTCTACAAGCATCCACAATCTAAGATGCATCAATGGATTCACCTCATACTCAAAGCAATTGTTGTTCAATTTGAATTTTGCTGCTGGTATTTCAGACTTGAAGAAAGGTGTGTGAACCTGAATGTTTGTGTATTTTTTTTTCCAAACTACACTGGTTAGCTCCAGTAGCAGATATCCCCTTACTACAAATCCTGCCTTGCCTGTGTACTTAAACCCCAACAGGCACAATGACACTACCAAAGAGATTTAGAACAATTAAGATTAAGTGGATGAGCTGTACGATTAAAATGCTAAGATAACTGAATGTGGAATTGCAATTGCACATTTTTAATATCTTCAATCAGTGAATCTTAGGCTCATTAAAACACTGCATAGTGTGGAAAAAAAAGTAGAATATGCTCAGGGTATATTACTTGTTTAAGAATTCAAGCACAGAACCAATATAGTTTAGTGTGTAAATTGTTGCTTAAATTTAGGTGGCTTCATTTACATGTGTAAGTAATTATAATTAATTTATAAACATTGCTCTACTTTTTAGAAGTCACATTACTAATGCAAATAACCTTCTGCTTTTGAAATTTCCAGTGCAGTAAATTTTTATAAAAAACACATACAACTTCATAAATATTTTACACACAGGAACTTGACATATTTACAATGATACATATGCAGAGGCACTCCCTGTTCAGACAAGCAATACATTTTGTTCTTCCCAGAGAAGAACATCTGTGGCGCCTGATTTTCAGAGGGGTTTCACCACACTAGAGAGCTCTGTGTGCTTGCAGGCTGGAGACACTTACACCATTGCCACCTGTATTTAGTCCCTTCCACACTCCTACCAAAGCCCAAAGAAAAGGGATGAAGTCAACCCATAAAAGCAGGCAAGGGCAAATGTTCCCTGGTGGGCAAGGCATTTTAGGAGCTGGAGAAACAAGGGATTTCTGTATTGTTGTCCTCAGGTGTGTATTTTTTTTTCTAAATTTTTTGCTTTATCTGTTATTTAAAATAGCCTTGCTTATCCGAGTCCCTGTAAACTCCATCCCAAAGTAGCAGTCATTGCCCTCATTTCTCTACATGCCAATGTCACTGACATACACGGTGATGTTTTCACATGCATGATTTCAGCTAAGAGGGAAAGACTGCACTGGACTGTGTTAGATAGCTTTGTGACCCTTCAACAGCCACTGGGTTTCAGCTGCTGGTGCTCAAGGGCATCTGCAACAAAGGAGATCACAGCTATTCTTTTTTACTTTGTGTTACAGGTTCATGTTTTTTGAGTACTGCCCACTGGCGGTGCTAGGTGGGTGGCAAGGGATGAAATTTCTCTGCTTATTACATTAAATGACTTCTTCCTCCATTTTAGTTTCATCAGCGAAGATATATATACCTTGAATAAATGAAATTATTCCATAATAATGTATGCTTTGTTTAGAACCAATCTTATAAGACTTTCTGTTCTGACATATACTTAAAATGCTAAGATAATGCACCTGACTTCCCCCCCCATCCACACACACACCCCTCTTCCACAAATGGGTAAGATCTCCTTGCTTTGCTCTTATTTAAAAGCTCTGGAAAGGCACATTTTGTTTTATTTGAATGGCTGTGTACCTACGGCTTCAGGTCACAGTAAAGTTTCTTTAGTAGCACTTGTCCTCTGTTAGATTTCAGCATGAAAAACCAATAATTAGGAAGAAAAGGTAATTCACCAGTACACAACATAGATGAGAAATGTTTTTGACAGGGTCTAAAAGATACAAAGATGTGTCTTACCTCCCAGGTCTGAGACAGCCGGCTGACAGACGCAGTGTTGAGACCCATAACAATAGCAAAGAATGAATTCAGATTTCTTTGGGCTTTACAGCTGTGGAATAAAAATATGAATGCTGTATTCTGATTTTTTGTCCTCAGAATAAGAGATAAATGGAATGCACAGGTATCCTAGGTTACTGAGCCCAATTTCAACTCTCAGCACTAACATACAATCAGCTTCCACATAATGAACTCATTAAATGTCCTATCATGGCCACCTGCAGTCTAGGTGATGTGGTCTCTAAGAAGTTTTTTAGCACACGTTCCACTGTCTCATCAACCCTGTTGTTGGCAGGTTATTTTTCTTCCTTTGCTGTCAGAAGTAATTTTCCCTTTTCAATGTTCGAGTTACTCTCTGCTGTCCTTTACCATACAGAATAATTCCTTGACCTCTATTGTGTTGTATTATAAATATTTTCATCCCCTCTTTCATCTTTTCTGTAAATTGTACATCATTGGTTCCTTCAATTTTTCCTTGTGGTCATGGAGTGCAATCTATTTCTCCATATTGCTGTTATCTTTCATTGAATTCTTTGTAATTCATTTTAACTTTTCTCCCTGCTCTACTTCTTACCAAGGAGATGTGTGAGACAGTGGGAAAGGAAGGAGAAGCACAATTACTGCTTCACCTCTAACTTCTTACATCTTTCTCCTATGCAATTATAAAGCAAATATAAAATATATTTACTTGGAACAGCGTCACACTTTGTCCTTGTCTTTAATTTGTCATCTATTATCACCCAAAGACCTTTGTCACAGCACTGTTCTTTACAATCACGCCGTTATTTCTTCAGCTCAGTATTAGCATTCCCTAGCTGAATTACTTTGCATCTATCTAAATTAAATCTTATCCCACTGTTGTTTGCACATGCCACTAGACTCCTTAGATCATTCTTTCTTTTTTTTTTTAATCCTCCAATGCATTTGCAATCCCTCATCATTTTTATTGTCTGAAAATCTGATTAATGTTCAATTTACATGTCCCTATAAATTAGTTGCAGTTTGCACTGGTTTCAATAGTGGTTCCTGTGGAATTTGCTTGATACCTCTATTCTTTGACGTTTCACTACATACAGTTGGCCCCTGCTTATTTCTAGTCCATTAGGAAATTTTAAATCCTGAAATAAAAAGATGTGTGTGTGTAAGAGAGAATCCTCTTAAGATGATTTTAGGTATGAGTGAATCCACTGTCTTCACTGGATTAATCACCATTGAAAAGCACATGCCAAGGCCTTAGACTGGAAACTCTCTGGCACTTGTTACAAGTTTGTATAAAGTTTGCACTCGTCATGGCGTACCATCTCTAGATGGCACATCTCTCACTTAACTTCAACTAAGTTAAAAGAGAAAACAGGGAGCAGTCAGAGCTGCTCTCAGCTCCCTACCTCTCTGCCTTGGTCATAAACAAAACAGCAGGGCTGCTTGGCTTGTGGCTGCGCATAGCACACTATTTCTCCACCCCAACTTGTCATGCTTTTTGGATTAAAACAAGACCTCAGCAAACTAGATACTGTCCTATTTGCACAGCAATATGCAGATTTTGACATAACTGATCTGATGGGTGCTTCTCCCGTGCACTGGGAGAGCCTGTCTTCCATTTACTGACAACTGTATTTAGTTTCCACAACTTCGACTATTCACTTAACAGACACAGAATTAATTCACATAGAGAAACATTCTAGTCTGGAGACAAATATATCCCTATTCATGCGGGACAGATATGAAACTTTTCTTGGAATGCAAATTAACGCTATTGTGGTGCAAGCAAGGCACACAGAACCAACCGGTTTTGACGTAATTGGACCAAACTTGGCCATTGATAAGGCAGAAAATGAAAGCATTACTGTATACCGCAGAACTTGCAACCTAAATCAAATCACATTTATGAGTTACACTAGATTAGATTAGAAAAATTCATTTCACCAAAGGCACTGCTTCAGTAGAGAACAGCCTTTTGTATGTAACTGCCTTGCAAATTAAATCAACCCAGTCGACGAGGGGAAAAAATTATTCATTTTCCATGAACATGCATATTCAAATATTGCAAAAGACCAACAAGTGGAGAAAGAGGCAAGAAGAATGGTTGCACATATTTAAATTGCTCCAGTCCCTTGGTTACCAAAATAAGAATAATTACAGAGAGAAGAACTCTCTGTGTATAGTATATCTGTATTTTGTTCCAAGGCATAGAATAAATGCCAGTAGTACTTACTAATAGTGCAAGAATAGAATGCCATATCTAATTAGTGAAGAACCTCTGCCCTCCTCTTCCCTTCCCCTCCACCCGTTCCAACAAATTAAGAGTATTCCAAACAGGATTGCATGGGGCAACAGCTTACTGCAGCCAGTTTCCTCTCTAGGGGTAGGCCTTTAAAACAGTTTTCTGGTTTTCTTGTAGTCTTTGGAGAATGAGTGTGGCTGCTCAAACAGTTTTGTAACACATTTCCTCAGGTTGGCCCTGCTAAGAAAGGAGGTATCCCTACATCATCAGGGATTTTGCAGTTGATGCTGCAAATACACGGCTAAGTAGCTGGGGAAGATTTGAACATCATACACTCCACCACATCGAATTTTAGCCAGTATTTGCTGTTGTTGTTTATGGAGTGTTTTATCTAGGTATGGTTACTACACTCTTAGAACTCAGGATGGCAAATTAGGTTTTTGTCTTTGCTTTGCACCTCATTCTCTTTTGCCACCCTATATATATACATATATAAAGCATGTGAATTCAAGGATTTTTGTTGCAACTTTAGTAACTTACTGGGCAGCAATCTTGATGAACTTTTTGACCAGCTGTACACGCTTGCAGAGCTGGCTGCAGAGGAGTATCTCAGTGGCAACCCAAAGCTGGACCTCGTTGCATCTTTGAAGCAGAAGACTGAGATTCTCAGTGTTTTCAGCACTGCCCTGTCTGCTGAATGTGAAGTATATGAGCTCTTGCTGGAAGACATTGTCAGTATTATTAGGGATACAAAAATGATTTACATATAAATAAGTTAAAATTACGACAAATATTTCTGAGACAAGATTTGGATACAAATGGCTATTTTTTATTGTCCATGAGCCAATCACAAATGATTCAGTTTTCAGGTTTGGCTTAGCAGTCTAGAGGCTTATTACAGTATTCAGGTGAATTGGAAGTCCTGCAAGATGTACTTTTCTTTTAAGATTTCCTGCAGTTCCACTTTTAGTTTCAGGAAGATACAGGACATAACTAATCTGTCTCTTTCTGAATCTCATCACTTCTGTTCCAGCATGAAGAAGCAACCAAATCCCAGAGCACTGCAGAATTTGAAAAATTTCTACTCCAATTTCTTGCTAAAAATGGCCAAATTTTCATGAACAGAAGCATGGGTCTTGCTTTCTGTGCAAAAAAAAAAAAAAAAATAAATAAATAAATAAATAAATAAATAAAAAAATCTTGACTAGCTCTGGTTTTAAAGTGTCTAACCTGAGTAAAAGAACATGAAATGAAAGATCAAGGAAAGCATCTGATGAGAGGCAAGGGAATTTCCCAGTCACTTTCTTAGAAAGTCATCACTCTTTTCACTGAATGATATTTTCAAGTGACATTTTGTACTGTTAACTGTGTGTTTTACTCAGAAGCTCACAGCAGAACCTATCAAAGTCATTGAAACAACCCGATGGGCACTGAAGTGGAATATGACGACATTTTATAAAGCCTGCCCAGTGTTTTTTTAACTCATTGAAACCTAACCAGAGCAGTAATGTGAACATCTAAGTTGCTGAAATAGTGATTTTTTTTTATATATATATTTTTTTTGTGATTAAAGCGATATCAAGGTCACTTATTCATAGAGTCCTGTATTTACTGGAATATTGTTGAGTGCAAAGGACAATTTGCATACACAACACATTCATACAGATAGTTTTTAGAGAATAATCGTGATCTTTTACTCTCTTGAGGCAAGTTTCAATAAAACCCACTATGTATACAGGGAACATGAGATGCACCACCACAGGGAAGTTACAAACCTTTGTCAAACTTTTGCAGTATCAAGGATCACAACGCATCTCTTGGACCTGATTCAATACCACAACTGCTGAGAACTGTGACATCATATTGTCATGACAGTGAACCAAGAACCAAGGAATACCAATGCTCCAAAATCCTGGTGCAATATCAAGACACCAAAGCAATATACTGCTGCATGAAAACAATGTACTTGGAAGTGGGCATGGTGCTCCTCACCTCATGAATTGCGTTGAAGAGGCTCCAGTCAAAATTTGTTAGTTCTAAGGCAAGATCCCAGGTGTTGATTCCCAAAATTCTCACAGACCGTTGCTGCAACTCCTCGTTTTCAGCAAATGGGTTCTAAATAATTGACAAGAACAAAAATTTCTGAGCAAATGCCAAAAGCTTCACAATGAAACAGATGTTAGACCAAGGTACAAAACAGAGCTGACTGAGTAAGTAATCTTCTAAGTGCACTGAGGTTTTTTTTTTCCACACTAATCAAAATCAATGAGTTATAGCCTATTTAATAAATAGCCTGAAACAAGAATTGGTAAATAGAATCAATGATTTCCCATTGGATTAGGATTTCTCCCTCCCATTCTCTTATTCTCTCTAAACTTTGAGTGTGGAACACTGACCAAACAGGTAATGAACATAATGTAAATATAACATATGAAATTATCAAGAAAGTAAATTTTGACACCAGGAAATTTTTATATTACAAGGTAAAGGAATCATTCTGCAAACACACCAGCTTCAGAATAAATATACAAAACTTGCCGCCAATCCACATACATTTACAAACAGCATAAATTCAACATAATTTACTCCAAGTGCAGTTGCCAACAAACAGTAAAACACTGCAGGTCCTGATTCATAAAAGTTACTTAGGTTATCACTGTGGAGTTCACTGGTACTGCCAGTATTAAGGGTCACTTGACATTTCCATTATTAGCTCTGATTTTCAAAGGTTTGTATTTCTCTTGGGTTTTTTATCTCATCAGTCTGAAACCTGGCACATGAACCATCTGCCAAGATGAAAGATTATTCTTATCAGTTAAGCCATTACTTTGGTGCTATATTTTTGACAGTTACAGCAAGTTTTGCAATTTTTATTATGCAACTAATGAAACTAGATTGGCTGTCACCTGTCTGTACTAGAAACCCTTCCTTAATATTAGCATTTTTAGAGGCGGCTAGAATGCTGGAGATAATGGGGATGACAGATTACAATGATATCAGCATGTCAGCTCTTCAGGGCACATTGATCCAACAAAATGTAAATAGACATTTCTCATTGCTAGGATGAATGCACAGGTACTTGTGCTGACAACAAATGAAAGTCAGATGCAATACTGTCCCCGCACTTTCCTCAAAGTATATGAATAATTAGCAGAAAATGTTAAATCTTGGAGTTCCTGCCTCACTGAGGTTTTGGGAAAGCACAGGGAGAGGGATTTTTCAATCCCATTTCCTGAGGACAGAGGGAATGAAAGAACTTCTACTCTTCAACCCACTACCCTCCCTAGCACCAGAGACATGGATAGCCAGACAAAAGCTTCCTTTTGAAGAAAATGGAAGAAACGGAGATGCCGCCAGATGCAAAATAACCATGTGGATGCCACAACACTGTGGTCACACTGATGCTTAGTAATTTTGGTAAAACTCACACTACATATATATCTACATGTGGTAATTCCACGTTTGTAGGTTTGTAGAGTTTGTCTTCCACCTTCTGTAACTCTATACTAGCCATTTTATGTATCGTAAAAGCACAAGGGGTAAAAAATGGAGTCATGAGCTTTGAAGTAATCCTCATCTCAGTCAGCCCTGTACAAGCACAAGCCAGCTTTTCTAGGCTGACGTAGATCGAAAGATTTAAGCTCTATAGAAGCTTTGGTATATTTGAAATTGATGAACAAATTCCATTACTGTTCAGTCAAATAACTGCTGTTAATGCAAGATTTTTTTTCCAGGTATAGAACAGCTTAGTAAGCTTCACTAAGGAACTGAAAAATAAGTCATGTACTGAAAACACATTCTTAAATGAATAGGAAGCCCTTGATCTGGAGTCAGACACATAAAAAATTGGAAGTAAAAATACACATCCTTACCAAAGAATCAGTCAGATCTTTTCGGTAGACAAACATACGACTGGATGATTCAAAAGATTTTGAGATGGCCAAGTCATTTGGTTGTAGTTCATGTTTTTCTTTAAAAATAGAAAACAAAACACACAAGCTTCAGAAAAAGGAGTATAAGCTGCATATAAATATGAGAAAAAACCTTACAAACATATTTGTAAAGCCACATATTTTTTTTAGAACATAACTAAGCATTAAACACACATATACCAAGCATGGTTTCATCATCTCCACACTATTCAGAATAATAAAAGAAAAATGTCTCTGATGGTGGACTAGAACACAAAATCTTCCATAACCTGCTTTCAGTGTGGACTTCACACAGGACAGAATATAAACAAACCCTTACATTTTCTAGTCTAACCTCCTGTGCATTAGGGAACATTTCGTTTCAACCCAGTGGCTCTACCACAAATGCAGTGACTTCAGTTAAAGCAACATGTCTCATCCTCAAGAGACTGAGCTGCTGTGTGTCACAGGCAGAAAAGAACAGGAGTAGAAATCTCATCAGTAGCGGTTCAACCCATAGAGCAGAGAAATAACTGGGAAAAAAAGGTCCTTGTTAATCAATTTATGTAGAGAAATTATTCCTCAAGACCTATAGCAATTTATTTAGTAACCAGCAGGACACACCAAACAGGCCGCAAAGAGAAAGGACTTTTCTTCTCCACTCACTGGGCAGTGTTCTGCTCTGGGCAATTTTGGATGCACCAGAGAAAGGTGTGTGGGGAAAAAAAAAAAAAAAAGAAAAGAAAACAGAACACAGCTAAACACTCATGCCCTAGGAAAACTGTCTTTTCCTGCAGGCTCCAAGTAATCTTCTGGAGACCTGACATAAGATTTGATTACAGTCACTGTATTAATGTAGATCCAAAAGCACTACAAGCATGTTGACAGCTACCTTGGACTTTTCATGGCCCATGAGGGAGGGGTAGAAACAGGAGTCCAAGTGCAAAACATCATTACTAACAATTCATTTTTCCCCTTCCCATGCTCACACTGATGCCAGAAACATTCATGCTGAACTACCAGTATGTCCTTTCAAGGTAATTTTGAATGAAAAGACATTGCTTGTTCATTTAAAGAGTACAATAAAAACACGTTCTTCAATGCTCAGCCTGCTGCCCTCCAAGTGGATGGCGGATGACAGCTCTGAGTCACACAAACAGTGCAAAACAAAGGAAAAAATAAAGCATTGTCAGGCTGCTGTTTATTGCACACAGCACACAAGTGAGAACGCATAGGAACAAGGATACTGAAACTGTGCTATCTCCAATTAATTTGTTCCATGTGACCAAACAGCATTTTGGAAATTACAATGGTCATGTACAAGTGACAGTCCTATTGTACCTGCATTTTAATGATTACTTCTTATTGAACAGCCAAATGGCAATGTCTTCTTTTCTGTGGTTTTGTTAGGAAACAATGCGGTCTAGAGATAATAGCACGTTTCATTATTTATGAATTGTTGGTTTTCTTTACATAAATAGGCAGTTAGCACCAGATTTATTGCTATCAGAGCAAAACTTGCCCTGCTCCTGACCAGGAGCACAACACCTGAAGAATAATGGCAGCAGTGCTGTAAAATGCAGTGGTCTCAAGTTTGGGCACACACAAGGGTAAAACGAGTACATCTGCAAGTGATGTAACCCAGCTGGCCAGGACGCCTACATGTAATGCTCCCGTGTGGCCGCTCCACGCCTAGGCTCTTGATTGCCAGGGCAGGGCGCCATCTCCTTGCCACCCACACCAAATCCCTGCAAAAAAAAGGTTATTTAATTGTGTTTGACACGGGGGAGGAAAATGTGACCTTCCACTTCTGAATCAGATAAATAAACAGAACAAGCAAGCATTTGTCTATATTTCAGAGAAGTAAGACTGAATGCAATATCTTTACAGGTTTGCCCTTTGTCTCAAGGAATCAACACCAGCTAATGCTGGCTGAGAGTATGGCCCAGGCATTCTCAAGTCTTAGCCCTTCTTTGCCGGTCCAGCTTGTCCTTTCCATGTATCCAGTTACATTGCTTCCTTTATTTTCAATAACAGACAAAGAAAAGTTACCACAATGAGGAAAACAACCCAACCAGTGATTTTGAGGCCTGACAGACACCAAACAAAATCTTGGCTTTTGGCTGGTCCCAAAGCCCACAAGCAGTCTGATCCTCCACAAAAAGACAATAAGCCTTTCCTGGTAAATGAGAAACACTGAACTAACAGGCAAAAAATGTCAGTCATAAGCAAGACTACCTACAAAATATTGCTAGATTGCTCTCAGTATCTTGACTGTGCAAATACATGTCTCCCTCCTTTCTCCTGGAGAATATTCATTCCCCATGCTGTAAATAAGAAAGCAGCCACACATGCAGTATTTGCTATTCCCTTTTATATTTTAAAAGCAAACCATGCCTCATTGCCTTCCAAATTAATTTAGACGTGAAAGTAGATTTATCTGTGGGGAACAAAAAAAATATCTTGTAATACTGATAGATATGGACAGTCCTTTGCACTCCCCAGCGTGGAAACGCCGCATCCGGCAGGACCCAAGAATGAGCTGTTGCCATGGGAACGACTCTGGGACGCAGCTCCTCATTGTTCCCTGGTCACCCAGCTGTGGGCCCATGCAGGAACAGCTGTATCCTTGCACCAGAAAATGTCAGCCCTCCCTTAAGGTGATGCACTACAAGGTGAGCAATCGGATGAAGGAATGCTATTTACCGCCAGAGAACGTGACTGTCACCAGTGCCAGCTCCTCCTCTGGGTACTGAATCTTTTCCGCTATAATCTTCAGTATCTCCTGTGCTGAAGTGGTTACTTGAGCTTTCACGCTGACGTAGGAGTGCTCCGTTATATACACACGGCAGAACACTGCATGAAGGAAGAAAGGCAGGATCAGCAGCAGTCAGAGACCCCAGCAGAACGGGAGGGAGAACCTTGCAGCCCCAGCCTCTGTGATGCCCCAGCTACAGGAAGGGCTGCTCCCTCACCCTGCCCAACAGGGACATGAAACTAAGAACCAAACATCACCATTATCCCCCTTGCCAACCCCTCTTCCTGGGAAATGACAGGGACAAACAGATGCATCTCCATGGACGCATGTCAGCAACACCTACTCAAGAGCTCCTACCATGAGGATGCATAGCAGGCAACCTCCTCTGTTGTCTATTTTCTCTGCAAACTCAGCTGTTACCACCTTTTGCCCCTTCCTTTTAGGTTCAGATAAATCACCATTCTTCTGCTGCAGAAACTATTTTGCCCCTCCACTTTCACCTGGAGCAGTAGGTTCCTCAAGAAACATTTAAACTACATGCACTGCCAGGGTATTTTAGCACCAGCAGAGGCTGCCTGAACAGCACTTCAATTTGTTCTGAAACTCTCCCTGAGTCACTTGCAGCACACATAAAAGGGACTGGTTTGGAGAAATTCCCTGGGCTCAAAACTTCCACAGAAGTCCAAGAGTTGTTTAGGCTCTGGGAGGGAGATTCCCACTGGTAATGCTGTGGTCAGCTCATGCAGTACTTTGTTTCTGCTATGAAAATGATGTACGCTCCCTCTGCTTCCCAGAAATTTAGGTTTACTTTTTTTTTTTTTTCCTCTGAGTTTGCAGTAGCCAGATATTTGAAATACAGCTGCCATACTTAAAAGGAAACAGACCTGTAGACTGGAACAGATGTTTCAAAAATGACATCTGCTAATGAGAATTGCCACAGCTCTGGATTCCTTACTCACTTAAGTGCTTAAACTTTTCATTTTCTTCTACTTAAGTGCTTATTGCAGATAGACTGCTACCATGACAGTATAAGACAATACTATTCTCCAGAAATGTTGTATTTTTACTGACTAATGTATGTAGCAATTTTGGCTGTTGTACAAATCTTCATGGCTTCAAGGCACTGTCATTAACTGAGACCATGCCAGAAGTGGTTAAGAACTCTATCTTACTGAGCATCTTTTTTGTGTTGTAGAAAAGAAAAACGAAGATAAGAAGGAAGGAGGAACTTAACATTTAACCTTGGGGAAGAAAAGTCATTTGATTTTATAATTTTTTTCTTAACCTATATCTGCTGGCAGACAGTAAATCAGGTGCTCATCGTGTGTTAGAATCTCTCTTCAGAATGCATAAAACTAGTGAAAAGATAGATACATCAAACTGCACTCTAAATTACAAGGTAGAAAAAAAATAAATCTGACATGAATATTTGGCCTCCATTGCCTACAGTGAATTTGTTTGAAATCTCCACCTCTGCCATTTGGGAGGGGAAGGTGACAGCAATATATTAACTTATAATTGAGCTGTTGACATATCTTTTATTTAGCATTGAACCAACCCACAAAATCAGGTCCTTGAGAACAACCATTGTACTGATCCTCTTCCCCTCCACAAACCCATGATATTTATGGGCATGGACCATGTCATCCCTTCAGGAGCCTATGCTGCCCCGCAGTGAGATGCAGGAGGGAATGCCACCAGGAGGCTGTGGGCATGGGCTGTAAACCATCCTGAGAGGTAACACTTACATTAGGAGATAAAATGCTTCTGGTGTGACCTCTGCCCCTGAGGGCAGGAGGCATGGTGTGGCTTGGACAAACCCATCCTCTACAAGCACCATCTCTTGACAGCACTCCACAGCCCATACCATTTCCCTCTGTCACACCCAGGCATCTCTCTCTCCTCTCCCCAGCCCCACTTTTTCTATTTCATTCCCTCAGTCCCAGCGTCTTCCATGGCTCATCCTCACAAGGAGAGAGAGCAAAGCAAGGACCCTTGCTGGGTCCTACTCTTCTTGTCCCTATGGCCATGGGGTCTGTCCCCTCTCTTGTGCCAGTACCTTTCCTACTCATGAGCTGTGTCAGACTTTTTAAGAAGAAAAATGAATGTGGGTGTTCTCATCTAGAAATTACATTTTTAGAAGCAGCTTCGTCAGCCTAAACCTCAAATTAACTTTAGAAGACTTTAAGGCACAGAAAGAGGCTATCTATCAGCAGAACATAGTGTAGAAAAAGACTTGGCACTAATGGAGCTGTTTTTTTGCCATGTCACAAATGAGCACTAAAAATATCTTGACTCAACATGAACTTGTGGAGTTTTGTTCCCAAGGAGGAATAAAGATTTGTTGTTAAAGGGCGATGTTTCCCAGGAGAGGGTCTTTCTGCCTGTTCTCTGCTCATGTGCATGGTGTTATTCTCTCTGCCTCCTTCCTCTTGCAGGCATTACGGGACAGTGACAGCTTCACTTTATTATTGCATTACCAATGATGAAGGGAAGTCATATTTTGAAACGGTTGACATTAAAGCGTAGTGGCAGCTCTCCCTCCACAAGCAAAGGTTTTTGAGGAGAGAAGGAACTTACACCAGCTCTCAGAGTTAGCAGATCCTGCCCCACTTAACCTGACAGGCTCATTCACCTCCTGCACCCAACGTCTCAGTCAAGAGACCGAAACCATGACACAGAGCAGGAATAACGTCTGGTGGACAGGCTGCCTCACCCATGAGACACACAGGCCTGTCACAGAACCATTGGAGGAACTGGGCAGGGGGAAAGCCCTTGAGGAATCATCCCACCACTGAAACCCTGCAAAGCAGGAGGCAGAAGGGCAATCTTCATACAGCCAAACCTTTATTCTTTTGTGGCCCTAGGGTCCTGTTCAGAAGCTATACATCTCATAAAGTGTACCTTACAGGCAGCCCTTACTCAGAAACAATTTTGCCCTGACATTTAAAGGCAGTGCACTAGGCTTTTCCCCTCACTCTTTCAGTCATACTTACTTTCTTCTGCTTCATTCATGGTTCCTCTGTGTTGCAGCCAGCTCTCCTTTAGACTGAACTGGTGGAAAAAGGTTTTATTCTGTGAGGGAGTGGGGGAGGAAAAGGAAAAAAAAAAAGATACAACAATGACTCTCTGCATTCCTGCCCTTTACAAAGCAGTTATTCACAGAATATAGCATTCAGCACATACATCTGTCCAAGAGGTTTCTGTATAGGAAATCCACCCACCCTTTCCTGGATCAGTAATCTGGGAGTTGCCTTACTAAATAATGGCAAAGGTGGGAATTTCTGAGGAAGTGAGATGTGCCTAGGCCTAGCAGCCTCGACATTTCAAGGTTATTTGTAGTCACGCACAGAGCTCATTTCTTATGCATTTATTCTTATATACATTTCCTATGTACCAATCAGCCTAGCTAGCAATTCCACTGTTCTGCCTTCTACATTTGCACAGTAACATTTTAAGCTTGTTACACACTACAGCTTCAGTCCAGAAGACTTCACTAGCTCAGCAGTTCACCTCTGCACAGTTCATACATAAACATTCTCCCGTTGCATCTTTTACCTCTGGTTAAATAGACAAATCCATGTTCTTCTCTTTCTTTCTTTCTCTGTCCCTGTCACAACAAATCCCCCTTTACTCTGTTTGCTTGCCACCTGCAGTCAACACCTGTGCTCAGGCTGGTTTGCCCAGGTTTGCTGCATCTATCCAGCCATGCAGGATGTGCTCCCAGACCTTTGTTGTTTGAAATATTCAACACTGACATTTCAGGACGTGTTGTTAAAATGATAATACTGTCACAGCCACTGCAGGTTAGTTCACACAATTGATATCTAGGCTACACTGGCAGAAAAAAAAAATCCTTAAGCAATGTTGCAGGTCCAGCCTCACTGATGCAACCTGTCATGTTTTTGGCCACCCATCACTTTCAACTGAGATGCCAAGAACAGATGTGAAAGTAGGGAGGGGGAAAGAAAGTGAGATTGTAAGTTAGCTAGCAACCAGCAAGAATCAGGCTTGTGTTACCTTTCGGTGTGGTGAATATTCATCTACAGTGCTGAAACAAAAAGGAAAATCCAAATCATTCTTTCCATCCAAAGATTAGGAAGTCCTAGTTATCTAAGTTTACAACACAAAAAAGCTTTTTTTTAACGTTAAATGTTCACCACAGAATAGCTGCAGAGCTCCTTCAGTGAAAGCTAAGGGCATCTGACTCAACCAGAAAACTCTTCTGTGAGTTGCAAAGTCAATGCAGAAAAAGAAAGTCTGTGAGTTCCCAGAGGACACTGATACCAGTGGCATCCAGGGTCACAGCTCTTTCCATTTCCCAAATGGACAAATCACAGAAATTATTCCATTTGTTAGAAAAAGGTGCTGAGGAAATATCTTTCACAAATACAGTAATTATTAGTAAAACAATAACCCTAACACAACCATTGCAAAAGAGATTTGCTTCTCAATACTGCAGGGGAGAGAAGGAGAGAGAATGCATCATTTGAAGTCAAAGACTGCTGGTTCTGAATTACATTTTGCCAGTTTTTCCACACTTTATTGCTTTACTTGGAAATCATCACAACCAAAATTGATGGGAGCGATTGTAGAACAACACACGTCACCCAAAAACATCAGATAAAATGGAATAACCTAGCTTTACTTTAAAGAAAAGATGAATTGTAAAAATGAATACAGTACTTGTATCACTCATCCCCTTATCTTCACTGAATTCCAGCAAGATGCCAACAAAAATAAATTACACTCTATATAAAATGAGACTTAATCACAAATATAATCAATGCTTACTGACGACGATGCATCCCAAGTATCTTCTGAAATTCCTTCAGTTCCTTCTCAAGAACGGGATATTCATACACATCATCTAGCACATTCCGGTATATCGTCTAGAAAATAAAATAGTATCTGCAAACATCTGATAACTCAAAAATAAATCTAAGGTGTCACATCAGTAGTCTAAATCAATTCAGGCACTAGCCTACTGAAATAAATTTCATCGTTTTTATGCAAGACCCATCAGCAGAGAATGTCCCTATTTAAATTTTCAGGCTAGTCCAATGCTCAGTTTGTCTTCAGAGAAGCACTCTTTTTATCAACACCAAGTGAAAAAGTAAAATGTTGAACTCATTAATCTACAAACAGAAAGATAAAATGGCACTTGTGGCTGTTACATGAAATGTGAATTACTTCTGAAGAATCCATTCAGAAGCTTGAGAACATACCACACCATCACCACTCATCTAAAATGATAATAATTTGACTTACTTAGACTTTCAAATTCAATGTTCTCTTTCACTTTTCCTCATGCAGACATTTTAAATTGAGTCAAGACTTTCTTCAAATTTAGTTCAACATTCATTTTTTTGAGTGAATGACTGAACAGAGCAAAAAGGTCCTCAAGAAGATCTCCAGTTACAAGACAGAGTTTTCAAGAAAGGTGAAAGATCAGTCCTACAAATTCTCTCAAAATACTTTCTTTTCTTCTTTATCAGCAGGAAAAAAAGGGGGGGGGGGGGAGAGGGAAGAGGAAGAGGAAGAAAACCAACAAACTATCAGCTAGATCTTATGGATCTTCGCCCAGTGAAGACATGGCTATTTGCAAATCCACGAGGCAATTATAAAGTTTTGGTACTCAGATCCTTGCTAAGAAGGGCAGAATCTTATTTAATAAAAAGGCATAAAGCTGCGTTGTTCTCAATATACAAACATTGTGGAATAGCATTATACTCTTCCTAGTACCTCAGACAAAGACAACAAAACTTGCCCTTCATCCGTGATCATCTGAATACTGACTGTAGACCCTGTTCTGGCAGACCAGTGTGTCTAAGGAACCTTCACAACTTCACAGTTTTATTTCCTACCTTCCTAATTTTTCCCCATGTTCTAGACTGCATGTACTTTTATAAGTTTCATACCTGAAAGTAATGTTTTTCATATTGAATGTATGAATACCAGATGCATGTTCAACATGACTACCTCTAAGACATTAAGGCGAGACATGCATAAAACACTTTATATAGAGACAATAAGAACAAAATTTAAATATGAAAAATTATGCATTTTTAATTTTTGCTGTTGGGGCTTTTTAGACAAAACATGGTAATTAAACAACACTGAAATGCATCAGGAAGTGTTTCAATACCTTTAAAAATTGTTTTAAATGCTCATCTTCATGTAACCAGTCTTTGTAGAGAGAAGTCCACTGAGAAACCAAATGCAAAACTTTTCGTTTCCTACAGGATACATCAGAGTCATCTTCTTTCCCTTGATAGTTCTTTGCACAATAGGTACAGTAGGTTAAGGGAAAAATATACTAAAGGTTCACTGAAACTTAAAAATCAAGTGACAGAGAAGACTTCATAATCACCTTGTTTGTTGTTTAGTAATGAAAGGTTTTTTTCACTAAACTGTTCAGTTTTAAATGCATATTTATCCTCTTTGAAATTTTAGGAATTTCAACTTTTTGGAATGAAATACTCAGTGATAGAAATGTCAGTTTATCCCCTGTGTCAACATGATTTTTTTTCCTTTCTATACTAGAGAGAGAAGTCTATAAAAACAGTTTAAAAGGAGTTATACAATGTTGAGTCATATCTTTCCTGTAGAAGTGGGAATGAACCTTTGTCCTGCACACAGATGCCAATGTGAATGTCTGTATGAAGGGGGACAATGCATCATTACAACAACAAAAAAAAACTGAGCAGAGGAAGTCAATTCTTTTTCCCTGCACAAATTATACTATCTGCAGAAATAACACTATTAAGAAAAAAAAAGGGGGGGCGGGGAGTAAAAGAATCTATTTCCACTATTGTTCTCTATTCACAAAGCAGAAATACCAAATGACAGAAAGTACTCACTTTATACATTGTTCCTGTCCCTCCACTATTCTTTCTTTCATTAAGTGAAAAGATTATGCTTTCATGGCAAAAAGGAAAGAAAGGAAAAAAAGAAGGTTCATCTTGTATCTACAAGATCATTCAAGCAATACACCATAGCTTATGGAAATAATTGGAAATAGGAGAAAAAAAATGTTTTTTCTCAAAATGATTTATATGTTGTATGAAAATGACAAAAGGTACAGACATTGTTGAATACTTCTTCATTTTTTTTCCTCTTAACATATTCTGAAGTATATTACACAGGTATTCTAAGAATTAACATTTATGTTCTGGGTATGTTTTAACCTGATCTTAAATGTTATTTTGTAAAAGTTATGAAGATTTATATAGCCTTAAACAAAAACAGCGTTTGCATTGTTGTTATGAATTAGGCCTGGCAGTATACAAACATGGGTGTCACTGTGTGACGCCTGCTAATACAGCACTTAAAAGGATATTGCCTCAGAAGTGCCTGGCACAAGTCATCAGTCGTCATGAAAACTGTGTACGTGAGAAGGAAGTCATCCAGGAGAGTTTCTGTGGAGGAAGACAAAAAAGAATAAGGTACAATATATTGTTGAAAGGAAGAAGACAGTATCTATTATCTATTCCTGTGTGCATGGCAGGAACAGGAGCTCAAAAAAAAAAAAAACAAACCTAAAGAATACCAGAATACATCACTGATTTGAAGACTGTTTCACACAGTTAACAGTATGTTTCCACTGCAGATGAGATCCTTATTTAACTATCACATCCTCAATTCTCAAAGAGCCAACAAGTAGGAATATGCACAAAAGAAGCCACAGTTCAGCACTAAGAATCCTCATCATAAACACCACCACCCTTGTTGGTTCTGCTGGATGGTTCCAGCTAAGCAACCTTTCCACCAGATAAATTGTTTTAAAATGTCACAAGACAAGTTTTTAATAATAGAAGATGGAAAAGTGTGATTGCCATGTACTGTGATGAACATGTAGGCATAGTGTTTGAGAAGCATGAACTAAGCATATTGAAACATTTAGCTGGTTAAATCTTTTGTGAATCACTGTAAGTGCTGGGACATTTTCTCTGTGGTTTACTTAATTACATTATTCAAGTTATTTTTTGTTTCTGACATTCCTCCAAATGGTTTCTATCAGTTACTACAATGACCTGAAGGTACTTGCTGACAAAGCATTTCTACCCACTGCAATGTAGGACCTCAGGTTGTCAGGACAAGCAGTACTGCCAATTCAGACATGAAAGCAGCTTTCCCATTCCTCATTCCTATGCCACACTAATTTTAGGATTTTTCCAAACCTTTACTACACACAGTAGTCTCAAGAGGGAAAGCTGAAAGAACTAGGTTTCCTCTAAGACGAGAGGGCTCAGGGAGAATCTTGTGGTAGTCTTCAACAACTCAGTGGCAGGGTAGAGATAAAGCCTAACTTGTGCCAGTGGCATGTAATGTAATGACAAAAGGAAACCATCAGACACAGATAAAAGGGATTTTTTTTTCCCTTTGAGGATGGACAACCACAGGGACAAGTTGCCCAGACAGACTGCAGAACCTCCAACATCAACAATATTCAAAGCTTGCTGGGGCACCACAGCCTGGTCTTACTAAAGCTGCTTTAAGCAAGGGTTAGACCAGATGGCCTCCAGAGGTCCCTTCCAAGGAAAACTGCACTATAACTCAAACAACTTTGCTTCCAGTGCTAGTTAATCACTCATACATGGTGTGTGATCTCAGAATTAATTTTTATTTTGTTCACAAACAACACAATCTTTTAATTTTCTGCAAACAGATGTGAGAATTATGCCAGTCATTTTACACCCAAAATAAAAATGACCGTTGTTGTTTGTTTGTTCGTTTGTTTTTGACAAAACAATGCATTTTTTCTTGAAACTTGAGGAGTCTGTGCTCACTGTATTTCTTTGACTTCCAGCAAATACCCTGTGCTCCTTTTAACAAGAAATCAGTTTTGCACCACCTGCTTTACTAGATGAGAACATATGCAGAGGTTGACAGGTAACGTAGGAAATTCCGGTTACTTTTTATTGAGATATATATATATATGAAGTATTTATTGTAGAGCAAAAAACAACTAATAGTAGTTGTTATTAATTGTTACCAATTACTCAGTTGTGATTTAAGTGGTGGATTTACAGCTGTAAAGATTGAAGGACAAAACACACCTCACAGGACAAAGATAAGGCTGTGCCCTCATTTCCATATGCTGGTTTCCTAGCTATTTGTTTGTGATCTGGTCCAGTCCAAGCTAGTGCTTGTGTGCGTGTAACTGAGAGCAACCTGGCAGCTTTTCATACTAAGGCTGTAATTTCACAATAATTTAGGCCAATTTCAGTCACTGCTGCCTTGGACCTCCTTGTCAGTAAATTGACCTCTTAGATGAGGTGCAGAATGGCAAGAAAAATTCATCCATGTATCATTAAGAGCCAGATATCATGTGAATATCACATGAATGGATGCCTAATGACATCCCACCCTGTCAGCACAGAATTCAAAATAAAAAAAAAAAAGAAAAAAGATAATAATAATGTAACTAGATCAATGCCTTTTGCCCAGTAGTTCTTAAAAGACTCCTGATGTGAAGATGCATAGCTAAAGCTCCTTGTATTCACTAATAAAACAAGTGGATTCTTTATATTTCACCAACATTGTTTAAAAACTGTGGAAAGTATTATCTCTGTATAAAACGAAAATTTTCTCTCAGTAAATGAAAAAGTTGTTGTGAACAGCTTGTTCTCTATCTAAAAGGCCATCTAATCATTCTGTTGCATGTCTTTTGGATGATACAATGCAGTTACTAAAGTTGGAGGTTTCACAAACATTTATTTTGAAATTGTTGTTCCTGGAGCCAACCACCACATCTAATCTCTCATTTTAGTTCTTGATCAAACTATGTGCAGTGATACTCATGAAGTCAAAGATGCAATTACAACAGATTATTTCCACAACTGTCTATTCTATATAGGTGATGCCAAAGCTTCAGCAATACATAGTCATATATTCAGAAAAGAAATGAAGTACTAGCTGAAGAAAAACTTTACTGCTAATCAGTGAACTTGAGGAATTGTTCAAAATAGTGTGACTTTATCATACTAACTGGTGTTAAAATACCAATATAAAAATTTATTTTTAATACCAGATCATGTGTTTTCCAGATGTCTGTTATCAATTCTTTTCCAATCCCAAAGTGTTAGGATAGGAAGAAAGGCTGGTTTTGCTATGACTCGAGTTTTTGCTTAAACTTTTTGCACAAACTGTGTTATAGATATTACTAATGCAATTCTTTTTAAAACAAGTGACAATTAAAACTGTTTATTTTTTCAGATGTCCCACAACTCTTTCTAAGCCCTCTGTTCAACTCAGACATACCTCTATCTGTTCAGTCTCTAGCTTCTAATGACTTTATCATAAGGTATACCACTCAGCCAACGCAAAGTCACAGAGTGATTATTTTTATTTCTATTTTTTAATACAGAGGAAATGCTAAGAAGTCAATACATTATGATTCCTGTAGTTTGTGTATAGGCTGCATCTCTTCAAACTGCCTCTGAACTTGTTTAGAAATGTAAACCCTAAAGGAACGTTTTGAACAAAAAAGTCTAGATTATACATGTGGTCCATTAATAGCATCACTCATCTGTTAAATTACCTTAACAAGTAAGCAATGAAAGTGCTTTTGCTAGATTAAATATCTATTACCAGACATCACATAAGGACTTTATAATAATATTCATATTTTAAAACATCTGTACTAACTTGCATGTATTTCCCTGAAGTACAGATATGTACAGTTCACTGTACCTATCTTCTGTATTTTCTTCTCAAATGCACTGTAATTTAAAATAATTCCAATATGGTTTTATATGCCATAGCAAGGACACAAAATCTAAGTGTTCACTGATTCTTCAAAAATAATCTCTTCAACTCAAACAATTGCAGACTTCTCAAATACTTTTTGAAGATTAACGTGCTCTCAATTACTGATTTGTTGGTCTTAACCTGCAAACAGAGAGAAAGTCTAAGCATGAGACAATTTATTCACAGCAAATTATTTGTTCTGTGCTCCTAATGGACACTTAGAACAGTACACTTCAAGAGGAAGGGCTTTAAGTGTACAAGTTGATCTAATAATTATGAACACAATTCTTCCTGTTTTTTCCTTTTTAGTCATGGTTGATTTAAGAGTTAAAAAAAAAAAAAAACAGCAATTCCAGTCATCATTAATTATTTACAGTGCACCATACACCCACTCAGAATGGCAGTGAAGTAGCTCAGCTTTTAAACTTTCCTATGTCCCAGTTTCTGCATAAATTTGTGACCACCTTCCCTATTCTTCTCATAGAAGAAGTTTTTCTGGTATTTATAGCATCTAGTGAGAATAAAATGTACAGTAATAGTTGAAAAAGAAAAAAGCTGCCTTTGGAAGAAAAGTCTTCATACAAAAGCCTGTGATGCTATTTTTTTAATTTCTCTTCTTCATTAATTTTTTATTTAATCATTTTCTTTTAGTCATCAATCTAATTTTTCTTTATTCCTCACAATTTACCTTTATTTGGTTAAGCAATCACTACAAAGTATGCAGTCAGCTTACAGCTATGGAATATTTCATTTCAAAGACAATTTCAAGCATTTTAAAGATTCATTGAGACATGCAACAGAAACAGCATGCGTTCAATGGGCTACTGCTCTTGCAGCTCTTTGGGGGCAGCCTTAGGCAGTAAATCTCACCACACTGAACATGTGCTCTCAGCATCTTACCATAGGCATAAAAATAATAACAACAACAACAAAAAGTGCACTGTGCTCATTTGTTATTAAATAGTCAATTCACACTAGCTTCTGCTGAGACAGGTTCTCACAGGCTGTGTGTCTTCCCCCAAGTGAAAAAAGGCAGCATAGACACCAACTTTACTGGCAGTTCTTAGTACCCCTCTTCCAGACTTTCTGCACCAAGTCCTTCTGCAAGATACGTTCAGGATGGGTAAGGGATGGAGAGAGCAGTATATAGACATGGGATGTCCTGATGCACGTGGATATCCAAGGGAACTTTTGCTTTAAGTTGGCAACTGGAGGACCCAGAAAAGACATCTACAAGAGAAGTTACAGCTGTACTGCATTACTGCATGTGTACGGTGATGGGATTCAATGGCAACAACAATCTGGCTGGGAACAGGGATCTTGAGTCCCAGAGACAGTAAATGGTCATATATTTGGATAAACACCCAATTGTACATTCCCATGTCCTTCAAAAAATCAGAGGATTTCCTGCTGCTTTCCATGTGCCCTCTTACCTAAAAAGATCATACCCTTTCTCTCTGAGGGGGCAACTCTACATATTTTAACACAGTGTGAGGGCATATTTTTTATATATGCTTAATTTTAAATGGCAGGAGTGTAGAATGGGTTTCTCACATGGATTTACACACCAAATTTTATTCTCTCTTCTCCACTGTCTTCTCTAGACAGGGTATCAATTACCAAGGCTTAGAAAAGACATTAATAAAGGGCTGTAGCCAGAAACCCTCCATGGTACACCTTTAGCAAACCAGTACAGGCAGTATACTTAATGTCTTTGGCATGTCCAAGACGCGTAAGCTGTTCTCAGACTTGGACGTTTTCTTAAGCTAGCATAGTGGTAAAAGGCATCAGGGGAGCATTATGATGTTAATAACTTGTTACAGAAATGTGGAAAGAGACTTAATCTAAAGGAAATGTCTTTGACAAATGAAATAAAAGTTATATTATTTTTATTAAATTAAATATTTTATCTATCACATAAAATGAGTAAAGGAGGAGAAGCAGAGAAATATACCAGTGCTACAGATAGCTACACCTAACTACCTTATCAATTTGTATGGCCATATATTATTTACTAGCATGGGTTTAAACACACTTGTGCACTTCATCACAGCTAGAACACCAGACATATACTCTATACATATTTACATTATATGTTCAATATATCAAACTATTCAGAGTACACCTATTGCTAATATTAGACACCCTATCCACCTAAGCCAGATATAACTGCTCCTAATGCCAGCACTGAGTCATTAATCGCTTTATACCCACAAGAAGAGATAACCTGATGACAAACTACAGTTTGTTCTGGTTTTCTGATCACCCTGTTACATCCTGAATAGTTGTTGTTTTGCTGCTTCTCAGTGGCTTCCAAGAAAAAAATATGGGTGAAAAATAAGCCAAACACATCCTCCTATCTCCATACCAAACCAATTGCCCTGATGACAAGAACCCTTCTCTTTTCATATCTGAGCTTACAAAGCAACTATTCACATCTCATTCTTCTTACCCTATGGTGTTTCTGTTTCCATTTTTCTTTATTTGTTATTACATGCTTATTTAAATATTAAGAAAAAATACATTTATGCAAAACATCTGGCCAACAAGGTTTTAAATACACAATGCATAATTTTGTTTCTGATAATTACATGGTTTACAAAAAGTAACTTGCTCTGTATAAAGGGGTACAAACATACAGGTTCTGTGCCTGTAGACTCTATCCCTTTATCTGCAGATTGTCTGTCACGTACTGTTAGTTATTAAGAGGGTAATAGTGAAATCTTAAACTGTAAAGAAAAACAACTAATGTAGTTTTTTGTAAAGCTTATCACCATTCTGAACACAAATCTCTTTCACTTTGCACTGTACAAATCCATTGTGAATGGTTGTGCAAGAATAATAGAAAGATTTAAGGGTTTTTTAGACCTGTATTCCACATTAAATCGGATTACAAGAAAATACAGATAAAGTACTGGAAAGCAAGTCTTTTTCCACTTTATGCAAAGTAGGTGTTCAGCTTTCTCTGAGGATTTGCTGGAGGAGACCAAACCTAGATGGAGAATGCAGAGGAAAAAAAAAAAAAAAAAAGCCAAAAAGCCTGAAAGAACAAGCTTCTGGAATTCACAGTTAATTCGTAAGTTAAAACTACTCTTAATGAGCTTTTACAGTGTCAAGTTCACAGCCCTTACTCATGCAGTTGTGCCTTTCACTATGAGTACATGAAGAACTAAGCAAAAAGGTGAAGAGCTCATGTCTTGGATTAAAAGTATTACTCTCCAAACGCTCGGCTTTCCAAGCCAAGGAAATGGCTAAATGCCCTTACTCTTCAATTTACCTCTTATTCTCAGAAATGTATCAAACAGGAAGAGATCAGAAGATCTTCTTCTTCATCCTGAGGCATGTTAAAACCTGAGTATGATGTACTTGGTGGGCAGTGCATAGGAACTCCAGCAACATAAACTCTTAGTTGGGGTTACACACATTTCTCAAACATCAATGCAAACTCTTAAATTTCATGCAGGAATTAGACCTCTTTGCTGCTTGTTGCGGCAGGGTGGGGGACACTGGGCGGGGGGGGGGGGGGGGGGGAGGGGTGGAATGTGTTTTAGATAACATACACACACAAAAAAAAGAAATTACAGCAGCTGTAACCCTTCATCTATGCCATCTCTTATTTGTGACTATGGCAGGCAAAGACAATGGTATGAGCATATAGACAATGGTATGAGCATATGGACATCTCCTGTCAAGTTCCTTATGTTAATGAACTAATCAGTGTTAACCAGAATTCTGAATTTAAAAATCACCAACAATTTCAAAATTTGTTCTCATTTGCATTCACTGTGTCATCCCTACCTTGCATGACCAGCCACTTTTCCTTAGCATTTAATGAGGCTCATCCTACTGAGTGTGTCATCCTACCTCAAGACACACACCAGAAAATTGTGGGATTTTAAAAAATATTATTATTGTTTTTTAAATAAAATACTCATAGATGGGATTAGCAATACCATAATGCTCAGAAACAGTTAAAACTCATATTTCTCACAATTGTAGAAAAACATCCCTATGAGATAGGGTTACAGCTGGGCAAACAGACAGATGAAATCCCCATGCTTGAGTAAAATGGATGCTGATTGCTTACTGTTCTGTAGGGAACAGACATTTTTTGCTATTTTGAATATGCACTTACTGAGTTCAAATTAAACTAGATGAGAGCCACAGAAATGCATTTGCAAGTTTTTATGCCTCTCAGTGCTGAAAGCTCTTAAGTTTGACAAATTTTTTGTCACCCCTCTTCTCCCTTCCATAAAATGTGAAAAATTATAATCACACCTCAAGGCAGAAGCTGCTACATGTAGTCTCTTTGGTTCACATAATACTGTGTAATGCCCTGAAACCTTTCAGCAATGCAAATGCATGTCCAGCAAGTTGTAGCTAGTAATCAGAAAATTGCTCGTTCTGCAGAAATGGAAAAACGATTTGAGGGCAACTCCTTTTAAAGATAGAAGTTTCTCAATATTCTGTAATTCCACAGCAATTTACTAAAAATGTCAGGATGTCCCTGAGTACAAACAGTAAATGCAAACTGCTATCATTACTATCTGATCTAGCAAGATACCGTTCATGATGATGAGGGTGCTGAGTAGTCCCAAATCCCCCTTGCCTTCAACAGACGGCAGTGGCACTCAGGACCTCACAGGATTAGCCCTTAATCCAAAAATCAAATACTCCAGAAATGCTATGCCACTATGGGCACAGCTTGAAGAAAAAAATGAAAATCACGTTGAGAAATAAAGGTCAATATATAATTTGCTGCTAATGTATTAAAACAATTATAGTAGTTATGTCATCTAACCACTGAAGCTCTGAGAAATCAATGTGCAAAGGAATAAAGAGCAAGGCATTTATTTCTGTCGTTAGGTTAAAAAAAGAAAATATATAAGGGCAAGATATTTAACCTGTACAACCAGAATTTTTATTAGAGCACAAAAATCAGAACTAGGAATAATTTCTAAGGTCACCTCCCAGTGATTTCTGGCAGTATTTTAACATCTGCAGAATTAATCAAACACATTCTGTCTGGTAAGGTCAAAGATCCTCCTGAAGTTGCATTCCAGTTGCTGCTATCATACATACTGGAGCAGCTTCATATTTTGTTAGAGGGACAAAAAGCCCTGAAACCACAGGCACAGAGCAAATGTCAACTTGTCTAGCTTTAATAAGGCACTAATTTTTTTCACATAGTCATCTGAAATCTGAAGCTTTTTCTTCCCCCCCTCCAGGTAGGATGGAGCCGTGGTGATTAATGTGCAGCTATAATGGTCTGGGTTATTTGAAGTTATTGAACAAATCCACTACACCTTATACATTTTTAAGTATTAGAAATATTGCCTATAGCTCTCACCCTAAGATAGTGTTACTTTTTTTTTTTTTTTTAAATAAAAAGCCCTTAACTATTGTAACTAAACCACTCAAGCCTTCCATGCAGTGAAACTTCAATTGACAGCAGGCTGAGACATCTAAAAGTATGTGCAAGGTATTCCCACCAGCCTAGCTGCAGAAAGCAGCCAGTCCTTGCTCGCCTCTCCAGTCTCCTGAAGTACTTGAGGAAAAAAAAAAACACCATCCTCTCCTTCCATTGATTGTTTCTAATAAGCCAGCCAGGCCAGGAGTGCCTGGAGCAGCAGGATGGAGGATAAAAGATTTAATAGTTCCCTTTCATCTTTCTGCCTGCAGCCAGCTGCCTCATGGGGCAGGGGAGATGGGCGTGCAGCACTAACAGCACAGCACACTGGATGGTCCTCGCTTGTTCTTCACCTCCAGCAGGCACACAGCCTGGCACCCCCGTCACCCACTTGTCTCGGTGAAAGTCAGACAAGCAACTGTGAGGCAATTTTCTACTTTTTCTCTTTTACCTGGATTTCTTTGTATCCCTGCCCCCACCCTCACCTCCGGGCACCCAAAGAGATGCCAGCCTCTCCAGCCAATCCTCAATGACACAATGTCCAGGTGCCACTGTCACCGCCTCAGGGGGCCAAGAGCTAGACTGGAAAACCTACTGCTCGGAAAAAGTAACCTTCAGATCTGCTCTCATATCAAATACATAAATATTGTCACATCTTAAAAACGAGATTGGGAGTTCTTCATTTTTGAGTCTGCAACTTGAACTACTTTAAAAGGGCCTAATTTTCAAAGACATTTCCTAGAATAAGAACCCAAATTTTCTGTTCATGTCCCCAGTACAACATCTATAATAATAAATGAGTAATTAAAAAAAAAAATCCTAATTGGCAGTATTTTCAACTACTACTGCCACCTAAATTTTTAAATGTAGTATCTAATGACAGGCTCTAAAAACCACTACATTTGGACGATATCCAGTCGAGTCAATTAGAATGACAAGTAAAACATAGGGATCAGAATACACTCCACACTGGAGCATCACATGGGTAAAGAACAAGCCGAAAGGCACGTGGAAATGCCACCTCTCAAGCTTTGCAGATCAGGTGCAATGCCCAGAATTCAGCGTGCAGCCTTAGCCCCACCATCCGCTGCTAACTGCTTTCCATACCAGCTAGAGCAATAGGTCCCTGGAGGGAACAGAAATGTACAGATCTGCTCTGTGTATTTTGAAAAGTGTTTAGCAAGAAACTTTGATCCATTATTTTCCCCCTACAAAGAAGCATGGGGAAATTTCTTTGTGCTTCAGCCTGGGGAAGGAGATATAAGAGGAATCTTGTTTGCCCCTGGGACCCAAATTATCATAAATATGCTAAGCAGTGCGAGCTCCACAACACGTGGCACAGGAGCACGTGCAATAAATATCACCATGTCTCTTCAGGGACGCGGAGAACGACAAAGCCTCCACAGGCAAAAAGATCCTGGCTTCTACAGAGTTGGCAGAACTGCATAGAAAGGGAATGATAGTGTTTGCATCCAAATGAAAACTGCGGGATTTGGTCCAAGCCTCCGCATAAGATGGCAATAACATGTTCGGGACTAACGGACAGATAACTCACAGATTTTTCTTCCAGCACGCCAAATAGCAATGCACTGGGTCAAATGACATGTTTGGTATATAGGGTTTCAGATGAGGTTAGGGTCTCACGTTGGCAACTGTGGTCCTCCACCACGCAGCCTCGGGCACAGTGACCCACATCCCAACATCTTCTGCCGTATGGAGGAAAAAGGTACAGCACGACTGGTGTATGCACACATCTCCACAGAAAAAAAAACCAGTGTTGAGTGTCAGAGCTCTCATAGGGCAGCCATGGTTTGCCTCCCCACACAGTGAACGGGTTCCAAAAAACCCCAATATGTGTCATGATGGTGGTGTTAAATCATAATTTTACATTAATTGTAGGCTTGCATACATATGTCCTTAAATTATGAACCTGAAATTGCACTTGCAATACTGAGACACCCAAATCATTCCATTGAGTGGTTAACATGTAATTAAAGACAGCTTTTCTCCTTATTATTACTGACAATTATAATGGAAGACAGAGAAATAAAAAAGCCTTGTACATAGTCTGTATGTGTAGTAAGAATATCTAACAACTTCATACTACAGAGTTGGTCAGTACGACCTTGTCCTGACAGCAGAATGAAAGAAAAAGAAAAGGTTCCCTCTTGCACTGTTTAAAGATCACACAGGGGTAGGTGAGACACAAGAAGAATAGACATTATTTGCTGCACAGCTGCTTGTGAGCATTAAAATACCTGCACAGCTACTTTATTCCCTGCAGCAGCAGAACTGTGTTATTGCGCATGGACTTTTGGCTACTTCCATACGTGGTTCTTCAAAGTTAGAAAGTGGGGATATTAAGCAATTACTTGACGAAAATCCAGTGGGGTGATTTTCTAAAGGTGAATACTCACTTTTGCCATTATTTCAGATTTTTTTAGTGCTACTTAATAACTTAGTTATAAAAAAATACAGACAGAAAACAACTCTTAGATAAACACAACCTTGCACTCCTGTAAGACAGTTTTTTCTATTGTACCCTTCTTTTTCAAGTCTTCTGAGACACTATCTTTCATGCGCAACCTGTAAAGCATCTAATACAAGAGATACATTATCTGTCCTGTAGAAATTTTTCAGTTTCCCCCTTCATCCACCCTGCCAGCTGTTCTGTGGACTTCCACGGGGTACAAAGGAGTCTCCTTGGCTGAGATGCAAATTGTACCTTCCTGTAGAAGCATACTTGAATCTAATGCAGTGTTTAGGATAAAGATAAAAATAATGAACCACAATAACAGATATGATATTGCATTAAACCGGGCCTCTTTGCTCGTGGGCTCATTGACCATGAGCATGGGCTCATTGACCATGTTTCACCACCACAGAAGCTGGCAGTGACTAGCACTTGTTACCATCTCTCGTTTCTATAGCTCTTTTTGTCCAGAAGTGCCAGGATGGTTTTTGCAAAACACACAAGCCTTATTTTTCCAGTGTGCAGAGAAGGGGAGGCATGCAAGGGCTCAGCAGCAGCACCAGCTGTGGCAGGAAGTACTTGCCAAAGCTGAGATGACAAACCCAGGGTCCTCACTCCTGCCCTGCTTGTCAACACCAAATTTATCAAATTCAGACAGTGAACCCAATGCAAAGCGCCTTTCAATTTCAAATTTCCAAACTTTTTTCAAATCAAATCGGCAAACAACAGCACAACTTCTACACCTTTACAACACATTAAATGTATTATGATTTTCTTCAGAATATCTTTTTCTTCATTGTTTTTTAAGCGATGATCAAGGCTCACACAAGTGAGCTGTCTGTACAGCCCTCTGTCAGTCTTGCTCTCCCCTACCTCCGTAACTTTTGAATCTGTTGACAAATTTCAACCAAATTTGGGACAGAGGCAGCAAATTCTCAAAGATACTAAGTTGCTTCAAATAATGAAAATAAGTCCTTCTGTAGAAGAAAGAGGGAGTCAAATTATTCTCTCATTCAAGTAAAGGCTGCACGTAAGCACAGCTATGTTTTCAGACATGAAACAACTCAGTCAGAAGAGATGAAGTCATACTGCCTCAAGCTGCTCCTGGTAGGACTGTTTCTTTGATTAAAAGATACTGTCTCCAGCACTGGGACTACTAGCATCACCGAGATATTCTCCTTATTTAAAATTCTGCAAACTGTGTCCATCCCAGTTTCTCTAACAAGGCGGCCTGTTGCTGCTATTCTCATCTCTGCTGCACCAGGCTGCTGTGTCTTGCCTTAGTGCAGCCTAGAAATTCCCAGGGCAGAGCACTCTCTTACTTTATGCTTGCATAGCACCAGCCACAGACAATGAATACCCATATATATGACAACTCAATATATTCCTGCATTTGTTTCTGCAAATAGCTGTGGTTATGTTTGTTTGTTTGTTTTTGTTGTTTTGTTGGTTTTTTTCCCTCATTAAACTGCTTTAATTATTCAGTTGGTTATTAAGGCCAATTATAAAAATCCATTTTTATTTTTTTTTCCACTAAGAAGCAATATCCTTTCCATATCATTCTTAGTTATTCTACAGAAGATCACCAATTACATGATGTCTGTCTCCTTAAAAAGACTGCAAGCACTTGTCCACGGGCACAACCTGGTAGCTGATAGCTTCTTTCAGCTTATATAGCAGTGAGCCTGTGTTTACTTTTATTGAAAGTCCCTGCAGGAGAAGGTAGCAAGGCATCTTAAAGGAAGACTCTGAGGATTACATACATCTCTTCAGCTAGCTAAATACCTCCTATAGAAAAACATACATTTAAAAGAAGATTTCCAAATCATTTTTCAGAAACACATCAGCAGTTACAGTAAATATACAGGAGTTGGAGTCAATTCTATTAGGAGCTGCTGTTTCAAAGACACAGCAGTCCACATCCCAGAAGGACAATGAAGTACAATATGCAAGCTCATTTAATCACTGTATCCAATTACATGGAGGAATAAATCATCACGTACATAACTATGTCTGAATTTTAAAAAGTAAATAAATCATGAGTAGTCAAACCTGTGAATCTCTGGATTCACAGATTAGCAGGGTAAGTGGTGCATTTACTTCCCATTTGAAATAACATCCAAAAACCATTAACATCACCTAATTATTTTAAGACAAATACAGAAGCTGCCCTTTTTCTGTTCAGTTTGGGGTTTGAATACGTAGACTGCCTTTCTCTGCAGTTGGTTACACAAAGTGGGGGTTTTCTAACCAATGCTCTTCACTGCCTTGACGTTGGTGGTTGTTCTAAGTTACCAGGTTTGGTTTCATTTCAGTGACCGTAAGCATTTCCCATTGGAAGCGACAATAACCCTACAGCACACAGACAACAGGCTTATTTTACACTAACTCCTTTCACATATCCCAGGAGTCCACAAGCCAAATCCTCACAAACATTGACCTCAACTGAGCTTATAAATGGTCTAATGATGGGCCTCCCTAGCCTCTCTGCCCTGATTGATGCCTAGGACTCCCCTTCTTCTGGAGGACTTCAGAAAAAAAGCAGGCACTTCTGCTAATCCCACAAATAACGGGGCTTTGGGCAACTGTTCTGGCCCTTTGCTGTTAAGTTCTTCTACATGACAATACTTTATAGGAGGCACTGAATTCTCTCCATTTGTCAAGGAAACCCAGTACAGCAGTTTCCTCCAAAGCTGATGGCGTTTTCATGTCTTTCAGATGCTTTTAGAAAACTATTATTGAATATTTATCACTCTTTGTAATCAAGTACATAGTTCTAACTTCCCAAACTGCATCTTACTAACCTGGATTCCCTAAACAGATTTCCAGTCCTTTAAACTGAGATGTTAAATCAAATGCCCTACGGCCCATCCGCATGTCAAAACCCTCAACTGAATATGAAGATCAGACTCATTAACACTAACAGAATCTGCATGCAGACATCAAAGAAAAAAAAAAGAAAAAGAATAAAAAAACACCGTTCAAAATATTTACAGAAGCTCCATAAGCAACCCATGAGATGTGCTGCAACTTTTGCCTAGGGAGAGGGGCCGCTAGACTGAAGAGAGTAGGAAAAATTCCCTTAAGCCAGCAACACCACATTGAACTCAGGAAAATGCTTTTGTGCCGGTTTGCAAGAGAAGAGAAATATTTGGGATTACTGAAGGGGTTGGGAACACATGGGGAGAGGCCGTGCTTCTGCTGGTGCAGACCCTCCTGTCCAGCAGGCCTGGGCAGGCAACCTGGTCCCCACAGAGTCAGGGAGAGCCTGGAGCACAAGCTGCTGCTACACAAGGAGGCCGCAGGCAAAGGGTCCTTTCCTGCTTAACCCTCCCAGGACTGACGATCCAGACCCCAAAAACTCCATGTATGTGCCTGGGGGCTTCTGCCCATGCCAAGCTTCAGGTGGCCAAAGGGCAGGGGGACCATGGGACACAGAGGGCAGAGAGGACAGCAAGGGGCCTGCAGCGCAGCACGTAGTGGGATGGAAATGAGGTGGAGGAAACAGAGTACAGGGTAAAAATGCAGTCACCTGGAGAGGCTAAATATTTTCATTTGCCCGTTATTTGTGGTTTCCGTGCTTTGGGGCATGCAAAACATCACTGTACACTCACTGCTGCTTTGAGGATTTGAAGGAAAAACCCGTGACAAGAGGATCTTACAAATGCTATTTGTTTGTGGCTGTTTTCTGCCGTTGTTTGTTTGCTGCTTCCAGCTTGTGGCCGTGCATCCCGTATGCTGTACTAACAGTAACAACAAACAAAATCGCACAGACAAGGCTCGCTTTGGGGTGGGGAATGAAACCCAACAAAGGCTTCATTATTGTATTGATGCTGGGGCTCTGAAGTCATGACTGGGAAAGAACAAAACCAGTATCTGGATTTCTGTTTGTAGCTGTAGCAGTTCCTAGAGACAAATCCTAAGAAATGAGGGTGGGGGGAGGTTAAAGAAAAGCAGGTTGTTGAATCGGTAGGGCCTGGTGGGCAGGAGGAGGAGGGATAACAGCATGGGGGAACGCAGGGTGCAGAAAACAGGACAGAAATTGAAAAGCAATAGAAGGTGAGGTATAACGGCCTCCAGCCATCCTGGGTTAGACAGCATGATTTCTCCATGATTACATCCCTAATTCTGGCAATTTATATCTCCATCAAAACTCAAGTTCAAGCAAAGGAATAAAATCACAATTCATCCCAACTGTTGCCACAAGAAAACATAAGTTTTATATTATAGCTTCCATCAAAATTAGATCCATCAATGCTGCCATTTTATTTGCATTGATCTATTTTTTCCAGTCCTCCCACCCCCCAGTTTCTTTCCCCTCGGTGCCCTTGAAAACAAGCCATCACATTTTTACTTCAGACACAGAGTACTGATTTGGTGTCGGAAAGATCTCACAAGCATTTCTAACTGAGACAAGGTCATCTCACAATCTCAGTCTGACTCAGGAGACGTTATATGAGCTACTGCCACAGCTACAACTCAAATAGGTATTTTTCACCTCGTCTGAGAGATGGGAATACCAATTTACTTTATTTCAGTAACTGATGCTATTCTGAAAAGCTTTCTGCCAGAAGCAGCTATAGTCCATGAGTACAACTGACACATCATGAGAAACCTTTGGCTGCCAAAGTGGTGTAATTCTACTCCTATTTCAACCTGTGAAAGGATCAAAATTGTCTTAAAAAAACATGCAGAACTGTCTCCAATGCCAACCACATAGACTCCCTTAAAAGGCGCTATATATCCCAGCAGATACTAAACCAGATCAAGCCTTTCCTTCCGAAAAAGCTGTCGCAATTTAAAGCCTGCATTGTGCATCAACTGAAACTTGTAAGCTCGTAAAGTTTCTGAATTTATGCAAAGTGCTTTTTGTTCCATTATTTCCTGTTTAGACAGGCACCTCAGCTTTCACTAAACTATTCCAATTACAACCATCTAGTCCTACATCCAATAGCTGATCTTCTGGCTTGCCCATTAAAACAAAACAAAACAAAAAAACAGCAAGATAACATAAACCAGATCAGAATACCAGCCAACCACATTCAGCATGAGCCAATGTGGCTCTAAGTAACTGTTGTCACAGCTGCTCTTTCCCCCTTTTTTTTTTTTTAACTCAGTCATGGTAGAGAGAGCACCAGCCAGAGCTAGCGCAAGGCACAGCCGAGCTCCATTACACTTCATAACCCGAGGCATGTTACAAAGGAAATAGGAAGAGCAAGGACAGAACTTTGTGGAGGACGAAATAGAGAAGCAACAGCAGTCAGAATCGGGACATTGCAGCCACCACCATGGAGCTGCATTACTTGGGGTGAAAACCTATTTTTCTGGCACCAGCATGCCTATCCCACAGACGAGTTCTCATGCAATAGTGTTTATTCAACTATACAACAAGCACAGGCATTTGCTGCTGTAATCCAGCTCGGGGGGAGCACTTATTAAGGGAGGTCTTAAGAGCCCGCAGAAAGCCTCATCAGGCACTACACATACGGAAATAACCAGAAATCTGTTCCAATTAATGGCTCACAAATAGGTCCTGGGTCATGGCTTTTTGTTCTTAATTTTTCTGGGTGTCCTCTGAGCACAGACATTTACAGAAAATGCTAAAGTGAACGGTTGGAAATAGAACAACTGCATCAGCATACTGTACAACAAAGTATCACCGAATGGTAATAACAGAGGGTATGATAGGTAGCTTAGTAAAGTAATGATAATTGTAGTTTGGCTATCGTCCAAAACAGCCCTGGTCCTGCTCACGAAAAGACCAAGGCTGCTACTTCCATAATACTGTGAAACTGTTTGAACTGAGGGCATGTTAAGGAGGATTGCGGGGGAAGGAGGAATTAACAGCATGAGAGTAAATTTAGTTCACAAGGGGAAAAAAGCAGCTTTGAAGAACAGATTTCTTTCAGCTTTTTCACACACAACCTCAAAGCACAGGTCTTCAGTCTGCCAGTGAATCCATCCTTCCACCCTGTGGGCGGGGAATGAACATGCTCTTTATATTCCTCAGAAAATGTTAATCTCACAAAAAAATCATTGTGTTGTAGTGACATTGAGCACTGGAAACACTGGAATTCAAAGCCTGAAGACAGTGCATGAACTGTATTCTTGAACTCAAAGATGCAGCAAGCATTTCAAGATTTTATGTTTTCAGCATTCCTACAAGAAAACTCCCCCACCTATGCAGTCATCTTCCCCAAAAAATCATTCAGAGAAGTGTATCCAAGATCTACAGCTTTACACAGAGGCAGATCTCAGGAAGGAGGGCTTTGCTCTGTTCTGCAGACAAGCTTTCTACTTAGCAGCCATCACACAAAGTGCTAATAGCACGACAGGAGTCATTAATGTACAAACACCCCTACTTATGTCGGCAGGCGGTGAATCGCTGTGATGTGGGAGAGGAACGCACAAAGGGAGCACTGAAAATATCATTCAGCTTTCAGCAGTCTGCAGCAGTGAGAGGCTGCAGATCAGGGTTTGAGAATGAAAAGCCTGAGGAAGGAAGGAAAGGAGGACAACACTAAGCAGCGAGGATGAGTAAATACTGAAGGAAGATGCTGGACCTGTGGTGAAGGGCACCGTGGCTGGGGTTCCCAAAGAACTGCATGGTCGGTGGCTCCTGTTGAAGGAACAGGATGTGCAGATACAACACAAGAAGCAGCAATGCTGATATTTTGGTTTTGCCTTTCCAGTTCCTACTCTCACTGTTAAACAACCTGCCAACCCACACACAATCTGCTGCTGCTCCTTAAAGGGTCAGTAATACTTATTTTATTTCAGACTTAAAGAAACACTTCACTCTTCCACCACCCCCAACAAATAGGTGGCTGCAATAAGAGACATTCTCTTATTAATCATGTCTCGCTTCTTCTCTAGTGGAAACAGTAGCTTCGAGATAACTGGGTATGTTTTAGAACTAGTCAACTTCATAAGCCACGTTCTGGGAAAACCTGAAGACAGGGCTGTATGTAGGGGCTGAGAGGACCTAGAAAGTCATGTAAGCTTCACTGTAGGGACTGTCCTCTCCTCCTTTCATATATTTCTCATTGGTGGTTTAAATCCATTGCTGCAGGGGAACTGAGCCCAAGTAGACAGGAAACTAGTAAGAGTTAGCACAGTTTAGACTCATCTCGCCATTTGGCTGCATCTTTGCATCAAGTCCACATCAGCGTTGACCTTCTTCGTTTAGACATCCTTATGGATACCTAGGACATGGTCCTGTCTCCTCTGCTCCTTCTGCCCAGCCTCCCAGGGGACAAGGCTCATACTTCGCTCCAGCTGACAGATAATGGAGGATGGCCACGGCAGATGATGTTGCACTGTGTTGTGTACTTAACGGGGCTGAACTCTGGTCTGCATCTGCAGGGCATGACATGGGTTGCAACAGAAGAAATCTGGCATGTTTTGCCTCCAAATTTGCAGCTGTCAAACTGAGCAGACCTTCTGTACAGCATTTAAGCCAAACAGAATCAACCCAACTGGCTGGCGTTCTAAGACGACATCTGCCTTGTCAAGAGAGATCTCTTTGGTACCAACACTGTGCAGCAATTCAGTTTTCATTTTTGCCCATATGGCCCTCAGTCTTAACCATCAGATCTGAGAACACTACTTATTTCTGCTAGGTTTGACTCTGACCAGCCACTCTTGAATTATTTGAAAAAGACTCAAGCTAAGGAGTACATTAAGAGGCAACCTCTACTACTCTTTCATCACTAAAATACAAGCACTTTTATAAAATAAAATTGTGTAAGATTTTTTCTATCCCTTTCATACTCACTTTTTGGCTTAACAACACAAGACAATCAACAATGATCAAAAGTACTATTCTGAAAAAAAGTTCCAAAAGAATATTTCTCAAATATACAAATGTTTCTCTACAATCTCAGCTACGTAATGCATATATTAATTTGAAGATACGTATGACCACATGTCCTTCCATACATTTGAAACATTTACTCATTGGTTTGGTAATTCATTGAAATTGGAACATTGGTTTGGTAATTCATTTCTATTACCTAGACTTCCAATGACATTACGGCAAAAATGGTCTGATTAAAACTCTTTAGGGCCACACTTGGTTTTCCAGAAATCTTACCAAATTTCCAGTGTCAAGGCAGCCTGTGTCACAGGTAACTCATCAAAATGTTTACATCATCCAAGTCCACTCCGCAGTACAACGAGTTAACATACTCTGCCTTTTACAACTTAAAAAGAAAAAGAGCATCTTTCACTGTTGGAAGAAAATTATTCACCCTTAAAAAGTTCTCCTGCTAGACCTGTGCTTGTCAATTCCTTTCTACTTATATCGCAAAGATTATCAAGCCCCCTTACAGTACTTATAATGTACATCTTCATAATAAATTATTTCACACTAGGCTTTCATGGTGTTTCCTTATCACTTTCTCACATAGCAAAAGGTGACAACTAGATATAATAAACCACAGAATTAGAGGGGAAAGTCTGAGAAACTAAGGATATTATGATCTAATTTACCTCAAACACAAAATACATGAAACAGCTGGGGCCTTACTGTCTCCCACCAAAGCTATTCGTGCACAGAGTACTAAAAGTTTGTTTAGGCGCAAGAGGTGCCAAAAGGTGCCTAGGTGCTCCTGGGCACACTGAAACCATGTGTTTGCTTGATGGCTACCCTCAGTTCCCTTCCTTCCTTGCAAGTGTCTGCTTTGCTAGGTAGGCTTACCCTATGAAAATTGTTTGAGGTGATGAACTGTAAAATACCACCAGCTTCTACAGAGAGAGCCCTGACTGCTGAGACAACAGGATGTGCATCATTCCCAGGCTGACTTCAGGAAACCGTGCAGCAGGAAGGCTGGGTTCATGGAAATGAGGGAGCAGACAGAAGTGTCTGCCCACAGCACCATGAGCAGGACATTGCCCAGTGTGAGCAGAGGGCAGAGGATTTTAGACCTCACTGGATACAACGGTGCAGTAGTCCAGGAGCAGCATTTATCATTATCCGCCTTTCCAAGAGAATTCCCTAAACTAGTGCCTGAGCACAAACAAAAAAAGCAACAACCTTTTTCAGGCTCTGCATCCTCACTTCCCAGAAATAACTGCATGAAATCCTGCCAGGAGACGGTGTCTTTGACACATTCCCCTTGCTGGCATTTCCTATTAGCCTAGGCACCGCAGCGTGTGACACGCTGTCTGTAGTGAATCCCAGACACGACACTCCTTCTGCAGGCTGATTCAGCTCACTAATGTGGCAGAAAATAACCCCAGAAAAGGGAAAAAGATAGTTTCCTATGACGATACATCTACTTGGCCCGAGGTCAAACCAAGAATATCAGAGAAGAATGGGCTACATGACGGTGACCAGGTGGACCAATGGAGGATGTCACGTCTCCCCATTTGAGCAGAAGCCAGTGCCTTGGTCCCAGCCCAGGGCAACTGCCTCCCTGGTCCCAGCTCCAGGCACCAATGGGCTGTTCAGCACACTCAGCAGAAAACTGCTCACCCTCTGCTGCCAGTTGAGCTGGTACCTTGCTCAGCTGACCAGCTGCAGGAACCAGTGCCTTATAATGTATATATAACCTTAAATTCTGATCCACTGATTGCAAACTGCAACGGGCTGCATGCAAAGCACCTGGTCAGATCAAGGATCCCCAAAAAACAGAAACAGGTCTTGGACAGGGGCCAATAGAGGATGTCCAGAGGAAGAAAAATACAACAAAAAAATACAGAAAAATGACAAATACCAAGTTGTCATTCTCTCTCCATTATACCCTCCAAACTTCCAGCAACTGGCAGTGTAGACTTCCCGAATAGAAGTTATATTCACATCACTGCAGTTTGGGATTTTTTGCTATGACTATGCCTTATTTGTTTTCAAACCCTTCCAAACCTTGGTTTCCACAAAATACTCGCAACAATGAGTTTCACAGTTTAGTTGTGCATCATATTAAAGAACAAACAAAACAAAAAACCAACCACCACCAACAAGCTCCTTGCTAGTTATAAAACAAAAAAATTCACTGTATTACAAAACACTTCCTAATTATAAGAAGTGATGAATAATCTTTCCATATTCACCTTCCCCACGTAAACCATGGTCTTATAGACTGCACCATACCCCCTCCTTTACAGATACTGCTTTCTTATTCTGAACAGCCCTAGACTATTTAGTCTCTGATACATTTAATCTATACTTCTACTCACCCTTGCTGCCCTTTCATGCTTTTTCTAGTTCATTTACAACCTTTCTGAGCCATGAGAGAAGGAACCATATTATACATACCATAGAGTTATACAATAGTGTAACTATGATTCTTGCTGGTCTTCTTTCCTAATTGCCCCAAATATCATTTTCCTTTTTCATCAATGCTAAACAAAATTTTCCAAGAACTATCGACACTGTCTCCAAAGACCTATTTTCTGCATGGTACTTGCTATTTCAGCACCTCCACTGAATATGGATAATAAGGATTTCCTTTTCTCCATGTTAGAGAATTCATTACCTTGCATTTATCAAACTTGAATCTCATCTGCAATTTCATCACCCAGTTGTGCAGACTTTTACTCCTTTCATCTTTCTTCAGCCACAGGGCTCGTTTGAGTGGGCCCACTCCCAACTCGTATTCCCAGTGCCACATTGCCACATTGCCAATTCTTATTACTTTCATGAGGCTATTTTTGAGTTGGATCTGCTTCCTGATCTAACCTACCTTGCAGAAACACCCCAGCAAAGCTTGTCAGTACTACGGTAGGATGTGACTGCTCAAACAGGCAGTCAGAGGCAGGGGTAATAGGGCATACAAGTACATAACCTTGCATGGCCACCAAAGATGAAGGCATGGCTTCATTTATCATGAGATCCTCAACCAGTTAACATTATTAGTGCATTCTGTTACCTCAGTTTTCATCTCACACTCAGCAGCACCCCAGTTTCCAGCAGCAACTTCTCTCCGTTTTGATCACTGACAAGTTACTCTTTCCCTTCCCTCAGCACCATAAACCTGCATGCATTTCTTCCTTCTGCTTTTATGGTAATGCTACCCAATTTCCCAGTGGAAAGCCATAATCTGAGGCTGCAGTTCGGCATATAATTTCAACTCCTATAAGTAAGTACGGCTGCTAGAGGGACAGGTCCTTCCCTCCTGCTGCCCTCACCTCTTTCCCACTCTGTGCAGCTCTCTCCCTTGTGGCAGGGACAAAACTTGTACCTTTGACAAATTCAGTGGATCAGGAAAATGATCAGTCTTAAAACCAGTAATTTAGTATTTCCTGGGTTGGTGTCAGCCAGGATCCACAGAAGGCTGGACCGGCAGAGGGATCAGTGCGGCAGCAGGAACGAGTGGCTGCGGAAGACTGAGCCGCTGCTTTCAGCTGTAGCGTCAGTTTATGCTGGAATAATGGATTGGTAAAATGACAACCTTATTGCTTAGATGCTCCCCAAATAGGACCATTTCTTTTAATTGGCATCACATTTCCCACCTTCCTCTGCCACTGAAGCTGATTTATATGATAGATTACACAGCACTGTTAGGAGTTCAGCAATTTCATATCTGAGTTCCTTTAGAAGTCTTTGGGGAGTAACGTCTGATCCCAGTGATTTGTAACTATTCATTTTATTGATTTATTCTAAACCTACTTCTACTGACACTTCAATTTGAGACAGCTTAGACTCATTGTGCATGAAGAAATGGTCCTGCCCGGGAACCTCCCCGAGTTCCCTCGCACTGAACACCGAGATAAACGATTGCTTCAGCTTTCTGCTCTTGTCACACTGACGTTGCTCCTTGCACGTTAACTCTGCTAAACACCTGTTCCTCAATATGGGCATGGCAGTAATATGCATTTAGTCACCTCAGTTCACCCACTTTTCCCAAGACTTTGGGGAAAAGTTTACAAAATCAGTCAGAATGATGACAGACAGCATTTCAGTACAAATAACTAGAGAGAGGTACAGCCAGCAGACTGTTATTCTCACCATCTTAAAAGCTGGAAAATCGGATCACAAACTGTTAGGCAAATATTTACTCTCCTTGACATTAGTCCCCATGCATGAGATATATTCATGTTGATTTTGTGGCAGTCACAGGAGTACACCTTTTACGACACCTTTTACTCATCAGGAACAAGGCACAGCGAGCAAAAGCATTCTTTACAACAAAGAAACAACAAGCAATCAGACTTTTTCTGGATTATTAAATAAATGACAATACCTGAGAGAGGCAGCGCTGTAACCCTTTTTGGCAGGACCATTTAGCAGCTCTCTGACTACATCTGCTTGTATAAGACAGTAAGTACCATTCTCCTAAAAAGTCACACACAGTTCCTCAGAGGGTGCCTTACCCAACATCAAAGCACTGTATTTGGTCCAAGTGTAGAAGCAATGGATTAAACAAAGGTAACCTAAATAAGGTAGCACTTACAGTACAAAAAGGCATGGTCTGAGAGCATCTCATGCATGCTAGGTTATGATCTGAAATCTACAACTGCTTCTGTGTGAGGAGAGAGTTCCCACTAATCCCAGGACCATCTACAGCCCCAAATAAAATGGCACAGCATGGTACTGAGGTCATTACTCTTTTCCTCTCCTTTTCTGAAGACATTCAGATTACACTTTTCCACACCTATTTGAGCTAGGTCATGAGGATTCATCCTCTTTTTCTGTCCCATTAACCCTTCTCCAGGGTTTCTTCACCTGCCATCCTAATTTCTGCAATAGCCTATCTGACAACAGTATCATGCCTCTCCTCTCGCCACAATCCCTTTCACTGAGCCCATTAAAAAGATTCATCAGTTAAGATGGACACCATCACGTTGCTCCAGTCACACCATTCCTCTTTTACATCCTTTCTACAGATCTCTCACTGCTTCTTGCCCTCAAAGACCTTCACTGATCAGTATTTTCTCCCTACTCACTCCCCAAAAATGAATCCCACAGTAGGCAGTTAAAAGGAAGGTAGTGTCATTTGACATGATGAGGGGAGATTATGTTTTGTTTCAGCAATGTTCAGCTTAAGCTGCTTGAGAGAGATGGTCCAGTGGATGGAGGGAAATGGCCCGTGGGATGCAGGCAGGCCTGGGGAAGTACCAGCACTGGGTCATTCCAGAGGCCATCAAACATTGAACGCAATCACTCTGAGGCAGGATGGTATGTCTGAATAGCAACCAGGCAGAGGATAATCAAAGACTAGATGAGATAATATCCAGGGAAGGAAATGCTGCTCATGTCCAGGAAAGAAAAGCTTTTGCAGGAAAAGACAACAATTTTTAAAGTGTTGTAGTTATCAGGAAGGGATTAGAGATCCTGAGACGCTAAGATTTGGCCGCTCAGAGATTACTCGCTCAAGTCCTCATCCTTGATGAGGATTAGCCAGGAGGTATGCCTAGCATTTTCTGCCTGGATATTGACATATACGAAGGGCCTCACTGTTCAACTCTTAAAACTTCCAACTGCCCTCTAAACTATGCACTCAGCAGACACCCCCAGTGACTCCAACAATCAGAAATGATTCAAAAAAGTTGTTAGTTACAAAAACAGAAAAATTTTCAGCTGTCTCACAATAGGAAACAAAAAGAACAGCTATCTTTGGGGGTACATGACAGGTTATAGCAACTCAACGAGATGAAAACTTTCTCCCTTTGAGATGGAGGTTTGTTGTGGCATCATCTTAAACTACAAGTCCCAGTTTAAGATGATGCCAGAGAAACTCACATATAAGCCTAATATAGACATCTCCAAAAACCCGTCATTAACGAGTTACTAGGTACAAAAGTTTGAAGAGTCTTGCAGACCTCAGGCTTTCAAGACATCCTTGCCAGCAGAAGTCATCAGAGCTACAGGCTAGTCTGAGTGTGCACATTGCAATGTCCCTTTAGCATCCTCAGTTGCTGTTAACAGTGTTCAATCTCTTCAGGCTGGGTGAGAGAAGGTGCCCCCAACTCTTTATTTTGGCAGCTCTTGTGAAAGAGGAATTTTTAAGGTATCTTACTACAGTTTTAGTGGCAGCTGAAGGGAGCCTTGAGGCCTGGGCTGGCCCACAGTTAAATTTACTCCAGACCAGCCCCAAAGCTCCCCTTTAATCTCCCAGCAAAAAACAAACAGCTACCTGCTGACTTGGCCTAGGAAATGGAGTGTGGCTGGAAGCAATACGTGGAGCATCATCCAGCCATGTCAGTGTTTACAAAAAGCGGTGCTCTGTGACCACGTTAGCCCCAGGGGACAGCGGATATTTGCTGTTATGACCACTGAGAGCTGCTCTTATCATTTGCTATACAAAAGGTGGGAACGAAAACATGCAGAACACCCCTCCCTGGGAATCCGTGCAAAGGGTCAAACAGAACAACAGCCCCATATGCACAAGCATATGTGACCACTGCTCTTTCCCATATTCCATACAGCACAAATAAGCAAACCCGGCTGGGGGCTGCAGGGAAAACAGGAGGCCAAGGAAGTCATTCTGCAACTGGAAAACCGACAGCGGGAGCAGCAGCTGGGTACAACAACATTGTCCTTTTATGTTCCATAAAGCCATGCCTGTGAAGACACAAACTTACAGGACCCTGCAATTCAACCATCCTCTGAGATGGGCCTGCCTGGAACTACAAAGATTACCTACAAAGGACAGCAAATCCAAGCAGATAAACAGCAGAAGGATGCCTTCAGGTGCACATGCAAAGATGTGTATGTGCTCACTATACAGCCAATATCCCATACCCCTTTACATCAGTTGCTACCCAGTCTGCAGAACAGACTGATCAAAACCATCACCCACCTCACAAACACTGGGAAACATAACTCCTGAAGGGTTTTATTTTGAAGACATTCTATATTACCAGATGAATAAAGCCAGACAAAAAAAAAAAAAAAAAAAAACTACACAAGAAATTGGAGGGCCACCGGGCAAGGTTTACCACACTTCCTTGTGGTGGCAAAAAAAAAAAAAAGAAACCACAACTACTTTGTTGCATCCCTCGGATCCAGCTAATCCTGGACACAGCAGAACTAATTGCTTCTTTCTCAAAGGAGATGTGATAAGGCACGAAGAGGTGAGGAGAAGCCAATCAGCCTCTAAATACACTGCCATCTGCTAACAACCAGTCAAGTAGCGGCTTTAGCATTTGTTTGGAGGGCACTTTACCAGTCCCTCTCCCTAACAATAAGAACAGGTTTATGAACTGCCTCCCGGTGATGGGAGGGAGAGAGAGCAAAGAGGGGAAAAAAAGAAAAGGTAGTAAATGTGAGGATATGTTCAGCACCTAATGCTTTTTGTAAGGAGCGCTTTGTATTTTAAACCCCTGAAATATAATGTAGGACATTAGTGAAAATCTCATTGTTTTCCGGCAAGATTATGAGCTTACAAAAGAAGCTGGAGCAGTCCGTAAGGGCGGGTCGCTGATGTCCGTCAATGTGCAGGTGATAAACATTCATGGAGGAACTTATTCTGCATCCAACATTTGACCTTAAGGGGTCAACGAAGGACCCTCACTGCGCTGCAAAGAGCTGGCTCAAGTAAATCACAGAGCTGGACTGACCGCATCTCTGGAAGCGAAACAATCAGAGCCTCTCTCTGCACTAAATATTAATGTCTAGGCAGACAAAAGCAGCACTAGGAATATCATAATAATATCGCCACCAGACACTCTATATATTTCTTCGGGGCATCCATTCATCTTTGCCAGGAATATGCCTATTGTCCCACATTAAACTAATGGCTTGTTCTGAGGACCCAGTCCTGACGTTCCTCTGGGAATCACAGATGTTATTTATATTTTCAGTCACTTAAAAGGATTAAATTGTGTTTATTCTCGGTAATCTCATTTGTAGAGGGAGAGATATACAGGCATCAGGAGTATGCATTTTAACCCTGTTGGGAACGGCCAAACGCCGGGCTCTATTTCCAGCCAGCTCTTCCTTGGCTCTTCAGAATTTGGGATCTCTGCAAATCTCACCAGCCTGATGATTTTGGGACCTCTGCAAGTCTCAGCAGCCCGGCCACTTCCATTCAAACTAGCTAGGAATTGCATGTTGCAGGCACTTCTGACAAACTGCCACAGCAGCCCTGGTGACAGCAAGCTGTGCGTATAGCCAAGAGATCCAGCTGAAAATTAAACTGCATGTCAAGTAGCCCGATCAATATAATAATTGCTCCAGGCTGGAACAAATTACAGGCTCCGGCTGAAGACACCCGAGTAGAAAGCATCAGGCAGCACACGCAGTTATCCTGGCGTCTGAGAAAATTTAGAAGCCGCCTTTATGAAACGGAAAACGTGCCGAAGCACTCGGGGGGAGCACAGCGAGGCTGCAGCGCTCACCGAGTGGTCCGGGGGATGCTTTAGGGCTCAGGGCACATCTTGTGCGGTTACAGCCGCGAACAGCAAGCTATGCACGAGCCGCCTGCTGCTGAGCTGCGCCTCCCGGTGACCGCAGGCTCTCGTTGCCCTCTCTTTGCTCCCCCGGTTTGCACGGCGGGTGCCCAAAAGGCTGCAGCCGGCTTCCAGCCGCGGGTACCCGGGGCCGCCCCCCCCCCGTTCCCCCCCGTTCCCGTCCCGGGAGCGCTCCCCAGGGCCGGGGGTCCCGTCGGGGCTCGCTCCTTACCGGTGTCTTTGTCCTGCGCCGCTTCCAGGTGCAGGTCGCTCAGGAGATGCTCCAAAATCTTCTCCGGCGTCCCCGCCACCACCACGTACCTGTCGGAAAGCAGAGAGTCCCCGGAGTCATCCTCGGTGGAGGACTGCGAGCGGCTGCTCCACTCGTCCTCCTCGTCCTCCTCGTCGATGTACTTGAAGTAGGGCACGTCGAAGGTGGGCAGCGGCCGCTCCCCCGCCAGCGCCTCGGGCACCCGCGCCCTGCCGCTGCCCATGGCCCCGCACGGCCCCGCACGGCCCCGCAGCGCCCCGGGCCGGGGGCCGCCGCCGCCTGGGAGCGGAGCGGAGCCCGGCTCAGCCCGGCCCGGCCCGGCCCGGCCCGGCACAGCGCTCCCGGAGCCCGGCTCAGCCCCGTCCTTACCTCCCGCGCCGCTCGGGGGCCGGGCTGCGTGACCACACCTTCCGCAGCACCAGCGCCGCGCCGGCCTCCTCCCGAGCCCGCTCGCCGCCGCCTCCATCCTCCGCCTGCCGTGACACAGAGAGAAAAAAAAAGGGGGGGAGAGAGAGAAAAAAAAGGGAAAGGTCGCGGTCAGCGCCCGCCCGAGGGGCTCGGCCCCTATGGCAGGATGGGGTTAACGGGGGGCGGGGGGTCCCTTTGGGGCAGCGCCCTGCGCTGGTTCCCGGGGGGATGTGGGGTTTCTGTGCCCCCGAGGTGGGGTAAATTTAATTTTCCAGCGGCCAAATGCAGCAGGGGACGGGAGCCCGAGGGCTGCCCGGCGCTCCGGTGCCGGCTGTGTGCGTTGTGCACAGCTTCCCTCCCGCCCTGAAACAAAGGCAATAAAAGCGGTGGGGTAGGCACGCAACAAAAGCCCCTCTCCAAACGCTTCGTGGGCAACCCTCCCTCCTTCTTTTAGGGCAACTTTTTAACTCGGGGACCAGCCGCCAGGCAGCAGGTCCCGCTGAGGCTCGGCTGAGGGCCCGGCCCCTTCTGCCCCCAGCACCCAAAGCGGCTGGCCCTGCCGAGCAGGAGGCTGCTGCTGCTGCACGTGTGTGTCAAGTGCACAGTACCCAGCAGCGACCAAGACTGCGAGTAGCCTGAAATTTGCTGAGGAACACATCTTGGCAGCACAAGGGAGAGAAACCCCTTTACTGCCCCCCCTTTCGATCATTTTATTTCTGAGACCCGGTTTAGTCTGACTGCCACCTCTGGTTGTCAGTGGGTGCAGGCATGTCCAAAGATGCAGCCCCTGCCCTGAAGTTGTTTTCTTTATCAGTAGACAACACGTAGAATTGATCTATGAAATTTCTGCAAGGTCAGACATACAGGTACCGAGCCAATTAATGTCAGATATTCATTGTAACGCTCCCAGGGGACAGTACTGAGAAGACACGGTACAGGAATACTGATGCATAATTGTAATCTTCCATTTCACCAGCCGTGTTTTTTTTTGTTGTTGTTGTTGCCTACATATATGAAAAGCTGCAATGAAAGAGGCGGCGAAAGAGGAGCGCGAGAACAAGAATCAGAGCATTAAAGCCATATAGTAACAAGGGGGTTTATACAAATAGATACATCTCTCCATTTCTCTCTGTCTTACTTCTGGCATCCTCTAAGACAGCCCCGATACTCATCTCCCTGTGCTCACTGACATGGCAAACTGCAGCATATATGGGGCACGCATGTGAAAGGATGCTGCTGTGTTCGTACAAAGCATCTATACGGGAATGGGTTTTAAGCGTGTCCATATACATTTACATACAGGAGCAGCTGGCTGCAAGTCAACAGTGAGCACGGGGAGAGCGAAAGCTATATTGTACTGAAAGGACGTTTACAATGGTCTGTTCTGGGAGACAGTGCTCCTGCTTTAACATCCCACCAAGCAGAATTATTTCCCAAAAAAATCCCTCTTGGATAACTATATGCAAATTAATTACGTACAGCACCCCAGTGGTGAGATTTTCATAAGGCTCTTCTTTTTGTCCTTACCCATTTTATCAATTTCAAGGAAGAGTAAAAAAACAACCCCTTTTATCAGGAAGGACAAAAAGTGTGCAAAACTAAGGCCAGTCAGGTTCAATTTGGATTTTCATTACGTATAATAATTATTTCCATAAAAGGGGAGGGATAGGGAATTTCTTTATTTGGCTATCATCTGTTATAAATAATTTCACTTTAAGGGAAGAATTATTGCTTCATTAAAACCCTACTTATGCATGACATAATTTTGTGTTCAGCCAGGCCCTTTAATCATACTGCAAGCAACAACAATTAACCTGAACAAAGCAAAGCACAAAGACAAGTGCTATGTATTCTCCCAGTTTTACAAGTTCTGATTTCACTACCGATATTATTCTGAAACGACATAAAGGCATGCTTCATTTATTGGAATCCTGAATGGTTTGTGAAACAATTAATTCTTGCTGGAATACAACCAGGCTGCTCTCAGCGTGCTCCATCTACAGCCAGTGGCAGATGAGGACGAGGATGCCAGGGGCCCCCAAGTGACAGCAGCGTGTATCGAAGAGCAAGACAGCACCCTAGCTGAGTCCCTAAAAGTCAGCATGCTGACTCAAGTGACATTTTCATCATACTGTCAATTAACAATGAAACCTGCCAGCACTTTTCCAGACCATTACACAGCCTTAAGTAGCCTGCACCAGCCTCGAAGGAGCACAGGAGCTCAGGGTTGCCATCTCTCCCCCTTTACGGGTGGAAAGATGAGAGGCCACCCCAGGGCACTGCTGTAGTTCAGTGGCAGAATCACAGCTCAGGCTCAGGTGGGTGACACTGGCACCTCAGCTCAGAGCCTCCTGATGCTGCCTACTTGGCATTTACTTTACTTTGGATTTTTATGTTTGCATTTGTGGGTTTGCAGAGGCACGTCAGTAGAGCGAAGAACACCAGAGGTGTTGTAGAGGTTAATCGTTGTCTCCCTCTGTACGTGGCCTTGAGCAAGTCACTTGCCCAGACTCTCCCATACCTCAGTTTTCTCTTCAAAAGCACCATTTGCTCCTACGCTACACACATCCTAGGAATGTTTATTTCACATTTATTACAGCTTTTAATTAATCATCTCACCTCTTGATAGCTAAACACACCACTATCAACCTCTATGCTACTTACTGGCAGGCACTTTGAGCAAGCAGGAAAGCCCTCTGGACTTGGCAGATCTTTTGACCACTATTACGGTCAAGTTTCCAGTGCTCTCATCTATCTTTCTCCTACGGAGATAGGCCATTTATCTCCCGGGTAATATATTTTAACAGCAGACAAGCACTACCTTTTTTTTTTCAGCATGAAAGGAAGCCTGGGGTGGTATAAATATTTATACGCTTACTGGAATGAAACACTGGGACTCCTGCTTAGCGGGCCTTAACTTGTGCAGGTTACGCTTTGCATGGGTAGGAATATGACCCTCTGAATTACCGCTGAAGTAGAAGAAAGCAGAGGTACCTATGACAGCGTTGCAAATAACCTTGGTGTGCCAGCTTCATCAGGGAAGACTCTTGACTTCCGTGTTTTCTGCAGTTGGCATGGAAAAACCTGATCTGTGACCAAAGCAGCCAATAACTTGGATATCAGTCAAGGACATTTCTGTGTCTCTTAAATTCCTTAGTTTGGACTTGTAATTAATCGAAACAGGAACCAACACACAGAATGTGCTGCCTCCCCTCTAGCTACTAGAAACATCCACTGCTAGAAATAGAGTTGGAAAGCTACTGTACGTCCTAACAGCTCTTGGCAGCCCACTCCTTCTTAAAAAGAACAGTGCTCTGCAACGGACACGGGCTGTTCAGAAGCCTGCTCCTTTCAGTAGAAATTTCATTTTGACATAACTCCTCCACAGGACAGGAAATCTGCGCAAATATTTTATTCATTTTAGCCATTAATGAAGCACCTGTTATATTGAAACACCACCAGCTAGCAAGGAAAAATACGCACTTCCCAATGACATAACAACTTCTGTATCTCTACACCTGCTTTTTTAATAAAATGACCTGATCCAGAGCTACCCAGGTCCAGAGAGTCTCTCACATTGTTGATTTCAGTGGGTAAAGTAACACAGAAATTAAGAGAGAAACTGAATAAAGGCATCCATAAAATTAATGGAACACCAAAAATCCAGCCTATGTACAGATTTTCCTGCTGCCACACAAGGGAGCAAAAGCAAAGAGAAGAATCTTTGGGCAATAAGCAACAAAGCAAACTTTACACAGATTATCTGCTTCAAAATCACATTAAATAACAGAGATACTGCCTTCTCTAGGAGGGCAGGAACATTTTGTTTTCACAGCACGGTTCGGTAAAACTGACTCAACACAATCAGATAATGCTGATCATTTCTGCCTCTTTTCTTTTGATGCTGGTGCCTGGGCATGCCCTTGAGAGGCACAGGAAAAGCCTAACACGAAGGATTCCCAGGGCTGTTTGTGTTCTGAAGAGGAGTCTCCCTCAGCAAACCCATGGAGCTTCCCTGCACACACGTCCCATGCCCATGTGGAAATATTTCTGTGTGAGACATGTGAAATGCTGGAAGGGGCTTGGAAACACAAGGGTAAAGAAGGTTCCACTGAAGTGCAGGGAAGCTGCTCAAGTAGGTGAAAAAGCAGGCCAAAAGCCACCAAATAACAAGATCCTCATGTAAGCAGACTGATGGTTTTCCTGGACAGGTAGACTTTTGCTTAGTTGTTGTAATCAATTCCTGGCACATATTACCCATTCAAAAGAGAAGTTACCAGAACAAGGTCAAAAAAAAAAAATCAGGTCCAAAACCAGGGAAACACTAGTTGTTATTCTTTAATTTAGCTCCTTTGAAAAATACTTAAAAAAAACACACCTCTGCCCTGTTCCAACTACAGCTCTGTCTTGTTCAATATATGGTAAGGAGTCGTCCTGGGTCAAAGCTCAGACAAAACGCCCTTGTCTGCTTTACCCAGTGCCAAGGCTGAAAGCACATCTCTGCAGTGTGACGTAGAGTCCCCGAACCCACTCCCTGAGAACTACCTCAGACACAAAAAAGTTGGAGCTGCTTTAGCTCATCACGTCCTACGAGTAGGTCCTGGCTTTACCTGCTGAGAGCTAGGGCTATGAAGAAAACCCTTCACAGCTCAGGTTGAAGCATGCTCAGAGCTTACTGAACCTTCAGATATTAACCTGCAAAGCTCTAGAAACTCCTTACAGAGCATGTGCAAACTGTGGGTTTTGGCCTCTAACTTGGCCAGTTGGGGTGGATAATCATGAAGATGGCAAAAAAACATCACCACCACCACCAAAAAAACCACCAAAGACTATTCCCCAAAGGGATTTCAAATCCCACTTCAGAAGTACAAGGGCATAAGAGCTGTTCAGAGAAACTTCAGCCTTTTTTTTTTTTAAGCACAGCAAAATGGTATTTACATCTAACTTCACTCTTAGCAGCCGCTGAACCATGTTGGCTACATTTTTCATTAAAATCTGAGGCAGACACCTTTCAGAACAAGCAGATAAGGTTTGACAATCTCATACACAACTGAAAATGGATTTTCACAATGTGAGGCATTTGCAAATGCTAGTAGTATACAATGAAATTAGTCCTAGCTATAAGATACGAACCTATTTACATTACCTATATAGAAGAAAGTAGAAAAAAAAAAGGCCATCCTATTAACAGCTTCTCCTATAAGAGACACTCTTTCAGACAGCATCTATCAAAGACCAAAGCCTGCTTACACTTTGCTATGTTTTTCCCTTGAATCTGTTATTGTGGAGAGTGCAGATTTAGATTTAAAGTCACCGAAGTACAAATAGATGTACAAAAATGGCCCTATTCTTTACAGGATATCCCTTGTTGTCTGACAGGAAAATGGAAATGAACACATCACAATTAAAGTGGAGATGGACTACAGTATCTCTGATCTCTGTGGATAATACATCTCAGAACATGTTGCAGTATGTCACTGAGTTTCGAGAGACCAATATCCCCATTAATAGGCTTGATACACTTTCAACTACAGCAGGAGAAAAGCATTTCAAAGTCACCAGCACATCTTAACTGAGCTATATAAGGAGGAGACCAGTAAATATTTTCTCTGCAGTCTTTCTTTATTCTCGAAAGATAGAAATAAAACATAGCTACTGTTCCACCTCTACTTAAAATATCACAGCAGGAAACATTTTAAATGGGACTGCCTATTTTGTAGTCAGTTGTATGACCGCCACTTTTTCCAAATTTCAAGGGAAAAACTGCCTCATAGGACTGCAGGAATATCAAAAGCAGCTTTTCATATAACCATTTTTACAAATAAAAAAAATGCACAAAAGGTTATGCTATTTTATTTCACTCTAAAGTATAGCTCATAGAATACTCACATTGCATTTTATTATTTTTGTCATCTCATGAACTTTTCTCCCATTCTTCTTTGTACTGTAATATTTTTGTTTCTTTGTGCAGGTGTTAAATCTGCTTTTGAAGCCATGTGCTAACCCACAGCGTACTGGGAGAAACAGAAATCCACTAATAAAAAATTAAAATGGCTTATACAGTGATTTCATTTTAGCTCTCGGCAACTTCTGACCAGTCTGTAAAACTACAAAACACTTGAAATGATTCAAACACCATCTGCCCAGCAAAGGGATCATATCAAAACTTCCTGGTGGCCTCATGCTGAGCTATCTGTCTCAGCAATGCACAACAAAGAGCCCATACTCTGCTGAACAGAACCTGCTCTGAATTTCTCCACTTTGCGAGTGATGGGGAAACAAGCACAAGGCACATCTTGACAAAAAAAAAATAAAATAAAAAAATCCTTTGCTGCTGAAACTAATTTTGAGTATCACGTTCAATAACACCCTGAATAAGCCCTGTAACAAAAATTGTTGGAGCTGTCATCTGCATACTGAGCGTCTGCTGCAAAGACAACGTTAATAACAAGTTACCCTTGTAGCGGGGTCAAAAGGATATTGCTGGTAAAACAGAGATGACAGACAACAGGCAACAGGGAAAAGATTAATATCCCTACACGGTCATACATCAAGGAACTCAATTTTTGCCTGTAATCCCAAAACTGCTGAGAGTAGGATTATTTCTGCTTTTCCTATCACTGAGAAGAAAGAAACCGCTCATGGGGATAGGGCACTGCTAAATGCAAGTCCTTATGTGAGCAGGAAGGTCCTGGGGCAAAAAAGCCTCAGTCGCCTATGTTCCCAAGCTCAATCAGTGGTCCCACTGCAAGCAATATTGGGGCTTCATTGTGTAGGCCACTTAAAAACATAAAAATCTGTACAGTTCAGGAAAGACAAAAGGAGCAATAGAAAAGGTGCCTTCCACAGCAGGTTAGCAACAACAAATCCAAGCTGAGTTCTCTGTACCCTTGTCTGGCCCCTGTTACCTCAGACTATTGCCATTTGAGGCTAAAACATATTTATGGATTGGGGTTCAACACAAAGAAGCAATACCTCTAAAGTAGGAAAAAGATCATACCTACTAAAACAACATGAAAGAAAGCATTACTGGTGTCACAACCACCAAAGTAATGATACCATAGCCTTACCCTCCACACCTCTTTGTTGGGTAATGAAAAATGTGTTTTTGAGACAACTGAAGGCTATGCATTTCGGTTTTCCCTTTCTTTGAGCACACACTCTTCATAGCTATTAGGAGATAAGTTTGACAGCCTGACAGAGTGCTGCCACCTCGGCAAGGACAACCTAGGAGACCTTCCCTCTGTAACCATACAAAAGATGAGGGGGAAAAAGAAAAAAAAAAGTAGAAGGAGGAGGGGGGAACTGAGAGAAAGACAAAAGGCATTAGACAGTATTTATATTGTTATCATTCTCTCACAGACAGCAGGGCAGCACTTATTTTAAAAACACCAGAATATAGAAGAATTGGAGTCTGGAGGCTGAGAGCACGTGTATTTGTAAACAATCTAATAAATAAACAAACAAAAAAAAAACACCACCTTACAATATAGCAGGACAAATTAATGTGACTTGAGAATAAAAGGGGCAGATGCCAACTATCTCTTCCAGTTGCCTTGCGATGAATGTGGTGGTGTAGAGCTGGCTGGACATTTTCCAGCACAACTTTTTTTTCTGACTGAAAAAATGTGGATTCCCGAGAACTGAAACTCTGCCAGGACATGTCAGTTTGAAGAGAAACCAGGCTGCCAGCCTCCCAGCACGCGTGCCACATGCCCCAGGCAGGCAGGGCTTTGGATTCCCCAGCCGCTCACTGCTCCTGGAGCTGGAGCCTGCTTGACCTGGTCCCAAAGCTTCCAGAGTACATGGCAGGAGAATTAAACCTCTATTTCTCCTCTAATTTTGCAACTGTATTATTTTCACCTGAATCGGATTTTTTTTTTTTTCCCAGAGAATGTAAGGCTTCCTACAGGACAAAAATCCTAGCACCAGATGCAATCTCTGCCTTGCATTTAGAGTTGAAGCAAAAGTTCAACCCGCCAGCTGCTGACACGAGTGTCTTCCAGTGCTGTAGCAGCAGATGCTTAAGCCTTAGAGCTGCAGTGAAATGCATAAGGAAAATAACATATTGACTGAAGTACTGCTTGTCTAGGAAGAGGGAAGAACTGCAGAATTCACCCAGATACCCCAAGATTCATACTATGTACTGCTATTACCATGTGCCTTAGGGAAAGAAAAACCAAAGACAACTGATATACAGAAGCTCTACTTGAGAATAATATTGACATCAGAAGGGTGAAATTCTACGAATTACTGAGATATAAGGGGAATTAGATAACAAACTGATTAACATCCAGAAGAGGTGGAACTTAGCTTCTAAGGCAGTCCACATGCAGCTTTCACACAGCCATGAAAACTGTGGAAGATAACTAATATTAGTTGATTGCATTTATTACTGTAGACTAATATTCACCTTGGTAAGGACACATGTGCAAAGGCTTTACAACCTTTATAATGGGAGTAGCAATAAATAAGGTCTCCTGAAGGAATGGAGTAGATATAGCAGTAAATATATGATGCTGTCAGCTTTACAGTGCTCTAATTACCAGTGTTGGGTACCTACAGCTTCTAAGTCAAACAGACAAGATTGTTAATCTCTTTCTTTGCCTATCACTCCAATTTATACTTGGTGTGAATTAAAATATTGTTTTAAAAACCTGACATCCTGTCACTGTCTACCAGAGAAACCTTTCTCTCTTACCTTAGGTCCATAGCACGTCTCAATGTTGACAATGTTATTATTCTAATAATAATAATATTAAAAAGATGTAATTCATTTTTTTAATTAAAAATAAATATGTATGCTATCCACATTGTAAGCCAGAAATCCAAACGTGGAAGATTACAACTTGCCTACTACACTGAGGTGCTGTTTGTTACATTTATCACTGTAAGGCACATATCCTTTTCTGAAGCCCCTGTGCTCACAGAAGGAAGCAGCTGATTTCTCACAGTCGAATACTCAGCAAAGGACAGTACCTGGTTCAGACCTTGCAAAAGATAATCTCTAAAAATGAGAATACTAAATAAAGCTTGAGCTTATTTTCATCAACTTCAAAATTCTCTCAAATGCACTGACATTTAACAGGAGCATCTAACAGAGAGCGTGAAAAAGCACTTAGTAAGGCAGTTAAAAAAAAAAAAAGAATTCAAAGCTAACGTTGAAAATAAAACCAATTTATTTAACTTCCAGCCAAGCAGTAAAAGTCACAAACTAGAGTTTATATCCTGTGTTTTGGTGTTTTTTCCAACTAAGTTGGATATAACGCTATGATTTCAAAAAAAAAGGATGAATCACCATGAATATAATTTTCTTGGGTTTGGATGATGGTTTCAGCTCCCCCCAAAATAGCTTGGAATGGCCACTCTTTTTACTAATGCTTTATAATAGTTCTTTTCTTGCTTAATTAATTCATGCATCTAAATCATTCAAAAATAGATAAGCCTCTAATCACTTGCAGACTTGATAATGTATCCTAAGTAGACAGCAATGTGTAGAGCACACACAAGGAGGCTGTCAAAAAGAAAGGAAAAATGGGGTAGAAGGAAAAATAAAGCTCAATCCTTCCATCTAATAACAGGAGATTTGATTCTGCATCTATTACATGGGATAAAATGCTCACTGACTTCAACACAGTCTACTACAGAAATGAGAGAAATCATGCTACTTCCATGTAAGATCTAAAAAAAAAATGTTACATACATGAACAAGGGCAAAATAAAGGTTTTGTTTTTTATTTTCTTTTCCTTTGCTAGAAGATTTGTTGTTCACATTTAGCAAAAAGCATAAAATAAAAGAATTGGGAGGGGAGGGGGGGTAAGAGCAGGTTAACAATTAACCAGCTGTTGTGAGCAATAATTCATTCAAAAGTGAAGGTTACAACACACAAGCAAGAAATTTTGTTGCAAGTTTACAACAAAGAAAAGGAGAAAAAATGCTTTCTTGTATGCCTATGTAAAGAATAATACTTTAAAATGATAAAATTAATTAAATTTTAAAGTATCGAAAAAATCTAAAACATCACAAAAAATAACAATCACAGAAAATATAGAACAATACTAGTTATCCCACTGAGGCAACATTTTATATTTCTCCTGTTTTACGATTTTAAATAATCAGATATTAAGTTACTTTTATTTTGTTCCAGACAGAATAATGCATCTGCTTCTTAACTAACTATATGTTCTAAAAATGTGTTTCAGTATGAATGTTGGGAGTCTCCTCCCTGCTTCCTTTAGATAATGCAATTGTGTCCAACTATAGGAGGAAGGTAAGTTAGTTATACCGAAGGCAATCTCAACATTTATTCAAGTTATGGAATGGAAAAATGCATAGTTACCATGGCAACTGGTAAATCACGTGGTATCTGCAATGAGATGCAAGGCATCTTGAGTAAACACTCATACGACTGCCCGTGTGTCCTCACAATGTTCCTTTGTTGAGGAACATGCATGGAAACCCCAGGGTCTAGATTGCACTGTCCCTCCTGCAAAAAGTTGGTACAAGTAATTCAAAATGTTATTTTTGCATGGGATAATTTAACTGGATCAGTCATTAGAATTGAAAGGAATACTGGGAAAAAAAAATAATAATATTTCGCTAGGATGCACCTCAGTCAAAACTGTGAAAACTTGAAAAATGGTGGAGTGTACCTCTCAACGTCACTTTGGTCCTTGGCACCAGGAGACCACTCACAATAGCACTAGAAAAAAGTCTTCCTGATGGAGTGAAGAGCTCACAGACAAGCATCAGCACATCCCACTTGGGCAGCTGAAGCTGTTACTGCCTCCAGCCATCTGCCCCACCCTTCTCGTGGATGTTGCCACCCCCAAAACAAGGACATCTGATCTACCCTTGAATCAGTCCTGAACCACGCTGCTGCGTGCTTTTCCAGGCTCTGATATTATCAGCAGCTAACATACAGCCTCTCCCTGAGGGGGCCTCCTCTCCTCTCAACCCTTGACAAAGATAGCTCTCTCCAGAACAATCCCCTCAAACCATATTCCTCTACTGCCAGTCACATCCACAAAACACCTAAATATCCATCAGTCTCTGGGCTCCGATTGTGGTTTCTCCAACTACTATCGTGCCCCAAAAAGGCTCCCTCTGCATCCTTTTAATACACCAGATTCCTGAGCAATCTCCCTTGGATTTCTCCTCCTCCCTCAAAATATCTCCTTGTTCTTGACCTCCTGAGCAACCTGAAGTTGTGTCACCTGTAAGAAGAGACAGAGAGCAATAGCACAATGCCACTTGCTAGCTTCTGCAAGTGTCCACTGACAAATATCTTCTCCTGATCCCATTCTCCTCCTCACAGCACATCCCATCGCCACCAGACAGCATAGCACAAAGTCCCCAGACACTGCCAACACCTATGACAGCACCCAAGAAATACTCTCATGTACCTCTGATTCTGACCCCCTTTCCCCATTACTGGATTAGACTCCTTCCTGACTTCCATAGCTTTATAAAAGTTATATATCTTTATACAGTTTTACACTCTTTTTGTGTATAAACTTGATATCTCACCTAACATCTTCCTCCTTATTCAGGAAGTTATTTTTATAGTTGTATGTCTCAGAAAGTCACCCTATGTCCTAAGTCATGCCAGTAATAACTTCTTAAACCTGTTTTCTTTGCCATTGCTGGGCTCTTCCTTCCCATCCGGTTGGCCATTTGCTGTTTGACCTGAACTTTGACAGGTAAGGAGATGCCACAGGTGAAGAAGAGACATGCTCTAGAATTCTTCAGCTGTCAGAGAGGATTTGAGGAAAAGAAAGATAAAATGAGATGTGTGAACAAATGACCAGGTCTTAACTCTCTAATAGAACCCTGTGGAGAGGGTTACAATATCCAAGTACTCCAGGGAAATAACTAATGATCCGATCCTTTCTTCAGTTCAGTCATGTTTCAAGAAGCAATTGCCTGACTTACTAAGTGCTTGAGACTGCCTCAGTAATTGCAATGATTTATTTTATGCATCATCATAACTACAGCACTAGGTCAGAAGGACTTGTGCCTTATGGATGCCTTAAATTTTAACATAGCCATAGGAGGATTAGGAGATTGCAATCATAAAGACAGAGCCCACAATAATTCAACAACAACAAAAAAATGACAAAATTTATAAATCTTATGTATCTAAAACACTAGGCTTATGTTAGATTCTTAATAAAATGAATCTTAACTTCAGATGATTTGAAACAGAAGTGGTTTACGGTTTCTTCTGCTCCCTTGAAATGCAAGTGATCACATGCAAGTGATCACAGTCTAATGTTCGTAAAGATCTACTAGGACTTTTTTTTTTTCCCCTCTGTCTTATACCTCTATTTATCCCAGAGGAAAGTATCCCTCTGCAAACCCATTTCTTCATCTACACTCAGAATTTGCACTGGGCCAGTGCAAGACCTTCGTCTTCTGGGCAGTTATTTGGCATATGAGTTATAACCTTTACACATAGCTACTCACTTGCCCTACCATAACAATGCTGTACCAAGGAATATTTCATGCTGTCATACGTCTGTGCTGAATGTGGATATGTTTGCACAGCAGCAAAAGGGTTTGATTAGCAGCTTCTCAGGAGTGTCCATCCTTGTGACATTACTTAATGCCGGCCTCTAGTCACCTTTCCTTTTAGCTACGTGAGGCTTCACTAGAACGGAAGGACATTTTTAGGATAATGATAATTGAAAGTGCTGTCATCACCAGAACTTTCAGGCTGTTCGGAGACCTTGAAGACAATTCCCCTCCAGCGCCATAAACTGTTCCCCTATGATAACTGTAGCAAAAGTATTGCTAACCTTCAGCACTGTTTTTCCAATTGCTTGTGCTTCAAGGTTAGCAATGTGCAGAATACAAAGCTAACCCAGTTTTCAAGGTCAAAATGAAAAACAGCAATGATAGTCCACAGTAACTTTCATTCATTTGGTATTCAGGATGCATTCTTTCTGAATATCATATCACAAAATCATTGCCAATTCATCAGATTTTAGGCTTTGGCTTATTAAAAAACAGACTATGCTAAAAGTAAAATGCATTTTTTTCTTTGATCTGATTAAAATGTTTCTATACAGCATTATCTAAGCCTCTAATTATCTGTATCTTTATCTCATTTGTTATTTAAATATGTGTATTCATAACAATCCATTTTGATGGAAAACATTCATATACTAAAAAGTGGTAAAGCAATAGAAGTCAAGATGCAGAATGTCAAGATGATAGGGTCTATAAATGAAAATGTTTCTCTACTTTGTGTTTGCCAGGAAAGCAAGAGCTCACTCGACATTTGGCAGCAATTTCCCATGATGAAGCAACTCTTCGTGGCTTTCATTTTCATAAAAGCCCCAGTCTATTTAGAGTTAGCTCCTTGCCCTTAACAATGCAATACAGATAAAGTTCATTAAATATATTGTCTAAGGTAGCAAAGAGAAATTTTGCTATAGCAAGCACTTAACATGTGCATGGAAAACCAGAAGGGAAAAAAAAATAAAAAGGATTGGAACAAATTATTTGCTACAAAAGCAAAAGTGATACGGGTATTTTGATACTACAAATTGTGCTGCATTAGCAAAATTGCCAAAATGAAGCCTAGCCACAATAGGAAGTATTATTAGGTTCTTAATCAATAGGATCTTTTTTCAAGGAGGCTGGGCACCCAACTATATGATGCAGATCTTTTCCATGCACGAGAGAATTGGAACACAGGAAACCGCAGCTTTAATGAATTACAAGGAAAATTGCAAATGCAATTTTTTGTGAGATTATAGTTAATTTTCACATTATAATGGTCAGCCAACTTTTACAGCTTGTTGGTATTTCTGCTGGAAAGCCAAACGTTCATTTCTTCTTACTGCAGGTAAGACATGATTTTCTACAATAATTGATGACTAAATTGCTTTTTTATTATTATTGTAATTTTTATTTCCATTCTTATGGGATCCTTACTACAGATTGAACATCACACAAATTAAAAACTAATAACATTTTTGAACAAGACATATGCATGATTTACTATATAGCTTTTGTCTAATACAAATATTTACTATTTTCATGTCACTGCAATGAAAACAGTACGTGTCAATTGATTAACGGGTAAATATTAGCTGGAGTTTAACAGCTGCTGGCAGAGGAAACGGTGAAGTGGAATTATACCCTTTTTCCCTGCACAGTAGAAAACTAACTTTCGTAACATGGGAGAGACATATCTGTACGAATACATAAAGGCATCTGTAACAGCCAAGGGTGCAAGAGTGAGAGCAGAGGAGTTACTGGGAGCAGAGGAGTTACAAACAGCCACCCAGGGCTCTGCAAAAACAGAGCAATTCTGTTTTATGAATGGCTACGGGTCCCTCACAAACTAGTGCAGGTGCCCACCTGTCTGCTGTAAGACTGGAATGTGTTCCTCCAGTGCCAGCATAGGTTACTGCATAGGTTGCATAGGTTACTGCAAGGAAAATGTCCGAAATTGAATAAAAGCAGTCAACTTTTAGAGGTCTCCTGCAATGAAGGCTATGGCTGTTCCTCTGAAAAAAAAAAATTAAAAAAAATGAAGGCCACCTTTAAGGAAGTACCTGATTGAGGTCCTAGCCCCTGGTGGCCAAGCTCCACCACCAGCCCTTCCTCCTCAGGGAGCCAGCTATGGCCCTGTGTACCTACAAAGGGTTATCTGCACGGCAGCCCAGTGGACAGCTTGCACGTATCGCTTCTTCCAGCAGCAGGCACTGGATGGAGAGAGCAGGGAAAGGTGACATTCACAGCCCTGACGTCCCTGAGGTAGGGGCACAAAGGTCTGTGCAGGTCTCAAACGCAATGCCTGAGATTCAGGTTTGCTCTGAAGAACCGGAAAGGAGATTGAAACTTTTCAGAAACTCCTAGAGGAAAAAATGGTATGATCTGAAGAGATAAAGAAGAGAGGGGTGTCACAACAGACAGATCACAAGGAGAAAGCAGCTTCTTTGTGTTAAACTGAGACTGTGGGAAATAGTTGGTTATTTCTATAGTGTGAATAAAAAGGTTCCATAAGTACTCCTTGTAGGCAATCATCTTTGCTTTTGGCAAGATCTGCAGTCTATTTAATGAATAAATATGGACAGCATGCGCAAACATCGGCACACATCTCTACAGAAGAGAGAACCGGGGACCATGAGCACCCTAAATTCCTTGGTGGAGGAAAATTGCCACATCCTTAATGGAATCCTAGGAAAGGTCTCAGATGCAGGATGCCATCATCTGCAATTATCTGGGTTCCCAGTAGGGCATCAGGCACTGCTCAAACTCCTCTGGAAAATCTTCTGATGCCAGCAATAAAGCAGGCAGGACATTCCTCACCCTCCACCCCAGGCTTGCTTCTGCCTCTGTGGGGAATGGGACTAAAAAACTTACTGCAAAGGGAGTTTTGTTTAGAAGCTACCTGCTTATTTTAAACAAGTTCATTGAATCTAGGGAGCCCAAAAAAATCAATATAGCACAATGATTAGCTCGCTAAAGGTACTGTGTACAGACTGATTATTTAGACAGACTGAATCAATCTGTTGATTCCACTGAAAAGATTCAAATTGCACAGATGGGGAGACAAAGCCAGAGTGTCAGTATACTTTCCAGCCACGTGCCATCCACACGAGGAAACCTGAATGTGTCTGCTTTTTAGCTTGAAACCTAAACAGCAATGCTTTGCATGTGAGAATTAAAACTCTGTCCTCTTCACTCCAGCCAACTCTGATTAGGGTCTTTTCCCCTGACCCTGACCATGTTTGTTCTCTCCATTAGCCTGCTAAATATGGCTAAACAACATATTTTACAAGCACTTAATTGATATAACTATTGTAGTTTTATACACGTATATATTTTTAAGATTCCTGTGGTGAACAATCCCTTATTTTCCATAACAAAAGTGTTTGCTAAAAAAGTCTGAAGTGATATTGTATTAGCACCTCTGAAAAGGGAAGAGGAACTGTGATATTTCAACCAAACCAAAAAGGTGATGCACATTCACACTCAGTGCTAGTTCCCTACCCTAACAAAAGAGCAGATTCTCCTTGGTTCTTCCCAGCACTTGGCAAAACAGAACTGCTGCTCCTGACAGAGCATGCCCAGGACTGCTCCCATCACTTCCCAGAGAAAACGGTGAAGAATGAAGGGCTGGTGCTCTCCATCTGCTGCTCCAAGTGAGACAGCAGAGTCAGCCAGATGTGTAGGGGACAGAGCTGATGCACAGCCAACAAAGGGGTTTGGGCTCTATGCCTCTTCCTTGACCAAGCAAAGCTGTATAAATCACTATCATCACCTGTTCAGGGCTTACCTCAGAAGAGAGTTTGGAAATCCATCTAAGGCTTGCTCTCCAGTAAGCCTTTAAAGGAAATACCTGATGCTATTCCTGATCTTCCTGTGTTAGGTCATTCTATTATTTTCCAAGTCACCGAATGAGGCTAAAGTACTTTTTCCTTCAAGCAGCACTGCCTGTCGCTCCCACATATTGCAGTATTCGCTATGCTGATGTGCCCCTTCCACTGAGCGACCAAAAAGCTGGGAACTGCTTGCCACGTGGTATCAGAAAGTAAACTCGAGGAAGGCTGCAAGGTCATTGCTAATTTCAAACCCTATTTCATGTTTCCAGATGAAACATCTAATTTAAACTTTTCACTGGGTAGTTAAGATGAAATCCATGCATATGCACTTGAGACCTCATTTTTACATGCTGTGAATTAGAATACAGAAGGTGCTGCACACAGCAATAGGAACACTAATCAAGGAAGGAGAGGGGAATACCTGCTTTGATTTAAAGGAGGACAGTCAGCAAAAATACCACTAATCGCCTGGGTTTTCATTCCTTTGCTCTTTGAGCTGCCACATACAACCAAGAAAAATGAATGCAAGTGGTGTATTAACTGCTACCGAATCAGCATTCTCCACAGGTGACCGTGTCAAGCACATATTGCAAAATGCCACCACCTTCCAAGGCTACAAGGCGATGGGAGCATTATACCCCAAGGGCTATACCCAGCTCTCACTGAAAAACACCTATTAACATCAGCAGGAGCTGAATTAAGTTTTATAATGCAGACAGGCACAGTGAGTGACAGAAGAGCTATAGCAAAAGGATAAGATTTGCAGATTTTAGGGTTGTATCATGATTCAAATAAATAAATCCTGTAGAAAAAAAAATGCAAAAAATGCAAGGTCAAGTTGTCTTTCCTTTCTTGCTCTGGAGGAGGGAGAAGGCTTCAGCAATGGAGGCAGTGACATACACTTTTGAGCTGCCCTTTTTCCAAAAAGCCCTTGATGCAAATAGGCTGACTTCTGGTAAAGGGGAGGCAGCTGAATGAAATGGAAAGGCTGAGTCTTCACGCCAGCATGCTCCAGGTGATCTTGCCTGCAGGAACAAATGCTGATGGCATTTATTCCAGTGAGGTCGTGACACAGGCTGTCAGATGTCTGCAGAAAGATAGGTTGCTCTGGTAGCTGGGAAGGGTTGTGGTGCCAGCACAGCAGTACCTGCAATCAAAGGAGACCTCACCTAGGCTGGGGCATCCTGCCACTGGAACCACACCGACTTCTGCGAGGGCAGCTCTTACTGCAGAATGTGTTCTGGTGCAATTTCTGTTCAAAACAGGAGCAGACTGACATGTACAAACATTGTCAGTCTGCAGGAAACATGTTTACCTGTTTAATGACACTAGCATTACTGGCCCAAATCTCCATGTCAGTGAAGCTGAAGGTTATTCTTGAATATATTTGTGAGAATAAGAGGGAGGGAAAAATAAAATAAATAATATATATATATACCCTTTTTTTTTTTTTTTTTAAAGGAGACTAGAAGTCCTGAATCCTTTTAAATGAATGTTTTCTGGACAGGCTACCAAATCTCAGATGCTCTCCAGAGAGGAGGATGTGGTGAACAGCCATCAACTTCTGGCTTGGCAACAGTTTTCCAGTTACCTTCACTGTTTTGTCTCAGCCAGGTCCACACTGTGAGCCAGTGAGCCAAAGCCAGATGTCCTTGATTGGTTTCAATTCCAAGAGAAAAGAGTAAAGCAATGAGTGACTCAAAAGCTCTGCATCACTGAAAGGCGAAGGAAAAAACTACTACTCCTGAACTTCAAAAACTGCTGGGAATTTCTGATTTAAGTTTGCATGGTACATATACAAAGCACTAGCAACATTTTGTTTTAGTCTTCCTGAATTTAGATAATAAACCCCCTTAATCTGACTGAGAAATCCAGGCACTTCTCCTACGTAGAGTTCCCAGGACAAGCATAGAATTAATTGTACAGAAGTAGATGGCAGGATACACCCACTGTATTATCAGCATAACTGGGAATTTATCTATGTCATGAGTCAGAAAAATGGAGAAAACATTTGGAATGTCATCAGATGCACTGATCATAAAAACAAAGGGACAAAACAGTAAATTTAGATGTGGAAAACATTACAGTGGGTGCTCTGATTTCATAAACTAGTAGTCTCTACTTTTCTAAAGGAAAAGAAATGACATTGATTTTATGTGTTTGGACAGTCTAGAAACATAAGCAGGTAAGTGGTTCATGCAATTTGTTTCTACACAAATGAGTAATAATGAGTCTTGGGAACAAAATAAAGAAAAGGATAAGAGCTAATACGGCCAGCCGCTACAAAGCTTTGGGCTGGCAAAAGATTTGGGAATTATGCAGATGGATAAAACTTCAAAACAGTTCACAAAAAGGAAAAGTTCCAGGGTGCATAACCAGAGGGCCCAAACCCAAACAGTATGAACGTATTCAAGCTCTGTGTCATGAAGAGGCTGCCGTCAGCAGCGGGGCAGCTTTCGCCAGGGAGGATCGTCTCAGTCACTGCATCTTGCTCCCACCCCATACCCCCATCCCTGTGCCATGTAGGAAACTGATCCAATTGAAAAATAACCCCACCAGGGAGGTTCATGTATTTTATTTTTCAGCAGGGTTATTCCCCGTGCCTGTTCACGAAGCAGCACCAGAAAGGGCTGGGAACGGGGTGTGGGGCAGGACTGCTGGCGACGGCACCGCTGCTGGAGCGATGCCTAAGGAACCCCAGGCTGTGCAGTGACTGCGGCTGCTGGCCTCGCTGCTGTCCTGCTCGGGTTTGTAAGATATATCCTCCCTGGCCCTCAGCAGCTCAAAGTCCAGCCCGCCTTCAGCTTGCTGGGATGCCCAAACCCTATCTCAAGGATCTCAAAGCAATCCATCAACACTAACTACTGCAGGTTTTATAGCACCCCTTCAAGGTCCTGCTGTTCAGGACCCCATTTTATATCTGGGTAAACAAAGGTGGAGAAGGGACAGGACCTGGAGAAGGTTACATATTAAATAACCAATAGGGTCAAAAATAAAATCCAAGTGTTGGGACTCCCAGCATTCAGTTTTAGCCTGTGGGATACCACTTGCCCTTTTTACCCCCTCCGCCCCATTAGCTAAGCTATTGTCACATGCAGAAGTGAGTCATCGCCCCGCACCAAAGAAAGCCCAGCAGGCAAAATGTGCGTGTGGAATTTCCTTCTATACAAAGTCCTTTAATGTTACAGAATAAATCAAAGAGGCACAAATTAGGCTTTCTTTTCTTTTAAACGCTAGGCCAAGCATCTGGAGGAAAGAAAGTATTATGGGAATACAGGACCTGACTCAAAGGAAAAGAGTGAGTTTCCCAGTGTCCTGCACATGCTCCCATCCTACACGCACAGCACATCATGTGAGCACAAGCGTGAATCCCCTCACTGTGGGATTTTTACAGGAAGAAGGACCTTACCACCTCACTGTCTCTTTGCACAGCTGGCAATCGGGCGTTATCATCCAAAACGTGGGCCACATTAAGCAGACTCAACAAAAGGAATAGTAAGTTCTCTTAAAAAGATATAGTAAATAAAAATATAAAAATACTTTTATTAAAAAAAAAAGCCTTTCAACAGACTGAAACAAAACTTTTTCTAGCAGCCAAGCAATCCCTGTTCTACATCTGAGCAGTTTCCTTATCTTTGTTCACCTTTTTCCGTTTCAAAAAGATGCCTGTGCCTGTTCCACCCTGAAAAGATCCTAGGACATGCAGAAGTCCTTTCTTCTCAAAAGATAAAGAGGTTGGCTTACCCGGAGCAGGTGATCACCTGGGGCTACGTATTCATTCCAGCAGATGAAGGATCAACCTTCAGGAACAGGACATGCTCTGGAACATGACAGAACTAATCTGTGTCCCTGTTCCTCCTCATTCAGACCAGAGACTTGAACTTCTGGTTACCTCCATGGCAAGCATGCACCTATCTCTTAACTACTTACTCTTAATCAGAGCGATAAACTGACAGAATGATAAACTGACTCAATGATTGACTTTTTTTTTTTGTTTTTCTTGGCTTTTAGTTGAAGTCTACAAAGTCAAAATTGCAAACATCTTTCCCTGGTACAGTTGCCTCTGCTAACGCTGTAGGACCAAAGAGATATGAAGGAAAAGAGCTAAATTCCTTCCGTTTCAATGATTTCAGATATCTATACCATCTCATCTCTATTTAAGCCACAAAAGTTCCCACAAACACAGACTGTGCTATCGCTGTTATGTCCATTTGATCCACAGTTCTGCTGCAGATACAAAATAACCTCCATTATAATAAGAGGGAGCCAAAAGCAGTAAATCTACACTCAAGGCACCTAATCGATCTACCCCAGACAGAGAAGATGTAACAAAAGCAGTGATGATTTTTTTAAAAAAGTAAAGCACAGATTTCAGTCACCTTCTGCATTCAGACTTCATTGGATATATTGTTTTAAAGAATATTTTTCTTCCAAGCCCTGAATACTGACAACCAAACCAATGACTGCATCAGCGCGAGGACATTGCTTTGCCGAGCTAATGACCACTGCAGCTCTGGGCATGTCCTGACATTCATTCTCCATGCTTTGCAGGCGGCCAGCTGGACAGATAGGTGCACCCTAAAGTAACCTTGATGTCTCATGGCTGGAATTTCCTCAAGAAATTCTTCAGTTGTGAGTAATCTGTACAACCCCAGGCTCTAAATCGTTAATCTTCTTTTGTAAGCCTTTTAACAGCCTCAGCACGACCACGAACCTGCTTCAGTGAGCAAATCATCCGTCTTCTTAATGAGACCACTGATTACAAAAGTTAGTGCCCAGTAAATTAACAAAATTGTCCTTAAATATCTGTTGTCCTTCTGAAAATGTACCTGCCTTGCTATGATATAGCTCCTTCATCTTGAATTGGCTAAGTCACAGAATCAATACTTTCAAGCTGTATGTACGTTCATACTTTTAAACAGCGTGTAACTCTTATTAATACATACATTAATCTGTAAAGGGATTACCAGATTTAGGAAACACTTCCCTCCCCACCAATGCACTGAGGTACTGAAATAGCCCCAGATAAGAATATAATTTATGCAGTTGAATAAATGGATTTTTATTCTTCAATTGGTCTCTACACATTAGAGAATCATCAATTTTCTTTGAACATTAGTGTCAATTTGCAATTCTCATCTGACTATGAAAATAACAGTATAACCTAGAGAATATTTTCCTCGTGTTGCTGAGGTGAAAAGACGTTTACAACACTTTTACAGTTTTGTTAAGACAATGACTTTATAAACGAATGGGATTTTCTTAATCAGTTCAACACTTCATTGAGTTAATAACTGGAAATACTGTAAAAATAGCATCAAGTCCCTTACAAAGACATTATTTAAGTGAGCCTGTAGTTGCTTAAAAGAAGGTTCAAAAGAAGATATAATGTAGATGCATATGCATCTCAAATGTACACTTGACCAAAAAAGCAATGACAAATTATTTCAAATAGCTTTATGTACAGAGCTTGTTTTCTATATTATAACTGATGCTAACACAGAAGTAAACTTCTCAAAAAAAAAAGTAGACTTTTTGTAGCTGAATATTTCAATACAGATTTTTCATCTATTTTCTGTCAAAGCAATCATTTTAAAGGAATGAAATATTTAGATAACATAAAAATACAAATATCCCATTTTCATTTTTCCCAGGCTTATGAGCACAATTTGCTTGTAACGATAGAATTACAACTGCAAGCTTGCATAGTTATTTTTAGTCTAGCCCACATTTGAAATTAAAATAACTTCTGTGCATCTTAGGCAAGTAAATAAAATAAAATAAAATGGTTATCAACAGTTTTACCTTGTAGGAATGAGACATCTCAGAGAAGAAGCTGATCTGCCTATTTAGAAGCTTATTTACTACTGTTTACTCGTTAGCAAAACTGAAGTTTAGGAAACCTAACACATATGGTAGGTTCATTGCCTTAATTAAGAACCTTATTCTAACACATTAACAAGTGAGAATGGGAAAAAATCACTATAAATTAGTTTTTGTTTTACTTGACAAGTGTGTAAGCACTATTACAGTTAGAGAGTTTTGCAAACACTATATTCACCAGAGAGGAGTTTGGCACTGTGCTGCAGAAGTGTCTCAAATTCCAATATACCTGTCTAACCTGGTCATAACAAGCTTGCAGTGCCAGAAACAAATAAGCAGTTCACATACAATAGAGCTTGTGGACAAAACTTTTTAAATTATAGAGAAAAAAAAATAAAAAGATAGCACATACCACAAACCTGAAACTAAAGTAGTATGAACTTTCTGACTTGTATGTTTAAATTATGAAGTAAAAATGTAAGCATGTACAAAATCAGCAGATATATATACCCCATTTTATGCCCTCCAGAACACATCCGAGCCCAAGGAATCTGTTATCTCTGCCACTCTAATTCCTAAATGAGATGTTTCCTCCTGCGAACCACCCAGCTGACACATTTCCCCTCTCCCAGATCATCTGCTTTTTCTGAGAAAAAATAATTGTATTTCACCTCATTCTGAACCAGTAGCCCAAAATCATCCATGCTTCACCTGCCCACTTGTAGGCCACAGACCACAGCCCCCAGCATCATAGCTTGAAAAAGACGGGTATATCTGACCCAAAACCTCTGCACTGTATGAAGACTAGGCTCTTTTGACTCCCCACTTGTCATTTACCTTCCCTACATGACTCAAGAAGCTCTGTTCCCAAATTCAGGTGAAGTTGGTCATTAGTTACTGGAGCCACAGGAGGGCTTACCAGCCCTGCCACAGACTAGATCCCCATCAGACTCAGCGCTACAAAGACAGACAAAGTTAATTTCCCCAAGCAGCTCAGCATCTAATCCATTTTACAGGAAAAAGCTATGGGATTCGTTGGGCACCACATTCTTCAGTTGACAGAAAAATGTGAGAGGTTGTACTAGTCTGAAAAGACTTGTTTTAGAAACACAGTGGACAGCAAGAGAGGAGCCACAATTCCATCTTCCTGACATTTTTACATGAGTGAAAGGGGTGGAATATAGTCCACTTAGACTTGAACTATGCATATTCAGAATTTTAACAGTCCATTCAAGGTTCTTTGTTTTTTATTTTCTCCTTTTCACATCAGACGTTTCCTTTTCGCTTTATGACATGAGGAAACGGCCTGAAGTTATGCTAGGGGAGGTTTAGATTAGATATCAGGAAGAACTTCTTCACGGGAAGGGTGGTTAGGCACTGGAACAGGCTGCCCAGCGAAGCGGTGGAGTCACTTTCCCTGGAGGTGTTTAAGAGATGTGTGGATGTGGCTCTAAGGGGCATGGTTTAGTGATGGACTTGGTAGTGTTAGGCAGATGGTCGGACTTGGTGATCTTAAGGTCTTTTCCAACCAAAGTAATTCCATTATTCTATTCCATATTCCCAGTGGACAACAAATCAAAACTCCATTTTGAGCCCCAGTTCCCCCTCGGCCATCCAGGAAACAGCAGTTTTAGGCCCAGGCCTAGCCGGCCGGCTCCTGCCATCCTGAACGAGGGGCCCCGCGGGATGCTCGTGCATTGCATTTACAGAGCGAACGGCAGTCCTTTGAGGAAGGCAGACCATCCGTGAAAGCGCAGCTTGAGCTCACCAGGAGGGAATGCTGGTGAAAGCTTTAGTGCAGAGATGCTTGCTGAGAAATGAGGGTCCTGTGGAGAACATGCCAAGAGGCTCCGTTTTGCTGCCTATAGAGAGTGCACATTACCCTGTGTTTCTGAGAAAGCAATCTAAGAGAAAGCTAAACACTTTTTAAAAAGAAAAAAAGAAGGAAAGAAGAAGGAAAGAAGGAAAGAAGGAAAGAAGGAAAGAAGGAAAGAAGGAAAGAAGGAAAGACGGGCATGCTACACATCAGTTTGTAAGGACACCACACCCTGAATATGTTGTTCCTCTAACATTTCAACTGAGAACCAGGGATTGGGCAGTAAGCCGATGCCAATGAATCTGCTATCACTCCTACAGCAGCAGGACTGGGGGCGAGCTCCAGAAGCCGACAGACCGGCAGCACTCCCAGCAATAACCTGCTGCTCTTCTCTTCAGAGAAGAGCAGGAACAGCTGCCTGCAGAAGCAAACTCTGCCCAGAGCTAAATCCTGCCACATGCGCCAGAGCAGCTCTTGGATGGGAAGGGAGGGAGAGGAAGGGATGGACACTCACATCTTCCTGAACGTCCGTGACCTGAGCTCCCACTGCCCCCACCACTGCAAGGCTTTTTTTTTTCTCCTAGCAGCAGTAAATTACTTGAGTAAGCTAAATTGAGAAGCCTGTGACGCATTCAAAAGTGCCTTTCTGGTGTATATTCCTAATGAAATCAGTGAGCTGGGGGTTTAGCCCCCACTCTGAGGGCTGCAAGCCTCCCTTACAGCTGGGCATGGGCTGCCAGGCCAGTAGGTAACAGTCACATCACCACCTACCCCACAGCCAGCAAAGTGCAGAACGGGGTGGGGGGAAGCACACCGAAACTTGTTATTGGCAGTGCTAGCTATAAGATGCTGCCCAGCTAGAAATAAAGGGCATATGAGGAATGACCTGTGCTTGGGCTGCAAAGGCTCTCAGGCAACTTTTGTATTTCTTTGCACCTAAAGGTCTAAAGGCATATCATTACCCAAGAGCAGTAACTGCTGCGTTATACCACCCAGTAAGAATACGAGCAGCTTGCTCGAGCTGCTGCTAAACTGGAGCCATTCATGTCCTAAATAGCAGCTATTGCGAAGCATCATACTTTTCAAATGAGAAGAAAAGCTGAGCGCCTCTTTCTTTTCCATTTTTAGAGCTGTGCTGTAATCTGCATAGCTGCAAAACCACAGCTGACACCCCACCACCCTCTGCAGCGACTGGAGTAAGCAGTAAAAACACTACTGAATTTTCGGACTATCTGTCCCAACATACCCTTCTCCCCTATGCCCACAAAGCCTGTAATCTTGCTTCAAAATCCCAAAACACAATTAGGAACCTTTCCTGGTTTAAAATCTTCTTTGCTTAAGCTCCTAAACTTTTAATTGCACTTTGCTGATACGGTTTATAGATATATGGAAATTCTGCCAGCTGTCCACGGCCAGTGAATCAGCTGAGGAACAATTCAATCTCAGGGATTTGCACCTGGCTAATTACTCTCCTCCCTTGTCCGCACCTACTGATACAATTACATATTTAACTACATAAGACTAGACCTTATGCACTGCTGAACAGAACTGCATGAAGCTCCGAAATACGATTTCATCTTTCTCTTTTTCCTTTGTACAGCCTTACTTCAGTAGGAAGGAGCTTGCAGAGGAGCTGAAAAGTAATTCTTTTCTAAAGCATAGGTCTTTCTTCTGCTGTCCAGCAAGTAGAAAATGGAAGAAATTACACATATATTACAGCAAGATACGTGAGGACAAGGTAGGATTTTTGTTGTTTCTTGCAGTTATTAGCCTGGGCACCTTTAGCTGAATATGCAATCAGAATAGAAATCTTTAGCAGGAGAACAAAATTAGGATACATTGTGCTATAAGCAGAGTAGTCATGTTTTAGTGCATTTTCAAATCCAGTTATTAACATTTGAATAAGTGCTTTCAGGAGCATTAAAGAGAATACTGCTTTCTTTAGTATAACTTTTGGTTGAAAGCACTTTTTTTTGTTTTTTAATGAAACTGCTGAATTCCCTGTCCTTTTTAATTCACACTGAAAAGCCCCAGCCAATTTTTCTTTCCAAGGCAGCAAAGCAATTTTCTTTAAGACAAATTAAATACTTTAAGCATTCATATACCTTATGTGTTATATAAACACATCCTAAAAAGGACAAGAATTTCATAATCACTAACAACAATTTGGTGTTAAGCATCCTGAAATAATCTGCTTTTTCATCACATATAAGATATTAATAATAGTAACTGACTGTTACTGACAACATAATAATTTAAGTGTGCTGACAATTATTGAATTCAATGCACTTCAGAGAAATGTAAATGACAGAAGAGAACAGCTGTATCCCCATGACTAATGTGTGTCCTGGAATCTGACCATCAGCTTTGCTATTTCAGTTTACTGACCTAAATCTCCCTCCCCAACCAGAAACAAACAAGAAAACCCAAACAAGAAATGTCTTACTTGTTCAGCCTTCTCTGGTTGTTTTCTATCCGCCTGCAAAAACTGACAGTTTTCTCGTGCCAGCTTCTGGACTAGTTCAATCCGTCCAATGTCATCTCTTTCCTGAAGCTTGCACAAAACCCCTGCCTTAAGGGTGGGAGAAAGAGCAAACAGATACTTAAATCCACAATCCCAGGACATGGCACTGCCACAAAATTTCAACTTTAAAAGAAATGCATCTGTTTGATCATATTTGCTGCAACTCCGTGCTGCTCGCTGAACACAAATGGATCGCTGCTCCCTGGGAAACAACTCAAGAAGAGCTGAGGCACATCTGAACCTCCAAATGTGTCTACTTTGGAGGAACGAAGGCAGGGCTAACTAAATCAAGTGCTACTATGTGTGCGACTGATATGCTGTGTTTTGTTTGTTCCTGTCAGCCTGTTTCCTGTTACATCAGAGAACAAGCGCAAGAGGTTAAAAACTCATGGGAAAGTTAGCCAGGAACAGCCCTGGAAAAAGAATGAAGCGCAACACAGTCACTCCTAAAAATAACAGGCTGCGACTCCCATCGCTCCAGCTCCACCAATTTTTCATGTATGCAAGCTGTAAGAGTTAAAAGAAAGTTGCGCCACATTTATTTATTCTACTTAAACCAAATTATATAGTCCAATTCTGTTTAAGAAGGAAAATGAGATTTTAAAACTATGCTAGAACTATTTTTTAGCTAATATTCTGCCAGTTATAAAAGCTATGCTGATAGCATTTCACCATAATATACAACACTGGTTGTTTTATAACAGTGTTGTATATATAAATTCAGATTCATGCTTACACACAGGTATACCAGACCCATGCCTTAGAAAGTCAGCTGACAGGCTACATTGCTCACTGCAAAGTCAGTGGCTAATATTACTATCCATGATTTGGTCGTGGATATAGCCTCTGCATTAAGACCTGGATCAATGATACTGCACGTTTTTTATTAGCCCAGATGTTTCCTGATAGCACTGCATATGCCTTGGCATGTGGTACAGCTATGCTATTGCTATATGACTTCAAAGGCAATCTGCAAATAAATCTTTACCCTCCACACTTGTCTTTCTACTACTCATCCTGAGTTTTACTGAATCAGTGTTTGCTCAAAAATTCATAAAACATCTTGCCAGTCAGGACCCAAACCCAAGGATGTACTGACCACCACCCCATAGCGCCACACACTCCCTGGTCCTCCGGCCATGAGAAACTCCTGTCTATGACAGCTGAAGGTGTGTGTGTGCCCATCCAAGCTATTGATCTTACAGTCCACCGTTTTTTCCAGGGAAGAGGGAAATGTGGATTAAAAGTTCTTCAGCTGGGGAGGGTAATGAACTCACTTTCTGAGTAACTGCTTTAATGTTGATAGAAATAAATAAATAAATAAATAGGTTCTCCTACTGAATCCAGAGAGTAATCCTTACTAAATTATTTGAAAGAAAAAATTTACATGCCTATATTCCTCCAGTCTGGATGAATCTCCTCATAAGGCTGCATCAGTGACTTGTGCTCTGGAGAAGGAAAGAATTTGGGATACAGCCTGTATTTCACATGTTCTATGCTTCATCCCCAACCTCCTGAGGCACCCAACCTTTTCACATAAGGAACCTAAGCACTGGTGCGAAGGTCTGAAATCCACCAAAAAAATAAGGAATTGCAGTGCCAGACTTGAAGATCCTTACATTTTCTATGAGATTAACTCCTGATCCTGATATCCTGAATCAAGGATATGGATTTATTAACCAGCTTTGACACACTTATCACCTGCAGATCAGGAGTGAGATGGATTTTATCGAATGTAGAAGAATACAATGAACTAGTTGTCCAGACTCTTTAATCAATATAGAAGAGGTACCTATGAAGGGCAATAATTTTATTTATTTAACTTTACAGTACATTTAAAAATAGACAAATGATTTGTTTCCTAAAACTCACATTTTTCTCCAGTAATATACACAGGGAGCCTAGGCCATTATAACAGATTTGGCTGATGTGGGGACATCAGCTAGAGCCAAGCCAGCTTATTTCATGGCTTATGGATGCTTCTAGCAGAGTGTAACATCTGTGTGCTGTAATTCCCGCAGGCTTGTAGGCTAAGGACAACTCAAAATGTTATGGCTTTGGGACTGTAAAGATTTGCAGCCTCTCTGGATCTGGGCTATAACTACTGTAGGGGTACTTTTCAAACCTTTACGTTGCACCCAGAGAAGTCAGACCATGATCTAAAAGAGGCATGGATGGTTACAGGTTCCCATTCTTCAAATGTCAGATATCCAACAAGAATGCCCCGCTCAATCTACTGAACAAGTATTGATCTCCAGCCTGCGAAGCAAAGCCTAAAGGCTAAAACTCTTATTTTAAGCTGAGGAAGAGGGATTTCACTTTGGAGGGAACAACTGGCTTCCAGATGTTCAACTGGAAGAAACATCCTGGAGAAAGGCTACTTTTTGAGCATGTGGTCCTCACCCCCCTTCACTGTGTGTTCAGGCAGAACATACTATTGCTTTTTATACAAGGATGAGCATCCCACGGAAGAAGTAACACTAGACACAAACCCATTATCCCTGACACAAATATTGCCTGTATTCAAACTAAGAATTTCTTTAAAGAATCCTGTTATCCTCCTGCTTCAAATAACCACCAAGTAGAGACATTGCTTTTTAGCATGTGCCTACTCCCCCAGCTATTTTTTATTTTAAAGAATTGTAAAGAATGGGAAAAATACATTTATTATATTGGGTTGCTGGAGGATAAAAAGTCAACTAAAATTTTCTGAGAAAACTAGGGTAATATCAAGTTAAGTATATATATTTGGCTCTGGGAGTAAATAACACTTAAAACACAAAAGTCTAAATATGCTTTTTCATAATTAAGAACAAAAATACAAATCCCTCTTAATTCCATTTTCCTCAATTATACTGACTTTCCACTATAAATCTTTCTCCTTAATAATATAAGAAACCATCCAGCTCAACTAATTAATTGATGACAGCTTCTAAAAGCTGGTTGGGAAGATACTGTTAGTCTCATACTACTGGTCATTTTCACTTGTCAATATAAATTTAATTTTCAAGCAATACCTCTAAAGCTGTTAGGCAAAAGGGTAAAGACCAGAAATCCTACTTGTAAAATGCAATTGCAATCTGTATTTTGTGCAGGCACACAACCCCCAGAATCCTGCATGCTCAAATGTTTGTGCTTAGTCCTCTGATTCATGTATATCAGCAGAGATGCAAGTACTAACCTATGTGAAGGTGAAAATTATGAAGTTGCATATTTTAACTGGCTTTAACTTCCTGAATGATAGAAGAATGTAGAAGCTTTATAGTGAGGCATTACTACCATTCACAACACAAAACTACTATAATTAAAGGTGTTTATGGAATATTTGAAACAGAATAATGTAAAGAAGATGAATTAATCGCTACTGAGGTTGAGAAAGGAAAGATGCTGACAATACACTTCCTTTTTCAGCACATCCCTTGGAAAATATTTCCTCTGCAAAAGCCATAAATGAATATGTTGGTAGCGATATGGAGGTGAATTAAGACATCCTCATGATGACAGGATGGCACACTGTTTATGGCATGTTCACTTTCAAAAATCCCTGTACTGAATTTTCTCCACATTTCAAACAGTTTTGTAACCTAACTCCAAGGCACGGCAATTCTGTGCTTAACAGAGTAGAGTTTAGAGCAGGCACCACACCCTGAAACTTTGTTAACAGAAGAGATTTTTTTTTCCCCACTGTACCTCTGTCTTTGCCTGCATCTTTTGAAAACAATGTAATTATTAGAGGCTTCACCTTTGATCAACCTGAAAACTAAAAACCATACACCACTGTCTAGACAGATCATTTGCTTCGCTCCAAGTCACTTGCATGGTCTCGCTAAAGAGAAAAAAATCATCCACACCCTTAACACAAACTGTATTCAGTGTTTGCAGAATGTCATTTTTATGGGACTGATGAACAAATTAGAGCTACAGTTGCTTTGACAATGCCACTGCTCTCCTCCCAGTTGAGCTCTTCAACACTTTTGTTAACTGTTCAATTAATAATTAATTTTAAATGTGTTTCAAATTCTTGCAAATTTTAGAAGCTGATTTACAACCAAATAAGAGCTGAGCAAAGCAATACCAACAATTAATTCTTATGTTTTTTTGGTCATCTGCCTATGCAAACTTACTAGCTGTCTCCTCATGAGCTTTGAGTGCACGTTGTAGTCTTTCCTTTAATATCTCTTATATAAATGCAAACAAGTGTTTCTCTAAAATAATCATTACAAACATCAAGTAAAACAGACCATTTATGAAACATGGAAAGGAAAATAGTAAGCCAGATGTTTTTGCAGTGATATCAGTGCACACACGAGCTTAAGAGGACTGACCCTCTTTGTCACGCTGATGTCATTTAGGAATCAAAGTCAGGTAACAAAATTTTCATGCCTTAGGGCTCCTACACTTTTTTCTTTTCAAAACAGATTAGTGACTTGCTGCAATTAAGAACAGAAAAGCAAAGGTCATTTCTGAACACGTTGCTCAAGTATTACTGTGAAGACTATGCTAAAAGTCCCAGCTCCAGGTTGATACAAGAGGTATGTCCACATGGTCCCCAGCTCTTGTGCCTGCATCCCCAAGGTGTCTGCCACAATCCAGGTCTGCTACGGAAGGTATCTGCAGTCTCTTCTGCACTCACAGTGCTCAAGAGAGCCTGTACCTCTAGAAAGATACAGGTATTGCTGACATGGGTGCAGGGCTTGTACCTATTAGAATGGTGTTACTCAGACATCAGTGCAAATCCTGCCTCTCACACATATCCTCCTAGCTGGCAAAATGTAAAGAGAGAAATCAGAGGCAGGAACAACAAGCTGTATGTGTCAGGAGAAGAAAAGGTGACAACTGGTGGGAAATATAAGATTTTCAAGAGGCACAGAAGAAAAAAAAAGAGTCAAAAATGGGAGAAATTAATTTTAAATTAGAAATAATCAGTACCAGTACAATGATTAATACAGTTACACTTGCACAGTTTGGATGCATGAACTGAATGACTGAATGAAGTGAAGATTAATCAAAAAAGATTCACAGAATCAAAAGGGGTAAGAAATCCCACAGTAAAATACTCAAGATTGTAGTTAAATTTCTTCTGAGTAATGTCTAGAAGCATGCTTTGGTTGTAAATGAGGGCAGTTAGGGAAGGAAAGAAAAAAGGTTGTTGCTTATACTCAAGTGACTCTTAAGTATCCTCATTTTATTGCATGTCTACTTACAGTGATTAAATTTCAATCAAAATGTCATATGCCCTTGCCTCTTAAACACATCTCATTTTATTTTCACATCTGGTATGTGCTATGCGTATTATCTAGAAAGAGCAGAGAGAGTTTAAAAATGCTGTCCGATTTCAACATCATGGGATTAATTCCCAGGGTGATCATCAATCTTATTCTAAATAGTCACGTATGACATGATCCAGCAGACTTTCTGCTTCCTATGGGCTCCCCACTCAGAACATTGAGGGAAATCCATTTCCCAGTGCTAAAGAGCTATCAGAAACAGATCCTTCAACTTGTAGATCTGAAAAAGTCTCTGAGATGCTGTTAAACTTATACATTTACCTGAGCATCAGAGGTATCCTTGAGGTCTTCTAGCCCTCTTTTTTCTTGACTGTTGTTTTCCTCATTTTGATGAATTGCTAAAATAAGAAAGAAAGAATATATTAGAAGTGGGTATGTTCTAATCACAAGAAGCCCAAAGCAGCACGGCCCAGGCTAGATCAACACAATGACCATTCAACAAACATGGTTCCAAATTTAGCTAATTAAGTCATTGAGTGGTTTTAGACAGACACCTATATACCTTATTTTACCAAAGCACTAAAATGTTGTATTGAATAGGTATATTCCTGCTGCTACATTATTCCTGATAAAAAAGTGCAATTTAAGGAAACTCCCATCTTTTCTGTATCTTACAACAAGACTTGATGACTCATGAAAAATGAAAAACAGACATCCCTTTATTTTCATTTTATTGCAGAAGGTTAATTCAGACTAAACAAAATAACCGGATTTATCCCTCATCTCAACCTTGGAAAATTCTATGTAAGCAGTGATCTCAATCTCAAATACCACCACTATCCATGAAAATCATCTCCAAAAACAAATGGTAACAGAAGACCGTCTATTGAAGATTATTTGCTGCTAGCACAATAAGAGAAATCTGTAGCTTAGCTCAATTAACATCACTTAACACCAGCGAGTTTTGCCAGACTTTGAAGAAAAAAGTTTTAGATCAGACATGTAAACTGTGGAAGGGCCTGAATCAGAGATATCAGCTTATCTATAGCTTAAGAAACATGGACCACTTTTGGAGGGACACATCAGACTTTCATATTGTAAACAGATGTATCTACAGGTTGTAAACCTACCTACAGAGCCCAAGTAGAAGCCCTTCCAGTCAACACTCCCACCTGCAATATTTTGGTGGGGGGACAGCAAGCCTCAGCCATTCTGAAATGTGACACGCGACAGGGAAGTCAGGTAAGACTCGATGAAACATGTGAGAAGTGCCTTTTCTTATAACCGCCACTCTCAAATACCATTGTCCTTTTTCTACACACTAAATGACTTGTCCATAATAGCTGTAACAGCAAAAGCATCCTTGAAGTGGCAGAGCTTGCGGATCCATTTCCTGAGCACTGCAAGGCTTTGAGGGATGGGCAGGAGGACTTCACTTGTGTGCTGCCTCCTGTTCACCTCCTCCCTCCTTCACCCCCAGCTATCTGTGCTGGTCATCAACCTGCTGTCACCCCTTGTGGCACTGCGTCTGAGGACAAGCATCACTGGTCCTGTTTTGCCTTAAAACTGTGTCTGCAAATTGAGCATCCAGGATGTGGCTGATGAACACAGCCCCTGTGCAGGCAGCAGCAGAAGGGCTGACAGGTAGCAATCCCAGCTTCATCAGCCACCCTCACTGAAGCTGTCCTGAGCTCTTACCCTGAACCTTTAGACACAGCCAGGTTAGCATGGCTGAGCTGATGCAAGTAACTGGATCCATGAGATCTGGCTTGTTCAGTCTGCTGCAGACAGGAGGTAAAATCAGTCTAAACCTCAAGCAGTATCCAGCAGCTTAAACGAAAAGTACCTTTAGACTCTTCTTGAACTCTAAGGATATGCATTTATTTTCTTTTTGCTGCAAGGTATCTGTGGATTTTGCTATGCCATAGAGGTTGCATTTCTTCTTTCTCCCTGCACGGTTATACCATTAAAAAATAATTTTAAAAAGTAATACAGATGCAATTATAAAAAGAGAAAAAAAAGTCATTTTGTCAACACAGTATATTCTATTCAAGGATGTTTTTTTTAATCCACTATCAAAAGAAAACAGAAGTCTGATACAAATTTGGACTAGTGGCTTTGCTGACACCATTTCACCAGCCAACCTCTAAAATTCAGGGTGAATGCTGAAAACACTGGGTTAATCTCTAGTTGTAACACAAAGCACTTATAATTGGGGTTAAATCACAGTAGTCTTTAAAGCCAGATGAAACCAAAACATGATTGTGACACTGCTAGAAAAGTAACAACCCAGTGAAGCCATAACTGGAGCTCCAGCCTCAAAATCCTTGTTTGGCCCCTGTTTTCCTATCCCATGGTTTCTCAAGGCAACCTACTCCGTGCAGCCATGCCAATGCCGGGGGCTCTGTGCAGCCCCTTCCCTTGTAGCTCCAGCCTTCCTCCTCGCAGAGCTGCAGGGCATGAAGCATTCAGGGTATCAGATGTGCTGAACGTGACTCAGAACAACAGGCGTGAGGCAGGAATGTTGCAATGCCAGAAGGCAGTAATGAATGCTAAAAATACATTTGTCTGAGCAACTGTGAATTGCTCAAGTCTGTGGCTGTGTCAGAAGAAACACATTTCCCCAACTCTCCTTTCACTTTCCTGCTTTCTCCTAAAATCACTTTGCTCTAGCCACTGACGGCCAAAGCATCCCCTCAGACGCTGGCTGCTAGTCATGGCATTTTAAGGGACCAGGTGATCTCCACAGGTCTAGGCAGCTTCTCCCACAAGCCTGAGCAGGTGGGGATGCTGCAACCAGCTGTGATGGGGAAAAGGTTGGTGGCTGATAACGAGCTGCTTGTCGCTCTGCTACGGGTGTCCCCGCCCTTGCCCAGTGCCCAGACCCACTTCGACCAAAATGAACCAGCCGACCTTAGAGAAAGAGCACACAGCTGTTACCTTGGCTGGTGAATAGAGAGGGGACAGTACTGGTGACAACAGCAAGCACCAGTGGCTGTGGGGAATCACATCTTTCAGCTACCCAAAGAAGAGGAGGGTGCATGTCCACAGCCTCCACAGTTACAGACAGCCTCAGGAGCTGAACAATTTTAGCATGAGAAAATTTACAGCTGATGAGAAAATGGCCTCAGTTTAGACATACCCTAAATGAACCCATGATTTAAAAAAAAAAAAAAAAAATTTTTGTTTTGTTTTTTAACCAGCAATTTCACAGCTCAGCTCTAAAAAAGCTGAAAAAAGTTCATAATCCAAACCCAGCTCTCCCTGGCTTCAGTGTTGTTTAGACTGCGTAAGGAATGTAGAAAAGAACCAGTAAATATTTTCATAAAGGAAAAAAAAATAATCCTAGACCTCACAGTGATGTGTTCCTAGCCCTCTTGGGAGGGAGGGAGCAGAGTCAGCCTCTTTTTCATGAAATTTCCATCACAGACCTCATTGTTGTGTCCTCCCTGTCTCTTACCCAAACACATAAGAACCAACCACAGTTTGAATCCTTTAGCTACATCCAGGGAGTAATACTGAAGGAATCATACCATCTAATACCTTGTTTTCCACCGCAAGAATACAGTACCCTGAGAACCGAGGTGGCCACATTAGCAAATAACAAGCCTTAATTATATTCTCCTGGTTTCTTTGTGAAAAGGTTATTACATGTTTTATCTATAAAAAAAAAAATCTCTTAAAATATTCCTATAGGAATATCATATTCCTATTCCACGGGTCATCACACACACACGATACAAACTGCTGCATCTCTGTACACAGCCTGCATCCTAACCAAGTGTCAACTCACAGATATCCCATGACATGGGATGTACACAAATTTATGTGTACAAGAATTCCCACACAGGAAATCAACCTGTAGCTGTGGCCTCAGCACTGCCCTAACGGGCCCCTGTGCATGCAATAAGTGTTCAGCCATAAAGTATAAGAATTTAAGGATAATTTCCCACTTACTCTCAGTTGGCCTTAAATTTTTGACTAAAAAGACTTGGCGTTGCAAATTCTACTGTAGGAAAAGCGACAGGAAGGTTAGGGTGGGATGGGAAATTATTTCCCAGGCAAGTGTTGATTCTGGGGCAGCTCCCTAAAACTGTAATGTGTACATGCAAAAAAGTTGTGAATTTTGGAGCTGGGCCAACCACTGCCTTTGCTGCCAGCATAAACCCTGCTTCTGTCCTTATGATACGAATGCTCCAGCACATCTGACAAAGCAGCAACACAAAGGGAAAGGAAAAGGTGGTCTACCCTGATCTGTATACAAACGTAGAGCGACCAGCCCCCTTTTCTACCTGCAGCATTTCTCCTCCTTTGGTCTACGGGAAAGGTCACCATGAATGAAAGAAAAAGACGTTAAATGAGCACTAGCTTGTTAATGTGCAGTTCAAATGTGTCTTTTTGCAATTTAGCCTAGGGAATACAGGATGTTGACTTTTCTATGGTCACTTCAGGATCACAAGGGGCATCATCTGATCTGAGTTCCTTGAGTCCCTGTGGACCACAGTTGAGGTCTAGCTAGAGGACTCTTCCATAAAACTAACATTGGAATACAGAGTTCTCGCAGGAGAGAGCTTTATCCTTTAGCAATCTGATTTCAGCTCATTAAATCAGCAGAAAAAAATAACAAAGAAATAAGAAGGAAAAGTAAATCATGTACTAGCTATGTCAGCAAAGTCAGCCATCACAAGGGGATTAGAAGGGAAAGGGAACACAACCATCGCTGACACGGGAACCGAGCACATCCTTTGTGTCAACATTTCTGACCCACAGTGCTCCCCTGCTTTTATGGCCATGCTACAGAGTTTAAAGCAGGTTTAAGATTCATCTCGCTCAGCAGCATGGAGAATCGCAGGCATGCCAAAGGGCTCCCTGCTAACCCACCTGGCGTGCAGCGGGGTCCCAAAAGCCACCCCCAACACCTTCTTGTGCCTACAGAAGCATCACTGCCAGGGGATTCAGCGTTGCACAGTGTGCTGCCCCCCAAGATGCTGCTCTGTACACCCCAGACTTGAAGATAAATTGTTTGATGCACAAGATCTTTAGAAGTCACATCATACAACGCGTACTTTGTGCTACGCAAAACAGCAGAATCTTTTGCCTGAGTGAAAGTAGAAAGGACAGTTAAAAAAATAATAAAAAATCCATCCATAAAAAAAAAACTCCTGGAACCCACAGCATTACAATCTTCCCAGAGGCTTTGCTCTATTGTGCAGCCGCACGGCTTTCTTCCTCTGCCATAAATGAAGTTTCTTCTTTCTACCCCTTCTGGCAGCGCAGATAACCTTCCCCAGACAAACCCCTGCGCTATCGGCGCTGCAGCCAGCCCCACCAGAACAATACCGCCAGGAGAGGTGTGAACTTCCTCCCTTTGGCTTAATAGGGTGTGAACTCCGAGAGCTAATTATTTAAACGCTGCAGAGGGGACGCCACCGCCATTAACCATTTTGCTGCTGGACAGCACGACATAGCAGGCAGGGACATCTGTTCTTCGCCCTACACTCAGCTCCACATCACTGCTGGCTGTCCCGCACCCTGTCACCCTTGCTGCTCCCTCTCTGAACAGCCATAAGCCTGGGTCCGCAACCTTAAACTAGTCTGGGTTTGATGCCCTGGTTGAGAATGGCACACCTTGGCAGCAGGCAGCAGAGAGGACATCATGCAAGCTGGCATTGCCACAGCTTCAGCCCCCAAAATCAGTGTGACCAACAGCTTCAGCCCCCAAAGTCAGTGTCTGCCCAACCACGGGACCAGGATCTATTTTTCCTAGCTGATAAACGAAGGGCATCTACATGCCCTCTGCAGATGGGTGGCAGGCAACACCTGGGCAGTTGGTAAAGAGCCTACTACTGAAGAGAAGAATTCTGTTTATTTGACAAGCCAGCAGATTTTCACCATCTCATCCCTGCTGGATAGTTATAGGCTGTTTTTCCAGCCCTGTCAAGCCATCACTGCTGAAAAGACCTCAGGAATCTGCAAGAAAATTCCCCAGGGGGAAAGCCAATGCTCTGAATTACCAGCAGCCTGCACCAGATGATTTATCATCAGCTCTTGGGAAGTTCACAACTTCTAGCATTCTTCTTATATCCCAAATTTTTTAGAGGCATGTTTCTTCTCTTTCTGTTTTTCTCTCTCTTTTTTTTTTTTTCTCCTCTTTTTCTCCAAAGGAACTTTCTAGCGTGAAGCTTCTCAGGAAAAAAAAAAAAAAAAAAAGGGCATTTTTTAAAATAACATGATTCTAAGCCCATTTCATGTTTTTTGAAAACTTTATTATTTTGAACAATGGAGCTTGTGATATCCCTTGTTGTTCTTCATGGAGGGTATAGAGTGGGTTCTACAGAGGTTGGTTACTATGGCAGCTCTGGGCTGTTTGACAGTGTCAAGTTTGCTGATGTTTATTAATTTATCAGAGTGGGGGAAAAAATGAATAGCTCCAATTGATACAACTGGGGAAAATAAAAAAGTCCTCTAGCTTACACATGGCACTAGAGTGGTGGGAAGGAGATAAGCAGCAAGTAAGTATTTTACAAATCTCAGGTCTTGGGGACCACTTTAAGCCAGACCAGATCTTCATACATACTGCTGTGTTTTCCTAGTCTTATTACCAAATAAAAGGGGGAAAAACAACAAGCACTGAACAACTCTGAAATCTCCAAAAGCTGCATATAAAACACAGCGATAATCCCAGGAATAAAACACTCCATCTGAGAATTGGTTCCTTATTTACCATGAAACTGTAATCTTTTCCCAGAAATTACTGAAAAGAGAAAGCTCTTTAAGCTCATCCTTAACATGATTTCTTTTATTAGCAATACAAAAATTGCCTTTGAGCTTTCTCATTCCTTCCCACTATTTCTGCATATATATATATGCAAATCATTGTACAGATTTCCCTTTTTTGAGTACACTACATATCTCTGAAACAGTTGGCAGGCCCTTGGGGGGGTGTTGCCCAGACAGCTGTGCAATCAGCTGAGTAAATCAGCTAATTAAAGAAACAAAGAAAATGCAAAAATTATTAAAGAGTCTCCAGCTTACAGCCTTGTTCATCACCTTTGTACCTAAAAAGGCACAGCAAACATGGAATGGAATAAAGGTGCTTATAAATTTGGGAATGAACTATTGCAAAAGTGACAATGATGCCAGTTTCTCTCAAATACTAATCTGGGAGTCATGATATTTATGCTTTGTAGTTTAAATCAATTTCATATAAATTAATTCAGTTTTTTTTTTAAATGACAGAAACATGAAATGTAATGTCAGTTTCATAACTGATTTCAGTATGTAAAAAATGGTCATTAACTTCTCCTTGACCTTAGGTATAGAACTAATATTGAATTTGCAGAGAGGCTCATTATGCTCATCTAGTTTCCATCCAGAAAAGCAAGTTCCCAAGGGTCTTAGTGCTACAAGCCATTTCTCAGATCTGAAATAGGAAACAGGACTCCTGAAAACTATGTAAAAAAACATTTCCTCTCATTGCAGAGTTTATCAAAAGGAACAGATAACAGCAAGGGTAGGAATCAAATCTAAACAGAGCAAAACCAGACTGGTAAGAACGGAGGCTGACAGATGTAGATTTGATCTTTCTGTACCACACATCATTAAGTCACGGTCCCTTTTCACTGCATCTGAATGACCATGGGAGGACAAACCTCAGTTTAAATGAGACTTCCTCCCCGCTGTGTTATATAGCCATTGTAAATTAAAGAATGAGTGCACCAAGTAGAGCAACCAGTGTTTTCCAAGTCAAGCTATAAGGCCATAAGCCTTTGCTGCTATTCTTTTCACATTCTAGTACAATGTCTTTATTAGAAATTTCTGTTTATTTTATTTATCGGAACTGAACCCTTTCATCTGACTTTGAAGGTCCGTATGTCATCCAAGATTGTGCTGTGTTAGAAGACCGTGATTTGTAAAACCATTGACTAAACAAGATGGGCATTTCCTGCTAGACAACCAGCCACCATTGATTCACCTGGCCGGGGAGGTTTGGTTTCCATTTCCTGGCATGTTGTAACACATACAAAGGAAAAGCCACATTTCACACATGCTTTGTGAACATATGACCTCATATAATTTTTTACCAAGGAGAAAAGAAGTGGAAAATGAGTTGCAAACAATGTAGGATTACATAAGCGATGTTCTTTGTAGAAATAGGAGCTCAAGGAAAACCATTCAACAGCTGAATGCACAAAGATTTTACCCAGTGTTTTTAGACATTTATTCTCATCAACATATTTAAAATTAATTTAAAAAAAATCAAGCATCACCAAGTGCATCTCTAACAATGTTGCCTGAAATAAGATGCTGGAAGGGTGGAGGAGAGTCCATCACATGATAAACAGGCATGGAGAGAAAGGGAGCTGGGAACTGTTCAAACAAGGAGATACGGGCACACACAGAGGGAGAGTGACAGAGCAGGCTGGCGCAAAGTGAAACTTCACTCTCTATTCCATGGAAATAACCTACGGGCATGGCCAGGAAAGGAACAGGAAACAAAGAGGACTCTGAACAAATACATTCTGTGAACTCTGTAAATGCCTCTCCCAATGGACTGAAAAAAAAAAAATTCACCTGAGAATCGTTTTTTGCATGATTATCTTCATTTTGACCTTACTGTGCAATCTCTTACTGTGCATTTGCAAAACATCAATCATCTATGCAGTTATTTTGCATTGCTCATTTTCACGCATGCACCTTATAAATCATGCAGAAATAATGATGTCCCAGATTCTGAAACTACAAAAGCCAGAAATTACTGGGTGGTACAAACCAGGTGGTCACTGACCCACGCTCTATGCGTGTCCCACACTGCTCCTGGCTGCAGAGCACAAAGAGCACCACTTACCAGTGTTAGAGGGAGCCTGACTCCATCTTCTTGAAGTGCTGCCTGCCTACAAGATTACTTCCCTTCAAGGCACAAAATCCTAAAAACACAATGTAGCTTGAAAAATATCACTGACTATGTTTCCAGGTACAACTTTTAGGCTGAGTGGGAAAAGTAAAGGTAAAGTTACTGAGCCCAATCTAAAGGTCGACACTCGTGCACTTTGATTTTGAGCAGCTATTTCTCCAGGATAAATTACAGAACCATAGAACCATTCAGGTTGGAAAGACGTCTAAGAGCATCTAGTCCAACGTTTAACTAAAGTCCACCACTAAACCATGTTACTAAGTTCTACATGTACACATTTCTTGAAGACCTCCAGGGATGGTGACTCAATGACTTTCCTGGGCAGCCCATTTCAATTCCACACAAACCTTTCAGTAAAGAAATTTCTCCTAATATCCGGCCTAACAACGGTTGCAGAAGAACTCCATCTTATTCTACATATTTTGCTAAGTTTGACCCGTGCTTTCAAGAAGTTGATGGTTAGTGGAATTGAAAGTTGTAATGAAATAAAGTCTTACTAAAATCAGGTAAATGAACCCACTGGCAACAGACCTAAGGGGACACAAATGCAGCACGATATTTTTGATATCAATGTTGTATGCTAACCTTTCCCTACCTTTCAAACTCTCTCTCAATTTTTCCACAAGGGAAAATGCACACATCTGTGGCACATGACTGCCATTTTGTTCTGTGAATGGGAACAAGTTCCTCCAGTCCCTGAGGTTTTTCAATGGCAGAAAAAAAAGTGATAATAAACTGTGCCCATTTCACACCAGAGGTATTGTATATCTTACTTGTTTACAAGACCTGTGTCTTCAAAGGGTACTTAACTTGTTCCAGATTTAAACACAATACGGAACTTCTCCACTCTTTGGTGACCTTGGATGATGTATTTTTAACATCATTTTCAAGTATGTGTACCACTCTAATTCAAATTCTTAAGGATTTCTGGATCTATATAACAACTCTTCTACAAGCAAATAATGACAACATAGAACATTCATACAGCATAAACTGACTTTTTTTTTCTAATTATTGTGGAGGAAAGTTACTAGGAAGTCTCACAGTGATACGTGCTACTTTATGAAAAGGGCTAAGTGGTCAAGACACAGCTTCCTGAGTTAAGTAAGCTGATAAAACAGCTCAATGCTGCCAAAAGGCGCTTTACTGGGCTCCTTCCCACATCCACCTCCCCACCCCATTGATAAGAAGCTGCCACACTTGCTTTGCACCAACTCCAGCACCTCTCAGCCCTGCAGAACAGCACTGCACACACATCTGACAAAGTGTGAGCTCTTCACACCCACATTCAGGGCAAGGTGAGCAGGAGCACCCCTTCTGGAAGCACCAAGCTGTCCAATTTGCTCTGCTGCAAAGCCACACATCAAACCAACATGGCCTGGCGGCACACAGGCTTCTCAGTGTAGTCAGGTCTAAAGCCATCTGTGCAGAACTGCCGAGAGGATCTAAAGACACTGAGTACCTGGGAGGAAAAATCACACATAAAATCCAATACTGACAAATGGAAAATAATGCCTGTTGGAAAAATCAGATGTAACTGTATGAGGGCAACAAGCAGTGCTCAATCACAACTTTGAACAGTTTGGTTTTCTAAAACATATTAGCTCAACATTTAACAGGGATCAAAAAAAAAAAAAGAAAAAAAAATGAAGAGGATTAGTAATTAATTGAAATGTTGCAAAATACAATGCCATTTTAACACCAGTATTAACTCCTGCCTGCATAAGCTGGGGTGCTTCCACATGTTAAATACTGCATGCTGCTCTTGTTGCCCCATCTCAAAATAATATAACAAAAGACGATGCAAAGATTATCAGTTTTAATGGAAGAGATTTAGTATAAGGAATGACTAGTGCTTTAGGCTGGAAATGAGACAGCTCATCGGGGTTATGACAGAAGGGCACAAAATAGCGAACGGTATGACGATGGACTGGGAATGGATTATTCAACATTTTACATAACCAAAGAGTTGTATCAGAACACATTGAGGGTCATGGGGAATGTGCTCAAAACAATTAAGAAAAAATATGCTTTCACATACTGCACACATGAACTGTGGGACTTACTGCCACAAGATGTGAAAAAGGTCTGAAGTATAAGTGGGTTCAAAAAGCGATTTGAGAAATTAATGGAAAGAAGGTCCACCAAGGGCTGCCCATCACAACAGTGTGGGTACAGCAAGATACCTCTACCACAGCCTGGTGGATGCTGAATGAGCACATCAGAAGGACTGCTTGTACTTGTTCTGTTTCCCTGCCCTAAGCATCCTCGAGTCATCACTCGCAGCGGGATCAGAGCTGGATGGACTTTTAACCTGACCCAGCCTGGCTGCTTGCATGTTTTTCACCAGGCTGACATTGCCTGGAGTGCATTCGAGTACAGCCGTGCAAACAGCTCTGACAGCCGTGCTCAAGAGGTGGCACTGCGGCTAGAGAAAGGAAGAGCTGTTCACAGCTTGCTCTCCATTCATGTCAGCAAAGCTCAAGCCTAGTGACTGGTTCACATTGAATTGCCTGCCCCAATATAAAAATACTAAGCACACCACATAGACAACCGAGTTCTGACAGAAGCAATACAAAAATAAAGGGGAAGGGTGGATACGCATAGATGTAAATCTGAATTAAGGGGGAGGCAATCCACGAGATCTCAATAGAGTTTAATATATTAAAGTCATATTATCATAAACAAAATTAAAAAAAAATAAAAATATCAGTATTGCTTGTCAATTTAAGAATGGTATGACCAAAAAGTATCTAACTACGTTATGCAAAACTGAATCACGTTCTTAAGAGGAAGCAAAAATGCACGCAAGAGCAAGGGCTTTTGCGGTTGCCCTGCAGGGAAGGGAGAAGTGACCCCCTGCCGGCTGCTTCCTTTAGATATAAAGGAATTTGCTGGGCAATGCCAGGAGTGCAGTTAGGCTCATGCACAGAGATGCAAGGCTTCCTGCTTGTTGACAGGATTAACTCGAGCTCAGAGCATCCACCTGACAGACTTTGATCAGCTCTGATGTACCTGTGTAGCTACACCACTGGCTAGAGTCTCCAGCTTTAGGCTGTTTGCTGCATTTTCTCCTTGTTTTAGCCACCGTCTGTAACACATAAGGAACATGTCATGAGCCATGACAAGCAATTGAGATAAATGCCAACCCTTGTAAACCTTCAGAACAGAGGCTACATGTGTTCCAGCACACTCGTGGAAGCGATCAGAAACCAGCAAGGTGTAAGTAAACAAAGCAATTCTAATGCCAAGTGCCTGCAACTAAAAACAAAGTTCTCTTCTGCTCCAGTTATTTGCTTCCCCAATACCTGTTACCAAATTGAGGTTGACAGCATTTAATCTATTTATTTCTGATGTTAACCAAGAACATTTTTAATGCATTTTTTATAAGCCACAGAGAAGAGCACAAGCTCATTTTCCGCTCTTAGGTCAGCCTTATCATGAGAGCTTTATTCTAGTGAAATATAAATGTGCTTTCTGGTCAACAGTGTTACTGAGTTCCATCAAGGCTTCAGGATTACAGACATCAATTTTACCCCACTTTTTAGTTCTATTTACAAAGGAAATACTGATGCTGATTTCCCTCTGCGTGAGGGCTCTCAAGTACCTATCCATCTGCTTTCACCTTGCTATTGGAGTGGTATATGTGCAGTGTTCATTTGAAATAAGAAAAGGGAAGTCTTTTTCACAGCATACAAGTTTTTCATTCCTCAGGTTCTGCATTTTTCCTTCAGCCACCTGTCAGTTTTGTGCTCTTCTCTTCTTCTCCCACCCTACAATAAAGACTAAAGAATACCTCTGGAGGAAAAGCATTCCCCTCCACGCCCTACAGGCTTCATTTTCTGCTAGCTGACATTCTCCATCAAGCCAGATCCTGTGCTAGCACGAATTTGACACTCTGCCCTACCCCACATCAGGCTCGTGGCTCTGCCTTGTTTTTCAAAGCATTTTGTCAGTAGATACAGACAGCATCTAAATCTCTGAGCTGAAGCAGCCATTCTGACCCAAGAACTTAAATAGCTGTAATTACTGCTTCTCATACACCAAATCTCTTCTAGCACTGTGTAGCAGCCCAAACTTCATTTCAATAAAAACAAACTGCTTGTTTCACCCTGATAACCAAAGGCAATGTTTCCAAGCACAGCAGACGTTAGTGGTTGGACCCTATTCACCTCTTGCAGAGGAAGCTGAGGTGCTTGTATAGCACTTTTCATGCCATGCAACCCAGTGATTACTACAATAGTCCTTGACATGCAATATTAAAACTTTTATCAGCCAGTTTTTCTAATGCAATTAAATCACTGAAAAGTGCCTCTCTAAGGGCAGAGGTATATTCAGAAATTAAAGTAATTTAGAAACGTATTACACAGTCTTTATATTAAGAAGGAAAATACTCATATTTTTTTTGCTCTTACTGGTAGTGCTAAGCAGCTGTCCAGGGAAAACATTTTGAAACACTGTAATTTAAAAAACACCAAGCCATCAAAATGCAGTACGGGAATTTCTGCACAACAGCTTTGGTTTTCTTGCTGCAGACCTCTAGGAAAGCTTTCGGACGCTGATGTAAAAAAAAAAAAAAAAAAAAAATCAGCACTCAGGTTCCACCCAGCCAGGTAGGACAATGCCCACAGCCTGCCCTCATCAAACCCAGGGCATACAAGTCTGGCACCCGCATTATTCACACCAGCCTGGAAGCAAACCAAGGCAGCTGGCCCAATAGCCATGTGTCGCTCTTTTAATGCCAAAATCAACTGTCTGATCTGTGTTGGTTTATTTCCTGGAATTATATGGAGTCTTGGACAAGGTTAGAAGAACAATATCTTAGAAAGATACTGTGGCTTTTAGCTCCAGAAGTACTTTGTGAAATATGCTTCACTTCACCAGGCACGGCATACCATAACCTGATTGCTCACAATAACTGCTATGCTGTGAACTTAACCATCAGCAATAACACAAATAAGCATAATCAACCACCCTAATTTACTTCACTCCTACTGTAGTAAAGGCATTAACTTAAATTAGTCCTTACAGTTATGCCTGCTCAAGCAGCCATATATTTTTTTTTACAGTCGTCCAAGATGAGGAATAAAGAAATGCAAATTTCAAAAACAAGCTTGTGCTAGTTAAACTGACTAAAGAGGTATCTTTTGTTCAGATCTAAACCGATATTGCTGGTGTTTACATTAATGTGTTAGGAAAGCCTGGTCAGCACTTCCCAGCTCTACAGGGATCTTTGTTTATTTAAGGCTGTGATTCTTAACTAAAATATTTCTACCTGCTCACTGTGTTCTACCTACTCTCCTGCAGCTCATTCCCGACCCAGCTGCCCCCATTTTGTACTGACAAAACTGCTTATGGAGCCATCCACTGAAAGGAAATGAGATGCTAATTCAGGTTAAAGACAACTTGTTTGGGGAATAAGGTTTTGTTTGTTAACAGTAGCCGTAATAATATTTGCCGACACAACTGAAGATGAGAAGTAGGGACAGAGATTTCTTGGAGCTGTATAATGGCTAACTGCAAGGTACGTGGAACCACTCTCTTAACATATTTTATGGCAAAACAAAAGGAATCTTCCAATCCTTCCTTAAAATAACCTGTTCTGCTCTGCACTAAACCAGAGCAGAAGCATTTCCATGTTCAGCCATTAACATTCAGGTGGGACTGGGGTGACACAAGGTGAGGGTAAGCAGGTGAGGGGTGTTGATGTTGTGGACTACTATAGCAGGCCCAGAAGCAAAGCTGTGACACTCACAGAAGCAGCTCAGGTCTGAATTCATGCTTCGATTTATGATTACCTTCTGTGGATTTACATTTACAGATGACAATGGATGTAACCTATGGGTACTTCTATTTCAAGACCAACAGGCATCACACTATCTGGAATATTTTTGTAATACTTACATTTGCATATGGAAATATTTTCAGATATGCCAACCACATCTTCTGGTGTCTTTAGTTTAAGATATTTTGTGTGTAGAGAGTGTGCTGCGTATAATAACTTTTGTGCTGTGCTTGCAAGCAGCAGATAGACAGACATACAGATCGTATGACACCATATTGGTTACAAGTCAGAAAATAGCTCGAAGTCCAAGATCCGTGATCTCAACTTCTAGCAAAATCACTGAAGTCACAAGAGATACTTCATAACAATAGCCCCAGAGACCTCAACAGCTTTGGAAACATGCCAATAATTTAAGTCGACTCCACCTCTGGTTTACTCTAGTAATACATTCAACTCTCCCTTTGCCACAGGCATTTCGCCCTGTCTGCAGATGAACTATCCTACAGGTGTAGACACTGGAGAGTTAACTCTGTATTGAGTCAAGTAGGTTTCTTTACTCTGGTGAAGTAGTTTTTTTTTTTTTTTAAACTCTCAGGCACAGCCAAGGAAGTGGTTGTGCTGATAAACCCTGACAAAGCTGAGATGACCATGTATCTCAGTATTTCTTTACACTGTATCACCAACATATGATGTAGTGCTTATATTCTGAGAGATTTTCAGTAATCCATTTGCCTTTTCCCTTCTACTGCCTTGACAACAGAGAATTGCCTTTACAGCCCTCTGTATGTACCAGATGAGTCTTCAGGAAAGCATGTTCTCAACACATAAAGTTGGCCTTTTGCTTTAGGATAAATAAACTCATCTGACTGGGCAGGTAAAATACAGCAAAGATGGCGTGAGATACAGGGCCATAAAAGCAAACACAGGAAAATTATCTTTTTTTTTTTTTTTGGTCTTTTATAAAGTGGAAACCCAGAGATAAAGATGACATTGGCCAGAAAGAGACCCAAGTTCAATTCAACCATAACGTTCAGATTTTATCAACTAGGCCATTAGATGTGACAAGTGAGGGGAAGTAAAACTTCACAGTAATTGCACTGTGCTGTGTACACAGATTCTCCAGTGAGAGAGGAACGAGGTCTGCTATCTTTGCTTCCCAATGTTAATGAGACAGCAGTGAAAATTCAAATATTTCAATAACAAAAGGGAACAATGTTATAAAAACCCCTCTAAAGTCCAATCTGACTCACCTGACTTCCTTGCTTTCAAGGCAATGACAGCAGCCAGCTCCCTCTGTACCTAAAATACCAGGAAAGGAAATGATGGTTATTGTTACTGATACATAGTAAAACAAACAGACACACACACAAAAAAAAAAAAGCAACATTGGTAAGATACAGGCTATCAAGCTTTTGGAGCAGTAAACTGCACACAGAATTATGCAGATAGTTTTGAAACTAAATCACTTTTTCTAGCAAATCTATTTCTTCTTCAGATGGGAATTCTGTGTCTTTTTTTTTTTTTTAAACTTTAATTTAATGTAAATACTTCACATTCCTTAGGGAGGTGGGCAATTCAGTAGTCTGACCTGCAATTTATTTGTGCAGCATATCTCCTTCACAAGCACACAGTTAAAGCTTCTTCCCTGCCTTGTTAAATGTTTGCTCTACCTCTACTGAGCACACTTGTAATGCTGGACTTTTGTGCGACTCCAACATAGGTGCATTTTCCATGCTGAGGTTTGTGGATATAACCAAAGTTCGTTTTTGGAGCCTTCAGGAGGGAACAACCTCTCCAAATAGCACGACTGAGTATTTCAGGACCAATATTGAGCTTCAAATGAACAGGCAGAAATAGGAGCTATAATGTTTCCACATCTACAGGTTATCTTACTAGACTGTGATGAAATAACCCTGCCATGCTAGCCAGCTCCTTTCCTCAGCCTCCTGCCTCTGCATTCCCTTTATTTTCTCTATAATCTCTACACTGTCAGACAGTCTCATTACCCAGCTCAGCCCTATACCCACTTCCCTCTGTAGGTCTGTTCCTTCTTCTATCATTAAAGTTCCACAGTATGCATTAATTTTATGCTTTGCACTTCTCGCTGCCATCGTCTATCCCCCCTGCAGCTGCCTCAAGTGTTCTACATCTGACCTGCAGCACCCCAGATACTCTCCTGCGTACACCACAACTCTTCCCTTCCTCTGCCCTATCCATACTCTCAGGCTCTTTTGTACGCCTAGCAGCTTCTTTCACCTTCCCACATTCCCCAAGGCAGCCTGTCCTTAGTCTAACAAAATAACTTTGGGACCCTCCAACTGTTTTTCTAGGGATTCTCTTATCTCTCTGTACAAAGTCTCCTGCACTGCATACCAGCCATCTTGCCTAGCAGACCTATGCACAGCGCAACACTATTCTGAAGCAGAAGTTTTGGCATACAGTTTCTGAGTGCATCTGAAATTTAAAACATCATTTGCAAGACATTGGGCATGGTCAGAATAAGGCATTAGTCCCACGAAGAGTCCTTGTAGTAATACAATCACTAACAACTGGCAACATCCCACTCTCACCACTCAGAAGAAAAGTTTGAAAACATGAACCCAGAACAGTTAATCTTACATTGGTCTGAGCAAAAAGACAGAGTGCAGTGGTTACTAGGAGAAGACAAAATTGCCCAGGAGCTCTCAGTACGATGGTAACCCCTGCATCTGCTGATCAGATATACAGCAGCCACCCAGGAACGTGCTCTACATGGAGCAGAAAGCAGTCATACCAGAGGCCACATCCTTCCTCTACTTGCATACTTCCTTCCCTTATGGCAAAGGACAAGGGAGGTTTTTTGCTGCCTTTGCAAGGTACAAGGATATTTTCTACTCCTTGATACTACCCCTTGGAGAGGGATGGAGTTTTCTGCCATTCCAAGCAGGAAAATATGAAGGCAGTGCCACAGATTTCTTAAATGTCGTCCTGTTTCCAGTACAATTGTGCAAGCTGGCAGTATTACCTTCCCTTCCTTCCTTCCTGTACACTCATTCCCATGTCTGGAGAACTGTTAATCATGTTTAATGTAAGCACAAACTGCAAGTATAATGGGAAAGAACATTTGGGTTTTTTTTGGCAAAACAAATTGTGTGCTTACTTGCAGCAATTAATATACACTAGTAATGATACATGCATGCTATCCAGAGTTAGAGTGGGATTTTCAATAAAAGCCCAAGTTGTTTCTGAATAACAAGACCAGAATTTCTCTTGGCTAAACTGCTCAGACATCTCTCCCTTCATTAAACTCAGCAGGAGGTACCAACGTCAATGCCCCAGTCCTGGTCTATTCTCCCAGGTTACTGACAGTACAAAACAGTGCACTGATGTCTCTTCTTTATCTTTTAGTGTTTTAAAAATACGTTATCTCAAGATTAGCCTTGGGAGACGCTACAATCTGCAAAAGTTATAAACATTCCAATTAACCCAAACAAATAGAATTGGAAAAATGCCCTCTTCTCAAAAACAGAAGAAAAATAGCATTGTGCCATCCAGCGATTACATTTACAGTATTACTTTTGCTTATAACATAGTACATTCTAAGTGTTTGAAAGACAGTGCTAATATCACATGCAATAATACAGTTTTTCTGTATTTTCTCCACAATATTCAAAATATCTAATTTTTTGCTGTAGGCCAAGTGTGCAGCTAGCAATGAATTTGATCTGAGCAAAAACAAAAGTTGGAACAGTAGGAAAAAATGTCCCTCTAGTCTTAATATTAAGCAAACGTTCCTTCACCAAAGGGTTTCACCCTGTCTGAGCTCCCTCTCATAGGATTCACACAAATCACAAAGAATTGGTACTGATGAACATCCTTCTGGTTTTGCCTGGTGCCCCTAGATTTCATAATCTATGTGCTTTTGTCTGTTTTAGCGTAAGCATATTTGGCATCTCTGCTGGACATGCAATTCCTATGCATCATTACACCGATGGAAATCTGCGTACAACATTCATTCCTCACTGCACACATGCCACACATTATCATACTTCTTCCTAATAGGATTTCAGTTACTGCCTGTTTGACAAAATCGATAGTTGCGCGTCACATTGCAGATAATAATCTAGACTGAAAGTAAAACATATATTCAAACAAGAGCTATGCCTACCATAATAAATTGAGATATTAAATACAAAAAAAAAAATGGTTTATACATGTAGCTTGTTGCTACAAAGCAAACAGTCTAAATAGCATCCTGTTTTGAGTAGCAATGCAGATGTCAAGACTGATTCAGCTTAAATGCTAGCTTACCAAAACATGTTTACAGACATATTATTCCAGTCAAAAAGAGAACATTGTGTATATGTTGTAACCATATTACCACATCTTGCTAAGTTTTCTTTTTGCAATAAGAAAGAGCAAAATTATTCACATAAGTACCCACTTATGTTTGCTTGATTAAATACAAATTATATTTTATATGGTGAATCTTCCTACCTTTAAATGGCAGATGGAGATTTCTTAAATATATATATATATATATATAAATAATAATAATAAAAAAGTCACACAAGTGTGAAACCTGGGGAGCTGGGGTGATGTTTTCATAGGGATCATATGATAATTCGGGTTGGGAGGGACTTAAGGAGGTCTCTAGTCCAATCGCTGGTTCAAAGCAGGGTCAGCTATGAGAACAGACCAGGTTGCTCAGGTTTTTCTCAGTCTAATCTTGAAAGCCTCCAACAATGAGGATGCAATCTGTCTTGAAAGTCTGTTCCACTGTTGTAGTGTCCTCACAATGAGAAGTTTTCTTTCCTTGCATCCAGTCTGAATCTCTCATTTCAATCAATCCAAAAGTCCAGCTTCATTTCCTTGATATGCTCCCCAAAGGCACGCTGTCGTTAGGTCCTCTTGAACCCTTCTCTTCTCCAGGCTGAAGAAGCCCAGCTCCCTCAGCCTCTCCTAACTACACAAGTATTCCAACCCTAAACACCTTGGCGAACCTTCAATGGACTTGCTCTAGGTTGTCAGTGTCTCTTGTACTGAGGCCCCAGAACTGCATGCAGTATCTCAACGTGGTCTAATGAATGCCATTTAAAGAAGGATAATCACTTCCATCACTTTACTAGCTATACTCCTGTTAGTACACCCCAGGATGCTGTTTGGCTGTCTTTGGTGCCAGAGCTCACAGCTGGCTCACTGGTATCCACCAGGACTCCCATATCCTTTCCAGCAAAGTTGCTCCCTAGTCAGGCAGACCCTGACCTGAACTTGTGCAAGGGGCTAGCTTGCTCCAGGTGCAGGACTCAGCATTTACTCTTGCTGAAATTCATGAGGTTCCTGTTGGTCCATTTCTCCAGCAGGTCCAGCTCTCTCTGGATGGCAGCCCTGCTTTCCAGCATACAGTCCCCAACTTGGTCTCCTCTGCAAACTTCATGAGCAAGCAAGACTTCATCACCTCTTCCAGGTCATTGACAAAGACACTTAACAGGACCAACACCAGCCCTGCAGCAACCCTCTTGTTGCCAGTCTCCAGGTAGAGTACAATTTGTCAGCTGTGAACCTCTGAGCCACACCACAGAAGCAGATTTAAACCTGTCTGGTTGTCCAGCCAGTCAGACTACAGCTCTTTGCTCAATCAGATAATAGCAGGACAAGGGGTAATGGTTTTAAACTAAAAGATTTAGGGGAGATTTAGATTAGAGGTTAGGAGCAAATTCTTCACTCAGAGGGTGGTGAGGCACTGGCACAGGCTGCCCACAGAGGCTGTGGATGCCCCATCCCTGGAGGTGTTCAAGGCCAGGTTGGATGGGGCCCTGAACAACCTGATCTAATGGGAGGTGTCCCTGCCTACGGCAGGGTGGTTGGAACTGGGTGATCTTTGAGGTCCCTTCCAACCTGAGCCATTCTATGGTGATCCTATACTGTTCTTCTCTTATCCAGGAATCTGGTCATTTTATCACAGAGTGCGTATTTTTGCGTCTAGTGGAGAGTGCATACCACCTCTACTTTTTTCTGTCTAGAGCAGTCTTTTGTGAAAGTATTCCATACCTCAGTGTGCTTCAGATCTAGATACAAAGTGGCAATCCTTAGGGAATCTCAAAATGAAATCCTGCAAGAGAAAGCTCTCAGCAGTGGGGTTTTGAAAAAGAGTTTAATTCACTCTTTGCACCTTAAGAAACAAAAGTTTGGTGGACTCTAAATAAATGTAGTACCTGGGTGACTATCTAAAGTACCAGGAAACTGTATTTCCCAAGTGCACTGCATTAACACCGTGATATTCTTTTCTATACTATCACAAGGTGATATAACAGCATTGCAGAGAAGCACTCATAGCCATCCCAAAGTGCTCTGGTTTTAACAGACAATACAACAAGACATTGAATACGAAGCTGCTTTTTGGAACGTGACGTGGGATGCATGACAGCTCTGGAATGTTTCTTTAAACCCAGGAACAATCAGTACTTTTTCTTAAAAATTCATTGTTCAGAAGATTATCCAATGCAAACCTATTTCAAATGGCATTTTACACTGCTTCCATGTCAACTGTCCTTGCAGGTTAAGTTCGATGTTGTCAGTGCCTCATTGTAATGGAGCATATGACACAAGCATAAAATTTGATGGGCTCCATTCAGTTACCTTCACTGACTCTGCTTCTTCCACTGCAGGACAAAGCGTAAAGAAAAAATGAGAGCCCAGCAAGTTAATTTCTTGTCTTTTATATCATACTCTGCTCTTCAAAGAGCTGTATTGCATGCTTTATGCACAAATTAAGATGAGAAAGAAACCTCTGCAGTTTTTCCCCTACAGTCCTACTGACTTGGCATCATTTGCCACAGCTATAGCTATTATCAACTATGATCTCAATAGCCATTGTTTGAAACCAAAAGTGCATTTCCCTAACTAATCATTTGAGACAGGCTGAATCATCAAAAAAATGTCAAATTGTGCAGTGAACATGAAAAGTGGAGTTATACAAAAGAAAAAACACCTGGTAACAAAGAACACTAGGGAGTAAGTAATTAGAGAATGGCCAACAAAGACAGACAGACCACAGTAAAGAAAAAGAGGTGGAATAAGGAATTTGCCAAACTTTTGCAAGTGCCTGTGTCTATGCTAATCACGCGATAGTCCCTTTATACAGAGTAAATACATTACCATTGCAGCCTAAGAAATGATTATTATTCACAGAAGCAAGCTTCCAAAATGAATTACACATTCAGCATCCTAAAAACACCTATTTCTACTGACTGTATGGAGTGCCTTGGAAAACTAGATCAGATGTAGATGTCTGCCATATGGTCACACATATTTAGGTGAAGTGAGTTCCACATTTTGCAACAACAAAAGCTTCTACAGGGATACAGAAATAAAAATTAGACCTTACACGCATGCATGCTTACAAGTTCTCCCTGCCCTTTCAGACGCTAGAACAGTAATTTCTATTTTAGGCACACAGATACTTCCAATGTTGCTCAGGGTGTATCGTCACAATCAATTTAGTTTTGCAAGTTTGGGAATTTGATCTGCAAAAGAGAAAACCTGACACAGAGGAATCCTCCTGACCTGATACAGAGTGTTGCAGTCCATTACAAGAAAAACAAAGAGAAAGTAGGAGAAACAGTAGTATCAACAGGCTGGTATGCCCTGTTCCCTTTTGGGATTTGAACCTCCATACCTAGAAATACATTAAAAAGTCAAATCTAATCTCCAATTGCTTTAGTGCTGGTCTGTAGACAAGGTTTTTCACTTCTGAAATGCTAGTCTGAAAAGTATTGTGAGCAGGATTCTGAAGTACAGATTCTTCAAGTGAGAGTGGTTTGATTCTATAGAAAACACAAGGATATTCAGTGAGCCAAAAAGCAAGACAGTGTGAACAAGTTTTCAGTCATGGCTAAGAACCTCATGTTTGGTTTCCTGTTCCTCCTCACGGGACTCTTTTTTTCCCCCAACACAAATTCTAAGGCTGTCAGCCAAAAATATTGAGAACCTATACCATGGTGAGGACAGCACTCTGTGGAACAGTGAAAGTTGAGGGTTCAAAATGTCTTGAGAAACATGAAGGCTCTCCATAAAGAAGTCTTAGAGAGTATTTCAGATCCCACCCAATTGGATGGAGGAAAAGGGGGAGAGCAATATTCCATATTATATGCCATTTTCTCTTAGAGGGAGAACTTCATACACAAATGTTAATATTTGAAGGATTCTGCTCTGATCTCAATTTTTTTGTGTGGGTGGTGGTTTTTTTTTTTCTTCCTAGGGCTGGACTAGAAAAGCGTTGTGAAACCTTGTAGAGTTTTCTGAAAAGACAGAAAATGCAGGAAAAAAAAAAAAAAAGATCAGTCTTTTTGACACCACCGTGGCAATGAATGGGCCTCAGGCCATCTGGAAATGCAACTGCCTAATTTTTCTTCAGTTAGTTAGCTACAGTCACAAAACAGCTCATTAAAAATAAAACAAAACTGAACATGTGCCCTGTTGCTGGAAATCACCAAGGATGTAGTTCAAAGTTTTGACCTTGCAAGATAGATGTGAAGTACTCTGAACTCACTGTCAATTACTCACACATTTAGGGATACGCATTTTCCTTAAGTGTATCCAGAAACAGTTAGATCCAGTGCTTAAACTCAGCATGTCAATGTGTTTTGTTGAGTACTTCTTTTTCTTAAACTGATAAAAATACATTATTCTAGTTTTGAGAGGTGATGTTTTTGAGGTATAGTGACAAAGTTTTATGGAGTTGGTAGGTTTTGAGTGATTTTTTTTATGTTTGTTTGTTTTAAAGATATGACTTTGCAATAAGTATTTTTCTATTTTATCTTCCATTAAAGCTAAAAATGGAGGAAATTAAAAAGGGAGGAAACTAAGGTTCTGAGTTCTTTCTTCTCTCACTCTTAGTGTCAGGGTAAAAAAAAAAGTAGAAAAAAGGAATTTGAATGTAAAGAAAATTTAAAAAATAAAGAATACAGGCCACAGAATTTTCTAATCTTACATCTTAAATTATTTTGCGTTGTGTATTGAGCATTCAGAACCACTTACCTTTATGAAACTTAGTACAACTTCTCCTTCCTTTCCCTTTTTCAGAGTTTCATCATATAACTTTATTCACTTTACTTAAAATAGCTCTTTTCCTCATGCTTTTCTTCATGGAAACTTCTTCACCCTGCCTGGTTCACTGTCATCTCAGTACCTTCTCAGGTACAGAAAACAGAACTAGCACTAATTCTAAGTTTTGTTAATATTATGATTTAGAGGTGTGATGTTTGTTGAACCTTATGATCACAGAATTGGCTGAGACTGAAAGGCACCTCTGTAGATCATCTGATCTGCTCCCCTGCTTAAAGCAGGGTCAACTAGAACAGGTTGCACAGGACCATGGCCAGTTGAGTTCTGAGTATTGCCAAGGATGGAGAGTCCACAACCTCTCTGGGCAACCTCTTTGGATGTTCAATTACCCTCAGAGTAAGGAATTTTCTTCTTATGTCTAAGTGGAATTACTTGAATTTCAATTTGTACCCACTGCTTCTTGTCCTGTTACAGGACACTGCTGAGAAGAGGTGGCTCTGTCTTTATTCCGTTTCATCAGGCATTTATACCCACTCATAAGATCCTCCCTGAGCCTTCTCCAGTCTCTCCCAGTTCTCTCAGCTTTTCCTCTTATGTCTGATACTCTAATCCATTTATCATTTTATCATTTTCATGGTCATTTGTAGCATGCATCCCAGTATGTCTATGTGTTTCTTGCACTAAGAGTCCAAAACTGGACCCAGCACTCCAGATGTGTCTCACCAGTGCTGACAGGAGGGGAAGGATCACCTTCCTTAAGCTGAAGGCTAACACTTATCCTAATGCAGCCCAGGAGGCAGTTGACTTTCTTGGCTATGATGGCACATTGCTAGCTCATATTCAACTTACTGTCCACCACAAACCCTTTCCTAAAAAGCTGCTTTTCAGCCAGTCAGCCCCCAGCCTGTACAGGGCCACAAGGTTATTTCTCCCCTGATGCAGGACTTTGCATTACCCTCTGGCGAAAAGAGACTCCTGTTGGCCCATCTCTACAGCCTGCCAAGACCCCTCTGAATAGCAGCACACTCCTCTGCTGTATCAACCATTCCTCCCAGTTTTGCATCACCTGCAGACTTGCTGATGGTACGATCTCTCCCATCATCTAGGTCATCATATTACAGGAGATCAAGTGAATCTAGTTTAACTTTCTGAAGTCCAGTCTTCTTAGAACAATGATTTTACATGATAAGCAAGATGCACCAAATTCCAGCACAGAAAGGAAAAAGTGTCATTTATTATGATGGAGTTTACTGAGGCTAAACACAGTTGGGAAGCCAAATCCCAAAATAACCCAGCTGAGATTCCTCAGAACTTATGACTCTCCCCTTGTCCCCCCAGCTCATCATTGTGTTCACACCAATGTTCACTTGACCAAAAGGATCTGAGTGCAAGCTAGCTGGCAGAAAAATCATCGTGATCCTCTAAATTGGTATTTCCCAGTTATATTCCCAGTTCTTATTATAAAAAAAACAGACAGCAGTGATCCTTCCTTGGACTGATTTTAATAGCTGTAAAGTTACACGCTAAGACGTAAAGCTTCCTCATTTCAGTGCCAAAAAATAGTAGTTTGCATTATAAACACCTGCTCACTAAGACTTGGCTCTTTAATTTGAAAGGATCCAAAACATGATAATGTTTCAAACATGATCATTACAAACTTTGATGCAGTGACCTTACCGCAGAAGTGAGACGAGCAAGAATTTCAGCATTGGTTTCTGCCGTATCTTCTATTTTTTGATCAGGCCTTAAAAATAAAAATAAGATTATATTATTTCTTTCATTCTGTTTCAACATCTTTTGATTCCTGGAAAGCACAGAACTATGTGGCCACGGGCACTAATGTAAAAGGGCTTTTGAGATTTTGCATCAAAAAGATGACTGCAACATGACAATAATTAATTGTGTCAGGAATGACAGAGTATACTCTTTGTCCCTCTCTGTCAAGAACTCTTTTGATTGAATTGTTAAAACAGTGAGAGAATTCTTCAGCTATAAAAACATGACGAAGAACTGAAGAACGCGGGACCCTTTTGACTCATCATTGCTTATTTGAATGCATATTTTGCTCTGCTAAAATGTACACCATCAACAGAGCAAAGAGTTTTCCATCTGCCTGCTAACAAGCTTTGCTCAACTGTGGAGCAACACCTTCAATAAAATGCATCCTCACGTAGATAAAAGCAGGCAACATCAAAATCAATACAGGACATATGAAGTTTGATATTAAAAAAAAAATCATGAAAAGAATACACGTAAGAAGCTATAAATTAGCAAACTAAAGCAACACCTGAGAACACTATTAAGTTGCACTGACATTAATTCACAAGACAGAGAGACTTTGTCTTTACAAAAATGGGGCGCTGCAGGAAGAACCCTTCTAGAAGCTGTCATAGAACTCTGGCCCACATGGAGTAAGCCACACTAAAGCTGCTGTGGGACAGAACTGTTTTTCTTTAAAACAGTCTAAATCCCAGCAGTAAACCACTTGTGAGCCTTTCAGAACAAAACAGAACGATTATTACTATGGGAAGAAAAAGAAAAAAAACTCTTGAGATTTTTACTTTTCATGGTTTTCAAGAAGTGTGGTGTGCCAGGAAACCGAGCAGATATGCAAAACTCCAGCTGCTGTAATAAGCATAAATCCCAGGTATTAACAGAAGCTTCTATCTTTGGCTAAATTATTTAATTGCTCACATGACTTGTGTTTAGGGAGAGAGCTGGCAATGTCTGGAATATGCAGCTGGTGTATTTGTGATTCTTACATCCCATGTCCAAAAATTTCTTTACCAAATTAAAAAATTAAGGTCAGAAAGCAAAGAATGACACATGTATTTGTTTGGGGGCAAGCATGTCTAAAACACAATGGTAATTTGGTTTAGAAATCACAATTACTTTCACAACTGCCCATCCTATTCAAAGGAAAATGTGATTTAACACTTTAAGTGTTATAAACTACCCAAAAGAAATAAACAGTTCTGTTTACAGAGTCTGATTCGGTCTCTATAATTTGGAATGAGATGAAAATAGATGACCTCTTTAGATGCCTACATTTACCTACACATCTGATCTCTTTGATCTCTCAGAACCAGGAGAAGACCAGGTTCTTCTGAATTGGAGGCAAAAGGCAGCAGCTTGGTACACAGACACAGCTATAAGCCATAAGCCCAGAACAGCATACAGCACACCTATTTCCATCTTGGGCTTTTAATCACTTCATCTTCTATTTTAAAATACTCCCAGTATTCATCTGCATATGTGCATCAAACACTTATGGAAACACTAATGTACTAAAAATTATAGTAAGCTTTCCAGAATCAGAGAGGAAGTGTATTTTGATAACCAAGCTAATGGAAAAAATAAGACAGAATGGATACTGAGAAACAGAATCAGGACAGTTAGCAATTTTTTATTTAAAGGGACCAACCAAGATTAGTAGGGCTAGTACTGAACAAGGGGTACAAAGCCCAGACAAACAAGCCTAATACCTGTACGGCTCAGTATAGGCACACTTGAGCAGAGCAAAATGCAGAGATGCTTGCCTTAAATCTTCAGGCAGGCAGGACAGGTAGGCACAGTTATTACTGTGCGTCACCTGAAATCAAATACATTGCTTCCTGACCTGCTGACAGAGGAAGCAATACAGCTGTGCCCAAGTCCCGTGCCCAGACAGCACCTCCAATAACCGATGTAGGGCCACATGTACTGTACGCTGGCTTTACAATCCACCTACAATGCAAATAAGAGACCCAAAGATACCTGAGGGCAATTCGCATTCAGCAAAAGCTTTCCAGGAACTTCAAAAGATACTGACTAAATAAATATCCCATCCTGAACATTTGCATTAAAAACAATTTAACTTAGAAAAAAAGGTTACTTATCTAAATAAATGTGTATTATTTTCAGACAGAAGATACAAAATATAGTATAAAACTTCTGGAAAGAAAATAAACAATATAATATAAAGGACAAAGAGTCCCCTATTAACATTCCTTCAAATAATTACAAAAATCGTTGGAAATATTCCAGTAGCCTGGGCACCCAATGCATTCTAGAAATGTAGCACTGGGAATTAGGTGTTGGTATAAACACCCCCATTTACTAAGAAGGAAATAGAAGCACATAAAGATTAAATGTCTGATACAATGCCATTGCAGTCACTGGGAAAGAATTCAGGAGGCATTGGATGAGAGCCTAAGAGACTGCTCAAGGCTGCAAGGAAGTCCATGGCAGGGCTCTGAATACAGATCTTTTGTTCCCATGTTAAGCCAATATTCACTTCTTTTCTATTCAAGTAGAATTTGGCTGTGATTACCATCGGGTGTTTAATGACCCCAAGAGGCCTCAGCATCAGTCCCACCTCATCTGGCAACATCTACAGTGGCTCTGTGTTGTGAAATACACATAATAACAGCAGCCCTCAGTTTAGCACAAGCTACTGAAATATCCTTCAGACCTGTCTTGTTTTCCATGGGAGATTCCTGGCCAATGCCATGTTTAATACAGGCAATTTGACACTGTCAAAGGGCAACAGGGAGCATTTCCTCGGGAACTGCAAGCACACCTCAGCATGCAGAGTACTATTTTAATTGCTGAACTTAGTCCAGCATTATTTGGAAATACTGTTAATACTGCCAAGAAACAAACACAAATCCATTCAAAAAATAAAAATTCAAAATAAATTTACACAGCAAGGCAGGACCAGAGCCCTGCCTGTTTCCAGAAGAAGTGCTGAAGGAAGTCTCCAGAGCTGCTGCTGTCTAATCAAGTCTACAGGCTGCCGCTGGGTGAGCAGGTGCATGGTACTCCAGGGACCCACCAATGCACCCAGAAGCCCAGGCAAGTGCAGGACTACTGCCCACCAGCTGTAGGGGAGACAGCTCATCAAGTACCTGGGCATTCTGTGAAATGCCCAACATTGCCTCCTGGTACACAAGCAGGTGGTTACTTCTGATGAAGCAGGAAAACTAATTAATACATTAAGAATTTCTCTTTCCCTGTGTACATTTGGAATTAATGCTAACAGTACAGACTATTAGAAAACACAACAGAAAAATGAATACAAAAATATCAAAGTACAAGGAAGACAAATCATCTAATGGTACGAAAAACAACTTATATATTTAACTGAGAAGATGAACACTCATTGCAAGGAAGGGTTTTTAGAATCGCTTCTTTCTTCATGAAGAAAGAATATATGCGTTTATTTTAACTTGGTGAGATAACTAACTCGCACTTCATCACATCTATTTCCTTTCAGATAGTGTTTTAGCAGTTCATTACTTGCATCAGGCATAGAGAATTTTGAAACTGGAAAAGCCTCCTTTGCCTTTAATATTGCCTTCCCTGGAGACTATAACATTACTTAAAATTCAGCTCCTTCAACATGTATTTTAAAAAAGGCACCCTCACAATCTCCAAAAAAATAATTCTTCAGTGACAATGTTCCCAAAAGGAATCCAACTTTGACTAAAATTTGAATAATGTGAGCAGGAAGGAGCTGGAAAGGTACATTAATGAATAATTGTTCGTTTCATGTAGCAGGGAGCAGCCTCCACTCAAAATGACAGTTTCACTGGAACAATGAAATAGCAAAGCAGACTGTAAAATAGGGGAACTCTCTGGCCAAGGTCACCATGCATGACACATTTTTAACTCAGAACCTGAAAAGTCTTCAATCTATTCTCTTACCCAGTCAGCATCCTTCATGTAACAAATCAATACAAACTATCTGGTTTGTGTTTTTGATGCAAAGCCTTTGTACAGGTAGTCATGAACCATGAAAAGTGACCTGATTTGCAGTGAAAATGAGGAAAACCACAAATTCCCACAGAAATCAGGATGAAATCACACCGATATTTAAGGAAAGGCCAAACTGTTTAATGCCATAGTAGGCTGGAAAACAAGAATTTCTATTTCCAAAAATATTCAAAGATTTTGTCCCATATGAGTCATCTGCTTAGAAGATCACATCAACCCCTTGTTTTTGCCAATTTTAGAGCCTTGTCACTTGTCTACACTCACTCAAGCTGACCACATAAATGTATTTTCAAGGGAACCCCCACACCAGAACTGCCCATTTCCTGTTGGTAAAGTCAGTCAGCAAGAGATATGGGATGATCCCTGACTTGCAGGCAGGGATCAAGTTTCTGACCTGAGCCACATAGAGAAGTCACTGAGATTTTTTTCAGCCAGCTCACCACACTTAAGATTCAGACTGAACATCTGAATTTAAGTAACTGGAATTGAGACACTTCAGCGACTTTGCCTTTATACTCCTTTAAAAGATTTCTGTTAGACACATATTTGAGAGAATGTAGTTTTTTTAATCTACTGTGTAGAAAAGAAAAATACTGGCAGAAAAAAGTTTTGTCTTTGGCATCAAAGAGAAAATAATCCTCCTGCTGCCAGAGTAATAATTCTCCACAACATAAGTATCATGTTTAAGGCTTCATCACGCTAGTGACGATGAAAGAATTTAACCCAACTTGTCTGTGCTGGCCAGCTCCTGCAGCTTTGCCAAGACATGAGAGGTCACAAGCCTCCAGACCTCACTGATGTCTTTTTTTCCTCTGTATTTTGGCCTCTCACTGTGGAACAAACAAGTATGGTTTCTTTCTAGCTGCTCTAAATAGACAATGTTTAGAGTGCAGCTGTATCAGCACAGAGGGTATGTTAACAACCAAGAGTCGGGTATAAGAGCAGATATATGGGAAGGAAAATTCTTAAATGGCATATTCTGCATGAGGAATAGCAATGAGAGACTACAGGGCTCTGACAAACACACAACAGCAAACTGAAAATCAGACAACTGAAGCTACCACATTCCTAGTCACCCTCTCTATCCATCTGATCGCTGACCTTCACCCAGGAAAAGGGCATCTGGTCTACTAGTCAATCAGCTACACAACATGTCTGCTGCCAAATTAGTGCCAAACCTCCAAATGCAAGAGGAGACCCGCAAAAAATAAAAGCAACTTGCCCAGCTAAAAGAGCAAGCTACAGGCAGCAGACTAGTACATAAGAACCACAGTATCTCAACAACCCCAAGCTGAGTGCCCTCATTTATCTAGCACCCCTGACTTTCTCAGATACTAGTCACAGTGCAGATCACAGAAAAGCCCATCTCTTCAAAGTTTGGCAACCCTGAAAAGAAAGCTGACTCATTTGCTTGGTAGCTGTGGCATAAACAGTGTCATTATAAGCCAGCCACTTACAAAACAGTCAGCAAAAGTTTAAAACAGCTGCATATGCCTACTTACAGACTGCACATGTCAATCCTGGGAGGAGCCAATGGCAGTAGTTGAAGTAGGAGCTTTACACCATTCTTCCAGCCTTCCTCTTTCTCAAATTCACAGAAAAGGTAGGTACATTCATCTGCTGAGAACTGGTAGAAAGCATGAGCATCTTGAAAATAGAGTTGTCTGTCCACTGTTTAAAAAAAAAAAAAAAGAAAAAGAAAGAAAAGAAAAAGATATCCTTTAAACCTTTTGCATTTGAAGGCTCTGTGTCCCTAACACCTTCTGTATTACATCCGACTTTAATTCTGAGTTGAACCACCACACAGGGCAAAAGAATCACAAACAGTATAGAAGCAACCCTGTCCTCTAGTATTAATTCAACACATCCAAACAGAACAATACCAAAAACTCAGTGTGAAGATCTCCAAGTTCCTGAGATTCAAGCATTAAGATTGCTGAGTAATCAATTTTGAAATCAGTTTGGAATTAGGGGGGTTTGGCTTGAAAAGAAAAAAAAAAAAACAAAAAACTTTCCCTTGCCAAATTTCTGAGCTTTGATTTCCATTAGCTTCTAATCTGTTCTTGCTAATGGCCAGGCACTGGTGAACAAAGTTCAATAATGCAGATTAAAAGGGTACACCAGGCTAAAAAAAAAAAAAAAAAAAACCACAATAGAATTTTTCTAGTTTGAAAAAGAGTTAGAACAGTTTCATGTCTAACATTGTATTCATAGCACACTCAGAGATTCACCACTTTTAAAGCCACTCAGCTGATGCTTAGCACATCTTTATCCCAGCCTCTGCACAAATTCAAGGATACTGGTTCTGTAGAATAAAGCCAGGTAAGACAATGTAGTGATATGAAGAGCCCTCATCTTCCCTGGCATAACTGGGATTGAACTGGGTTCAAACAACAGGTTCCAAAGCCAAAAGTACAAGTTCCTACTGGGGGAGTCACTGAATCCTTGCTGATGCCGCATTATCAGACACACCATCAGTGTAGCTGTAGCAGCAGAAAATCTTGAAGTATACTCAGTGTCAGCTTGCACACAGAGAAGTCTCCCTCAGCACCTCGCAGTCTCACAAGGAGGAAAGGGAATTGTGTAACACAGACCCCAGGGTTGTGAATGCACTGAATTAAGCTATGCAAGTAGTAACAACTACAGTGGTACTGTAGTCCCTCAGGTTTCCAGATGTTGGTTATCCGTGTGGTTATCACCAATGACATCATTTGGACCAAACCCTTAAACCTGGGGTGGAAGGGGAGGCAGCTGGGAAGAACCTGGCATGACAGCCACTTCAAGAAGCAGAATGCTCTCGCAATCCATTGTGTTCTAAAACTATGGAAAACAGAGAGAGGAAGGGGAAATCACTAATTGCTAGAGAAGTCATCTGGCAAATCTGTGATCTGCAGTGACTAAACAGCTGCTGTCTTCTGAAAAAACTGAAAGAGGTTGAGGAGAGGGAAAAAAAGGCTCAAAGAGACACACACATTATCTGTAACTTGGCAGTAGGCAATTGCATTTGCAAAAGCGAACGGAAGGAACTTGCCTAAAAAGAGAGATTCATCTTTGACATTTATGAAATGAAAGGTCACAGAGGTAAGCCTACCGAAGAGGTAGTAAAATAAACAAGTGTAACTAAACATGGATCAACTTGCTTCCCCTCCCCTTCTTCCTCTCCCATAAAAAAAAAAAAAAAGAATATTACCACATGCAGAAGAAACTGATAGCCTTCCTTATGCTATCAACACTGACCTGATAATATAATGCCCATATCCAGAAGCAGCTGCCACACTCCAACTGCTGTAGATCTGCACTTAACAAATGGGCAGTGCTCCAAGAGCCAGTCTACCAGTTCTGATCCAACACAGCTTCTCCTGAAAATAGACAAAGCATTTCTGTAGTATAAGATGCAATTAAAGTTAAGTTAAAATGCAAATTCTATAAAACAGTTTTTTTTGTAGTTTTGTTTGTGTGTTAATTTTTTAAAGAGGTAATCCTTTTGTTCAACAGAACAAACCCTTTGTCTCAATTACTGTTTTAGGCAACCCTATTCATTTCAAGGAAAGGAATTATTCTGGCAAGTCTCAGGGGCATGCCCCTACTTACAACAAGGAAACTCATGTTAGATGAGTAAGTTCCCTTACATACCTAATTCATGTAACACACTTCACAATATAAAATATTTTTATCACTTTGTGCTGCATATAGTCATCCGAAGACACATAAGAACTAAATAAAATCCAGCTTTTAGCCTCAGGATTTTATCTCCTTTCAGCGCATAGGCATAAGCAACACAGCTACACAACATATATGCAAGACCTTGACTGTTGCTCTAGGATGTATTTCATCTTGCACAATTGTTAAACTTTTCTTTTTAATTCTTAAAAAAAAATTGTAACTTCTTCCTCAAATGTGGATATAAATAAATGGTGTTACAATCGAGACCTACATATTTTGGCATAACTAAAAATAGCATTTATTCTGTAGCGTAACAAATCGAAAATCACTTCATTACTGAAATATTCCATAAATTATATGCAAAAATAAAGTCACTGTGTAACTAAATCCTAGGAATCCAATTAACCTCTTCTATAACTCCAGACCAGGACTGAATTACCATTCTTTTCAGCAAAATAAACACCATTTTACATGAAACTGTAAGGAATTAAATTAGTGGACATACAGACAGGCAGGCCATCACTGCTTTCTAAAAACTGACAAGGTGACATAAGAAAAAAATATTAAAATACATGAGGTTTTTAATTTTTTTAAGCGAATATTTTAGTTTCTTAGTAACACACACACAAGATCTTACTTAGAATTTAGTCTCTTTTTAAATAAGGAGGTAGACAAATACAAATAAAACCCATCCAGTTGATTAAAATGAATGATCTTGGGTTACCTGCAAATTCCAGTAAGGTACACCCGGTCTTTAATCAGGTCAGAAGCTTGTAGTGTGAAAATATTCCTGAGAGCTCTTCCAGCACAGGAGGAACTTTCTCCATAAATCTGAATGAAAAGAGAAATAGAAAACTAACAAACAGGGATTTATTCCCATTGCAATAAATTGCCTTGCCACTGTCCCCTCCCTCCCTCTGAGCTATGACTTCTCCCTTGATAAATGACTAGCAAACTGTCAAAGCCTCATAGAAAATGCACCCCAACTTCTGCCATACCTACTGTCATCACTGGTTGCCCCCATGGGCCGGATGACTATGTCTGCCTAGAAAAGCAGAGATTTTACTGTGTCAATTTTACCTTTGAACAACAGATGCACCTAAATTAAAACAAAAATTATTCTAGTGAAAAAGAAAGACTTAACCATTGCAAAACCATAAAGAGAGTTGAAACTAAAATTATTCCACGTGTATTTGTGTTAAATAATTGAATACATACTAAAATGCCATTTTATAGGGTTTTTTCCATTTTGTTTAGGAACTTTGCGGGTATTCTGTAACAGCTACAGGTCAGATCATTTGCACCTTGCTGGGAGAATGGCTACAGGTTTTGGTTCCCCCATGCCTATCTGTACTTTACACCTTAAGACTGCAGATGGGTCTATCAAAACAGGACATAATTCCATCTTTCCTAAAAAGGTGTTCCACCTGGGTTCCACAGACTACTTACTGACAAGTTTAACTCAGGCATACATTTTCACATTTCTTCCCAGTACTAACAAAACACAGCAGTAACACAAACAACTAATTTGAAAGAAAAAGCATGCCACAGTTTCACCTCTTTTGGTTGTTTTTGAATCTTTCAAGGAATAAAAAAATAATCCGAGACAGTGAAGTCACATGAGGTACAAAAATAGAGTTCTCACACTCTGAAATACTGAAAAAATAAGTTAAACTGTGAAAATAGTGTAAATGAATAGGAAGCAAGTTCACGTCAGACTTCACAACAATTTTGCTGGCAAATTCAGTAACAGAAATTAACAATTTCTAACACAGAGATTGTAATTTGTTAACTGGATTTAATTGCAGGCCACATCTAGAAGTGTATTCAAAACTATGACTAAGGGGTTGAAATAAAGCAAAGATGTTCCTAATATGTTGCTATATGAAATGGAATTAAAATGAAGCTTGACATGTACCTTGTTTGAAGGAGTTTCCAGGTATGGATTTGAAATTCTTCTGGACAGGGTCTGTAAGACAGTTTGGTAGAGCTTTAGTTTTGTTCTGCTTTTTGTATTAAAAAAACAACAACAAAAAAACCTAGCAGCAATCTAGGTCTTTTAGCTATTCGATATAAGTAAGAAGAATTTATCAAGTCATCTGAGTAGTTTAGGTAAGTCTCCAACTAAAACATTTCACATAAGGAAAAAAAAGCTTGGTAAACTCACTTCTGAGTTGTTTGCTACATTTACTCTGGATCTAGAAAAGGAGATTAGCAATAAGGCAAATTCTGTAGAATTATTTGGGTGAGGAAAGGACAGAAATGAAAATGAAGAGTTTCAAGATAAACCTACAAAATGTGAAGTGAAAAAACAGTATCATGAAAGCAGTGTGTACTAGAGGAGGGAAAAATGTAATTATGTGGGCCCTAATACGTCTTAAAACAAACTAACAATTCACTAAAGACACCTTAGGGTCATAGAACTTCTCAAGGAACACCATTCTTCTTAAATGAAGTTCTTAATTACAGGGAAAAAATATTACCTTGTATTGGGATAAATGAGGAATCAAAAGGTGACTACTAGGAATGTATCGTTGCTCTAATGGACATTAGCATTACCTTTGTCATACCACGTGTTGCACTGGTAACAGCATCTCAAAAATGGATGCTCCAAATTTAGAGGGGATTCAGACAATGATATTACTGGGAATAATAAAGGATTTGGATAAAATATAAGATTAGAAGAGAAAGAAAAGACTATGATTAGTAACCTTAAAAAGGAGAGATTAATTACAAGAGAAATAATGCCATTATACAAAATAATGAAATAGCACAGAGAAGAGACAAATTTTCTGTTCCCTTTTTTATATAATGTGAGAATAACAGATCGCTCTGTGAAATTAGAGAGGTTTCATATTTGAAGATAGAAAGAAAAATGACAACTCTTTACTGCTGGGAAATGCAAGTGGCAAAATCTTAGTGATGTCCAGTAAAGACTGTTGATTCAAAGTTATAAAATTAACAGTGGAATTCTGGAGATAAACATCCATACAAGAGTCAGGTTATCTCATCCATATTCACCATGGTACTTCCATATCTTGTCAGTGTTGAAAGACGTGACCTGGCCTACTCTGATGCTTACCGATAATTTCTATTTCACTACAAGCCATACAACACACAAATAAACACTGCCTAAAAGAAGCCTGGAACTGGAACAGAAGAAATCGTGCAGGTGCACTGGCAGAACAATAGGAGGATTGTGTGGTGCTTGCTTACATTATTCCAACTTGCAGGCAAGATAATTAATTCCTCACTTTGAGAAGGATCCAATTCACACATGGTACATTATAATCGCAGGAAAATCATCCTTCACACACCATAAGAATTACAGAATCCGTATTTCAGTAAGGCCACCTGCTTTCCACCCTGCCCCCCGTATTCATAGTACTGTATTTTTAGAAAGGGAAGGGAAGTGACAAGGAATCACAGAAGTATCAAACAGTGTTTACCCTCCCATGCCCATCAAAAATGTTAGTGTAGTTCCATGCATAACAGCAGACCCATACGGAAATACTGTAACATAAAAGCCTCATTCCCCTCGCCCATACCCAACAAATGTGTCATAAGACCGCAACGTTGCCTCTGGCCGCACTTACTCTTTCTAGCAGGCACGTCATTAACACCTCGATGCTGCAGCAGCCTTACATACCGACGCTTCAATTGATTTGTGTCCAAGCTTTTCATTCAACAAGCCTCATTACAGCAGCACGGTCCAAGTTCAGACATCGATTTCACCCCTCCCTGCAGGCTGGCGCTAACGCTGTTATCATCCGCAAGCCAATTCCAGTGATGCTGGTGGGAACAACAACCCAGCGGTCTGGTTTTGTGAGGTGAAGTGAGTTGAGACCCCCTGCCTCTGCTGGGCTCTCACCACTGACCTCGTACCACCCATGTCACTTGTCAGTCCGGTTTACTAAAGAGGAGGGCAAAAACTCAGTAAAAAAAGACTGGAAATAAAGGTATGGCATTTCAGTAAGTTGGAGCAGCTCTCAAAGTGTTGGGCGAGCTCCAGAGCCAGTGTAAGGCTGCATAGGAGAGTCAGTAGAGACGAGGGGAAGGAGAACAGAGAAGGGCAGCAAGAGCTCCCCTGTCTGGCAGCAGGGAGCCTGACCCACTCAGGAGCCGGGGGACCCCCAAGCTGGGTCTGCACGCACCCCGGTACCTCAGACACAACGTGTGTCCAGTCATGTTTCATCTGGGCCTGCAGGTGCTCTCTCTGGCCTAATTTCAAGTGAAACTGGTACCTTTACACTTGCTGCTTCATATCTGTTTTAAGAGGCTGGACTAGGTCCAAATTTGTCACTTTCTAGAGCTTGCTGCCCTAGCACCAAGATAACTAGTCTTGTTTATGCAGCACACATCAGTAGCCACTAATTACATCCTATGAAGTGAAAAAGCATCAGGCAGTAAAACTTTGACTTCCAATTCAAAGTCAGACATTCTTTTGGGTTGCACTTACTAAACCACTACACGCAACAAAAAGAGTCGGTTCACAAAACAGAGAAAATGGCCATGAGGGCATTTTCCCTTTTTCCACCAGACCACAGAAGACCTACAACATCATGAAAACTGAAATCATGTTGCCCACTTTGGCATGTACTCAGCCGTCAGAAGATGGCTGGAGCTAATAATTACTTCCAAAGAATCTGTAAAAGGTGACTCAGGTTGAAAACTAACAGAGCAAAAAAGTTTTCTAATTTACCCTTCAAACCACATGGTGCTAGTTTTGGTGCAGGGGAGAGAGAAGGAATTCACAGCCCTGAAAGAGGAGAGGGAGAGACAGGACAACGGCTTCTTTTGGTGGTAGCCTGAACCCAGATCAGCCCAGAGCAAGCATAAAAACAGAGCCTAAGAGAGTACATTTACGCATGTCAGGCAGGAACCTACATACCTGAAATTCTACAAAGAAAATAGAAATTGCATAGGAGAGCCACAAGACCCCCAAAGAAGTGGTGTTCCGGAATAGAATAAAGAAAAGTAATCTCTGCTGTTGATGCTAGCAAGGAGGAAGCACCACTCCTCCCTGAAGGTATTTAGTAAATACAGGCTGCTTTTCCCAAATGACTCCCCACCACCACCACAAACACCAATTCAAAACACATTTGCAAATAACTCTTAGAATGAGCCAAAACATGCTTTTAAAGCAAATTCATTAGCCATCAGGCGAACAACTTGTCCCTAGTGACAACCACCTTGGAAGAGGCACCAGGGCCTGTGCCAAGACGCTCTGCCAGCTCGAGGAGAATCTGCGCCAAGCCACGAGGCGGGGAAGAGATGGGGATGTGGTGGCACATTTGGTCCTGTGATGGGGAAGGAGCAGGCCCAGAGTGCTGGGTGCCCACTGGGAGGGCTCTTCTGTAATACATGAGCAGGTATACACAGGGGGGGGCTTCAGGTTCCCCATAGGGGAAGCAAGAAGGAGGGAACAGGGAGATGCACCTTGGACTACGTGATTGTGAAGTACAAACAGGGCATGGGGCTGGCAGCCCAGCTTGGGGACACGGCCTACAAGGGGTTGGAGGGCACAGCTGGGAAAGGTGGCTCAGGAAATGTTTTGGAATAGCACTGCTAGGATCCGCATCTTTGTACACCACAGATAATGTGGTCTGAAATTGGGCAACGTTATAAAGGTTGTTGCTGTGATATTTAAAACCACTAGAAACACAGGGAGCAGAGCAGATTTTTAAAATTCCAGCTAGATTTTTAAAAGCAGTATCTAATTAAATGACTGATGTTACCAAGTCTGGCCTACACCTGGGTTTAAAATTATACCACTTCAACTGGACAATTATTTTCAAACAAGCTGAGAATCTCTTCCATTACATAAAGCTAAACATGTAAAGCTATTGATGAAAATAGTTTAATATATGAGCACAATCTGATTTTTGAAGGGTTTGGAAAAAAATTCCCCCACAGCATATCATACAAGATGAAGTGTACTAAAAAGAGGGCACCTTTCAGTCTTCATTTGAAAGATCAGGCATTGCATCACTGTGAGACGTTGTGTTAGTTCTTTATATGACAGAGTATTGAACTGGCTCCATGACAGCAATTCCCTATTTATTTCCTAGAAACTGGTTAACGTTCTAACCACGAGATAAAGATACCACAGAGCATGTTCTCAGTCATGCCTTTTGGGGACACATTTGAATTTTCTCCTAGTTTTTAAAAGTGGGATTTTGATTTGGCTTCATCTCTACTTCAGATGATGTTGTCTACTAGCTGCTTGTGCTTTCCCTCCTGCCCAAGCTGTTCCAACAACTGCTGATATTTCTGCCATTGCCAGCAATGCAGTCGCAGTAGCATCAGCGATGCTCCATACATCTGCTAGCAATTTAATCCCCATCATGCTCAGAAAGACACAAAGCAACAGCGCTTGGAGCTCCAATTCAAGTGCTTTCCTCTGCTGGGATTTAGTACAGTGGTAGCAGCCAGCAACCTGTCTACACTAGAAGTCACACTAACACTACAGAAGAGGCCTTGGAAATTGTAGGGAAATAATTTCAAATACAGGATTCAAGAGTTTGGCCTTTCTTCTGTTCTGGTATTCTCAAGCTAGCAAGAAAATAAAGCTTTTTTATTATTAATTAAGGATTTTTTTTTTATTAATTAAGATTGTAAAATATTTAGAAGAAGGAATAAGGGGATTTAAACCTTTAAGCACCTTTAAACCTCAAAGAAACAAGAACAGGCAGAATCAGTGTTATTCTCCCCCCAGCAAATTGCGTAAACTTCCATTTCAAGTTTTTAAAATAATTAGCTTTTCAACTAGTTGTATTACTAAAATCTGGATTAAAAGTTTGCAGTACACAATCAAATTTTAACAGTTTGCAGCTTAAAACATTCATATATATTTGTCTGTTTGATCGGGCCTTAGTTTGCAAACATGCCCATGATCATCCTCATGCTGATAAGCAGTTCTAAGAACATGTTTGTGTATAAATATAAGAAATTGAGCGTTCGTAGTTTCAGGGCACTATCACTATGTCCCTAAAGAATTTAACATAGTACTTTGTGCATTCCAAATTGGATTACTTGGTGTGCTTAAAATTAAATAAATGCTTCAGTACTGTGCTCTATCAGGACTTATTTCCCTAAATATAAATAGTCTAAAAAAAAAAAAACATCAAATTTGGAAACACATGTGGTGTAGCCCAGACTACCTGGTAATGAGATCATTTCTATTCCCTAAGAGGGGGATTTCTGCAACTGCTCAAAACCTGAATCCTAAATTGAATAATGTGACCACAAAGGGAATTATACATTCAGATGGATTTCCAAAAAGCATTTAAGCATCCAAGCCTAAAATACACTTTCACAAGTATTCACACTGGAAAGTTCTCACGTTCCAACCATGAGAGATAGTGTATATAAAATGATCATATAGCCGAATCCAAATTCACTTTCAAAAACAAACATACGTTTGTGCTTTTCTCTCTCCACTAATCATTCAAATCTAACACTGCTGCTCAGGAAAAAAAATAAAAATCCACCAGGGGTATTTATTAATTTCCCTCAGGCTTCTCTCCCACTCTACACAATTCAAAAAGTAATTATTTTTTTTTCCTACATAGATTTCTTTCTCTCATTATGTACCCTGAAAATGATAATATCCTAATAACAATAGAAAGGACTGTAAACATTCAACTGATGGAAGTTGGTATTTTTTTTCTTTCAAAAAATTGTTTGATTTGCTCAAAGCAAGCACCTAAATAATAAGTGAATTTCCATTCCAGCCTTGATATGAAAATGAATTCTGGCAGTAAGCTGGGCTATACCTTCCCGACAATCCATCCCCAATGTGCAATACAAGAAGGCAGCAATTTCTGCACGAGTAAAATGCTCATTTAATCCAAGTGCTTGGTCATTCCAGGCAAGGAGGGGGGAAGGGAAAGAAAAATCACTGCACAGTTTGGGTTATTTCCTGGCCAACTTCACATTTTTGCATTTGATATCACTCACTTCTACAGGGTTTCTGAGCAGAAACTAGATATAGGCATTGCGTTTAACAGATGAAATGTTACTGCTGTTTGACGGTGGCTGCATATAGCGAGTATTGTCATGAATCCCAATCCGTTTCCATGTGGCAGCAGATTTTTACTCATGGTTGCTAAGGCACAGCAAGCAGAGTTGGTTCTGCAGCTAGCTGACTTTCAGCAGATACCGTTCATAGGAAATGTAGAATACGCCTGACTTTCTGCCAAGTAATATCATAGCAAACAATCTTCCCCACTGCTCTTCTCAAAAGTCACCATCAGAATCCATGGATAATGAAGAACAACTGATGGAACAAGTTCCCACATTAATATTAAAGATGAAATATAAAATTCTTTATAAAGGAAATTGCTTTGATCTTCTTAAACTTCCTATACTTAGGTGTATCAGAAAAAGGTCAAAAAGCTATCAAATGAGACATCTGTATTCAGCAGAGCTTGCAATTTAGGGTTCCCAGGTGAGACCGAAGAACTCTCTGGAGGCACCCAAATGGGTCATTAGTGAAAGGAAACAGAGGAGTGCTTTCTCGCCTGTTTTCTGTATAAAATACTTGCATGAATCTGAATAAGTTATTTCACAAAAGGGAAGCCTACTAACCTTGGTTCATTCTTGCCTCCCTCAAAAGTGAAAGGGAACCAAGAAAATGGCTATTACTTATAAAGACAAGCAATGCACTTCAGGTTTACAGGCCTATTTCTGAGACAACAACAGTCATTATAGCAATACGTTTAGAAGCATCTCTGTATTTTCCAGTACCCAAAAAGCTAAGTATGGTTGAATGTAACTAAAAAAATTTTTTGTAGCATAGAAAATTTTGCACAAGATATTTTAAAACTTTTAAAGCCTCCATATCCTAGCAAGGACTGTAATTTACTGCACAATAGCCAATTTTGTTTGCAAAGCCCTTTTCTTTACCCAAAATAAGTTAAGAATAGGTATAAAAGGTGACAGAAGAAAATATAGAAGGATGGGTCAGTTGTTCTCTTTCCTCTTGCCCAGTCCTGTCATGGGAGGAAAGCCCTGGATAATTCCAGATTCAGGAAGCCATTGATAAATGCCCAGACCTCCTCTATACCTACCCTGTGCCTCAACTACGGTGGCAGGATGCTGACAGTGAAACCAAATCAGTTCAAGAGAAAGAGAAGAGTGCTAAACCGCTAGTGGGGAATGGCTGGGCTTGACAAACTTTATGCTCCTTACAAGAAAGGAGACCACCACTCTCCTGGTGATGATGCAGTTCATAAAACGAGGCTGCTGACAAACAGGTTGTGTGCACCTCTCCTCCACCTCCAGCTGCTTCTTCCCATCCCTGCCACCCTTCTGCCTTGGGCTACCCCTCGTGTTTGTGAAGCCACTTACTCAAACAAGCAAAAGTACTGGTAGCTTAAAACCGGCTTAATGAGTATGATTGATTTTAATCCTGACTACCTCACTCTGCTGTTCCTAGCAAGACAGGCAAGAGGGAGCACAGGCAAAAGCAGTGGAATGTGGAGGGAGGCAGGAAGGGACAGCTGGGCTCAGAGGAAGCACTTGTTTATGCAGAATTAAAGCTGTTCAAGGAACTATGGCATGGAATACATCTAATAAATCCTTAACGTCTCTGCCCTGTTAACATGAACAAAATTCAAATGTGTCAGAGCACAGCACTAGTAATGGGGAACTTTACCTCCCACCTGCATATTTACATGAGTACATCATTTCAGTAAAACAAAAAACTCACCTCTAACTCCATAAAGCTATTGTAAACTGAGTATGCTACAAGCACAGTTTACAACATAAAAACAGAGCTTAAACGTTTGATATTCTTTCTTATAAAAACATAGTGAATATTTTAAATTTATATGCTAATGCAATGCTTGCAATGAGCATTTTTTTTAAATACGAAAAGCAGAAAGTCAGTTTTACTGCTTTTATCATGTTTTATATAATGTTAAAATATGCATAATATCTTTAATTGACTACTTGTGTTTCTTCATTATTCTAACTTTATTGCAGCATTTGTGTTCCAACTTTCAGTTTCAGTCATACCATTCATTAAGGTTCCCTAAAATCTTCCCAGTGCATTTCACTCTTCCTGAGTATCAGCATTTTACAGCAAAGCAGCATCCTCCCTTTTTTCAGTACAAAACAGGTGCTGTAGAGTAAAAATTGAGCAATATCACTGTATTTATTTATCTTTAAACCTTAGCACTTAATAAACACAATAGATGTTCTTTGTAATCTACCATCATGTTCCAGAACATCAGCATCCGGTTTGGTTTCAACCTGGAGTATACCACAAAAGAGCAAGTGGGTATTTTTTCATGATTCTCAAAATATTATACAACAATTAATATTTCTAAGTGGTACATGCTATAATTTAATAATAAATTATTTGAAGCCTCCAAAAGAAAGCACACTGGATATTTCACACTATAAATAAACTATGTTCCCAATTTCTCTTCACAGAGATCTAAATGAAGATGTCAGCAAAACATTGAAATAAAGATCAGGAGTGGGAAAATGTAGACTGAGAAGCTCTACATATGCAGACAAAGTACCTCTGCTGCCACATCTCTTGTGCTGCCAGCGAAATACTTTCTCATGACATTTCCAAATAAAAAATAACAACAAAAAAGGCAAAATGGCACAACAGCTTGGCAAAGAAATTCTGCAAGCCAGGCAGCCTGACTCACAAGCACACAGTAGTAAAATAAATTTAGGAAAAAACAAGGTAAAGGATTTCATCATTAGTAAGGAAAAATGGCATTGTGGAAGAAAAATAAAGATCACTTATCAAAAATAGTGCATGGCCCCCACTTTTACAGAGGTGCATCCTCTGAAAGCACTTTACCTCTGTACAGCTCTTATTTTCAATCAAATGACTTCAGACAGCATCTCATTTAGACACAAGCATCTATCTAGTTTGTTCTCACTCTGTGTACTACTCTACATGCAAGTCATATAATAAAAATGTTGAATTTATTCTATTCTCAAATTTAGGATAAACAGGGGTGGGGGAGAAGGAAAAAGGCTTAACAACATGCAGAACGTAAGTACTCAGAAACTCAGTTAATGCACTTACAAAAAAAACGAGGGAAAGCTGAATATCCAAAAAAATACATACAATATATGCAAGCTCCTTACCTCCCCAAAGCTCCCCTCTCTCTCAGAACAGCTATATTAAAACTCATATACCATCACCTCTTGAGACATGCAAATCTTATCTAAAGTTTTCATTAATGCGAATACTTGCTCGGGTTATTGACTTGATAAAACCAACAAACACGTGCTTATACATTGATAACTTAAACTGTCACACTTGTTCCCCTTGTTCTTTCTTGTCACAGCAGTATGGGTAAAGTTTAGAATGACTGAAAATTAAAATAATCGTCATGCTCACAATAGCCAGACTATTGCTGTGCAGGTCAGCAGCTGCATGTGCAAATAGTACAGAGGTTCCTGCAAATAAATTTTCAGGGAAGAAGGGGAAAGGGGAAAAAAAGCCTTGCTAACAGTCACCTCTATGCCCCTGCCTCCTCAGGGGGATGGATTTCAGAGTCAGAGAGGGCTGACGCATTTCATACAGTCATTATAACTGCTATTCATAGCCTCTCCTGCCATCAGCCCAACCTGCCAAAACAAGAAAACCCATTAAATTTTCTAGTGGTTCTTGGAGGATGCTGGGAAAGTCTGGGAAGGTGGCAGCCATTCTATGAGGCTGGCAGATGTTGGTTTTGCAGAGCTGAGACCTACAGAAAGACATTCTCTGAGATTACAAAGTGAGCCACCAGACCCATGTAGAATTTAACAGCTTCCTACATGACAGCCCTCTGACTCTCTCCACTGTCCTGCACTACTGGGTTTCTGTCTCTCGCGTTCTCTGTCTGGTACCAAGGCCTTGTAATCCCAGTGGACAAAGAGCGCTGAAACCAGTAGGGTATCCCTGCAAAGAATAAGTTAGCCACAGGTGGATGGAAGTGATTATTCCCCTTTATTTGTGGGTCATGAGACTACCTCTGGGGCACCGAGTAATTTTGGGCACTCTAGCACTGGAATGCATTGACTACCAAGAGCAAAGCCTTCAGAGCACTTGTTGTGTGAGGGAACTGGGTTGGTCCAGCCAGAAGACAGGAATGCAAAGATGTCTCTAATACCACCCTCCACTATCCAAAAGAAGCTACAGAGAAGACAGAGCTAGAGTTTTTTCAAAGGTGAACACTTTCCTAGACACAGCCAGCATTTAAAAAAAGGATTCTGAAAGTGACACATTTTTACGTTAGCCTTTCACCAACACTTTTCCCCAATACACTACCCAATGTGTCAGGTCTCGTCTGCTGGGTATGCTGAGGGTCACTGTAAACGGACCTACCTCTGCTATCAATGCTGCTGCAGATAATATAGGTGCCAGAACTCCGCCCTCAGCAGCTCACATTTGTCAGAGATTAAATATAATAAAAATTTAAAGCAGACAATCAATTAAACAAGTGATTCATCTCACCCATCACTTACAACACCCATCATGCAGATGTAAATTCTAACGCTCCCTCTGTGGTGGTATCTGATGAAGTCGGCAGAGTTAGGTAGCCGATTCTCCTCATTTCAGACTCAGGAGCGTCCCTGTGAATTGCCCTGATGACCCTGCTGCAAGGATGCTCACCTCTGCCACAAGAGTTGTAAAACACAGCTGAAGGGCAAATATATCTAAAATTGCTACAGCTATTTCAGTGAATGCCTGTCCACAGACACAGGAATAAAACTTCAAATACTAGCAAATATTCAGCAAATCAACTGTGAACAATCCTGACAGAATAAATAGCAAAAATGTCAATACAAAGTATATATTATTGAATAAGAAAATCCATTAAAATCTTAATTTATTCAAAAGCAATTTACAAATAAAGAAACAATTTTATAGATTTCAATAACTACAGCATATTTAATGTTTCACATACAAAAAGACAAAGTTAAAATTCCGTGCTTTCATTATGATTTATGAAAATAACTTGCAGTAAATTGCATCAGTTTAGCTTATTATTTGAAAAATGACTATATCTGTGATTTTTTTTCCCATGAGCTGCACATAAATAGTCCATGAATTACATTACAAGCATATAGAAGTATGTTTTAACGGCCCTGTTCTTCACTATTTCAGAGAGCCCTGCATTTACCGCTGCCTGCAGCATACATAGGTCTCAAAGTAATTTCCCAAACTTTTTTTTTTTGAAATAGATTGCAATTATTCCTTTCAGGTACAAGATGCATGTTCTACATTTGCTAGCTGAGACACCTGAACAAAACGTTGATGATCTTTATTTCTTGTTCCTAACAAAAACTGATTTTCTGATTTTGCAGAGTGACTGACCTATTGGACAAAGCACCAGACCGCTCGATGCATCTCTGCCTTATTCCTACATCTCTCACTGCTTTGGTACCAACTTTCTGCATGGGAAGGAAAAATGACCTGCTGTGGAAACATTGATGACCACTTTGCTTTTCAAAGCACTTTGAGACACGCTGGTCAAGATCAACTGTGCTGAGGGCTCGAATAAAACTATCGACTTTCGCTTTTCTTACTTTTTATATTTGCAAAGAGTGAGAGCAGCCTCCAAGCTATGTGAACAAGCTATGATTAAAGGAGCTCACATTATAATCTTAACAGTTGGAAAATCTGCAGTTGTGTTGTTTGTGTTGGCAACAGTCCGCTACATGACCTCTGGGGAACAATATTAATTTCACTGACAGTGGCTCTTGGCACAAGTCAGTGCCAACCTGCTATGGACTGAATAGTGGGAGTTCTTAACCACTTCCAGAAGAACAGCTGTAATTTACTTGTTTGTCGAAAAACTATTGAAGTTCTACTATTTTAGTTTCACAAGGCAGCCAAGGCTTCACTGTACAAGAAGCTTAAAAAGCATCCAATACACAAGCAAAACAAATATGTAAAACAAGAAGTGTTCCCTTGAATCACACAATTTCTACGCAAAGTAGATCCAGGAACTCCCCACCTGCTCTCGGCACAGCCTGTGCTGTTAGAGATCTGTGACCAGCACCCTCAAACACCCTGATCACACTAACCTTGATGACATCATTATTTGTGCTTGAAAACCTTTGGTTTGTCAGTCCTGTTGAAGCAGGAACAAATGAAAACTCAAGTGCACTCCATCTCCAAAGGGAGACTTGTTAACACTGAGATGAGGAGAGACTTGAAAAACAAGGCAGTTCACCTGTAATTTAATCCTGAACATACAGTATCTAGAGTGACATGGGATGTAGTGTGCAATAACCATTAGGACAGGGTTAGAACATGAATAGCAGTTTAACATACATGAACTACTAAAAGCAGCTTAGGTAAATTCAGCTTTCAGTAGACTTTGACCAGAAAATAGCATAGATGAAAGACACAGATGAGTCTTGCAAATTTCTGAGCATGGAAAAAACAGCTCAAATGCCAAGTACTTAATGGATATAAGTTTTAGTTAAGTATGATAAGATCATATCCAAATAATATAAGTGACATATCTAGTGCTGATTAAGTTACTAAAGTAAAAGATGTGCTCAGCACCCCCATAATGTCACAAACATTTCAGGCATTTTTAGATTGGGACCTCCTTCACAAATACAGGTTCAAGGACAAAAGTCTTTGAACTTAGGCAAGATTTCTGCCCAAAGGAGGCAGATTTCCCTGATGATACTCCTTACCCTTAACTTTAATTACCTGCCTTTCTCCCGAAGTACATTTTTATTTTCATTTTTTATTCATATAACAATTTCTTGCACACATTTCATACTACTAAAGCACATGGGTACATCATTTATTTATGTTACATTTTTCTGAATTACTCACAGTAATGCACAATTACATCTTAAAGACAAAGTCCTTCCTTTTGGCGCTGTGGAATTACATTCTCTCTGCGTTAGGGCTGGGGACCTCTTGAGATTTTCCAGCTGATAGCAGGGAGTCAACACCCTGAAGTTTTCCCCTTTCAATCAGCAGTTTTGAAGGGCAAAACCTTGCTCCATCAAGAGACATTTGAAAAGATAAGGGATACACTCCTTACCAGGGTTCCCTAAAGAACCCTTACAGGGGCTCTCTGCATTCACCATTTATTTTCTACACAGTATGAGCCAGATCAGAGAAGGCCAGCACTCTCATCAGGCTTCACAGCACAGGTGTTCAACCAAGCTGACTTTAAGCAAAAAGTCACAAAATTTGACAAACTACTCATGTGAGATTAATGCCCTCTAATGATGCCCCACTCAAATTCTTGAGAAAAGAAAGTAAGAAACTGTAGAGCACTAAACCATTTCTGGAGACTGTATATATATACGAAATATATTTTTACAAAGCCTAAACTCTAAATGATTAAATAAATACGTATATCTTCCTTCAGCTGGTCCCACAGCAGGTCATTAAACCTGACAGTCTCCCAGCCCTCAGGAAAACAAAACAGAAACAAGAAAAAACAAAATAAACCTCCAGAAAACCAAGATCTGATAGTTAGATCACAGGGCTCCTCTCTCTTCAATTCATTTCTTACATGTATTAGGAGCCCTTTAAACATATAGGCACTTTTTTCCCCTTTACAAGAAAGGTTTCATTCCTTAATGAGGAAAAAAACCAGTTTGAGAGTAAAAGGATTAGAAGATTTTTCTATTTTTACATCTGATTAAGTGATCTGAATTCATTAACCTTTAACTGCATTTGCAATTATTATCTAGTTTTGCATCCCAACAGAAGTCCTACCATATGATGTCTATGAACGTCCTAGTCAATCTTATTCCCATATTCAAAGGCATATGTAAAAAGGAAAAAAAAAAAAGGAAGAGTGCTACAGTCTAAATTAGCATTAGAAGAGGTAAATGTGTGCAGTGAAAAAAAAAAAAGAAGTCCAGAATATGATAGCAGAGCAGGGATCAGAAGATCACAGTAAATGTTTAACTGGAATTAGCACAGTCCAGTTAAAACTGTAGTGAGTAGCCTTCCTACTCAATTGTTTATCTGCATTTGTCTCTTGCCTTGCAAGCTGTGGTTCACCTTTTAAAGGCCTTTTCAAAACATATATGAGGAAATAACGAGAGCCTGCACTTACAGAATCTGAAATTACAGCTCAGAGGAGTATCCCATTCCTCCACTAAAAACATCAGTGGTAGCAGTACAACTAAATTTAAGGAAATTGTACTCATTAGAGCACATAACAGAGAAGCAGAAGAATATAAAGTGAACATAAGCATGCTTATCAATTGTGTAAGCCATCACATAAAAAAAAAAAAACAGAAGTAGAATAGCCTCTGCATTACTCACAGCCAAAGTATAGCTGAACATATCCTGAACAACACATCCTCAAGGAGCCAGCAAAATGGTCTGCTGATGCTGTAGTACAGTCAGAGGAAAGAACTTGTACATCACCGCCTTTCTACAGGGTCACACGTCCACCACCTGAGGACAGTCAGGCCTGGTCAGTGCTAGGAAAAGTACATTTGAGGAACTTCTGACCATCAGACTAAGCAGCAGGTCAAATATTCCCTGTCCTGCTTGGTGTTGCATCCTCCTTGCCCTACCACATGCACAACTATCCAAGGCTCTTCCGGGATCCTATGTGAAGCAGGAGATCTGACCTGACCCACCTTCTTCTGCTTCACCAGAAGGAGTCACAAAATTGTAGAATCATCTAGGTTGGAAAAGACCTTCAAGATCATCAAGTCCAACCATCAACCTGACATACTGAGTCCCATCAATAAATCACGTCCCTTAGTGCCACACCCACACATCTTTTAAGTGTGTACAGAGATGGGGACTCTACCACTTCCCTGGACAGCCTATCCCAGTGCTTAACCACCCTCTCTATGAAGAAATTCTTCCTAATACCCAATCTAAGCCTTCTCTGGCACAACTTGAGACCACTTCCTTGCACCCTACTGCTTGTCACCTGAGAAAAGAGAATGACACCCTCCTTACCGCAGCCTCCTTTTGGGTAGCTGTAGAGAGTGACAAATCATAGAATGGTGAGATCCCTGAATGGATGCTTTGTCCCCTAGAAATTAAAGAATTAGACTGACCATATTTTTTCAGGTCTAAGGTCAACGAGAATTAATTTTCCTACTCTTTAATATTCTGCATCATAGCCCACGCTTACAACTCTGATCTCTTCAATATGCTGTTATCCTCCTTCCCCTTGCCCACCGTATCCTGGTTACCAGCCCACCCAGATTTAAAAGTCAGTAATAAATACAATTTTAAGTCAACAAATGTTTTCTGACCTACGCAAAGCTTGAGGTGGGAGAGAAAGAGAGAGGAGCTGCTGGGGACCTGCTGTCTTTAAAAGTTGCTTCAGGCAATATGTTCACAAAAATGCTAACTTGTTAGTGAAGTTTGACTGAAATCAGGAAAGCAAAATGATACAAATATTTAATACACTGTAGAATTCCCCACTGCCGTTACCTATCTGTCTGAAACTAGGAGTTGTACTCTACAGATGTTTCCATAAACACTAACAATACCCAAGACATCAGTGACATCTTAACAGCTTTCCCTAATCAGTTCACCAAATGAGCCTGGGCCAGCCTCATGCCCTACCAAAGTAAAACCTACTAGTGTTAGTAGGTTACACCTACTAGTAGGTTACACCTGTTTAGCCTCTTCCAGCCCTTTCACCATGACAATCTCAAAAGCTTGTCCACCTCAGTTTTGTAGCAGAGACACCTAAGCCATCAGCTAATCTCTGGTGCTAGGGCAGATTGATGGCAAACTTCCAAACATTCTGTAAGAGACCATCATTTTGAGATACACCATCTTTAATCAGTTTGCTCACTGCTCCATCCTTTCCCACACCAGCTTTTTGGGGATGACTTCAAACCAGTTGGTGTTTCAATACCACCAACCACATGGGCTTCACCAATTTCACCTAAGCCAGCAGTATGATATCTATTTGGTCACCTCCCAGTTGTCAAAAGAAATTAGCAAAATAAACAGTTTCAGCACCTTCTTGGTACTGGTATACATACACAGATGCTTCTGATGTGGAGACAAGGAATGAAGAGAACAGGGATGGAAAATTAAGATGCAGGAATTTGGGAAGTGTTGGGTACAGAACAGATGTGATCATCATCCTCATCTTGTGAGCACCTCATCAAGACGCTTTTCCTCTCACCGAAGAGAGGAGATCAAGACATTCCTGGTGTTCCTTGGGTTTGGATTTGCTATGCTGAAACCCACAGGTTTTGCTAGTCTATTAGAAGCACTGGACACAACAGCAGAAGTTAGCTGCAGGGCCTCGATGACTTCATTTCTGGTAAGCAAATTTTGCCTTGGAATTCACATCCCTGCTCCATCCACCAGGATACGATCAAAAGATCAGATGGGTTCATCAACAACAAAGCAATAGAAATGGGAACACTCCAGGGTTTGGAAGATTACATGGGAGGTTTGTTTGCATGTTCTTCACATGCCTCATGCTTGTTGACATTTATAACTTCTCCATTTGTGCCAAGAGATAACAATGACTGACTCACGAGGGAAAAAGTCATGGTATAAAGAAACAAGCATACACACTGAAACTGGAGTTAGCTGGCTCAGGCTGAACAGAAGATGACTCACAGACCCGCAGTATTTAGCTTTGTTTCTAAAAGTCAGATAACACCAGAAACTGCTACAAGTCAGTTTTCTTCCTTAACTCAAGGTAAATAACAAATACAGAAATAAAGCAAGTTTTTGGTTTGGGAAGTCTTACTAACCTTATTGTTACCTCTTAAATGCCATGTGACAGTTTTTAACTCAGGTTTATAAAGAGTAATTATTGTCTCTGGATAGCTTCTTAGAAATTAATTTTATTTACAGAACAAAAGAATGTAATATTTCCTTATCCACTACCATCATCCTGCCACAAATTTTCCTGTAATGTGTTTTGCTATTAATAAGAAACTGAAGTAGGTCCTTTTCCCCAGCCTTGACAAATGGGTTTTCAAAGACCTTAAGTTTAATGAGAGCACAACTTTTAATAGCAATGTAGCTATGTTAGCTACCTTTTGTTCTTAGATGCACCAGTCCACTACAGAGATGTTTTATGTCTCTGATTTTAATAGAGATTTGCAAGCTTAGAGAACAGTTGTCTGTAATGCAGCATTCTTCAGAAGTCTTTGGTAACTGATTTCTGTTAGACAGTTTTGTTCCAAATAACAGTTTTGCCCTAAAGTTGCCAAAGCAGAATAATAAAAAAGAACAAAACACTTCCTTTCCTCCCCCTCCCCACCCATTCTTTGACTTACTGGACAGGTAGCTAATTCTTAGTAAGCATATTCTCTAGTCCATCACTGCAGCTTTTAAAGAAAATACTGATAGTAGCAGAGCCAAAACATACTCTTGCAGAGCCCTGCTCAGTGATTATTTGACAAAGTTTTTGGTTAGCAGTCTGCATAGCACCTTCCAAGCATTCATTTCATAGGAGTTTCACCATTCACAAAGTCTTCTTTCGTTATTATTTTTAAACAACAATAGAGTCTTTGACACAGTACTTTGTAACAAGGTTAAAATTGATATGAAGTTAGCTGTTTTTCTCATGTGTTCAGAGCCAGTCTATGTAGCAATACCCTATTGTTTTACCTCAGCTTCAAGAGATAGCACAGATTCATGCTAACACAGAGAATTCCCCTAATGAAGCTACAGCAGTCGATTCTGAAGAGACAAAATACTGTAACTGATCAAGCAATAGCAAAGTAACGAAGGACAAGAACAAGATTAAACAATTCTGAACAGGAAAATATGAAGATGTCTCAATGTTATATCTTAGGGTGAATGCTTTTTAATAAAACATAGTAGCAAGATAAGCAAATTTTGCTCATATTATTTTGGTCAGTCGCAATCAGAAGTCTATAAACAACTTCATGTGGCCCTAATCAAGGTAGGTATGTGGACAACTCCACATTAAATTATGTTCATCAATATCAAATGGAAATGCCCACTGAATGGAAAAAATGCTGACACCTTCTGTGGTTTTAAATTAAAATGTATCAATGTAAAGAAAGCAATCTGAACGGCTGTGAAGACATTTCAGTGAAGAGCTAATCTATGCCACCAGGAATTCTACAAAGATAACGATTTTTTAGAATGAAAGGCACACATGATAGAGAGAGGGAGAAAACTTCACAATGTGTATAAATCAGCAATGCAGTCTCATCTATATTACATTCAGCACAAGCCATCACAAGTTCAAGGGGACATTGCCAAACCAGAGAGTTCAAAACAAGGTAACAAAAACACCTCTGAAAAGGAGATTTTTCTTTTCAGATAGTCATCTAGAGAGACTGGGATTGCTATCTTTAAAAGACAGTTGTAAAAAAGAATACTTAACTAACTGTGCAGAAGTCAGGAGAAATGAACAAAATGGTCACTGAAATTAAAGGTGGGATATTCAAAACCAATCAAAAATAAACATTTTCATTAACACAAGAAAACAAAAGCTAATTTTCCTTCCCTTGTAATGTCACTATCACCAAACCCTTCACTCAAGCTCTGAAACAGTGAGTTTCAAGATGAGCCTGAAGCCAAAATACCAACCAGATTCATTAACAGGCTGGATTTCTATGAGTAACACGAACAGCTGTATCTACAGCAGTTCACAGTAACAGCCACCATCAGAATATAAGGTATCTCCAGCTATCTGAGTCCAGAAAAAGACAACGTGTCAGGCAGACTATATAACATTTGCCCCAAATACTCGCATGAGAGAGAAAAAAACTTATCTGTGGCTATTGTTACCTGTTAGAGTAACTTTAAAATTTGTGGATGTACAATCAGATGAGCTATCATCTTGACCCACTACTGTTTCATATCTACACTAGCTTCCTTTGAAATAATCATATTTTATTTAAATAAAACTTCTACCAACATTATGTAAATATTTATTACCACATTGAAATGCAAATAATAACTGAGACTTTTTAAGCTGGATTTCAGATAAATTCTCAGTTAATGCATACACTGTATGAACTGAGAACGGACATCTCAATGGAAATAAACAAAACAAGAAACATCACTCCTGCTATTCAGCTCAGAAACTCACCAGTCCTAATGCATGTCCTGGCAACCTAAGAGACCTATTGATTTGCAGCCATTCATTCAAGTGCAGTGAAAGCCATAATTAGATAAATAGCTTTGGTAAAACTAATCTGAATCTCATTTGTTTTGGGACTGTCTGTTTAATGAGATAAAACTAGAAATTAAATATCTGTTGAATGTTCTTCTTCATATTCTTGAACACAATAAAAAAATATAAATAGATGTACTCATTTAACTGCCATTATTATTTTTGCATTTTATGTATTTTGTTCCAGCAATTGCTGTCAAAGACAATTACAGAGACAAAGCTTATGAATGACTACACTCTAACAGGCTGACCAGTTCTACCAATCTCTTTCATACACATGGGTACCGAGGTATAAAGAGAACAGGTCTTTTCATCACTTGTAAATACTCTTCAGGAAAACAGATTATAGTTTTATGAAGGCACATATAGGATAAGTTTTTAAAGTATCTAGGCTCTATCTCTGGACATGCTAATGCCATTCTTTGTAGAACAAAAGTCAAATTCTGGTTAAGTTTTCAATGTGTTTATAACAAATCAGCAGGATTATTATATTTTTTAAGTGATTTCTTCAAACAAAGTGCTGAGGAAGACTACTTTACAGAATTCCTGTGTCATGATTACAGTGAGCACAATTCAGCGCTGGTACGGACAGATGTTACAGTTTACCAGTTAAGCCAAAACATGAAACATGGGATACTTGTGCTCTCACCTTTCCTCTTTGGCAGCTAACTGCTGGATTCTGATTTTGTTCATTTAGGACTTGAATCTCCCATGAGCTTGGCCTACCTTGACAAACACTGCAAGCCTCAGTTCATCCCTTAACACAGATTCAGCAACAGCCTGGCAGCCCACACACCCCAGATTTGCTTTCTCTGCCAAGTGCCTTCAGGAGATGCAGAAATGACACACTGCAACAAAGCGCTGGGATGCACACGAGCTGAGATCCCCATCAGATCTAATGGATTCTTCCAGCTCACTCCTTCAGCCAGCCAGTAAACAAACAGCTGTCCTGTGACTTTCAGAGCTAACCATGCATCCGTATTGTTTTTCTCCCCTTCTTTCCATACTTAAAAAGATCAATTTATGCATCACCAAAGTGCATTCACCTATGGGATGAATATACCATTTGCTTAACAGTGTGCAGTAGCAGTCTATGACAGTAAACGATTACCACATTCAGCTGAAATCAAAAAGTGTTTTAGGATCACTGAGTAACTATCGAAGCCAGACTTGGCCAGAAAACCACAATTAAATGCTTAACTTCTTAAAAAACGTAAGCAAGCAAAACCCAAACACCTGCTCTGCTTCCCTCTCCCTCAACAAAGCAACATCAAAAACTCTTAATGCTCAAAAGTGGTCTGGACCTCAATTTTCTGTTTGTTTTTAATTCAAAGAAATGCAGTACTTCCAGTGATTGGCTGCTCCTCATCACTGACCTGTGGACCCCATACTATCTACTGCAAGGATATGGTTTGCCATACATACAGTAATATCTTTGCAAACAGCCACTGCCCTTTCCTTGGTGCTGCTTGTTCCACTGTCCCAGTAACAATACTGACAAGCAACCTGCAGAGATGCTCAGAAAAAACAGCACTAGGAGAAGCTACCAGCAGATGAAGCACACACAAATATAAAACTCACTCCATAATGAAACATCAATGAAGCTTCTGGCCTCTGAACTATTTCTTTCCTTACTTCTCGCAATCCATCTGTCTCACAGTCATGCAAGGGCTGCGGTAGGAGGTTCAGGAAGCAAGGACAGAAAGGCAGCCCACTTCGATCAAAGGAAACCAAAGAGCACTCTCAAAACAGGACAGCCTCTCTCTTTGTCTCCACATATCTGATGTCATCTTTCCAGCATCTACCTGCTTAGATAATACAATCCATGGAGAAACAGACTGCTTCTGAAAAGGAATTAGATGTACAGAGTGAACAGAAATCCAAGAAGGATGGCGTACTTAGCGTTCAGTTTACTGAGAGAGTATCTAAACTGCACAACACAAGCTGTGGCATCTTAATCTTGGTATGCTGTCATGACTTTTTTGGTAGCATTCCAAGTATTTTCACACATTGACAACTCCATTCTGATTTGTTAAAAAATATGCATAACCAATCAGGAAGTTAAGTTATAGATGTATAAGTTATCAGCATTACAATAAATATTTACTAATAAATTTATTTTGAAAATAAAATTATTATTAGATATTTGTGCTCAAAAAGATCAACTGTTGTGTTCTGGTGATGCATGGTAAGTGTGAAGAGTTCAAGTCAGAAGCCAAATTGGGGGGGGGGGGGGGGGGCGAAAGTTTCGTTCCTCATAACCAGCCAATTAAAAGGGCAAACTAGAAATTGTTCTGTACTTTAAGATTCATTGGGTTAATTCAGTTCTAAAAACTGAACTCAGAAAATCATTACTGATAATATGAATGCGTCTCTACTGGTAGATATTTATATACACTGAAGGATTTTCTCCTAAATCAGCAGAATATTTTCTTTTAGCACTATAAAAAAAATATATTGACTTTTAATCAGTTAGCCTGCTGTGTCCTCTCCAGGAAAATATCTCGTGAAAAAGGAATTCATCAAAATAAAAAGTATACCATAGGATTTAAATACTAATAATTGACCATAGCTTAATACAACAGCCATATGTAGATCATTTTACAAGGTCAGACTAACCCAAGTCAAACTGTAAGTTAACCAAGATAAAAGACGTCATGACAATTATGAATAGGCACTGTCTTTTACACCTGGAAAACTGAAAGGATAATATTCAGATCCTGCTTCCATGGCTTTTAATTTTAGAGCCTCGGTGACTTCATTTTTATCCTTAAACTCTTGCCAAAAGCACAGATACAATGAAAAATATTTAAATCAAAAGGTGGTACATAGATAACATTTATGCAGCAAATATAAAAAGTAACATAAAACACTCCAGTGAAATCAATCCATGTGTATGGATCCTAAGAGATCTGCAAGACTTAAGGAAAAAGAGGTTTTAGGTTTTGTGCGTGAAGAGTTGCAGTCAGCGACCTTCAGCACAGCAAGGTCATGGGCAACCTGCCTAAGACAGCCCTAGGTCTACCGAAAACAGGGCAGTCTCACACTGCCCAGGGTTAGAGGGTGCCCCATTTTATTTCCTGTACTACAGCACCATCCTGAGCCCCAACCAATACTTAGAAAAGGTGTCTCCCATCCCCAAGTGACTACAGCATCTGTTGGCCTGGGGATCCAACACAGAAACACGGAGAGAACCCATCTAGCATCTTGAGGAGTTGGGAGGAATCAGGCCAGAAGTCCATGTTCTGAACCCCATCGTTTCATACGGTGACTGCAACACTCATTACCTGCCTGAGGAAAGGTCAGAAACCATGGATGGACAGGAACACTTCAGATATAACCACGTAGGCAACCTCTGTCCACTTCTTGGGCCTACTGGCACAGTAACTCTGCAGCAGTAAGTACTCCACCTCTTGATGGCCAGCTTTACAAGTTTCTCTGAGAAAACTGGGTTTAATGAGCACAAAAGGAAAACATAAACCATCTTAAAGATATGGAATCTTAAGTATAAGTTTACATAAAAAATGATCAACTTCCTTTCCAGTATGTGAAAAGTTACTGTAATTTTTTACATTAAGGATAAAACATCTGTTTTATTGCAATGGCTTTCCATGAGTTATGTTGAAAAGATGGCATATTCTGCTTTTCTGTTATTTTCCCTTTCTAAAAAGCCATTGCCTCCTATTTTCAGCATTTTCATTAGCATAAAAATGCACGGCTTGTTTTGTTATTTTCTCCCAGTACAGAAAGGCATTCAAATCACTGGGGCCACAAGTAACAACAGTTGAATACAAACCTTAACACAGTCTGTCATAATTGTACAGTGCTGTGCTTGTTCACTCACCTTACTGTCTAGGAAATCTAGTGTGGATTATCCAATAATGCAGGTTTGCAACCAAGCAAACTAAAGTATACTATTCCACAAAGTGAATTTTGTTTAGTTCTGTTTAAATCTATATGTAAGAGGACAGTCGGCTCACTTATAAATCAAACCTTCCTCTCTTCAAGATGCAACACTAATGGAAATTTTCCAAATACTTGAATACTTTCCTTTTAATTTCAACTGAGCCGATCTTATTTTATACAGAAATTTTCTTGATGGATTTCCAAGCCACACAATGCAGCATCCCACACGAGAATCTACAGGCCACGTCCTGCAGAAACAGGGGCAAAGCTGAAAGTAAAAGTAGGGATATCCTTGTTGAACCAGAATTACAAAAACGTGCACGACCAATCCATATTTTCATCAGTCCCTGACTGAAAAATTTGTTACTAACAAAAAAAAGCAGCACTTAAAGACTAAGCATGGGCAAAATTTACTCCAGGTGCTTTCAGCTTGAGCTCGATTTGCAGCAGGGGTTAAAGACAAGACCATGTTTTATAGCAGCTGAGTATGGATCAAAGAGGGACTCGCCACGATACAATCTGGCCAAAACAGAGAAAGGAAACTAGGTAGGAACCTACCCTATAACAAGCTGGTGCATTTTCTGCTTCAGCAGAAATTTTGCACATCTTCCACGAGCAAAAGCCACACGATGGCACCTCCTCCCTGTGTGTGGGCAGCAGCACCTGCACCCATCAGGGGTGCCAGAAAGCAGCTGAAATGCCAGCCCTGACACTCCCAGCTGCACCTCCAGTACCAGGGCAGCCACAGGCAGTATAACTTTGGGTTCTGCAAAGCTTCCTGGGTTACTCTGTAGGGCAGAGGAATGGGCTTGCCTTAGGTCTCATTCAGCTGTAGTTAATAAAGGCCAGGCACAATTTCTCACGTCATAACACATGGGCTAATTAAGAAGTATTCTCAATTTAGTAATTCACTGAACAGTGACTATGAAACAAATTATTATGCAAATAAACACAAGAGACACTGAAATTCCCTGTCAGCTACTGTGGTCACTGTCGCTAAGATGTTTTACTCATTACTCAACATTTCATGTGTCACCAGTCACAGACCTGACAGGCTAAAGGATACTGTGAAAGACAATTATCTTAATCAAATACATTTAGTAGGAATACATAATAAGCCTGATTACAATAGAAAAAATTCAAGACTACTTACTGAAACTATTTTTAGCCCCATAATAACTGCCAAAATGATCAGGGTATTAAGCTACTGAGTAGAACTCTTATGGAAGGCTTTAAAGCAAAATGTCACCAATATCAATCAGCCCACTTCAATAATAGCTGTGACAGTAAAACTTTCGATTCACTGAGCCAATTCAGTATTTCTGTGCACTGATTTCAATCAGTACCACAACACCACATCTTTTTAATGCAGGAGAAACTCCAAAAGTAAAGCATCTGTAGCACGTGTAAATATAGGTACCAGCACAATTGTTCTTCTAATTTTTTCCTACCCTTCTCATTAACAAGGGTCAAACAAGGATAAATGTTCTAATGAAATGTGTTGATCACATAAAACAGGAGGCGTTGTCAAAACAAATGTGAACAGGATGGCATACAGGTAGATGAGGTGACTCTGAGGACCAAAATATTAGGAGCAGGATATACTTAGCAGCCTGAGATACAAGGTCACTGGCAATAACAAGATGAAAAGCTTCAAAGAAGAAGAATATGGACTGCTATAAATGTCAGTCATTGATGAGAGATTAACTGAATACAAGGCAAATCTGTATGCTTGTCTCAATCAAAGGGTAACTATGAACTACCAATACAATGTAGCCATGAAAAGAAGTACTGGAAATTCTGAATATTTCCAGCAGGGAATTTCTAATGTCCTAGCAAAACCTCATTTACAACATTATGGTTTCCCCAATTGCAGCATGAACTGATTCAAGGAAAATAACTTGAATGAGGTAAGCAACTGAAAGCTTCTTACAAGAGACAAATAAAAGTTTACGAAAATGTAGGCTAAGAGGGGTTAGGATACTTCATTTAATTAAAACAGATTGCATATAATTTGATGTTTTTCCCTGCCAAAGAAGAGTTCTCTGCAATAGCACGACAGCTGCCAGTGCCAGAATATATGACAGATCTCTCTAATACCCTCCAAACCTCCAACTATTTTCAGCTTGGGAACTTTCTGTGCCTGATGAGGATTATTTATGTTCAATAAACTTCGATGAGCTTCCCTAGTCTCCCCTGAACTCTTGTAAACTCTTAGCTTTCATACCCTAACTCCTTAGTTTATTTTCAATCTGTAGCCTTACGTCCAGTTTACATGTTGATATACACATAGGGCAAAGCTGTCACTCAGAACAGAGCTAGGGTCTCTTAGTGTGAAGGGCATCTGAGAACATATGCCTGGCTGAAGACCCCTGGGAACCTCACAAAAGTCATTACAGGATCTCAGAAGAGAAAATAGTCATGGTGTTTCTTCAGTTTCAAGCAAGTCAAACAGCATGGTCCATGGTGAAAATTTCGCAGTATCAAAGAAACACTGTATCAGAGCAGCACCATGATGTACAGAAGATTTTCCAGCAGCACTACTGTGACAAAAAACATCTACACCACTCACATATAACAATGCTGTTTTGGTTGTGTGTGAGTGTAAACCTAGAAAGCAGAAGAGGTCATTTAAAATGTGTATGTGTCTGTGTATGTGTGCAAGGTAACTATCCCTCTGACTTCTGAGCGCCGGAAAAGACAGCAAGGCCAGTTCATGACTTGTGTACGCATGCTTACTGCTTGTACACATAACACATGCTTCAAGGAGGCAAACTGGAAAAACAGAAGGCTCCTACTTACCAAAGATTTTCAGAAAGCATGTGGCAGAGGGAAACAGCTCCGTAGGACACACTGAGCCAACATAACACATCCCTCCTCTGCCTCTGCACAAGCTCTGGTGGGTTGCAATATGTCTACTAGGCAAGGAACCCAGCTGAATCCACCCACCCCACCAATAAATAAATAAATAAATAAACATATATATATATATATGAATAAAACTAACACAGCAAAAGACTGGATGATTTTCTGCCATTTTATCCAGCAGAAACAACAAAGCACCAAGCAGAGGAAGAGGAGTAAAACCCACCCCTCTTTCAGCTCCCTGTGAAACTGCAACCAAACCTTCAATGCCATCTCAGACATCTGTGCTAGACCTGCCCTTAGACCTAATTTAACAACATCCACAGTCAAGGACAACACCAACATCCACTGCAAAGTTCAGGAGCTTTAAAAAAAAGCATTGGGCTTCCCCAACAGAGGGATTCGAGGTTAGCTTTATCTAAATGACTAGAGTACTATAGAGCATTGGTGTTTACCTGGGTCCACATTTCCCATTTACCTGGGAAAGTGCAAGCAGGATGGTTGCTGCAGCTTTTCTACAAGGTGCTTTTCCGCCTCAAAGTTCTTCAAGTGTATTAAAATCAGACACATTCTGACACAGAAAGCCAAAAACGCCCTCCTGTACTTTGGTTTTGGGGTTCACTGAACTGAGAGAAGAATGCCTGCTTTGTTTTATCTCTATTTTATTCCACATTGTTCAATTATCCCCATCTCTGGTCACAAGTTGTCAAACAGCCTGGTGCCAAGGACTGAGAGGCCTAAACAGATTTAAAAAATATTATTCCACCCCATACTGGTTTGCAAAATTTATTCCATTTTTTGTATACTACTCAGTGCTCTCCCCCTCGCCTGCACCGCAGGAAGTATTCTAACAGCATGCAGTGAAGTACATCCTTAAAATAATTATAGCACCCTTAACACTTCCATTATACTTTATTATCCATGCCCTCCAAGCATGCATGCATGCAGATTATCCTTGTGTTATAGATGAGGAAGCAAACTGCACTGCAGGCGGTCCCTCAGCAAGTCAGCATCAGAGAGAGACCCCCCCTCTTCAGGTCATAATATTTTTCTAGGAAATTAAACAAACCAGAATTTCAGCTGGTCAGCATTTATTTGAAAACAGCTCACCTAAGTGAGCAACATTCCTGATGAATCCAGCTGGACAAATAAGACTCTCAGCTTGGTGGTTGAGCAAACAACAAAAAAGGCACAAAGAAAAAGTCACAAGACTAAGATCAGACTAAAAAAATTTTTTTGGGGTGGGGGAAAAATGGATATTTCATAAACAAGCAAAAGAAAACCCTCCAAAAATGAACTTTGGATTAACCTGGAATACTTTGCTGAGGTGGAATTATAAATCTTTGTTGCATATTTGTTTTATTCAACCCTTTCCCAACCTTATTTTAAGGCTTTTCCAATTTGACAGTCAGGTTTAAAAGGAAAAGAATAATTTAAAAAAAAAAAAAAAAGCGCTTTATTTTATTAATTTAACATATCTATTCCCTGTCCCAAATATTGACATTTTCAGGGTTGAACTTATTCTCCAAATGAAGTGGAAATACATGGAAAGTGCCATCCCCCTAAAATTTCATCTCTGGGGGGAAAAGGCACGTGGAGAAGGGTATAGGCAGGAATCAACACGGGCACTACTAACGGAGCCAGACTTCTCCCTGGGGAATCATGTGTGTGGAAGAGACCATCCGTGCACCCTAAGTGTTCACCCTGTTTCAGAAGGGAACGAGCAACACTGACATCCCCTACTGGGCTGCCAGCCCTGCCTGCACCCCATGACACACCACTAGAGACCTGCATCGCTGAGTAATTCCAGCTGAGTCCTGGGGAGAGATAGGAGAATCCCTGGAAGCCCAGAGCTGGCAGAGCACAGCAGTCCTGTCCTCCACATGGCACTAAGCCACCAGCCAGAAGGTCCCCCTGGAGCCACGCGGGATCTCCGTGCAGCACTGCCCACTGATCCAAGATCTGCTGGATTGACTCCAGACAAGCTCACAAATTTGCCATACTCTCTCCAGCTATCCTCCTGTCAGGATAGACAGGTGAAGAAAAACTTTGCAAGGTGAACCACGGGGCAAAGCAAAGCTACGGATGATACCACCAGTAAATTTGCCAGCCCATAACAGGGCCCATCAGCACAGAAGGGCAGAACCTCAGCTGTTAGGAAGCAAGGCGGGAGCAAGGCTTCATCAAGGATGACTGAGGAACTGCATGACCCAGGAGCCACCCAAGCTTCTCATGGAGGTGTTAGCTCACCCACTCCAAATATTTACAGAGCAAATGCTCATAGTGATCACTTATCAAATGCTTTCGGTAGCAGTGGAGAGTAACCACGATGACCAACCTAGGCCTGCTCTGCACAACATCTCCCTGAACTGGTACAAATCCCTTGTGCTAAAATGGTGTTTTAGACCTGCTCCAAACGAGCACAGGGACCAGCAGCTGCTGGGCACTGCTTCTCTTCTCCTCACAGGAGGGCTCACTCCACTGCTCTCCTGGGGTCCTTTAGAATAAATTAAGCTCAACGCGGAATTCAGAAAAGGTCTCCTCTTCTCTGGAAGATGGACACCTGTAGTAAACTTCCTGTTAGGGCAGAAAGGACTTGGCCATGTAACATTCACTGAATCCCCTTAGCCCTGTGTTCGGATGGACACTTGCCAAGTGGATTAAAATTTAACCCGAACAATAAAAATCATCAGGCATCTACACACTGACTAGTCTTTATTCTGTGGGTTAAACTCACCTGAGGAAAGAAACTTACTCTAGAAGAAGGCTCTGAAACAAAACATTGCTCAGAAATAGTTCTTTTCCTGTAAAAATACGTACTATCTTAATCCCGTTTATCTTCCCTACACATATATCTTCTTACAACAAAGCAGTCACACAGCAAGTTTCATTTTAAATTCACACCCTGCTAGATTTCACAACAACTTCCCCGTGCAGAGAAAGCATTTATTTACACGGGTAGAGTGCTGCAATGTTGATTCGGGCGCAGACACACATCGTAAAGACTTCTCCCCGCTGCCTACAGAGGTGGCTGTCGGTGCACCGCAGCCCCACGGCAGCTCGCCCGCTTCCCCACGCAGATGAAGCCAAGGCCGTGGGGACGACGCCAACCCCTTCGGTTCGGCTACCAGACGGTGGGGTTGAGGCCAGGTTTGTGAAAGTTTTGCGGTGACTTGACGCCAGTCCCACGCAATACATCTCCAAGCCCAAGTGGGTTGGTTTTACAGCCCAGTAAAGCCGTTCCACCAGCCTTCCCCAAACCAAACGAGCCCACACCGGGGATCCCCACGCAGCCCCCATCCCCACGGCCCCGCTCACTGCCAGTGGGGGCCCAGAACCCACCCGAGCTTCGAGCGCTCGAGGCCACGACCTCAGCCCCGAGGCTCCCACACGTGCCCGGCCCACGCGAGTCCTGCCAGGCCGGGAGGGGAAGGAGGGACGAGCACGGCCGCGGGGGGCAGCGGCGGGCGCTACTCCGTTTGTCGGCAGGGGGCCGCCACCGCCGCCCGGGCACCCCCCGCACCCCCCCGCGGAGCGCCCCCGCCGCATCCCCACGGCCCCGCCGGGGCCCCACGGGCACGGCACCGCCCCGGGCCCCACGGGCCGGCCCCGGTGGGCAGGCCGCGGCGGGGGCGCACCCCGCGGGCTCTCTCCATCCCTCCCTTCCTCCCCGCGTCCCTCCCTCCATCCTCCCTCAGCCGCTCACCCGGTGGCCGGCGGCGGCCGCGCTCTTCCTGCGCAGCGTCAGCCCGCTCCGCAGCAGCGCCGGCAGCTCCCGCAGCTTCTGCCGCAGCTGCACGGGCGGCGGCGGCGGCGGCGGGTCGGGGGCTCCCCCGCCGGGGCTCCTCCAGCCGCGGGCCGGCTCCGCAGCCTCACACGGCGGAGGCGGCGGCATCCTCACGGAGCCCCCAGCCATGCCGCATCCCGGCCGGGCTCACGGCGCGCAGCCCCGCTCCGCCTGCCCCCCGCCCACCGAGCGGAGCGGAGCGCGGAGCCCCGCGGCCCCCGCACGCCTCGGCCCCGCCGGCCGGGCGGCAAAGCCCCGGCAGGAGCTGGGGGAGCCGCCGGCCCCCCTCCACCTTCACCGCCCCCGCCCCGCGCCGCGGCTCCGGCGGTGATAAAGTGCAGGTAATGGGGAGGAGGAGGAGGAGGAGCGGGCAGGAAGAGGCAGAAAGTCCTGTTAACTCCTTTGCGCTCAGGTCCGGCGCCGGGCTGGGACCGGCTGGGGTCGGAGGTGGGCTGCGGGGGGCCAGGGGGTCCCCTCACGTCCTGCCGGGGGACCCGAGGTGGCCGTCCCTTCGCCTCCGCGCTGCTGAGCGGGCGGCACGTCCCGGGGGGCGGCTGGCTTGCAGTCCTTCAGGTAATCCCTGGAAGAGCTGAGGAGGGAGCCTTCGGTGCCAGAAGCCGATCCGTTCACTCCTGGCGCAGGGAGGAGGCAGGCATCGACAACCCAGTGCCTTCAATTACTGGCGCTGTGTTTCACCCCTGCCTGATCCCTCGCAGTGGTGCAGGTGTCGCTCCCTTGCTGCCAGACTCTTCTTGTCTGTGTCCTTCAGAGCCCTCAGTGTAAGGTGGGGCTCCGCTTGCACACATCTTCTGCCTCAGAGCTACAAAAAACGCTGACCTGCTCTTCCAGGTTGAATTCACCAGTGCCTAACAGTCTCAATAAATGGCATTATAGTCAAGCCACTCTCACGGAGACATTGCAGAAAGCTGTCCCCCTGTCCCACCTGTGAGGTCCAGATGTCTCAGGGACCAGCTCCACCACTCATCCACCCTCACAAGGAGCTGTCTTAACCATGTAACTAACCCTACAAAAAATAAAATATTTTTCTCCTCACTTGTGCTTCTTAAACCAACTCAGCTGGGATCACAGAGGTAGCAGAAGATGTGCAGACGTGCACAGCCCATGTCAGGGTGCAGAGGTGCATAACAGCCGCTTCTGGCACCAGTGTGGCATTGGGTTGTCTGTCCTCTGTATGCAACAGCAGCAGCCCGGCCTTTTGCCTATGCTGACCTGACAGCAGGCTGCTGGAAAAAGGTGATCCTGCCTGCAGCCACTGGACGTGTACTCCCCTCACACCCCTTACACTGGATCTGGTGCCCGTCTGACTCCAGTCAGTTGGTCAATCTGGTGGAAAAATTACACTTCAGAGAATAATGAGTTTTCCATTGGCCAGAGAGCTGAATTGATCCACCTTGTGACCACACAGCTGCAGGATTGGGGCAGGCAGCAACCTGGAAGTGAGGGAAAGCAGAATTACTCCTTTCTGCAGCCATCCATCATTAAATCAGCTCATCTGCATCCTCTGCATGTGACTTCATGAGCAGTGCAAAGCAGGCTGAGCCGGGTACTCCTGAAAAGGGCTGGTTTTGTCCAGCCACATTCTGCTGCCACCTCCTTCCTGCTAGTACCAACAGTCGCTGGCCATGACATGAGCCAAATCAGAACTAATCCACCTGAAAGTTAACTGTAAAAAATGTTCATCTATTTTAGCTGGCTGATGCAGCCCATCACACGAAACCTACAGCTGACACAAAAGACAGAAAAGGGACAGGAACGTGCTATGCAGTGACAGTCCTAACTGGGTCAAGTGCCCTGTAGATGCCTCAACCCCAAAATGCCAGGGAGATTTGTGAGCCCCAATTTGCAACATCAACTCCAGCCCTTTTGAAAGGGCAAGTGGGATTATGCCATAAATATGTTGTAGCCAAGGCTGTGCTGTGTAATCAGATACGAGGAACATGAAGAGCACTGGCTGTTCTGTGCAACCCCTCGTGTCCCAAACACTTCTATTATTTCATCTGACTTGTGCTCTCCAACTGCCCTGCAATGTGTTTTTGACAGCTGTGTTGCCTGGCAGCCACTCTGTCACAGCTCAGGATGTAATTACTAGGAGAGGTGTATCTGCACCCAAAAGAATAATGCATCCTTCCTCTGTAGGCTTCACAAAAGGCCCACGGTCTTTGTCCAAGTGTTTAGGCACTGCTATAACGCAAACAGCAATAAGACAACTCAGTGAAGTGTGACTTAATGTGACAGACTGAGGTATAACCAGAAGTAATTTGTTTATGCAAAGAAAGGATAAAATTATGCCAATGCTCAGAATTTGTCGTTTTGTTTTAAAACCAAGCAAGGTAAGTGTACCTTGTCTACAGTGTCTGAATAGAAATTACTATGCTCTGCAGCACATTTTAAAACAATAATCTACTGGGTAACATGGACTAACAATGGTCACGAAAGTGGACTAGATAGTAGTTAGGTCTTTCTATTTCTAGTTTGGATTATTCCATTTTTTTGGAAGATCATGATAGGAATATTCTAAAATTAAACCTTACATCACTTTTTATGTTATGTCATAGACGATTTAGCTTGGAGAATGAGCCTGATACCTGTTCTTTTTCCTTACAGGAAAGGGGGACGGTAGATCAAAACTAGATCTGGTCAGGAAGTATTTGACAAACCATTTTATTAAAAAAAAAAAAAAAACAATATGTTGTATCCAAAATATTGTGTTCAAAGTACCTTGATTTCAGTGAACTTTCCCTGAATCCAGAGCAGGACACTGGGGGAACTGGTCTGTATCCTCGGTGGGCTTGGCCCGGGCCTGACTACGGATTTCCTGCCCCTTTCAGGCATCAGCAGTAACACAAAAGGGATTTCAGTTCCATCTGCAGGCACTCAGTAAATTCCAGTTCTCCAGAAAGTTTAAACACTTAATTTGGTCTGATATAAACCAAAATCGAGGAGACAAGCTCTGCAGTGCTCCTACCTGGAAGTCTAGGTTTGGATATACCTTCCAGAGTAGAGCCTGAATAGGGTTTTGTTCTCTCACTTGCAAGAGACTTCATATAAATTTAGGAACATGTATGTTTAAATCAGTACAGGATGGACTCTCGAGACCTAAGCAAATCTACTGAAGCTTAACAGATGTGGGGCCTGGGAGTGTCTGCTTTTTTTTGGATGTTTGTTTTTCCTTCATGGTCTAGCACAATCAAAAGAAATGCAGTGAAAACAATACAAGCCGTTTCATGCCTATATGTGTTTAATATCATTTTTTTTGAGTGGATAATAACAAAAAGAATAATGTATAATCAGGTTGTAATGAAGCATAATAAACACTTATTTTGGACTTTAAGTGTAGTGAGTTCCTGTCCCCATCACAACAAGCAGTGGGTGCCACTTAGGTTTTTGCCTACGGCTGTGCAGACAGTGCAGGAGCAGAGCTGGGGAGTATCAGGGCACAGGAGGTGGATGTGAGGGAGCCGCGCAACACACACAACAGACAGCAAACCTGAGCCAGCTGCTTGCAGCAGTGTCTTCTGAATATTTGCTCTCCCTGACCTGTCAGGAGCCAGTCAAAAGAAAACAAATTTTTCCAAAGCAACAACACCCAGCGTACAACCAGCCAAGCATCACTTCCTCTTCCCCAGGCGGTCGTTCCTGCTGGAGGGGGGAATGCTTTTCTACCATTGCAGAGAATGAGTCCATTTTCTTCTTCCCATCTCTCCATAAAGCAAGCCAGCAGTCTTCCTCGTAACACCTCTGAGGCATGTGTGCACCTCTCCACCAACCGCACAAATGGGCAGGTGGGCATCCAAGCACTGCATTGCAGGCTGTGAACATGCACTGCAGGAGGCTGGACACCTCTCGCTGAAACACGCTCTTCTGCTTTGGAAAGCCTTCATTGGTTCATCTGACTTCAAAACCAAGCTGTTCATCACTGAGGGCCACTAGGAATCCTCTCTGAATAATTTGCTGCAGGCTTTTGAGTTGCTTAGCTCCCTTTCACCTGATCAGTGGGATCTCAGTGATGTTTTAAATGTTGGTTGTATTGCAAACTTACTGTGGATATAAATAGCAACAATTGATTATCAGAACCATATGCATCAATGGCATGTGTGGGTCATGTATACGGTTTGTTTGGAAGTCTTTGATTTAGTTTCTAAAGTGCTTTTTTGTTTTTGTTTTTGGAAAGCAAATTTCCACTTCATTTAGTGCTCTGTTATCACATAGAGCAAATATTTGGTGAATTCAGCTCAGAATCACTGCTTGCTGCATTTCAGAGATGTGAAAGGCCTGCAAATCATAACATTCAGCAATGGAAAGATACCAAAATGGGAATGGGGGATGAGGAAGCAGGAGATCAGCACAGGGTGTGACTTGAAAGACAACAGAACAGGAGAATAACCATAAAAAAGGAGGGAAGAGGTGAAAGATAAAGGAGACATATGAGTAGGTGAAACATTTCAAGTAGTTTCATGATTTGTATGACTCAGAGCTGGAAAGGCGTTTATACAACCCCCAGCTTTCTCTTGATGGCCTGTGAACATCTTCACCACAGCATCCAACCCTCTCCCACTCTGCAACACCAGCTGCCTGCCTCTCTGCCCCCAGTGCCTTGTTCAGGCTTGAAAACCCAAGGCACCTTCAGATGGCAGCTCAGCCCGTGTCCTGCCAGTCATCACACAGGGAATCAGGCCATACTCGCCGCTAGCAGCCCTTCAACGCTCAAAAATGAGAGAGCTCCAGAGCATCCTGAGCCATGAGGTTTGGCCCTGCTGTGGTTGGAACCAGTTACTGCTCTGTCCACGGGAATGGGTGGCTGGGGTGTGGGGATGTTGGCAATCCTATAAAGATATCTGCTTGCATTTACTTTAGTTGTTTCATTCTTTTTAAGAATCTCCGGACCATGGCGACAGGGGCAACGCTAATGTAAATACAACCCAAAACATTGTTTGGTACACAGCGAACTTTTGTTTTAGTATGAATAAAAAGAGCAATGAGTTTGCATTGGTAATTGTGATTGTCAGAGCTAATGAACCTGACTCAACTCTTCAGTTTGATTTGTCTTTTAGCATACTTGGAAGCAGGGGACCTTATGACCCCTCGGGGAAATTAAAACTCTTATAGCTCTCATGTCTGGCCTTTTCTGTCAAAACAATGTTGTCATTGAGCTATTGCTCTTTCTCTTACAGGACAAAATTAAACTCCAAAGCCAATAAGATTCTTGAAGGAGTTTGTTCAATGTTTCTTTCTTTCTTTCTTTATTTAACCAAACACAAATCTCAAAATGACAAATCAGTACCTTTTAATTTAAATTTGAAAACAAACAAAAAAACACAAAAAAAACACCACCAACAACAACAAAAAAAACCACCACTTATAAATGGACCCATGGAAGCTGGGAGTTTTTCGGACAGCTGCCACCAAAATTCAGGTTCATTTACCCCCAGGCACCTGAGCATATGCATGATATTATTTATTTTTTAATGTCCAATGTGAGAAGCTTCACATACATTTACTGCAGAGACTGTGTAGGAAATTTTGAAAGAAACAGATTGCAGTTAGGAGCCAAATTCTCACTGAAAGTCAGTGGAAGATCTCCTGTGTGATTGATGGTTAATCTGCATATTTATCTTTTCTTCCTGAGCTCTTAAATTCCATATTTATGTTTAAAATCGTGTATTATATTTTATTTATTTTTGTTTGTTTCTTTCTTTCTTTTCCATAGCTGTGTGAGGATGCTTAGCCTGATTTTGCAGAAACTGGGTTTAAGACACAGCCTCTGTACATCTGACAGCCCTCTATGAATCTTTGAATGTTTAGGCCAATATTGAGCACATTTGAGAGAAGTATAGAAATCAAAAAAAAAACACTCGTCCTAAAAGTATTCCGAAGGTAGGCAGCCAGTTAAGAGCTGTGGTTAATGCTTCACTGAGGTAAAAAGTGCAGCACCTCGTATGAGACATTAGAAAATCCAGATAGGGTTGTAACCTCAGGACACAAATCCATAGAAAATCAGGTTTCATTGATTCCCCCGCTCACAGCACTGCTACAGAGCTGTGATGTATATGTACTTGTTCCCACAGTATTTGCATCCCTACAGCATCCACTCAGCTTTCACATGAGCCAGCTACCTTAGTGTAACAGTAATGACTTTCTCATGATTGTATTGTCGTTTGCAAAAGGATATTTGCATATATGCACACATATTTATGCAAGGGCCTCTCTTGTTTTGCTAAGTACAGCGTCAGTATCTCTCACTGCCTTCATGTGAACAGGCCTTCACCCCATATAATCTCTTTGATGAAGGAAAAATACAAAGCCGCATGCCAAATATTTTGAGTTTTCTGCATTAACCTGGGTCCATGTTGACAAGTTGTTCCCAGGAACAGTAATAACAGTAAAATATTTTCATTCCAGTTTCTTGAGAGGCTGGAAAAATCAACAAAAGGATTGCATGAGACCAGTTGCCAGAAATAATATTGCAATTTTAAACACCAGGCCATCTCACAACATCTTGTGAGTAACAAAATGCTTCAAAAATTTTCTTTAATTTACTTTGTTTGCATTGTATTCTGTTTTTTGTTTTCTTTTAAATGTGCCTGATTTTTCCTGCTGAATAAGAGCACAGCAGCTGTTGAACGGAAACAGTGAGGCAGATGACTGGAACAGAAAATCTCTGATGGGGCTTCAGACAGGAGTCTGCATCTGTACAAGGGATGCTGTAGGTTTGCTCAATGACCCTATAGGCTTCTTTGGTTTTATTAAGGATAACATTTCCTCCTGGTAGAGGTGGACAGATACAGACAGAGTGGCACCAGCGGAGGTAAAAAGGCTATGGAGAAATCCAGGCAGCTTTGCCCTTTCCCTTTGGGCGGTGGTAGAGAAGGAGGGATCACCTCAACAAGTCTGCTGTCAGGTGTCAGTGGGTGGTGGCTTCGAGGAGGTTGGGAACTCCTGGTGACCAGGAGTCAGGGACGAGGTGGCTATGGCCCTGGCTCTGTCCTTATCTGTCCACAGCCAAACCATGATCATGTTTGTCCTCCGCATTTGCCAGTGCTACCGCACAGCAGGGGGGCAGTAAGACCTTCAGGAAGGCCAAGCACTCGCAAGGTGCATGTGTGCCTGTAGTCTAACAAGTGGCTTTTGAATGGACCCACACAAGGACATTTTGAACTCTGTGTCTACAGTTACACCTTGATGCTCCCTCAAGTCTCAGTCCAACAGCTCTCCTAGCATTCCCCATAAGCTACAACTGTTCAGCTCTCCATCGGAGATAATGTTTCCTTGTGGGATAACCTTTCATCATTTTTGTAATGACCTATTCAAGGAAGCAGTAGATGGATGGTGCAGGGAAGGAGAGGTGATGGACCAGAACAGCTCTCCCCATGCCGAGACATCCAGGACACCTGGGAAAAAAGAAGAAATTGGCTTTGTCCTGGTTAACCTGGTCTCTCCGGTCTTTTAGCCTCTGACTGCTTACAGACATGCCTGGAAACTTCTGAAAAGGCAGTAGGAGTCAGGGAGTTAAAGAAATTATGGTGGCAAACCAGTGTGATCTAGTATGTACACTGGTTAGTCCAGTACAGAAAGACCATTCATGGAAGGTTACAGATGTTGGCTTGTAAAGGGGGACAGGTTTCAGTGAGAACATCAGCTACAGAGGCTGAAAATGTTTATGATTTTCAATTTTGCTAGGTGTATTTCTATGTCAGAACAGTACTGAGCTCTGGGGTGTGCACAGGTTTAGTTGCCTGAAATGTACACAGGTCACCAGGGAGCACCCAGCACTGTACAAGAGGACACCTACAGGCCAGCCCCCTGACAAAACCACATCAGCAGCCTTGCAAAACCAGCCAGAGGAGACTCACAACAAACTCACAGCATTTTTCTGGACCTACACACAAGAAACACATAAGATGATTTTTCTATGCCCATGAGAAAAAAATGTTCAATCTCACTGAAGCTGCAGAAAAAATGACCTTTTTTGTACTCTGCCTGCAAGACATTTACAGTGTTTTCTGAGACTTGGATGCACTACCATTGTAAACAATGTTATATCTGTAATTGTAATGAAATAAAATTATAAAGTCATGTAAAGGTTAAGCTATTTCTAAGAAAATACCAAATAAAATTAGTCTAATTAACAAGTTGACATTGAACTTATTAGCTTATGGACAAGCAATTCCTAGGCTACCTAATGATGCATTTAGCTAATAGACCAAACAACAGTGTGTATCAAAGCAAATTCAAGATAGACATTCTGCCAACTAGAGGACTTGGCTAAACTAATAAATTTGTAGCTGAGATTAATTTTTGAAATAGAGCTTCAATACTCTTATGGCAGCCCGCCTAGACTGTTGTGGTTAGACAATAGCAATCCTTGCCTTTTGTTGTAGTATTTTTACTCACTGGCAACACAATTTGTGAAGAATATAACTTGAAAGCCAGCTTAGGACCCTACATCACAATTAACACTCAAAACTTCATGACAATAGTCAAGAATAATACGTTAGTTCCCCATTTATGTGATAAGTACATTTATGTGACCTCCTCAACATAATCAGATGTTTACAGCCAGACACTTACCTTTAAACATTGTCCTCAGCAGTGATCCTGAAAGAACCCTAACAGACATGAAGAAAGCAAACAGAAAATTATTTAATTAGACATTTAAGTTTCTGCTTCCCGGTTCTTGCCAAACAGCATTTATCTCAGGAAGACTGACTTAGTGTTTAGTTAAGATATAGGTAGCTTTCTGGTAATGATAAACTAATGGACTAGTAAACTACTCTTACTGGCTTGCAGTGGTTCTGTTTCTAGCATTGTTTGGTTGTTCCACTTGCTAGAAAAGAAGAGTAAATACCTTGTTTGAATCTTTCAAAGGTTCAAATGTCTCTCTTCCCACAATTTTTCAGCAAGTAAATACAGCAAAATAAGAAAGAGGTGGGAAAAAAAAAGAAAAAAAAAAAGGAATGTAAGTGCCTCAAGAAATCTGATAAAAACACAATGAAATATAGCTCATCCCTCTAAGCTTATATTAGGCCTCCACTGCAAACTAAGAAAATCTTCCTATCAGACTTCACCGATGCTGCCAGTCAGTAAGTACTGATTACTGATGAAGTAATTCATGAAAAATTCTATTTTGGCAAGTGAGGATGCTGTCTGAATGCAAAGTTATTAAAACTAAATGGGTCATGTAAAATCACACAACTTGTCCTGTGAGCTCCACAAAGCTGAGCCAACTTTGAGAATGTCTGAGAACTTCTCACTCTGAGAACTTCTAAGCACATCAGATCTCATTAAAAAAAAATAAAAATAAAAATACACAACGCATTTCAAAAGTGACAGAAAACGGAACAGAACCAGCCTGTCTTTCAGATAGTTCCTATTTGCACCCAATGGAGAAAAGCTTTCAGAGATTAAGTTCCTACACACACACACACACAATCACACACACACACACACATTTATTTATTTATTTATTTTATTGTGAGTTATTTCTATTATTTCTACCCTGGATTAGTTCAATTAATTACAGCACAAGGACAGGACCGAGCAGCCAGGGATGCAAACATTCAGAGCTACGCAGAAAAACGTCCAAGCCCCCATAACCGAGGAAATCTAATGATCACCCTGGAGGTAACTGGTAAAAAAGAGGGGCACAGGAACAACCTTCCTGTCAACACTACTGGGAGAAGGAAGGGAACAGCTTTTGACATGCAATTTGATATCTTCATGACATGATGTCACCTAACACCTCTCTCCTGATCCATGGAGGGCACCTGCAGATCACCCCTGATTTTCAGAGATCTCCCATGTTTCTTATATTGACTTTTCACCTTTGGTTTTTGTTTATCTGCAGTGTGTCTGCATGTGAAGAGATCAGCCAGGCTCCCTTTACTGTCAATGCAGAGAAACAGGTGTTTGTAGGTTTGGATTCAGCCACTGTATTTTGGATGAAGCCTGTCTTCCAAATGACTGTTTTTCTCCACTGACTATAAACCAAATTTAGGCAAGCAGCTCAAATCTAGACAGCTGCACTGCAGACACCTAAATTTTGCTCTGGGTTTTTATTCACACTTCTGCAAATGGGCATAAAATGTAACTAAGCCAGGACAGAACATTTACATTACCTATGGAAATACAGATTGATCACATACAGTACAAGAAAATTGAAAACTGAGCATTATAGGCTGCTCTAGAGTAATTCAATTCTTACCTAAAGCTGCACAGGAGTATAAAGAGCAGAAGCCAACTGTGCTGTTTTATTTTGTTGGGATTTTTTTCTTTATAATATCTCAAATTCCCTGTCACTGAGTGTTCCATAATACAAATACATATGCAAATATTTATTTCTAATAATAGCTGTATTTATTTCATATAAATTGTACAATACTTGTGACTGCCAGTTTATCAGGATAGCAGTCATTGACTTATTTATGAAAAAAAAAAAAAAAGTGTTTGAATAACTGAATAACTTCAGCCAAAGTAAACAAACCTCTCAGGTAAATGTATGCTATGCATGCCCTACCTGTTCATCATCTTGGATATCAGTTGCATGCCTGAATTAAATAAACAGGCTTTATCTCTTGTTACACCACAAGAATATACATACCTGCCTGCAAACTCTTTGGTTTTGGTAGGACCCACAAGACAGGCTTGGATCTGAACCCCTCATCCTCTTTGTCACAGGGAAAACAGTAACTCTCAGGAAAGCCATATACAAGCAGGCTATGTGCTGGTTAATCCTTTCCCCAAAGGCTGTGTTTCTATGGATGAATAAACTGGGTGCAGTCTGAGGGCAGTGCCCGGACTCGCTGCATTTTCCAGGCACAGGCAGCCAGGGACAGAGCTGAGGAGGCGAGGAACGGGGGATATGTCATGCATTTGCACTCCAGAGTGCGTGAAGGAAGTCACTGGGATTTTGAAGACAACGAAATGGTTCAAACAGTTCATCCAGTTTCATCAACACTGTGGTGAGACTGCTGAAGTAAAGCTGCCAAATTCTTCCCTCTTTCTGCTTTGGGACTGTCACAGATCATCTCTGGCCAATGTACCTGGTCAGATCCTGCTTGGCAGCCCAGCTATCAAAATTATGGACATCATAACCATCACACTGACAGATCATCATTTCGTTAGGACACTGAGCATAAGTCCAGGGCCTCTGTCTTTAACACAAAGACTTCAAGGGGAACCAAGGGTTGCCAAAATACATGTGTTCTCTTCCCCAGAAGAAAGTCTGTGGGCCTCGTGGGACATTACCAGTGACACTTCTGACAGTCAGCACACTGACTGCCATATGGCCCTGTCTTCCTACCATCTACATACACCTCCCTAGCTTTCTGGCACTGCATGTGTTCCCCTATCAGAGACACGAAACATGAGTGCCAAATGGAAGAAAATAAAAGCTGAGGCTGTCCCACACTCCCACAAAACCTTCCTGCCCACCTCCCTCTACTGATGCTGCCAAATCTCACCCCAAACCTCCCTGTGATTCACAGATGGTTTAATCAGTCCTGTACAGATAGATCTTGTGACTGAATAAGCACCAGAAATGGAACGCACTGTGAAAAGGTAACAACCATACCCAGCAACCCATCAAGGCTCCTAGGGCCCAGTACTTTCAACCAGAACAAAGTTTCATATGCTCAGGAGAGGACATGAGACAAGAACAATGAATTCCACAGTTGCTTCTCCTCCACCGTGGTAAGCAGGTGCCACTTGAAAAAAATAGCTGATGTGGAAACTATAGGAGAAAGCTCTCATCTTCAAAGGCATGATTTGGCATGCAAAGTGTCCCGGGTGCATGGGTAGCGGCCTGCTATTGGCTATGGTCAACTCGTCTCCACTCTGTTTCTGAGCAAGCTCACAAAGAAAATAACCAAATACATAATCAAATCTTAATGCCTATATTTAGATTCAGGACACAGATGTGAAACCATTATAGTAGATGCAAAATCTCCTGTAGTCAGTGGATAGACAGTAAACATCCTTTCTCAGACTCCTGGAGCTGCCTTAAGCATTTGATGTCTCAGACACTCAGCCCCTTTCCCTGAGAAAGAAAGGAAAGGTCCAGAGTGATTGTCTGAGGTGGTCTGAGCTCTTTCTGGAGCAGAGTACCCAAAAGTACTGTGAGAAAACTGCAGTTTTATCACAAATTTTCACACAGCTTTTCTTCAACACCTATAATCAATCACTAAATAACAGCAGTAGGAAAACCAGGACTTAAGTTCCCACAATACATTAATGACACATAGCTTTTACATATCCTCCAGCAGATACCCCCAAAGCCAGCAGTACTTGGATGAGATCTGTTTATAAATGAAGAATGACCCATGGAAATGGCACACAAGCAAGGCAGAGATGATAAGGGAGAGCAAGAGAAAGCATTTGGAGAGTTTGCAGCCACAGCTCAGTAGCTGTGGCTGGAGGAGCACGTACACTTCATCAAAGCAGACTTGTTACTTGGAAAGTCACTTGTGTTGTCTTGCTGAAATCAAGATCTTGCATAGCATCACCTAACAGTCATTCCTGACTGGCTAGGAAACTTCTTCCTGGTAGATGATAATTGATTTTAGTAAGTCATGCCTTGATCATTCACCTTCTGATTATAGCATGCAGTATGTCTTGGCAGGAGGCTGCAATTACTATAAAATTCTGCTGAGTATCTTCTCAGAAACACAGACATGCCAAACCTTGCTACCACAAGCAGCTGCTCTGTTGTACACAGCTCTCCCCTCTGGAAGAACACACACCAAAAGCACACCATGGGCCTGACTAGTTTTTCTCAGCACTTTGCAAGAAAGCGCAGTGCAGTTGCGCTGTAGGAGACCCACGCAGGTGGGGAGCCATGTGTATTTATGAACATCCACAGTCAGCTGAAAGACTGCAAGTGATGACACATAGAAAATACTTTTGAAATTGATTCCAGCAGTTAATTACCCTCACAGTTAAAACTTTGCTCTTTGGAAAGATATTTATAACAAGTATTTTAGTCATCTAATTGAACTGTGATTCAGAATATGTAAGTCTGGGAGCCTAAGTTGCCTGCATGTCCAAAGGGAAAGATACAGATATGAGCACATGGCTCAGAGCACCTGAATAGATGCACAAAATCACACAGTGTGAATATCTATCTTCGCCTTTGTTAGTTTAAGATAACCTAAAGCCATGTTCTAGTTCAGGTTCGTCGCCTTCACATAATTACTTTTGATATAGCAGAGAAACATTAAGGCAGAGCAAATCCGCCTGTGAATGCAGTGAGAATCATAACACGGCAACATGCAATCAGTAGCACAGCTGGAACTTCAGCCCACACTTCTGCACTTTGCTAGCTTGTGATAGGCTTAAGTACGTACTTATGTCCTGCTCAATGGGGCCTGCAGAAACAGATCTCAGCTGTTATAACAATGCTTTTGACTCTGGCAGGCATCCGTGTGAGGATTTCCAGCTTCTCAGATTTCCTCAGAATATTCCTTGTTTCCTGGAACATTTGGAAGGGTCACAAACATCTTTCCCACTTCTGTGCCAACACATCTTCCAGGGCAATGAGTTCAAGTGGCTTTGTTTGATTCACTTTTCCCAGAGTTTCTCTCAATCAGGAGTGTTGGATTAAAAAAGAAAACAAAACAACTATCCAACCAACCAAAATCCCCATGTCCTTCATTTTCTCTCTACTATTGCATGACAAAAGTTAGTGTTACAAAATATTTGTTTCACATTCATCATCTACTGACTTCAGTGGCTACTCTTCCAGGCATAAAACCTGGGCTGTGTTCTTTCTCGTAGCTGTTTTCCAGCATATCCAGTGACGTGCGATTCGGGGACAGATTTACAGACTGCTCTCCAGAAGTGTGATGCTTCTATCTTCTCCTAGCAGCATAACACTAGCTTGTGCTGGCATGTGTGGGCAGGCCAGGAGACATTCAAAGGCTGCTGAGATTCCCACCTTGCTGTAATGGCTGGGTCCCTCTTCCCTTTCCCTTGTCATTTTCTTTTATTCCAGCACGAGGCTCAGCAGAAGAAAATGGACTGGGTAGAACGATCTCAGCGGCAGAGCAAGCTTTCAGAGTCACCATGAATCAACTCTTTGGTTTTACTCCGTACCAAAGACAACACAACTGTTTCAGTTTCACATCCCACTGACAAAATCAGAAGCAGAACAATGTGGGGCTGTCTTGGCTTTCTGAGTGATTGAGCATGTGTTCTTGCTCTGTTCCCAGGTGGCGTAAAGCACAATCACTGCCTTTTGATGATAATGTTTTGCTTTCTGAAAGATTGAATACTACATCCTGGTTTTCAAATAAATAAATAAATAAATAAAAATAAATTTCACAATGTTGACCATTTGCCTGGTCTATTGAATATACGGCCAGTAGTAAAACACCAGATCACGAGTCAGTGCAGAGTACTGCTGTAGTATTTGCACTCATCTATGCAGAAGGCTTTGGTCAATACAGGAAATGGTTTTCTAACCCTTTCACATACACTTTCTTGCTGGAAATTCTTTACAGGCTGATGTTTCCCTTGCCTGAAATTTTATAAATGAATCACCAACAAGAATGTGACTTCCCTTATGCATCTTTTAAACAGCCCAGCCAGGAACCGTTTTGTATTCTAGTGAGTTTCAACATGGAGAAGAGTTAAAATCTAAACCTTCATTGACAGGCATTTAGAAAAGCATGCTATACTACAATGTCACCTTACCTTTGCTCCTGAGGCTGAAGTTTCTGAGAAAAACGTGCAATGTACACACTGATAATGCACAGATGCACTCACATAACATATGCACATTGTAGTGCATTAAAATTTACATAATCTTACTTGTTTTGTGGTTGTTGTTGGTTTTTTTTTTTTTTTCAAGTCCCTTTATGTAAATTCACTATTGTGCATATATATACAAGTTTGCAATGGTATTGAGTATCTTCCTCAGCAGTGTCTCTAAATCATTGAGCAGACTACCCATTACTGCCCCTATAAAGTGTCTACAGAATATATAAAGACACTGCCTTTTATATATGCATTAAGCTGTATTAAGTCATTGGATCCAATCAATCTTCTATTACAAGTAACTTTTTTTTAAAAGGTGGTCCAGTGCAAAGCTTTATGTACAAATTGGTATGGAGAGACGCACTAAGTTAAAAACAACTGAGCTCCTGTGGCACAGGCAGTCCATCAGCTGAATGACAATAATTGACCATGAGCATGTTCTTAGCATGCCCCAATTGCAGAGAGAAATGTGTTAGTTTAAACCACCGTGAAGGTGCCCGCACCCTCAAATAGTCAATAGGCTGCAACATGGCTACTGGAGACCTTACCACATCTTAGGACAGGCTTAATTGTCCCCTTGGTGTAACCTGAAATCTTCCACTGTCACATGCCAGGTTGTAAGGACCCAGAAGAGCTGTTCATTTGCATTAGGTTAAGGTACAGAAAAAGAGCAGGGATCAAGAACTGCCCATAAATGTTGCTACAAGGAATGAGACATAATGTATCTCCACCACCCTGGGCTGGGCAGAGCAGTGAAATCTCCATGTCATGAATTGTGAGTCTGAGAAGTACACGGTCCACCACAACTCTCAGCAGTTCCAGAAAGTTTTAAGGCCACCTGAAACAGAAATTTGACTTTTCAAAAGACCAACATGAAACGCCATTTTTTACTTTTTGCTTCCACATTGTAAAATTGTTCCATTTTGAATACAGACCCTGCTTATCAAACACTATGATTTTACATTACAGTAAAGCTGCTACCATTATATTTCCTGGCATTATTTAATACAAACAAAACCAATGTTCATTTACTCACTTAGTGAACCAAGTTATTTGATGAAAAAATACCTAATTTTGATGAAACAAGCAAAGACAGGTAACGCTTTTCAACAAGATCAAAAGCTATATCAAAATGAGAAGGTTTCTGAGAAGAAAAAAATATTTGAAAAAAAATCAATGCACTGCTGCAGGGGAACTGTCTCCTCCTTTAGTCAAAGAGTGAAAATATATATATTGAGTAGTAACAGTGCTTAGAGCATCTGCTAGCTACAGATACATTTGTGATGATACAGGTCTCACCTCTGTAAAAATCCACAGTGGTCTTGCTGGTCTTGGCTTGTGTCCCTTCTCTTCAGGCCTTAGTCTTTCCCACACTCCACTTCCTCAGAGTTGTCTTGAAACCCAAAAGAGATTTAAACAAGAAAAATAAACTTTTATTACTCTTTGAGAAACACAACTATTTTCCAAGGAATATCAAAGTGGAAAACAGGCTGAATAATCAGAATTTGGTCTTTATTCAGAGAGCTAGTTATCTTCTGCAAGTCCTGAATATTCTGCTCCAAGTTATCTCCATCACAGGAGAGAGGATCAGTAGCAGAACTTATTTGTAGTTCTGAATTAGAAAAAAATAAAAGAGAAATCTCACTGATGATGAAAACATCATACCATATTAACTGAAAAAAAAAAAAAAGAAAGAAAAGAAAGAAAGAAGTGTCACAGATGCATGAATATTCCTGTGCAAATATGGATTTTGTTCAGTTTGACTTTTGACAGGGCTTCCCACAGTATCCTTGTATCCAAGCTGAGAATTTACAGGTTGGATAGGCAGAATACTAGATGGATGAAAAGCTGGACCATTGGGTTCAAAAGACAGCATTCAACATTTGGTCTAACTGGCATTTGGTTAGGAATGGCAGTACTAATGTTAGCACTATGAAGTATTTTCATCAGCAACCTGGATGGTGGGGTGGAGCACACTCTCAAGAAATGCATAGATCAAGCCAATATGGTCAGCAAGTTGAAAGAAACAATTTTTCGTATTGATGTTTGTGAAGCCACTGTGGCCAGTTTTACATTGCCCAGTGAGCTCAAAACACTGGAGTGAGCTCAACAGAGAGCCACTGAGATGACAGGGGCTGGAGCACTTGCCCAGTGAGGACAGGCTGAGGGAGCTGGGCTTATTCAGCCCAGAGATTATATGGCTTCATGGAGAGAGACCTAACAGCAGCTTGCCAGGGCCTTTGGGGAATTACAAAGACGGGGCCAGCCTCTTTTCAGAGGTGAGCAGGGACTTGGACCAGGCAACCTCCAGAAGTCCCTTTCAGCAGTTCTGTGAAATGCTTGGTATGAATTTATAAAGAAAGGAAAGTGAAATGCTTGAAATGTAACCTTTTAATTCATACAATCAAGTAAAATGAATTTATTTATGATTTAATGTAGAAGTACTACACGAGCCTTTAATCATGCAAATGTCATCTGTGTTTTCCTTCTATACAGGTTCTTAAGCTGAGCTTATCAACATGACATCTGATCAACTTCTAGGAGTGCTCTGAGCAGCATAACATCTGGCATGTAGTTTGTTTCATGGTTACTGGCATTCCCTTCTATCTATTTAGATCTTGACTCCTTTTGTTAGGGACATTCACATAAACAGGATGTTTCTCTTTCTGCCTGTACTGATATCCTATTGATGCGAGTTCTCCTGCAATAGCCATTTTTAGCAAGGTAACATTAAAGGCTGCAATTACCAACAAACAAAATCAAACCTGCATTCAAAATGACAAAATAAAATGGAATCTTGTCCAGATCCTGCTAAAGAAACTGCTCTCTGTCTCCACTTTATCTGATAGCCGCAAATGTAATTTGCACAGCTGTTCTTCAGGGACTTATACAAAGGCTTCAGGCTCTGGGAAGACCTAACCTTTGTTTCTTTCTGGGTTGATTCTATCTCATTTTTATAAGGTCATAAATCAAGGCTAGTGAGAGAGAAAATATATTTGGGCTTTTGAATACAAAATGAGTAAGAAAAAAAGCTGTCATTTAAAGCAAATTCCTCCCCCACTACCACCTCCTTTTTCTTCCCAAGTGCAAGCTCCCTGCTGTACAAATCAAAAGTATGCACCGAGATGGTGCCTAAATCTTTTATGAAATGGGCCCTTCACTTGCACTTCAATGGAGCTTGCTGTGCATTAAAATTTCTTTTAATGGCAGAAGGAAATAATTCTGCAGTTATGGCTCTCTACTCCCTGCTGCACACGATATTTGGGCTGAATATGGGACTTATGGAAGGGTACAAGAATTTGTGTTAGTGTCCTTTATGCTATGTTCTTATGGGCCACAAGACCTGAAGGTCCCTATGGTCCTGTAAGGGTAGAAAACATGTACCTCTTGAGGTCCATGAGACCCCTATATACATTCCACACATAGCTCCTATGCCTACCATCTGTAACATCACTCATCCTGCAGCGGGCACGTAATAGTAGGGGTAGAGTGAAGCAACCCAAATCACTAGCCATGGTGGGAAGTAAGCCAGCATGGCTGGCCAAGGTCAGCATTGCTGGGTTGCCCAAGGACCCAGCTGTGTGCTAGCACTCTCCCAGGGAGCGAGTGGAAGTGCCCCTGGGAAGACACGACTGTCCTCCTCAGATGAACACCTCCTGGAGTTCCCTCAGCCTTATAGTGTACCCCTCTCATGGCTCTAGGAAATGGGGAAATTTGATGTGATTTAACTTATGGACATGCACCATTTTGCCTAGCCACGGATGGGCGCATTCCCTGACATTGGGCATGTTCCTTCCTCAGCCCTTTTCCTTCTCCCCAGCTATTTGCCACCTGCACAAGAGTCCCCCACTAACCACAAGGCAGAGGATATACAAGTATTACCTTGTTTCCCTGAATCTTGCACAATATCCTCTATACCGTAGGAGGCATCTCTGCAGCTCCTCACCGTCGTGCAGATGTCTGAGCACTGAAAGAATTGCTTCATTCTTTCCTTAAGTTGTTGACTTTCATACAGCCCAGGCAAGACTAGCTCAGATCAATGCAGCTCACAAGGGTGCGTGCTTGCAAACACATTTAGCACCAGCCTTCAAAGCAACCCCCTCAAGCCCAAAAACAACAAAAAAGGAGGCTTCAAAGGATCTGTCTACCCCCTCCACAACATAATGTCCCAGGCTCACTGCAAACAGTAGTAACAGAAAAATCTGCCCTAACAAGGTTCAAGGAAGACATTGAAGTAAACTCAGCTGGATTCCCTAGGAAGAACAGACTCTTTCACCATGGAAGAGAGATTTTTTTCTAAATGGTAGGTATGTTTAATAATACAGAAGCTGCAGTACCATCATCCAAATATTTGTTTTTATCCCTGTGCAGGCAAGCCTGGCTCTGTTCAACAGTCAAATCCTGCTTTACAGTACACTTCCAGCGTGGAATCCTTCCTTACACGTTTTTCAGTTTTATAAATACCTGTTCTACCTCAAATAAACCCTTCCCTGTACTGTTTAGGTATAAACTCCAATTACAAACTCATGGGTAGAGCAGGGAAAAGCCCTCATTTCCTTATACTGTAACTCAGTGTATTTCAGTGTCTCAGTTGTTGCTTTGTTTTTACCTGGCATCAGATATGAGATATAAATTGTGCTTAGAATAATTTTTTAACATTGCTTCTTGCAGGTATCTGCCAGTGAGTTTATTAAACCTGAAAAAGTAATACCAGTGCTTTTTGTCTGAACCAGAAGTCATTGAATCTAATCAGTTTTCTAAACACAAGTTTAAGGAAAGAGAACTAAATGTACAACCGATGATAAAAATTGTTCAATGTCATGTTCCAGTACGTTACTTTTCTTCCCATGCTGCCTTGGTACACACTGTATCCTATTTTATTTCATCCTGTTTCTCTGGGTTCAGAAGCAATTGCTGTAGTGTATCAGTACTGGCTGTTCTTGTGAAAACTTTTACATTAGTACACAGCTAAGATCAGAGTTCATTCATGCTTTCTAGGTGCTCCTGAAATGAAGTATTTGTTCTGCTACTGATAATTTCAGGAGGTTTGTAATGAGAGAAAAGATATTTTCTCTCTTCCTCTGTCCACAATTATTTGGAATATAAAAATGAGACACCAGAAAAGCCTTTAGGAGTGGCACTGAATATCTTGATTTACCATTTGTTTTTAATCTTGCCTATCTAGTTCCTGCCAAATCCCTGAAATCTCATTTTCTTCTCCGGAAAATAATGAAGAACCTCCACATGATTTTTGGAAGCTTCATGCCACTATCATTCTTATTTTCTCATGCTAATTTACTACAAACTCTGACCACACAGCTGAGTAGTGACTACCACACAGGCAGACAGATAGGTGGATAGCTCACCCACATAGCTTTTGCTTTCCATATCTACCACATTAAGGACTCACTACCTGGGATGTGTTTTTCTATAATCTTGTTCAGTAAAGCACCTTTCTGTTCCAACTTCAAAAGACAACAAAATGTATCTTTTAATCTGCAGTGACTGGCAGATAGCCATTACCAAGTATCTTACTTTCTTTGAGTGTAGTTCATCAATGCTTCATCAATGCCATTCTCTTTGTTGTTAGAAGACTTGAGTTTGTAGTGTGGGGTGTTGCTTTTTTTCTCCCTGAAATCACATTCCATTGTCTCTGCAATCATTGTCTATTCTCATCTTCACATAATTGCTGCTTTATTAAGCAAAGTATTTAGAAAGTTCCTCCCAAAACCTTTACACTGAACACTTTTCAAAAATTAAATGCTAACAGAACAATTTCTCTCCCACCACTAGAGGAATGCTAAGTAGCCGGGCTGTTTTTTGGTTTTTGTTTTGGTTTTTCTTTTTTTCCATTTTTTTAATCTTCTCCCCTGAAACTGTATGACATAGTTAGACACTAAACTGATGTGGGTGGCATAAGAACAAGAATGGAATAAAGAAATATTGGAACAGCACAAAACAGGATAGTACAGGATACATTTCCTGTCCTGAGAGGGTAGACAAGAAGTTGTGTGGGAAGGCCAAGTGAAAGAGGAAGAGAAGAAACAGAAGAGAATCTGGGGGGTTTATCTGGGACGTGGTCTTGCAAATACCCGCTGCTGGGGCTCTACTCTGCAGACCAGACTGCATAGTTTCACATGAAACAGAATTATGTTAGAAGGAGATAACAGCAGAGCCAAGCTGATACTGATGCTGTGTCAAGTAAACCACAGGAGAAGGTTCACATATTCAAAATTATTGTTTCACCTCACTTAGGGAACTGAATATTGCAGCTCTGGCATTCACAGACTTATGCTGATGCTCTGCCTGCTCAGTTTTAATTACAGGCAGATATGGCAGGAACATGCACAGAAATGAAATATTGGTCGCAGGGGTGTTTGAGAGCAGCTGTTCCAGCAGCAATCACCAGCAAGACACACCACCACTAGGAGGATGACACCTTTCCAAAGAAGCTGGAGGCAAGAATGTGGTGAGGTGCCTTGCAATGGGAACATGGGCACAGAGGAACCTTTCCTCACACTACTAATTCTTGGTGCACAGTCAAACACCACACACTGAAGAAGGTTTTTGATAGAGAGATGAAGCAGCTGAAATTGGAAGGTCCACAGAGCCAAGCCACGGGGCTAAGACTGGCAGGGACTAACCTCAGCATCAACTCTTGGTACGTGTGCTGCCATGTACTGACTTGCACAAAGGCTTGCTCATTCTGTATGCAGAGCTTTTACTGTCTCCCTCTGCATATTACCCAGTAGACAGCCATCATGTCATCTATTATTTACTACAGCTTTTGACAAATTGAATCCTGGCAAACACGGGTGCAATTCCTCTGAAAAAGTAGAACTTTGTCCATTGAGAGAATGGCCCCTGACATCTCTGCAGCATCCTGCAGGCTCTGCTGGAGGGGTAGGCAGAGGGAGAGCCACAGCTTCGCAGGGCAGCTTACCACATCAGGATGAGTTCAGATAATGCCTAAAAGAACATTACTCTGTTAAGACCATGAATATACATTTTACAGGGGTACTGCAGTGTACATTCAGTAAACAACATGGTGGTATTTCTTTCATAGGTGAACAGCACTACCATCAAAAAACAACTCTTTCCAACATGGTGTGGAAGTTGGAAATAAATAACCCTTCTCACCTCAAGCATTTGACATACTGTCAATCTTGAGCAGGCATTGTTATCCCCAGTGCTGTATTTTTAAAGCAATTTTTCAAAAGCACATCGCCAGCACACTGTCAGTGTTCACAGTTCATTGAATCACAGAACCGTGGAGGCTGGAAGGGGCCTCAGGAGACACCTAGACAGCCTCCTGCAGAAGTTTCTCGTGGTTTTGCCCAGTCAAGTCCTGAAAACTTCCAGTGGCACAGATTCCACAGCTTCTCTAGGCAACTCTTCACTCTTCAGCTATAAGTGTTTTCAGTTTTCCTCTTAAAAAAAAAAAAAAAGCCTCAAATCTTTCACATTCTAGGCAACACAAAACATTTTTCTCCTGATTTACTGAAATGGTTTCAATACATCTGACAAGTGACAACCAGTCAGGAGGAAATTCCAGCAGCAGTTATATAAATGCCTGAAAATAGGTGTGTTTAGAGAGGGAATGTTGATGCTGAGCCATGGCTGTGTTGCTACAGGTATTGCTAGACTTAAGAGATAGCACAACATTAATAACCCTCATTTGAACAACCCCAGATCAGTTCTAGTTGGTATCATGTACGTTTACATATCTTCATGTCAAAGAAAAGAGAGATTTAATTACACCTACATCCACCATTTTCAATTTTAAGCCAATTTACCCATAGTGGTTGCAACTAATCAAAACGCTACATCCAAAAAACTTTGCACAAGATATATTTTTCATATCAGGCAGAGCAATCCCTTCCTTCTGTTGTGAAGGAACAGATCGTTCAAGACGGGAGTCTGGGCTGTGCTAAAGGCAGCTAAAATTACAGCCAGTTCCCAAAATAGATGTCAAAAACCCAGCAGGCTCTTCTTCCCTCCATGGCTGCCCACACTGTGGGAACTGTTCCATCAGTGTTATACTCCTTAGACAGCTCTTCTCCCACCTCCCAAGGCCCAAAAAGGAGAGCTTGCCTTCTGCCCCCATGATTAGCCCTACCCATACATGCCCTGCTCCCCCAGACTGGCCAGGTTTAGCTTGAGAATTAAGCCCTGGAGAGTGTTCAAAAAATCAGGTGGTTTATTTGCATAGTAACAAGGAATAACACTGATAGGTGTCTGCTTTTTTATTTCCAGACTGCGCACACTGAGGAGAAACTCAACCCTATGCAGAGAAGCAGATTTTGAGCCACCATTGTGTGAGCAAGGAGGTAATGGATCAGAGCTCCCACGTTCAGCAGATGGCAGGTGAAAAACCCATGCACTCACCCAGGCTGGTGACAAACAGGGAAGCTTTCTTCATCCTTCAGTGGGCACAATTTGTGTTGGCACAGGCCTCCACAAAGCCATTACTTCCACCCACTTGCAGTAGTTCAGCAGGGCTCAAGTCACGCCTCATGTACACAGAATTATCTAGCCTGGAAAAGACCTTCAACATCGAGTCCAACCACCCAACTGAGCTACCGAGTCCCATCACTAAACCATGTCCCTTAGTGCCACATCCACACATCTCAAATACCTCCAGGGATGGGGACTCCACCATTTCACTGGGCAGCCTGTTCCAATGTTATCCACCATCTTCATGAAGAAATTCTTCCTAATGTCAAATCTAAACCTCCCCTGGCACAACCTGAGACCTTGCATCCTATCACTTATCACCTGAGAAAAGAGACCAACATCTTCCTCGCTGCAAGTAACAGACTTTTCCTGGGTAACTGGGACCTTATTGCCTCTAGAGATATTTTGCAGCACCAAAATTCTCAGCAGCACTAAATATCTCCGAGGTGAAACAACATCCAGGCTACTGCAAGCTAGGCCCCCCAGTGGGGTCTCTTGAGTTATAATGCCATGCCTGCTCTCAAGTAGTCACCCAGCTAGCAAAAATAGCTTTAGATGAGCTTGGTGAGAGAGCAGAACTTGCAAGAGGGCTTTCTCCTTTTGCAAGTCCTGCAGGTGCTGGAAGCCCTGCTAGTTTGTCTGCAGCAGCAGCTTGCTGCCAGAGGAACTGCCCAATTCCTGTCCTGCTGGAAGAAAGTCCCTCTCTCTCCCCTGTTCTTTTCAGGATGTTTTGAGAGCGTCAATCCTGAAGCTACCCTCACACAGGCTTCCTCTCCCAGCTCTCTCCAAAACCACAGTAATGAAGCAATCAGGACCTTTCAGCAACCAGCGCTTTGGTATAATCCTTCCTTTGTGACAGTCAGTGGGAGATAAATCACTGGCTAGAGCTTGCTACAAATACACAACAGAGGCACGTATAACATTCCCCACCCCCCCCAAAAAAAAAAAAAAAAAGGCATGAAAGATGGACTAATCAGGGATTCTACAGCTATCAGAGGAAGGTCTTTTTTACGGCAGAGAAAATACCTTATTTTCCTGAGTATTTCCCATCAGTTTTACTTTACCTTCATGGAAATGTAAATGTGGAAACTGGAACCCAAGGGATCTATAGAGGCTCTGTGAATTTTCAGCATTAGTGAACAGAGAATTAAACAAATTTTGAATTAAAACACAAGCTTTCTGGTGTCCAGTGTATATGTCCTTACATGAGGGCTAGGCAAGATGAAGGCGAGAGACACATGGCCTGCAGAAAGGCTGTATGAAATTTCATCTTTTGACATAATTTGAATGGGGAAGCTGGAATCAAAATTAGAACAGCAAAACAGCAGTGTTAAAGCATTGATTGGGAGCAAGAGGTTTGGCTTAGAAAAGGATTCTTATGCTCCAAATATTTTTGCTGATGAATGAATGCATTCCAGCACTTGTTTTAACTCTCTCCGTCACCTCTTAGGAGAAGAAGCCTCCACAGATGCTGAATCAAACCACACAAATGGTCTGGATCAGCGTTTAGGAAAATACAGATCAGGTTTTTGTGATATTTGAAGATGAGCACTAGCAATTCCTTTCTAGCTATTACAGGCACCTACTGGAGCCTACCACACAGATATTCACCTTTAAATTCCAGTTCAGTGGGCCAGAAATCTAACAGCAGAGTGCTCTGTCCAAAGTACGTTGTTTATTGCTGTACATTTGTGGAGCATGCATTGATTTCAAAAAGGTTATAAATGTATTTTTATTCCAACTTTTAACTGTTGCACTCTACAATTTATCTCATCACTTCCCTAGACGAGCTGATGAGAGCGACAGCTCATTATTATTTTTTTATCATCCTTTTAGTGATGATAGCATTAGAATTCATCACCTTGAGAAGACACAGGACTATTCAAGTTGCAGGAACTTTATGTTTAAAGTTATAATTTTGCTTTGAAGCCCCACGTCCTGAGACTTCAAAAAGAATTTTCTTCTGCAGTAAGGAAAGGATGGAGGAAGAAAAATAGACAGCTGTAATGACGCAAGTTGAGGTATCTGATCTCACAGAATAAGAATACCTTGGAATCTGTACCTGAATTTATCTTAGTATTTTCTGAAGCCAGAACGTGTACCCCCAAAGACATAGTAACTGCAATTTGCAAATGACTCCTAAGTCTTAGATCACTGACCATACTTCCTCAAACTTTTGTTGTCACTATACCTTGTTGCACACCATGCATTAGAGAAAAGCCAACTGAGATATTACAAAAGAATTTGATAAGCCTTTCTGTGCCCAGGGCTCTCTGCTCTTATTCCCATTGCCTGACTAATGCACAAGCAGGACAATATGAACCCAGTCTTCAATTAGCCAAGTTAATTAGTTCCAGTAAAATAGAACCCAAACCTTTTCACCATTGCAGAAAAAAAAAAATGAGAGAGAGAAAAGGTAAATTTGCTTACCACTGTTTGTTCCCCCAGTTAAAACTGAGCTCATCACTTGGTACTTGCACACCTGATAGCCTGCCAACATTCATAAACCCAAGGAAGTTAACAGAATCAAGAAACTGAGAAACCCATGGGCATAAAACAGGCAGTAAACATCAAAAGGGATGATCTCCTTTACATCTAAAGCACGTATATGTCCCATAGCTCACCTATTAGCTCTTTGATTCTAATTCCTTTGGATGTAGAATGTATTGTTCTGATAATATTTTTACCAAAACCAAGCCTTTCCTTTATTTTTTTTTCCTTCATCAAAGTAGACTGAAAGTTCTTAAAAATTTAATGTTATAAGTCTAGTTTTCATTAATTTCTTAGTGGTCAACTGAAAAAAAAGAAAAAAGGCATAGAACATCTGGATTCTGGGAGCTGTCTTATCTCCAGTAACGTGTGTGTGATACTGACTGTTTTACATCAACCTTTCCCCAAGATAACTTTCACCTTCCAACCAAAAAATAAAATAAAATAAAATAAAATAAAAACTAAAAACAATGACAGCAACAAAAAAAACAGCAATAACAACAACAACAAAAAACCACAGGTGGACGGGCCCAAGACAATCCCAAGACCTACTCACATCCCAAAGACCCTGAGCTGTGCCTGGGCAGAGCAGCAGCAGACATAGCAAAGGCTCGTGCATGCAGGGGGATGCAACAAAGGCAGCCAGTATCGGACCATGGAAGAGGAGCGGTGGGGAAGAAGCCTGGGAGATGCATTGTGCAGGCTAGACCAGGCTATACTGGTGGGTGAGTGGACACAGAGAGGAGGTATCTGGCAGAATATTGCCTGGTGGGTTGGAGATACTGATGATGCCTCCAGAAATGCTGGGGAAGGGAAGTTCCCAGAACATCCAAGCTGGCCCCCAACAGCCCCACAGCCTTTGTGCTCTGTGCTGAATCCCGGTGAGGTCATTCCCCCTTCCTCCTTCCTCTCGGCTTTTTGGTGAAATGACGTCTTTGGCTCCAGACCGGACAAGGGCAGAGCAGGTCGAGTGATCACTTCCTTCCCAAGGCAGATCATGTCTCTGCCATGCAGCGCAGGACTGGGGCTATCTTAAGACTTCTCAAGGCCACCAGATGGTGGCACAGAGATGATGAAGGACCCACAGGCCCTGACAGTGGAGAAACTGCTATGTTTCTGCTAAGTGGTTTAGGATATTTTTATGTCCAACTCACAACCCTGCAAAAAAGGGAAGAGGCATGTTCAGCAGGGAAACGCTGCCCCTTGGTCAGGGGCATGGGCTGTCCCTGTGGGCTGAAGGAGCAGGAGGCACAGCTCTCCAACACAAGCAGGAAGCAATGTCTCCTCCAGTTCCCCTGTTTTCTCTCCAAATATTCATTTAAAAATCTCATTCTTAACACATCCGCTTCACACTTGAGGAAGAAGCCTTTATGAGAGGAGAAATGACAGCACAGAGAGCTGGGAGATGTGGGGGTTAGTCCAGCAGAAATGGGTTGGTGATTTCAGGCTAACTTTATCCTCAGCTTGAGGAAACCTGCTGCTTGTATTGAGCATAAAAGCGGTATCATTCAGCCCCTCTTGGCTAGATCTGCACGTACATCCATGTTTTGGCCTTGGTCAGAGTGCAGAGCAGCAGTGCAGCCCTGCACTCATCCTCACGTAGTGCATTTCAGTGGTGTTTGGGGGAGGGTTTTAGTTGGCATAGAGGAGGTTGCTTTCAGAGGAAAAAAACAGATGCTGTGAGCCAGGAGCGCAGAGAGAAAGTGTGCTTTAAGACTTGCTGGGAATGCAAAGGCACAGAATTCAGTGTAAAACAAGCAAAAAGGAGGAGGGATTAGCGACAGAAAGTAGGACCTGTTGCATCCTGTAAACACTGCTGCTAAGGCACTTAGGGCAAAGTCTGAAACCATGAAATAAATACACAACTGCTCGAGGCAAAACAAGGCCTGACAATACATTTGGTATACCAGAGAAGCGTGCTAGAGAATTAATGATATGACAGACAAGGGAAATAAGGATAAACAATAATTAGCTAATATGTTATCAGAGAATGCGATGCTGCTTGCATCCAGAAACATTTTAATCAATCTCTCTTATATTACACATTTATAAAGCTTTTAAAAGGCTTAGCAGTTCATTGATGGAAAAGTAAATAAATAAATAAATAAATAAACATTCTTTTGTAACTATAAATCACAAGGTGTGTCAGTGGCACTGCAACCTCATAAACCAAACCTTGACTGCTAAATGATGGGATCCCAGCTGATCTGATGCACCATTTAATTTGTCTGGTGGAAACCTCTCATTTGTCTTGCTCCCAAGTTACTTGGAGGAGGCTACCGATAACTCTAGCTAAATACCAGACAAAAATGCACCTCCAAGAGGTCCTTAAAATAGGATGCCCATGGAGAAGCTTCTCCTGCTGCATATCCTGTGCCTGATTCTTGCCTGGATGAAACTGTCACCAGAGCAAGGTGATGCTCCCAAGCAGCAATGTGCATTGTACGCTTAGCATCGGGAGCTGCAGGCAGGTACGGGTGGTGATTTTCAGGGCTGAGCAGGGCTGTGTGCAGTAAAGTGCAAACATTGCAGGTCTGGGCAGCACCAAGAAGGCACAAAAATCCTTCCTGGAACAAAAGCTGGGCTAAATCCAGCTGAATTTCAAGCAGACGTGACACCATGCTAACACACCTGACAAACTGTAGCAAACCAATCCAAGCTGAGACAGGACATCTTATGGAGCTGATGTTTTCCTTATTTTCCTTTTTTTTTTTTATTTCTGTGAGAATTCAGAGTTCACAAACCCCTTTAAATGTAGATTTACAATACCTGCAAACTGCATTATGCCATGTAACAATACAGCACGAAGCCGATTCTCCAGCACGTTGTTACGTGAAAACCCTACGGCACTGTAGGAGAAAGGCAGTAATCAATAAAATACTACTGCATGTGGTGCTCAAAACAAAAGGCTGTATTCTTCCGAGGGCAGTTTCAAGAATAGGTATCTTCCGTGAGCATGCTGGTACTCAGACCTCATTATATAAAAGCACTACTGGATTAATTAGTTAATGTCTGCTAAGCCTTTTGAAGAAATATGGTATTGTATATATCAGTGCCAGCTGTTATTTATTTGAGAGGTAGCAGGGAATATTCTGCATCTAACTGTGACAATCCCATTTGGCTTCAGCCATGAGATCTGAATAATGAGATGCAAGATCAGGACAGAATCCGGCCTTTAATTTTTAAAAACATTGCCTTTACCATCTACCACCTTCTCCAGACTTTAAATTCTACCCCACTACAGATAAAATAAACTATTCTTACACAAATGAGAGGTACGTTACACCCACAGAAATCAGCTCTCCCTTGCTTACAATTTCCTCACAAGTCATAAACCAACACACCGTGCCTGGAGAGGGAAGAAAGCTCAGGCAGCTCTGAGAAACGCAGAGCATGAAAACAGCAGAAGTACTTTGTAGTAGAGGCATGGACAACCAGGGAGTTATTACACTAAGAAAGCAGGATAACCAGCTACCCCAGCTCTTAGCAGTACTTCACGAAATTCAGAGTTAGACACATCTGTGCCAATGTCAAAAAAACAAGACAGATAAACACCCTAAAATGCAATGCACACAGTCTCATAAGTGTACTTGAGAGGATTGTGTTGAGGCAGGAAAATATTGTCTAGAAAGCTATCAATAAATTAAACCCTCCTTGAAAGACAATGTTAGATATCACCTCTGGTCCTTCTTAGTATTTATGCCCTCCTTTAAGTTGGCTTTCACAGGTTTCTTAGACATAAACTTGAGTATAAAGCTCTCTCCAGTATATCCAAACAGCAGGATGCCTGAAGTCCAAAAGAGGTAATACATCCCTAGAGGGATTGATTTTGTCCCCCAGAGAGGTGTTGTAGGGATGGGAACAGATTCCTCCCAATGGCAAACACAGTTTCCCCCATAGCAATCCTGGGGCATGCAATTCTGCCCCTACCCTGCAGAGGCTTTGCAATTCATCTGAAGAGAGCACCTCCTAAGCCATCTTTTTAGCATGTGCAGACAATGTTCAGAAAGCTCAGCCCTCTGACATTTCTGTGTGGCATGCATCTGTGAGTAAACTCAGTATGGATCTCAGCTCTTCTGATGTGACAAAAATACCACAATTATAGACAATACTTTTATATCTTGCAGGTTATGTCAACAGTTTACTGCTTAAAGCTCACCTGTGTTTACAATATGTGTACTTATATTAAGAAAATTATTTAGGATAGGTTGCAAGTTTTAAATTCTATTCCCTGATAACACCAAGAAAGGACAATCTGATATTGGAGATAGAAGAATTTATTTCAAGAAAAAACAGTGTGCTGATTCCAGAATAAAAGACTGGCCCCATATGGAATATCCCTGGATCAATAATCCTGAAGATGCTACATGCACCTAAATACACCTCTGTCCATCCAACAGTGTAATCACAGCAAAACCTCAAAAAAAAAGCAAAATGCCCTTTTTTAAAAAAAAAATTTAAACCAATGTAAAGAGTTAAACCAATCAGACAATTCAAAAAAGGCCAAACTATGAAAACCAGATTTAGTTACTGAACCAAAAGGCAGCACTGTTCAGGAAATTGGAAGCATGGATAATTACCTTGGGAGACTCAAAAAGTCTTTCTTTTACTGCACTAGCTATCTCCATCCATTATTTAACAAGGATGCCAAATCAGCCATTTTTGGTGCCAGGTTGCTCCTGGAAAAGCTGTAGCAGCCAGGGGACGGGGTGGCTTGCTCAGTACTGGTTTGTGCTGGGGATGAGGGGCTGCACTTTACTTGAACCAGCTCAGTTATCCCAGTTAGTGGGCTCTTGGTCACCGTGTTTCAGGTTCAGCACATGTCTGCCTATACACAAAGCAATTCCTTGTGGGACTTTCTCCTAGACTTCTTCATATTCTTGTCCCACTAGGATGTTTGGAGCAAACTCAGTGAGGGATAGGAATAAATAAAGGAAAAGGACATTAAAAGACTGCAAGGATACTTTACTATACTGTCAGATAAGGGGACATCATGACACCAAGCCTTTATGTGTCCCAACCTCTTTACAGCCCTATGGCCTCAGGTGCTGCTTGCCCCACATTTCTGCCTGTGCCCAGACACCCCGCTCCCTCTCTCCCAGCAGCTATCATTCTCCATCTCCCATGCAAAGGGCTTGCAATTCCCCCCTTTCATTATCATTCTGTTTCTTCTTTGCTTTCTCTTCTAAAATTTCATCTTCTTGAAGCTGTCCTGGGAGGCTGGGAAGCACTGAGATGTGTTCTTACACATGCGTGTAGCATCACCTTGCTCTCAGGAGCATCAGAAAGGCATCATCCCTCCCTGCAGCCCAAGGGGGCATGGCATGGAAGAATGTACTCCCCAGGACTGAGGCAGGGGGACAGCAGCAGCCGGGGGGCTGAAGCCCCCAGGGAATCTGCCCCAACATCCCAACAAACCCTTATAGTGCAGTGCCCACTCATAACGCAGCGCCCCAGATGGCACCAGCCTGGGAAAGAAGCTGAACAGACAGCCCATTTCTTTGCCATGGATATTTCGGAACTGACGTTTCCCAGATTATTTTAGTTTGCTTTACCAGTTGATCCTGCGAGCAGAGGGAATTTCTGTTTTTTCTTTCAACGACGTTACACAACATTGTGTTGAGCCGCATACATACAGCCGGAGGGAAAACTAGTCTTAGCAAGTACCTCATCTTGGCAATCAGTTTTTAAACAGATGTTCAGCTGTCGTAAGATGCATTGTAGTAGTGGGCTGGGCCCTAGTACAATGTGCAGCCAAGGATGTAGCGACAATTGTACAGGATTAATTAAACTTCCTGAATGACCTCACTTAACGGCCCTGCAGAGACCAGATAAGAATCACACAGCTTGGCCAAGAGCCTTAAAAGGGAAAGGAAAGGGAGGGAAAAGGACTTTCCGTAAATGCATACTTCTTTCCCCGGTCTGGGTTTCAGAACAGCACCTGCAGGGCCTGGCAGAGGGCGGCACAGCTCGGTTTGAACAAAGGGAGCCAAATAGGTCAGGCGAGCAAGCAGATGGTCACGGGCAGCCCCACGACCTTATGGCAGCTCAGGCGGTCCCGCTTCTTTACACCTTCGTACCTTGCCCTTACCATAGCTCTTTCTGCCCACCCAGGGATCCCAAAGCACCCGAGACCCAGCAACACAAAGCTGGGGGCATCTATGCTGCAGGTATGTCATTTTATGGCTCGCTTCTTCGATCTTCTGATAGCTGCATCAAAAGTTGGCTCTGTCCAGCTGACATTCATCCCACAGTCCACTCCCCAATGAAAGAATAAGAGGCCATCACCAATTTGGCTCCTTCCACCTACATCAATCTTCCGAGACTACCTTAGCTGGCTTTGCAACCTGAAGACACCCCACAGGTGCCCTCTTGCCATACAGCCTAGCATCATGCTGCAAAAACATCTGGCAGGTTGAGACCCAGCGCTCATGCAGACAACTGCAAAAGTACCACAAAATAAAAATGAGGTCTTGGGTCACAAAGGAAACACACATACTAGCGAGCTAAATGGGGCCAGGACACCCACTTGAGCACTGCCCATACTGCTGAATCTCTAACAGGCTGCCTGGCCTGGTTTCACCTCCCAGGCACTGCCCAGGCTGACTTCAGGGAACACCATGGGCTGGTGACTGTTCTTAACAAAGAAGAAGGCCAAGACTGCCTTGTTCTGGAAAGAGAGCTTATCCATAGACACCAGCTGTGCAGCATCCCCTCAGGATGGCTGGGATCTGGCCCATTTTATTTGCCCAGCGGGGTCACCATGCAAGTGTCAGAGGAGATATCCCCTGGTGCTGTTTTCTGGACATGAGACACTTCACCTGGGAAAAAGGGTTGTTCCTGCAGGTAGATGTCTCTAGCAGCATAGATGTAGCCAAAAGTATTCAAGAGCTCAGTTTCCTTTGATTTCAGGCACAAAAATACCTTAGTAAGTAGAGGCTGAATTCTACCATAATGCTAGGAGCATGATTTAGTGTTCTCCACCCTTGCCCCATCCTCTGCCTGTTTGGTGGCTTGGTTTTCCATCATGCCAATCAACTCACTGAGCAATGGCCTGATCACTGTGGGCCCAGCCATGGAAGCAACATGACACACAGCCACAGATAGGATTCTCCTTTCTGCAGCAGGTGAAAGATTAATTATTTTAGATGTAAGAAGTTAAACTAGAGAAATAGTGAGATTTGCAGTTTCTGAGGAATAATATGGCTGCTTCTCTTCTCTGCACTAGTGTTGCTTGCTGTGTCCCTACAACACTGGAGAAAACATGCCCCTGTATAGCTTCATCACTCACACTTGCTCCATCAGCACCCTGCCTACATGCGTGCCAAGTGCCAAATAAAATCTTTCAACTCCACTCACATAGCCCTGCCACTTACCTCGAAAGCAGTTTTGCCTGGAAGACATATGGAGACAGGGGATCAGAAAGTTACCCACAGAATGGAAAATATTCTCCTACACAATTTTTAATTCTCAACATAGGAAATATCTTTGGCCTTTCCTGAACAGGAAATCAGTGATAACATGAGGAATATTTGATCATCCTTCTGTTTTGAGTATCACACACCTCTCTAACGTATTTATGTGTTGATCACGCTATATTACAAATAAAATGAAGGGTTGTAAAATGCTGCTGGAGAAAGTAAGAGACTGGAAGAGTTAAATAACTTGCTGAGGTCCCAGAGCACGTTGCTGATAAGAATCAAGAACAGAATCTATGTGAAACAGCAAAACAGAGCAGAATCCAACATGATTGGCAAGATGCCTACTGATTTCAAAGGGACCATAATTTAGTCCCCAGAGTCTTGACTTCTAACCTGCCATTCCTGTGGCACAGCAGATTATCAACTGAGAAATTCCTGTTAAAGTCTGATCACCATGATGAAGCATGTGAAATGCATCTTGATAAGCAAGTTAAGATAAATGCATTTTTAAATACAGCTTAACAAAATAGGTCTAGCACATATTGGTACCATCAAAGACATGGTGAAAATGTTTTCCTGGATTTATTTGCTTTATGTGAGCCTGGAGTCAGGTCCCTGCTGTTCTTACAGAGCCCAAAAGTCCAGAAAAGAATATCAATGGCTTCAACAAATCTCACCAAGTTTCCTTCCCAAATGAAAATTTAGTCCCACAAAATTTAGAATATTGTATTCAAACAGGGTTAAAAACTTTCATTTAATCTTTAGCGTGAGTTTAATTACTGTACAGCTTGATCTCCTGGAGTTTTCCCTTCCCAATTAGACCCTGCAAGGAAATAATCAAGGACAAGAAGAAAGGAAGAACTGCGGATGCTACCATACTCATTACGGGGCATCTCGCCTCGGTAAAGTAATAATGAAAATAGCCAAAACATTGCAATGCTTCTGTGGCAAAATCACATGAGGAGGAGAGCCATCCATAGCTGGCAACACACATCTTGTGCGATGATAGCTAGACTGGCTACCAAAACACCCCATCCCGTGAGCACCTCTGAAGTTAAAAAGCCAGCCTTTGTCCCACAGACCAACCCATCCTGTGGCAAGAGGCAAATGCAGAGCTGCCCCTGGCAGCCCCAAGGCTTTCTCCGTGCCCTGGTCCAGACCAGGGCCAGAGAACGTGCGAGCTGAGGGACTACACAAGCCAGCAGTGGCTGAGGGACTCTGGGAATACCAGCAAACAATGGGACTGCACTGGAGAGGCTGATGGGCAGTGGTCATTGCCTGCTTTGCACGATCAGAACACAGCAGTATCACATCCTCTGTGCAGAGCAACATAACTCCTCTGTGCCTTTGGTCATCAGCTGTTAAGATCCTCTAAAAGAGCTCTGCATTATACACATTTTCAAGTTTGCTCTCCACATATGGGGCTCAATACAGTTTTAATTCCTTTAAAAGCACACACAGACACATAATGACCTTGTTCAGATAATTTCTGCATAATGTCCAGGCTTTATGGTAAAGGTGTATCCTAAATAGAAAAATTATTAATAATTAAACTCCAAACCAGTTCTTAAAACAGGTACATTTACCTGCTTACAGTGGAAGAACAGAGCACGCTCTTTTCCATGGACATGCAAGACCACAGAGGCATTTCTCAGTCTAGAGATTCAGGTGGAAACAGCCCCAAAGTTCAGAGATCCTTAGTTCTAGGTCAGGCCTGTGACTAAAAATAAAAGCATAAGCCTTAATCTTACAACAAAAAGCATCCACAGTGTAAAGGGTTGTTTGATCCAGAGCACTTACAGTGTACAAACGTGATTCTTCAGGACTTATTCAGATGAAGTTCTCACAAACTTGTAGATATTCGCAAAATGATTGAAAATGATTTTCCTTCAGTATGGTTTTAAAAGTTTTTTGGATAGTGAAGCAAGCAACAATAAACAACGCACATTTAGATAAAAATCAGCCTCATCATCTGTGCTCAAGTTGTCTTAGGTAAGATGAGACTTTGAAACTCTAAAAATGACCCAAAATTCAGCATTCTCAATTTTGGAGAAGGGAAAAAAAAGGGGGGGGGGGGAGGGGAGAGGGAACAAGTTTGGTATGCATTTTCTTCTACTGGCCTTTTTTTTTTTTCTGAGCTTTGTTAAAGAAATACTAGCTTGCTTAAATTTTTTTTTTTTGTTTTTCTTAAGAGACTTCCCTCCCAGATTTGACAAAATGATTTAGATGATATTTTGGATAAGTTCCTGCAGAGGGTGCTTTTTAGCCCTCAGCCTCTAGGCTTTTCTACCACCTCCTCCCATAGTTTGGTGTCTCTGCTTCAACACCAGCACTCACTTTCATTCCATTCAAGCCTTTCCCTTGCTGTAAAGCCCCAGCACTGTCGCAGTGCACATCAATTTCCAGACACTGCCAGCAATCCTTGGGCTTTCTGAGTGCCACAATGCTCCTCTTGGCAGGATGGTGGCCCCCAGCCTGAGCCAAGCCTCTGCTGATTCCTGCCAGCCAGAAATCACAGTAGAGGTGAAAAGAGGGCAAATCCCATGGTTTAGCAGAAACCCAAATCATTTGTGTTGTTAAGGAAAGCTTCTAGAAAAAATCCATCCTCTGCCATATGACAGCTCTCCCCTTGCATCCTTTGGGGAGGCTTCCAGTAATTCCAGACTTTTTTTTTTTTTAAGCATTGTGTTCATGTAGGAAGGCTGCTAAACTCCCAAGACTGACACTGCCGCTTGCAGAACAGCAGCTTATCCGGGGAGTCTCATGGATTTAATCTATCCTTAGGCAAGACCGGGCCCATTCTCAGCAAGAAAAAAGTGTTAAATAAACAGCATCAGTGCAAGACAAGTGAAATATTTCCAGATTTTCTCGAGGTGGAGCAGCTTAGCACAGAGGGCTCTTCCACAGGCGATCTCTGACTTCAGGCTGCGCCCTCCCAGCCCTTCCACATCTCCTCTCCAGCTACTGCCTCAGCAAATAATATTTTGGCCTTTATCTAGGAATGTGAAGAGATGACCACAGATAACTTCCTCCTGTCCTACTCCATACCCCGGTCTAGGACTAGTGTGCTTGAAACCAGCTGTCTTTCAGCCCCTCTGCAGCTTATTTGCAACCTCTATGCAATGACCTGCACGCTCCCACTTTCCCATGTCCTCCAACGTGCCTAGCATTTCTACTACGTTCCCTAAAGATGCTGGCAGGATACAGACCCCATCCTGAGGAACAGGGAAGCCCTCTCACAATTGCCAAAGGAAGATCTGGAGCAGGCTATCAAACCTTTTTAATTGACATTACAAGAAAAATTTCCAAATGTTTTCAGTGTTGAAGAGAAAGACAGGAGGGGGGTAGCAATGTACTTCAGATCCACTTCTCAGGAAGAGGCTTGAAGAGCTTTCAGCTGCAGCTTTTCCAGGGTCTTCCTTGTCCAGAGCAGCATGTTCTGCCCTGCAGGACTTTGGTTAGCAGCTCAGGAAATTAGGGTACAGTACAATGAAACTGTGAAAAACCTTGATAAATGAGGGGTGAAGGGGGTGGTGTAGAAACCAACTGGATTTTTATTCTATACTTATTACTTCTGCCAACTAGCATAAATTTAAAGAAAAAAAACAAACCAGCAGGCTGTCAGAGGGAAACACCTGCAGCTCTTTGAGAATCCCTCTGCTTTGAATTTGAACTTCTTTGTTTCACCAGTTTAAATGAAGCAATTAGTCAGTAACATGCTGCCAATTTTTTTAACATGTCTCCCAAACCAACGCTACCCATGAGCCTTTGATAAGACCATGGCACAAAACGGACACATAGGAGTCTATGCAAGATGACTCTCAGGTTTGTTTTTGTCACATTTAAGGCATGAAATACTTTTGCTCTGTCCCCAGGGGTGTGGAAAAGCAGAGTATCTGAATCAAGTTAGCCTGCTGGATACCTAAGAAAGACAAGTGCATGCACACAGAGTGTACTGACCCCATACTGCTCATTCAGGGGGTTGATAAGGAACATATGCGAAGACATTGTCATGCTGGAAGGATCTGAAGACTCCCTCCTCCCCTCAAGCACGTTTCCTTTTGGCTTCACAGCTTGATCCTGGGTCACTCCCGCTACTCCTGTGATCTCCGCCACCACGCCTGTGCAACCAGTACAAGCTTTCCCTCATGCAAGCAGAAAATTTAACATAGTTTGTCCCCTAGAAACATTCATCTCAGCAGTCCTCCTCCGCCCACCTGCGTCTTCTCTAAATCTTGCTGTTCTCCCTGCATTCATTAATCCCCCAGGCAATTCTGCATTGGCTGAACTGATGCCTGGGAATAAGAAACTTTCCCCAGGGGGGAAAGGGAGAGGAAAAAAAAAAAAGGGGAAAAAAGTAGTTAAAGCTCATTTTAAAGTGTGTTTTTAATGTCTGGGTGACAGAGTCCACTGAGACAGCATCAAACTGTTTCTTGGGCGGTAGCTAATACCAAAGCTTTGGTTCTATTCCCCTTAGACCACGGAGCTGTGTGGAACAGAAGACTTTTCCCATGAGATACCACTTTCCAGTAAGGTTTTTTCTCCTCACAGGCTGAGATCTGAGACCACACGCCTGGAAGCCCAGAAAGGCGCCTTCCTCCACTTTATCTTAAGCCTTAGTACCACGCAAATCATTAACCTACTGAATTCCCTGGCCTGATGTGCCAACCCCAGCTTTACCTTGCACTTTTCAGTCCAATACAGTGGCCACAGGAGCATTTCATGAACCAGGAGGGCACGTGCTGTGCTGTTGTATTGGTAGATTCGAGCACTCTCGATGCATTGCATCAGACAGGAGTTAAAATGGGCCTACAGCACCTGCAGTACCTTACAACACCATGAAACCCGCGAGGCCTACACAAGCAAAATCAGGCCCGCTTGCTGAAACCTACATCTCTTTAGTGTCTGTGCACTAAAGGTCATTCAATCTTCTGCTTGCTTTTAATCCATTTTAAAGCTGTCTTTTCATTAACATAACACAGTTGCAAATGCAAAACCTTAAGCTTCTCTGCTAGGGATTTAAAGAGGGTAAGTAAATAAATATAATGGATGCGACAATTCCTAATAGAGAAGATTTTTTTAAAAAACAAAGGTAAGGGTACTTTTTGAGACTTATTTCTAAAAGCACTTACAGACCAAAGATCAAGTGGTCCTAAGAATAAGGGGAAACTCAAGGGGAAACACTTGTAAGAGCAACATTGGTTAGGCCAACACACATCAACCTGTGCCACATCACCTCCAAAGACCCCTGCCCTCCCCAGCTCTCAGCCCATCATCAAGGGGCTTTAGTTCTCCTGTGTTGTCTTTTGCTGAAATCTGGCTTGGGTGACACCACCCCTGACAGCATTAGGACCACATTCCCCCTGGGAACTCTCTCACCCTCTGTACAGTGATGCTGGGACCCCTGCCCAGCTAACATACCCTATGGGCTGAGCACTTCCCTGTCTTGTTTGCACCGAACAAGGTCTGCTTTTGACAGCCATCTACAGAACAACATTGCCCAGATTAGATGGAGGCCAAGATTTCTGCACAAAAAGCACAACTGTCTGTAATTGAGCTGATGGATTTGTTCTTGTCAAGATGTAAATGGTCCAGAATAGCTGCACAGCTCTTCCTCCACGCTGCAGTTGTCAATGGACTTAAATCACTAGAAAGCTTGCCATTTTTTCCCCCCCAGCTAAACTCTGGATATTGCCTGCTATTAGAAAAATGATTTCTCCTACAGCTCTGGACCATATGGCTGTGTTAGCATTATTGCTCAGATTAAAGACTTTCAGCCATCTGCTGGGCTATCGGCACCCGTTCTCTGCCTGTCCATAACCCAGCTCAGCCACTGCATTCTGGAGCAGGGCACATCCCTGGCTGCAAAGGGATTTCTCTACCCCACACCTCAGGGCTGTGAGCAAGGGGAACTGGCTGAGGCACCATTTATTTATTCAGGATGAGCCAAGCTCCTCAAGGGGCTGAGAAACCTCCTCTCTCTGCATATGGGCTGAAGTCAACACCAAAAAATGCTGAAAAAAATTTAAACGTCCTTTTTATTACACCTGCGATCTCTCTTCAGGTCACACCTTTCAAGAAAAACTGATCCTCTCTCTTCTATGTTTGTTTGGTTTCTTAATAAAATTCTAGAACAGATTGGTTCCAGTTTGAAAGGACCTAGAAAAATCAAGTCCACCTACCTGATCACTTCAGAGCTAACCAAAAGGAAGAGCATATTAAGATTGTTACCTAAATGCCTCTAAAACACTGCCAGGCTTGGGGCATCAACCACATCTCTAGGAAGCTTAAATTGCTATAGTTTGCAGGTGAAGGGTATTCCAGTTTGCACCTGCAACTTAGGCTGTTGATAAAAGCAGTTATTAAATAGTTTGTACACAATGTTGCCTGAATACAGTCCAGTCAGCATTAAAGAAATATTGGTAATGAGGTACCTCAGCCCAGCAACTCAGAGATCTGTGAATAATGAAACACCAACGTTGTATCTCGGGTGATCAATTTTTTGTAAATTTTCAAACTCTTTTTTCTACATTTAAATATTTTAATATTAATTTATTCTAATGTCATCTCAAGTGAATAATGAGTGATATCACAACCGTGGTTTAAAAAACCTCCAAGAAAAAAAACAACACACTGTTTTACTTCTGCTTGACCTGGTTATTAAAATATAGAGTACCAGTCTTTAAACAGAAATTTCTTTATAACAAGCCCCAAAGGCTATTCAGCCGACTACAAGAATTTTATGTTTACCTTGAAAGCAGTCCTTAGTATAGGCTAATGATATCTAAAAACACCCCTAAAACCTGCAGTTATGGGCTAAACAACTTCTACAGTCTAGAATGAACTCAGTAGGAAATTCCATAATAAAAACAGGAGCATAAAAAAATAACTAACATTCAAGCAAAATGCACCAACAGTACAGACAAGGTAGGCAATTCTTTAAGGCACCTAAATCATTTTTGTCTGACCACAGAAATTCTTCCCAACCCTCCAAAACCTATTGGAACTTTTTTAGGGGAGGAAGGTTGCAAGAGGGAAGATTCCTGAACTGCAGTACTGCTGCTTTGCATTTTCCAAAGCAGTTAAAAAATGTCAGTTAGTTCTTATGTTTGACCTCCAAATGGTATTTCCACTTAAATTCATTTGTCAAAGCATAGGGAGAAAATTAGTATTTTCCTTTTTCAGACCTTCCTGGGCACCTTTACTCCTGTAAAAAGCAATATCAGATTAAAGTGATTCTCCACTCTGTATAAGAGGTGAAAAGGAAATTTAGAAAATAAATCTGAACAATTTTTACCATAGCCTATTTCAATTACCACCTTTCTGAATACACAGTTGTGCTGTTGTAATTAGGTACAGAGTCATTATGTGTAGTTAGATACTACAATGACTTGGCAGGTCATATGCAATGTTTTTAATGCAAGGTTAGCTTGCCTGTGACCGTCAGAAGTGTACTCTGACAGGCTCACAAACTCTTTATCCTGACATAAGTTGGATCTCCATGAAAGGAAAGTCAGATTCTCCCCCTCCTGGGGCACTGTTCTTGGCCCACATCCTCGCCTCTCTGTTGCTTATAGAGAATCAGGATGAAAAACTGATCCAGCTGAAAATTAGCTAAAACAATCAGACCAGTAACCAGTTCCCTCTTCCAGCACAGCGTGACCACACAAATGGCTTTTGCTCATGTCAGGGGGATACTGCTGCCATGAAAGGAATGAAAAAGGAGGGTGAAATCACCACCTCTGCTAGCTGTGCCATATTATGCTCACTTTAAGCAACCATGCACGTAGAGCAGAGTTTGCTCAGTGTGCTGTTCTGGGTGTTGTACCAAGTTAACATCAGGACATCTAAAATGAAAGCACTGACAAAGGTTTTAAACTGGTGATGTTTTAAAAATAATGGATATAAACCAAGTGTAGGAGACACTAAATCAAGTATACGAGAGACAAGGAAAAGGGAGCAAGATTCTGAGTAGCAGAGCTGCTATGGCAAGGTTCCCCAACAGAACCCAAAGGGGTTGGAGGTGCCAATGCCTGGAACAAGTGTGGACCATGCAGAGATCAATCAGAGGCAAAGCAGGAGGGATCCATTAACCGCTCTTAAGGCTATAAAACTTGACAGCCATTGAACATCATTTGAATCTGTCTTTTTGCTTTTGTAGGACCTCATCCCTTTCCAATTATTGAAGAGGACAGTGACTGTTTCTACCACAGGCTCCAGTTCCACATTGTTCTCCATGCCTCTCTCATGTCTCTTTCCTCATGCTGCTGACAAATGTAAGACTGCCAGGTTTCAGCACAGCAGCAGCTCAGGTTCTTTAGCAACAACATAAAGACAGATTTCAAATACAAGTCATTCAGCCAACGCATTGCTCTTCTGAAAGGTGAAGAGAGGCAATCAAAGAAATTGAACCAAAATACAAAAGGCTGCAGTCTGGCTCTCTTTCCCTGTATGCAGCTGAAGCAGCAACATACTTAACTAAGAAATCAGTATTCAGTAATGCAGCCATAACTATCCAACACCACAGAATATCATAAATATCCAATACCTATATGGCTGAGGCCTTACTGATGCAACTCTGCTTCTGCAAGGATCAAAGCACTCCGAAACAGATCAAATGAATAATTAATAACCATTGCCTACATCCCATCAGCATGAAATTGCTCATTTAATTCTAATCAAAGTTAAGTCAGTTTCCCAGGATCAGACTTCTTATGAAATTTACTGCAAAATCCTAGTATTCCAGAGATGTTTTTCCAGTGCTGTTCATAGTTCGTTTTTTGTGACATCTTGACAGAGTGAGTTCTCTTCAGTGCTTGCCTCACACAGCTGCAAGTTACATGCACATGCATTAAAAAAAAAGTCTGAGATCTTGATCTGATGTCTTTGTATTCCTCAGTCTGGAAGAGAAAGGACTCAAACAAAGAGATAAACCCTCTAAAATCATAAGTGGCATAAAGAAAGTGAATGGTTGCTCACAGTCTTCCAACACAAGAAGAAGTGACTACCTGAAAAACAAGAGGAGATAATGGGTGCAAAGCAAAGCATGATTAAGCTGTGAAACTACCTGGTACAGGCTATGCAGATGCTGAGCAAGACCAAGAATTAAGGAACTTTGTAGGAGTGTTGTTAATCAACATTCCTAGTAATTGAATTCTTCACTTGCACAGACTAGTAAGTGTTGACTTATTCTTGTTCCTGCACTTTGTCTGTATTACCATGTATAAAAATGGGCACCTGCAAAAAGAAAGTGAGTATTCCAGTCTGTAAAGGGCAAGGTGTGCCAGTTTAGACATCTGAAAAAATGAATATACTCTCCGTCTCAAAAATGTTTTTTAAAAAAATCATATATGGCAACTCCTTTTATATTGCAGTGACCATCAGTAACATTGCTGATGTAAATCCTCATTTACTCAGTATTGTCATCTCAATATCAAAATAAGTTCTAACACAATCACACACCATTTAAGCTTCTAACCTTTAAGAATTATCTGAAAGACAACACAAAATATGGAGAAAGCAGAAACTCTATTTTATTGTATTTGATGAGGAGGGATGTAGGAGAGGTAGCTGCCAACTTACATAAGAAATATAAAAATTTAATTATTTCCTGAAACAGCTCAACATGTAACCTTAAGAACATTTATTGAAAGCAAATGATGCCAATGACAAACATTCTTTCAGGATCTGTATCACACATCAGTAGAACCCAACCAAGGACCTCATACACATAATGATGCTCTGAGTAAGAATTTCTGACGGCTGCAAACTTCCACCTGCATTTTCTCCAGATATTTGAGAGCCTGGCAGGGAACTGCAGGTGGGTAACTGCACACCAAGAGCTGAGAGCTTGGGACAGCAGTAACTGCGATGTTTTAAAGACCTGCCCAACACTAGTGAAGACACGAACAACTGCCTGTATTTGTATTCCACTGAAGGCACACAGTACATTGTGTAGCACATTAGACTTAAAAGCTTCCAGTGTATGAAATGTATTATGCAGCAGTGTTTATTGAACAATTTTACTAATAAGCCATCTTAGATTTAAATAATAATATTTTTACATGTAAGGCATACAGTAAAAATGATTCATGCATTCAGAGTGCCTAGAGCAAAGCATACTTTCCTTAGAAGGAGGCTTACTGGAGCTAAGAACCAAGAGTTTACCAGCTCTGAAAAATAATGGCACATAGTAACAAAATGCCTCTTTTTTTCTGCCATTTCAGCCGGTCTAGAGGCAGCCTTGTGGCTGGAGCTCAGGACTGTAAATATTAGGTATGTGAGACTATCATGGGTAACTAGTGGCATTAGCTGGCAGCTTTGGCAGCAGATCATTCTGTGATGTACATCTACTGCTAAACTTTGCCAAAGATAGAAGCTGATGTAAAACTGATGAGAAATGTGAGGTGAAGTGACAAGGAATTCATTTTTGGATTTTGGTCCCATTACTTTGGGATCACCCAAATATTCCAAGAAGCCCATTAGAAAGGAAAAACACGTTTGTGCAACCCTGCTCCACATGCTTTAGAATCTTATTGACTTATGTGTTGGTGTATGGAATATTATAATTTACTGCAATTATAGAATTACAGCCATATTACATTATATAAAATTGGTATCATAATGTTGCATAATTATAACATGCAATATAATATACATACTAATTACTATACTATGCAACATTACATTATAAAGTATTCTGGCATTTCCCATGTTCCAACTGCAAATTGCCAGTTAAAGCATTCACTTAAACCCCTACCACAGCTCACTTTAGCTTTCCAACATACCTTAATTTCTTTTCTTCGTATCCTGCATGGTCGTCTTCACAGTTTGTGCCTAATTTGGCTTGCTCGCTGCTTCACCACAATATTTTTGCCTTGGCACATGTGGTTATTCACATCTTGTCCTGGTGGATTATAAACCATTTCAAATTAATACAGAATTGTTACAGAACCGTCACAAAACCACAGACAAAGCTTTACCACTACTGAATGTCTGACTTTGTCTTTTTTTTGCTAACTAGAAAACAATCTTTTGGAACTATTAGTGTATCATAACAATTTCCTTTAGTTTGAGTAGTATATTCTAAATACCATATCTACCTACTAATTGTTGAGCACATCTGGAATCAATGGATCAGCTACAGTTTGTAGCAGTCATCTTTTACAGTCACATCTATTAGCTGTGATAGGGAAGGAGTCTTGTCCCGAGTCACCCAAGAACCTGCAGCCTCCATTCCAGCCTTACTGTCTGCTTTGCACCCTCCTAGCCAATCTTTTATAAATATATATATACACACTAAATTGGCAATAATGTTAAATAATTGTGTCATTTTGTGTTTTGCTAATTTAAATTCAAACATTATCTCTTTTACTGTCACCTATGGACTTGTTCCAGTTTTAGCTAACTTTAAAAATACTGTAATTTCATGTTTTCTCCCTAAGTTTTTGCATAGAATGAATTATGTAACTAAGAAGCAAATGCCAGAGGTAGACAGAACTGTTGTTAAAACTTTGCTGCAATACCAAGCAGGATTTATAGCTTGGGTGGCTGAATTAAAGTTGCCACAAGACTTCACCTGTCATCAAGCACAGCCAACACAGGACTCCTTTGGTGGCCAAGCCAGACAACAAGGCAGGGGTTCTGCCATCCACAGCCACAAAAGGAACAAACCAGATGCATTTTAAATAATACTCCAATGTATTTGGAGTTTTCCATTTTAACACAGAAATAGCATTTCATGCAGAATTTTTTAATACTCTATCTGAAACTCTCCTTTTTCCTCACCAGTTCTAGCAACTTCTCCTAGCTGACGGTGATGCAGGGAGCTCAGCATCTCAGAGTGCTCCACAGAATAAAGCACAAACTCTAATCATAAAATGATTCACTATTTGACCAAAGGGCATGACTGAAAAAGAGGAACTAAGCATTTTTCTCTGCTTAATTTAATTTGTATTGTGCCTTTCCACTGGTCTCTGTTAATGCAGCCCACTTGGCATTTTTGGCAAGTGAATTTTCCTATTCCTAAAAATGGTTTTAAATTAATCCAGAAGGTTTCTCGCAACCCCCGTCAATTCCTCTCCCCTCTACATATTTGCGTAAAGAGCTTTGGCCCAGATTTTGTCACCCAATGATGTCTCCCAGGAGAAAGATTTCCAAGGCCCATTCATGTTTCACTATGGGACCAGAGAGCTGTCTTGCTTGCTGCTCACTCTGCGAATCCATGCTTGTGCTGTCCTAATCACCTTTGATAACCTGTTTTGATGAGACATGTGATTCTGGTTCCTGACCTTAAACAGGTTAAAGGGGACGTATTTTGCACCACTGAGCAGCCATCCTCTGCAAAGCCGACCCTGAGGGTACGTTTGGCCGAGTAACTCAATTCACTGCTATTGAAAGTTTGCTGCCATGAAAAATTCAGTTGTGGGCTGTGGTAGTACTTCAATAATAGTATCTAAAGGATTATTTATAACTAATCAATATTTAGATTCCTATCTCCTTACCGTGACCTCACTATCTGCTTTCCTGTAACCTAAGCATTTATTGCCGAAGGTAAGCGAGGGTGATAAGTGGCATGCTCTGGCTTTAATTAAACTCCTCGGACTCCCGCTGCTGGAGGAGCAAACCACGGGCTCCCACGGCGCTACCAGAAACGCCTGCAGCGGCCGAGAGGAGCCCGGAGAAGAGCGGAGCCGGGGATGCTCGGGCAGCTGGCACCACCTAGCGCCCGCCGCGGCCCCGGTGCCTCTGCGCGCCGCGTGTGCGCTCCCAGGACAAGGGGCAGGGGAAGGATGCTCGCCCCGGGCAGGGCCAGCTGTGGGGCATTCCGACCCGAGCAGCTCAGGGGAGCACAAAGATGCAGCTTCAAACCGCAGAGATTTTTTCCCGTACATTCATTATTTACATTTTTTTTTTAAACTTCAAATGAGAAGTAAACTGGCTTTAAGATGCTTAAAGTGAAAGAAAAAAAAAAAAAGATGTTTTTAGAACTGGGACATGAGGAAAATACTTGCAAGAAATCCCCAAGCAATTAATTGAAAGACTGATGGCTTTGACAACTGTACAGCTTCAGGGTGAGGGAAGAAGCCTAGAGCTGCAGGTAAATTGGGGCCGGAAAGCAGCTGCCACAGGGAGCCAGTGCTGACAGTAAGTGGAAATGCCGGCTGCACTTGCCATCTGCTCTGGCTCAGGGGCAGCCTCTGGGGATCCTCATAACCTGGATAGCTGGGGCTCAAAGAGCCTATGGCCCCAAGTGAGGTGGGGCTGGAAAGGTTCTGTCAGAAGGCATATGAAGAATGCAGTGCAAAGCCTGCTCTCCTCTTTCTCCCTAGGCATACCTTACTGACTGCCACCTTCGGGAAGCTCTGCAGTTCAGCTTTGGGATCGTTTTCCTGCCATAATTACACACAACTATGTTTTTTAGCCCCTCCATTAAACACATATTAGTACTTTAAATCCCCTGAGAGCTGTGGGTTTGTTGTTTTATTTTATTAGATTATTATAAGACTTTATTTTTTTCTTTATTTAGCTGTTATTCACGTAAGTCAGGTTAACACCAAATGAAAAAAAAATATTTTCCTGGAATTCACCAAAGGCAAATTAAAGCATTTTGGACTTTACTTCTGTGAAGTTAGGGCTATTTTATCCTTATTTTCAGCTGCTTTATCATCTATCTTCCACACACAAAACTGCCTTATAAAACTTCTTAGTATTCCCAGTTAAACCTAACTGACATCTGAGTTGTGGTCCAGCAAACCATGGCCCACAATGGCACAGCTGGGACCGGGACTGAATTCTAGGACAAAAACGCTGCTCATGTCCAAGCAGAAATAGTAGCTAATGGCCATTTCATAGAATTTGGCTTTGCATTAGAAAATGAGTGGACTAAAACTATTGAAAACCTACAATTTTTCCTGCGTATAAAAACATACACTGAAGCTCTGTTTACAGATCAGAAGAGGCAGCACCACTGTGAGGGACTGACATTTTAACTGTAGATTCACACTGGAAGTACATACTACTTTGACTTAGTATTCATATTTCTGTCCAGTGCTAACTCCATTACCCCCTCAGGATATCTCCTACAGTGAGCTGATGTCTCGAAAGCTGCAGTTTCTGCTCAGCAAGGAGCATCTGCTTTGCAGGAGAGCCTGGAAATAAATTTGATTTACACTGAAATGGTGCAACAGGGGAGGAGAGTTTTGAGCTAGCACAGTCCATCCCAGAAGTTAGCTGTGTCCCATTCCTGCATGGTAACAGCCAGCTTTCCCAATCTTTGGTAAGAACTATCAATAGACTTCTAATGCACAGAACAAATGCAGACTGCAGCCACACAAGGCACTGTGGCTCACAGGCACTTGATCTCTTTGAGGGAAAAAGCAGGGCATTTGTTAAAAATAACTTTCCAAATGAATGTTGCATTTGTATTAGTGTTTTTTGCTGATGCAAAACAATTTCTGCCACTTGAAATAATAAATCTATTTCTCCCAAAGCTTTAAGTTTACCTTTAAATGAAGACTACTCAGGGCAATTTCGGATCATCTTTTGATAGCTTACTGATGCTAGTAGTTTCTGAATCCTTTTCCTTTTGTCACCTCTAGCAGCCAGGATTCTCGGACTGCTTCCTGGCTGGAGACTATCTACACCTCTGCCTCCAGAGGACTTCTGGTCTGAGAGCCCCAGCACCTTGTCAGCGAGACCAGGCAGAGCAGAGGTGTAGAAAGGCTCAGGATCCACTCAGGACTGTGCAGCAGTAGTGGTGATGCACCACTGGAGGCAACCTTCACCATCTACAGAAGCAGCACCTGGCACCCAGTGCAGAGATCTCAGCTCAGGAAGGACTTCCGCAGGTGGTGCCATTCTCCACATCTCTGGTGGTAGGGTTAACCCAATACAATTTCAGGTGTCTGTATACAGATCCACACAGCTTAGAAAATAAACACAAGTCTGTGCATGTACCCAGAGATACAGCCTCGTTAGGGTTACAGAGGATACATTTTACAATTGGAGTTTACAAAGGACATGAGATTTTTCAGTTTAAGATCCTGAGAAGATTGTGCAAGACAAATGGTGGAATCAGAACTCTTAACTTCCAGAGAGCAGATTTCGGTTTATTCAGGGATCTTGTCAGGATCCCATGAGAGACTACCCTGAAGGAAAAAGGATGCAAGGCCAAATGGCTGGTCTTCAAGAACAGCCTCCTCAAAGTAAAGAATAGCCCATTCTGACATGCAGAAAGCAAGTGTGGGAGAAAGACCCCATGGAAAGGTCAGTCCATTCCTGGCTGAGCACAAATGCAAAATAAAAGCATGCAGAAGGTTGAAGCAGAAACAGGCTGCCCAGGAGGAATACAGGAATATTGCTTCAATTCACAGGAGTGAAGTTGAAAGACCAAAGCTCCTCTGGGTTGGAACTTGCAGGGCATGTGTAGGTCTGTAATAAGGAGTTCTATAGCACAAAGGTAACAAAATGAAGTCTAAGGAAGACACAGCCATGCTGCATAATGAGGCAAGGAAACTAGTTACAGAAGACATGGAGTAGACTGAAGTACTCAGTGGTTTTTATTCTGTCCTTAGCTTTCACCAGTAAGGTCTGCTATCTGGCCTCCCATTTTCCTAAGGCTCCTAGTCTGTGGGAGCAGCAAGAAGAGAGCTGCTCTGTCAGGAAGCATGAGTCAAGGGTAAGGTCAGCACAGGCAGAGAACTTACCAAGAGAGCACAGACCTATGAGCAGGAGCCATGACCACCAGAGGTCCCACCAGCAACCATCAGGCAAAGGCAAGGTAGAAAGTCAAATCCAAGGTTACACCAAGAAATCCAAAAAATAACCAAAAAAAAAAGAGTACTGAAAAAAGATATACTGAAAGTACAACATAGCTCAAGCTAGGTATTGAAAGCCTGGGCCTGAGCTTAAATAGATCTCCTGGGCCCATGGGCAGTGGGTGTGTGGGGTGGAGGTCCAGATGAGGGTTGTCAAGGTAATTTAAGCCTATTAGAGCCTTCAGGGCCTAGGCAGAATGTAGTGTTACCTACAGGAGAGGAGGGTACAGCTAAGGAGTACTGAAGTCAGTTGGATAGATACAAGTACCCAGAAGCAGGTGATTAGACCACGAGTCCAGGTCTGCTGATGAGTAAAGGAGTCTCTCATCGGAATGAGCCCAAATGGGATTCCAAGAGTAAAGTTCCTCTTTGTTACGCACAGCTTTGCACTGAGTACTGAAGGTTTTCCCAGACCTATTTCTAAATCTGACCACTACATCACAGACCCAAATCTGATGGAGGTAAACAGTGCATTAAATCAACAAGTTAAATTGTTCTTCTAGTGCATGCTGGTCAATGTTAGAGCAGCTTTAGTGGAGCCATGTGTTAAAAGAGGATGCAAGAAGTACCTTTGTAAAGTGTGCATATGAACAATGAAGTTGGGTGGCCTCCTTGTTAAAGGAATGAGATCTGCATTCATTAAATAAAACACAAATAAACTAGGTTAATGGAATAACTACATTGAGGGAGAAAAAAGTAATGTCTAGACACTATTTTTCTCATTCACATACTACCATTTCTCAACTCATCAAGTGTGATGAAATCTTTTTCTTCACAAACCACAATGTTATTCAAACAGTAAAGACTATAGTTTCTCATGTATTTGCTTCAATATCCTCTAAAACGGAGATAATACAAAGTCCTCTTGTTAATATTTCAAATGGTGACATTTCTTTTACATTCACGTCATAAACGTGAGAGTCAATATACGTCAAAATGGCAAATGATTTAAATAACAAAAATGATAAATTACAATGGATTGGAAACAGTCATAATTAATTTTGTAAGTGATAATCTTATCAAAGAAAAATGTTTCACACATACACTACTTTGCAGAACAGAAATAATAAGGCTGCATCTAAAACTGAAGACATGCACACCATTCCTTGCAAAGTTCCAGCATGATTCAGTTGAGATTCAGTGCTATATGGTTGATTGTCTGATTCCTGGACATGCTCTTGTTACTTCTTGTGTGAGCAGTTGTTATCATCCAAATGTTCTTCCTCACAAAGTCTGTGGCCTTGGATCCTCCTGAGAGTTACGCGTGTCCTTAATATTACGGAATTACTATAAGTGGGCACTCCCATTGGTTTCAGCTGTGATGTGGGGACAGGTTCTGTGCTGGCATCACCTCCAACAAAAAACAGAGACTCTAAGATACCAATGCTCCTGGGGACATGTGCTAGCCAGGAAGGGTTCATGTGCTACATGATCCATCTATACTCCTCATCAATGTTAAAACATGCCTTACACACAAGCCTATTTCAACCTCATGAGTGTTTAGAGGCAGTTCAGTGAAAAAGAGTCTCTTTGTTGTTGTTTTTTTAATGAGTTGTGGAATAAAGGAAATTGTGATGATGGAAATGCCATTGGAGTCATACTTGTTGCATGGTACTATTCCTTCCTCTACAACTGTATGCAAATTCTCCAGTGGGTTTTACTAAGAGTTGATGTTTCCTAGGGAAATCCCCAAATTAGAATTATTCAAGTACGAATTTCATAATTCCATGAAAAGTTTCATAAAATTGTCAATCATGTCACTCTCTAAAATCATCTTTGCAATTGCAGGATATCTGGTTACAGTAGAAAGGGGGAAATGCCTTGTTAAAATACATATATTTATACAGATATATAATTATTATATCATATATTTTATAATAACTATAATATTGTATAATATTTTTCTTATATATTTTGTATATATAAGTATATAAAAATGAATTCAATTTGATGTATATATATGTATGTAGTAGTGTGTGTATGTACATCATGTATCCGTATACAGTACAGTTTATCATTGATCTCTTGAAGCCACATCGTTTGGAGCAATGTCAGTTTAAGTCATAGTACCACATGCTAGGGAAACTGGTATAAAAAAAAAAAAAGGTCAAGTAAATGGGTGAAGACAGATACATATGCCATGCCAAGAAAGACTCAACAAATGCTTTCCAAATTGAAAGTTATGCTTCACAAATCTATTGGGGTTCTTTGAAGAAGTCTATGAGCATGTAGACTAACTAGGCAAATCCAGTTGATATAGTCCACTTACATCTCCAAAGGGCATTTGACATGGTCTTTTAAAGGAACAAAGTTTCAACAAGGTAAAAATAAAGGATTCTGCATGGGTAAGCAATGATTAAACAATAAGAAACCACAAAGAATAGTCTTTTTCTCAGTGGAGGAAAACACCAAATGAATCCCACTCATTTGTGTTAGAGCCTTCGCTTTGTCATATATTCCAGCATTATGGGGAAAAGGTCAAATACTTCAAAATACTTCAGTAGCAATATTTGCTGATGACACTATTCTAACTCTTTGTGCTGAAAGTAGTGACACTCTGGAGATTGTTGGCATGATAAATTGCTGAGGCAGAGAGCATCAGCAGGTGCAGAAAAGGGTCAGGCAAATTCAGGGACAATATATCTCTAAATCAACAGGGGAATTGACAAGGCAATGACATGTCATCACCTAGATTCCTTGTTAGAGACAGAACACTGAACTAGGCAGACCATTTCTCTGACTTAGTAGAGCATTTCTATATATTTTATGTACACTTTTTAAGAGTAATAAAGACATGGGTTAATTATGAAAAACTACAGAAGCAGTTCTGAATTGCTGGGAGATTAAATTGCTTGTGGATAAATTTGTTTGAATAAAAATCCCAAATTCACAAACAGAATGATGAGCTTTGAACTAAACATTATTGCTCAGGAATGAGATCTTGGGGTTATAACAGAAAGGGCTATGAAAACATCCATTAAATACCCAGTAGGACTGCGTTAAATAAAAATAATTTTAAAAAAAATCGTCAGGAAGAGTATGACAGAAACAATTATCATCTCACCAACTAAATTTAAAGTGTGCCTGCATTTTAAATTCTTTCATAGTCAAGTATTTTTAAAAAGAGATGAAATAACCAAAAAGGAGTACTGCAAGGACTAACAGGGACAATCAAATGTATGGGATAGCTTCTAAATATGAAATTATTAAAAATGTTAGGACTGTTCAGCCTGGGGAGGGGATAGTTGAAAAGGGAACTTCAGAGGTCTACAGAACCATACAATGGTGCAGAAAAGGTGAAAAATTGTCTCTTTTCATACAAACTCAGAAGGGAGGAGAGTTTAAAAGGACAATAATAAGCTGAAAGTTAGAAATAAACAGTACATTCTGAGGTTGTGATACTCCTTTCCACAGGATGCTGTGGCAGCTAAAAGCTTAGATCGATTCAAAATATGTTTGAATATCTTTTTCTCATTAATTTGATCATCAAGGGTTCTCAGTTACAATAATAAAACAGCAGGTTCCTGAAGTCACTGAGCCAAAGATCATTGGAACCTGAAGGAATATATCAGGGAACCGTGGATGTATGCTTGGGCTCTTCTTACATGCCACCTAATAACCCTTCCTTCTGCTACATGGTTTAGTGCAAATCCAATGAGACTTGTGAGACTACAGATGCTGAAGGTTTTCTAGAGATCATGCACAAAGCTATCACTGCACAGAGCGCACCAAGGGAAGACTGCAATGACTGCGAGTTTGCCATACAGAGAAATCTGTCTCTGGTACCTATGCATACTTCCACAAACACTTACTTGTTGCCATTTTTACACTGATGCAGACAGAAATTGTTCCTCTAACTATGGCTGATCTATCAAAATCTTGTCTCGGAATGGCAAATGAAAAAGTTGTATTTTCACAGGATTAGAAAATTTACTTCAGGGGATTATGCCATTGGCCAAAATAGAGGAAAAAGCACTTTAAAACAATGTTTCATGGTGAAAGATTTTTAAAACAGCATAAAGATTAGGACAGCCAAAATTCTTGGAAAAATATCCAATTTTGTCTAGGAGCCTTAGAGATAGCCAGCATATTCTGTCAAATCAGTATACCTACTGAGCCGTAATAAAGTATGAAACAAGATACTATACATTAAAAATAAAAACAAAAAAAATAAAAATAAAAAGAGAGAAAGAAAGAAAACATTTACAATAAGACATCTTAACAAACAAAAAAAATGCAGAGAACTTTTTTAGACTGACTTGTGGTTTTAATTTGCTAGTGCTTTATTGAACTAATGGCTGAATTCATTACCACATAGCTTGCTTTCATTTTCTTATATGAGCATGTTTTTTCTTGCCCCAAGTAAAACAGGATATCCATCTTTCAGAATTTCTGTCCTACCTTTTGCAATACCGTTCATTTGTATGTGGTAAGAGCACAAGCATTCAGCAAATTACATTGTGGTCAAAGGAAGTTTTCAGCTTTTGTATTGCAAGAGGATAAAGCTTTTGTTGACTAATGTGGGACTTCCTACTTCCCCTTACTTTGATGTCATATGTTTAAGTTTAAAGGAAGAGCAGCAGAAATAATAAGTATTACACTGTTTACTTTATCTCATTTTGCCATGACACACAGTTTTAGTGAGAGCAGATTTAACCAGCCTGTAAACCCACTGTGGGTGCCCCTACTCCCATGCCACTAGGCAGACTACCCTCGCATCATCCATGCAAAGAGTATGAGAAGCGTGTTAGTGAGGTACAGTAGTTTCTATTTTAAAGAAAATGCTAACAGTTCAATGTTTATGCTGGATTGTCTTTAATAACAAAAATGGACTAAAAATCACGGAGAGAGCCTATAAAATAATTTTGTTTTGCTGAGGAGATTTTTCAGTTATATCTGACTTACTGTGACAAAATTGGTATACATATTCATTTCCTAGCAATTTTCAATCCAAAATTATAATTTTATTTTGGAAGGAAGGAAGTGCCCAGAGTAGAATTTTAGGACCTGTTTGCTCTAGGAAAATCCACTATGATAAGAACTAATATAGGGAACTAAGTTCTGACACTGCAAAGTTGAAAGCAACTGCAAGTGAACTGCAAGTGAAAGTTGAGCAACTAAGACTCTTCGAGATAGTTTGTTTTTCATTTTGCAGTTTTCATTATACCAACTTTTTAGCTTCACTAGCTAGATAGCTTTTTGTCTAGAAGAAGCACAGAAAGATCTTCAGTTCTCTTTAATATATTCAGTTCTCTTTAATATCACCAGTTCTCTTTAATATCTTTATCAATGATCTGGATGAGGGGATCAAGTGCACCCTCAGTAAGTTTGCAGATGACACCAAGTTAGGTGCATGTGTCAACCTGCTCGAGGGCAGGAAGGCTCTGCAGGAGGATCTGGATAGGCTGGACCAATGGGCTGAGGCCAACTCTATGAAGTTCAACAAGGCCAAGTGCCAGGTCCTGCACCTGCACAACAACCCCAAGCAGAGCTACAGGCTGGGAGATGAGTGGTTAGAAAGCTGCCTGGCAGAGAAAGACCTGGGAGTATTGGCTGACAGTCGGCTGAACATGAGCCAGCAGTGTGCTCAGGTGGCCAAGAAGGCCAACAACATCCTGGCTTGTATAAGCAGCAGTGTGGCCAGCAGGGCTAGGGAAGTGATTGTCCCCCTGTACTCGGCTGTGGTGAGGCCGCACCTCGAGTAGTGTGTTCAGTTTTGGGCCCCTCACTACAAGAAGGACATCGAGGTGCTTGAGTGTGTCCAGAGGAGGACGACAAAGCTGGTGAGGGGTCTGGAGAACAAGTCTTATGAGGAGCGGCTGAGGCAGCTGGGGTTGTTCAGCCTGGAGAAGAGGAGGCTCAGGGGTGACCTTATCACACTCTACAGGTACCTTAAAGGAGGCTGTAGCGAGGTGGGTGTTGGTCTGTTCTCCCACGTGCCTGGTGACAGGATGAGGTGGAACGGGCTAAAGTTGCTCCAGGGGAGGTTTAGGTTGGATATCAGGAAGAACTTCCTTACCGAAAGGGTTGTTAGGCATTGGAATGGGCTGCCCAGGGAAGTGGTTGAGTCACCATCCCTGAAGGTATTTAAAAGACGTTTAGATGTAGAGCTTAGTGATATGGTCTAGTGGAGGTCTTGTTAGTGTTAGGTCAGAGGTTGGACTGGGTGATCTTGGAGGTCTCTCCCAACCTAGATGATTCTGTGATTCTGTGATCT